>NC_136071.1:135637481-136237481 GCF_964261635.1 Lissotriton helveticus | reverse complement strand
GGGTAGCATGGGGGGGTCGAGCTCAGCACTCAACAAACCTTCATCTGCAGAATAATTGATGGTCCAACCCAGGTCTTGACTTTCAAGCAGAAAAGTACTTTTAATGCACACTAGAACATAATACTACACACACTAATAAGCAGATGTTACAATTGAGTGTGCTGGCACCTAGGATGGACTAGCGTCTCTTCCTGCTATGGCCCACGGCCCAGGTTTTACCTGCCTACCTTTCTGGTTTGGGCACTCAGTGTGATTAGGCTCAGGTGTCGACTACTCCCTTTCTCAGTCAAATAAGCTCTCCTTCTCATCAGTTCTCTCATGCTTTCTTACCCCTAAGTCTGCTACACTCCATGTGTTGACGCCGGGTGCCTCTGATGGTTGCACACTCACCCTCCTCTGGGCTGAGCCAAAGGCTGGATTCTCAGCCTCCGGTTGACATGGCTGAAGTTAGGGTCGGGGTTGCCTGGTGAGCTGGATCTTCTTCATGGCTGGTCCGGCGGATGCTCGTGTAGCCGTGCTTGGGTTGTCCAGGACTGGATATGTGCGGCCTAACCTGGCCAGATGAGAGCAGAATTGGAGGCTTCCCATAGGCGTCTTTTGTCCAGTGTTGGTTCACGGCTTCTAGGAATCTATGGCCTTGGAGTTCACAGCTGCTCTGGGACGCACTGTGACATGGGTATTTGCAGGGTATTCGAGTTCAGGGGCAGAGTGGCACAGATCATGCTGTAATGTTCATTGGGTCAGACACAGAAGCACAGACCAAGCCATAACCCTGAGATTGGGTTGAGTGGCTGAGATCACGTGCAGCGGCTTGGATCACACTGCACTTCTTATTTCAGGTGCAGCAGCTCAGTCTAGGCAACAGGCTTAAGGATTCCTGCAAGGAATTGCACTATAGAGTCTTAGGCCCTCTGTCACCGGGCACGCAAATAGCATTCCACAGTCCTTCTAATGACCAACTACTGCTCCAGGCTCATTGTGCACCTCACTCCTCCTGGACACTCACTCCCCCCGAGGAATGGCAGACTCCTTCCCTCACTCAACAGGCAGGCTGGCTTCTTGGCACTTCACGACAGGTAATCAGCTCTTGGAAGTTGGATGTCAGCCAGCATCAGCACTGTGGCACTGAAGTCCTCTGAGCACTCTGCATAGTATTCACTTCCTTGGTCATGGAGAACTTGGAACTGAAACAGCAAGTGGGTCGGGAGGTGCCCACTTTTATAAAGTCAAAGCAGACAGGAGATCCAGACCCACTGTCTCTACTTTCAAAATCAGTTTGGGTTGGTTCTTCTTTTAAATGTCCTCTTCAGGCTGCTCTCTAGAAACAGCCTTTGTGTAAAGTGATGTTACTCACAATAGAGTTGTGTCTGGTCTGGAGCACCCATAGCAGAGGCACAAAGAGGTGTGAGCTTTCAGCACCTGGCTGTCATCAGCCAAACTGAAGAGTGAACAGGGGGAAGACAAAAGCCTGAGTTGGTCTTAGGGATCCTTTCACCTCGAACAACAAAGGCTGTGGTCCCACCCTTCACCCACCCCCATCTACAAAATGGCAGTGTAAAGGAATATTCTCTGTAAAAGGTCTCATAGAATTCCTAAAGGAGCCTTGACTTCTCTCTTCCCATGTCGTTGCCTAGGTCTCCTCCTTCCAGCTTCAGAAATGTCAGTAATACACTTCCACTGTCTGGGAAAACAACGTCACTTCTATTTGTGCTCAGTTCTAGGCTTGGGGCATCTAAAACAAAATTGCAACCACCGCCATTACTCTGGCTTACTCATAGACACTATCCATATATCACGAAGGTCACATACACATCCACCTACAGCATGCACTTGGGATGTTACAGCTAAGAACTTGGTTAGCGCATAGAAACAGAATTTACATGTGTGGGCCAGTAGCAGTGCTGAATTTGAGCCGGTGGTTTCCGGTGCTCGACACAGGCACTCAATTGTCAGGACCGGCTCTAGTGACAGTCCACCACATGGTGGTGCTGTCTGAGATGAGCACACCAGCCATGTTTACTAAGTCAAATGGCATTGAAAATTAGTCATTCCAACCTCTCACGACATATCATAGCTTTGTGTGACCTGAAATAGTCAGAATTGTCACACTTGTAGGAGTGTGATGATTAGGTGTTATGTTGGTACTGTCATTGGCCGCACTCAGGGCCGGGCTGGCCATAGTGGGCCCCGGGCATTTCCCCGATAGGCTGCTATGGTGGGGGCCAGTTTTGGGCGCCTGTGGGGCCACTTTTTTTACAGGGGGTTGGCAATACTGGTACCCTGTAACAAAATCGTCTGAAACCGGCCCTGGCACACTGCTCAGCTGTACTCCCCCTCACTCCAGGTGGGCCGGCTGAGCAATTTGCCAGGGCCGGTTTCTGTTACCAATCTGGCCCTGGCAACACTGACTGGGGCATTGTGTGGTGCAGGCTGCAGTGGATTTTCAAGAGAAGCCCTGGCACTTCATTTTTTTTATACAAATTAAGCACTAGCCAGTCATCCCCCACTCCAGTGACACACATTAAAAGGCTACAACTATGAGCTCACAAAGCACTGTAGGATGCCTATATAAATGGGATACGATGGTGTACAGATGATGTCAAAAATGAATGCCTTCGTATGCCCAGAGTTACTACCAATAGTTTTCTTGCGTGACATCCTCTGAATTTAATGGAGAGCTCTCTACGGCACAAACCAGTTCCATTTTCACCTTTTGGAAAAGAGATACACAACGAAGTGTGGCAGGTATCCATAAATACCGCAGATGATCTCGAGGCAATTAGAGAAGTTACTGAAAGTGGTCCTTTGTCAATGGCATAGGCAACAGTAGAAAGAGCTGAGTTGATTCAGTAGTAGGCTTTTGTGTGATTAGGCCTTGGTCCTGCCTACTACTCAGGATTAAGTGTTTGAGTTTTCGGGAATCTGTGGTCATTGGCAAAGATAATGCCCTGGTGACCCACAATATAAACTTAGAAACAATTCCATCCATCACTTGTACACTCTAGTGTGTTGCCCAAAGCGGGACGGGTATGCCAAGATGTGGGTCCAGTGCACACTGTAATGCTGAGACCAGCTATACATGACTTATGAGCCCTTACTAGAGCTAAACCGGTCCAGGGTTGCTTTTGTTCCAGTTCAGGGAGGACCTGGTCTGGCCATTCTGGCTGGACTGTTTCCACTGGAGCTGGGTCAAAACTAATTTGCATATGGCTTGGTCAAAACTGAGGTGAGATGGTGTGACAAATATCAAAGGACTGGGATATGGCCCGAGTGATTACCAGTGGCTGAGATTAATTCAATAATTCCGACATCACTTTTTTGTATTCTTTAGGGTTGGAAAATTAAGGCACAAATTGTCTTCGGAATATTGGGAATTTATGAGGGTTGGACCCCTGGAAGGTAGCCTCAAGTCTGTCCCAAAATGCACAACTACTAATGACTAACGGGATCATTTAAATTTAGGTGGGGAGACCCGTAGTCCTCCAGGGCAGTGCAGGCCCTGCCTCTACCCCCAGATAATCGGATAATGAACTGCCTACCATATTGAGAGATCCGCACTTTCCGCAGGTTTATTTCTGTAGCTATAGTACATCCCCTGGTGTAAGCACAGATGAATTCTGACTGAGAGTAATGTTTTTTTCAGCCCATTTGGCATGTCTTTTAATATTTGTAAAATAAAATAATAAAAGGAGTTGAATCTCAATAGCAAAAAAAAAAGCCTATGATACACTGGGAGTTTTCAATGTTCTCATGAGGGCCAGTGTTTGTTTTCTCTGCCCGGATCAGCCATGCCTCACATGATGGACCATTGAAAAAACAATAAAAATCAACTATGATCACCCTAGCTTAACTAGAGTGGTGTGGCTGCCATTGTGGCTTGGCAGGCCTGTGGTGGATGGAGTAAAGGGTTTCGACGGGAGGACCCGCTGAAATTCCACCGCCAGAATCCCCGCAGTTCCTCCTCGCCTCTAAATGAGTTGGATAACTGTGAGTTTGGCGCCCTGGGGACTCTAAATGATCATATCTGTCCTGGTTTCCAAAGGTAGATTACCAGACCTATGGTTGTCCCTAACACAGGCCCACCAAGAACCTAACAAGATTGTGCATGCATTTTTCCACTATTTCAACATGATTTTATTACCAAAAGCCTTCTCTAAATCTTTCTAGAGACATTCAAGTCCACCAAGACTGGTGTGTTTTTTACTAGAAGTGAAGATTCCTAGCATGACATTGCTACATTGTGCCTGAAGCAAACTACAGTGATATTCATGCTTGATGTCCAGCCCTCCACCTAGTAATGGTGTATTAATTGACTGTCAGGTTACTGCATTTAGTAGCACATATGTGTAAACATTTAGGGGCAGATTTACAATAACTGGCGCATCCCCAGGGATGCGCCAGTTATTGTGCACCATACTGCAGTCTCCATGGATGCGCCGCATTTATAATGCGGCGCACCATGGCTCAAAAACGGCACAGATGCGTCACGCATCTGTCCCGTAAAAGTGGCGCATTGCTGGAGTTGCGTAGCAAGTGCGACGCAGCTCCAGCAATGCTTTGGGGGGCCCTATTCTGCCAATGCTACGTCAAGCCTTACGCTTGCTTCAAGCAGGCGCAGGGTTTTGACACAGCATTGGCCTAAAAGTGACTGAGTGAAATCTTGTAGATTTCACTCAGCCATTTTTAGGAGGCGTTCCTGCGCAGGAACGCCTCCCCCCCCCTGTGCCGGAACGCCTCCTTATGGCGCAGGGCTTTACAACGTGACGCATCTCCCAGATGCGTCACGTTGTAAATACCCCGCACCATGGCGCAGGATTTGCGCCGCCGCTGCATCACAAAAGTGACGCAACGGCGGTGTAAAATCGGCGCAAAGGGCTTGTAAATATGCCCCGTAATTTATTGAACATATAAATCGTAATTTTATAATGAGGCAAGATATATTAGACAGATGCTGGAGATGTATCAGATATATTGCAAGAAATTATAGAATGATTCAAGGCGATTCTGTCCCAAGTTTGTTGAGAACAGAATTGTGTTCAAATGAAAAAATCAGTACATTAGCAATATATGGGAGTGTAGGCTAGGCACAGTGAAAAAGAATGCTATGAATGATTTTTTGAAAGCTGGTGTCAAACCTAAGCAGTCCGTTAAATCTTTTTTTAACATTACAGACCACCCTTTTAATTGAACCATATCTTTTATACAATCTGTCTGATCACCATCGATTTCTGTTAATCCGCTTCAGATTTACTAGCTGTTACCTGGGGTAGTTCATATGGCAATATAACCATCCCCTGTATCTGTGATAATTGCTTGGCCGAGGAGACTTTGCACTTTATTATGTTTGGCACTTTCTTCAAAAGATTAAGAAAGCTTTTTATTGTCCTATTATTTGCTGACTAACAGTTTGCATAAATTCACCCAGCCCTGTTTTATTTGATGCTGCTACCGGATGAATTGCCCTGGCTTATGTTTCCTTTTCTCAAGTTCGCGCCGGGACACTCTGCCGAGTACCTGTGCGCGTTATATAAATATATATAACAAAACATAACTTAACATAGCTACTTTTTTATCGGTTACAGCCCGCTTGAGGAAATCCCGATTATCTGTCTATTCTCACAGGCTGCTCCATTGTTGTTTCCTTTTTTGCATTTTATTCATGTTTTTTTTTAACTGGGTGTTCTTGAATGATCTGGTACTGTTTTTTTTATGGTTTCATGTTATCAAATGAAATAAAATCTGGTGTCAGTCTCTCCTGCAGAATTGGTTGCAAGTGTATGAGACTGTCAATGAGACTTCTCTTAATGATGTAAATGAGATTAGTACTAGTAAAATGTAGAAAAGCAATGACATTGTTCAAGAGACCACCCATCTAAGAGATTGGATCGGAGATTTTGCAACTTCCAATGATCAAGCCAAGCATTTGCCTTGCTACAACCACTAACCTCCAGATCCAGAGATATTTGTGGACCACTTGGGTCCTACCTGGCTGACAATCCACAAGAAGGCACATCTCGTGGGACACCTGAAGAGACAGATCATACATAAGAGGTAAGATGATACAAGAAGTCATGGAAGGGGGGGTTGTTGCACAAACTAAGGAACCGATTTAGAGTTTGGCAGACAGGGTACACCGGCACAAATGGAGAGCCTTGTCCATCAAAACCTCGGTCTGTCGGCTCTATTATGAGTCAGGAAGACCATTCATTTTTCTTTTGACAGTGGCCCTGCACAGATGACTAGAGGCCATTGGATTAGAGAAATCAGGCCACCCACCCTATTTGAGCAGACGGCCCGGAAAAGCCTGCTGGTAACGGACAGAAACAAACAAGAAGCATTGGCACAGCCAATAGATTATGCTTATAGGGATTTTTTTTTGTACATTCAGTCATGCTGCACATCAGCCACACAGCTGCACAACATGGCAAAGAAAACACTGACAAAGCCAAATAGCTCTGCTACTTGGCTTTTCATTGTTTTTGTTATACAGCTACGTGGCCGCTCTGCTGTGCAGCATGGTTGAAAGTAAAAATGTTTTAAACTATCACATTGCTAGCATTCACTGCATCAGAGCACTTTTTCTTACACTTTCAGCCATGCTCCACAGCTGGTGGGATGATGAACAACATGGCTAAAAAACATTGACAAAACCAATAGCTCTTGCATAGGCCAGACCTATTGGCTTTGCAAATGCTTGTTTCCTAACCTGATGCAAGCAGTCCTAAGAAGGAAAATAGAGAAAGAGTGGGTGGGAGGGGAAAAGAAGGATGTGGTGCTTCAATCAGAGCTACCGACTTCAGATGTGGAGAACCAGGTTTGAGTCTCTGCGTCAGCTCAACATTCTATGTTTCTGGGTAAATCACTTAATCTCCCTGTGCCTAAAAAATAAAAAACAAGAGTTGTGTAGAATGTAAATTTCATAGATCAAACCAAAACTAACATGTCCATATAGATGGTATATAAAATGTATCTTTAATGATGGGAGTAGGCACACCTTTTTTGTTCTAATACTCCAACAGTCAAATTTATAATCTAATACTAGACTACAGTGAGCCTTATTATTAGGCACATAATGAGAGGGTCAGTGAACTGACTCTCTATAATCTTATGAGTAGTCCTAAAAGAACTGATATCTGCAGTAACCAAGAAAGAGGGAAGATACCAGGAAAAGATAACTGGTACTCATCTACAGTGATCCAATACCTTTGGGTCGTGGGAGTTCGTGCTATATATAGAAATGCCCCCAAAAAAAGAAATAGTACCTCAATCACAGTGCGAGCAGTGAATGGACACTAATTAGGATAAATCAATCTGTACTTGGTCCATGCTCCACACAAAGAAAAGGAAGTGACGCAGGTAGTGATGCCTCGCACACGCTCCGGAAATAGAATGCAGAAAAGAAGACTGCTAATGATGCCAAAACATTACTGTTTGCTAGAAAACATACTTAGTGGATATATATTGACTCTTAAGAATTCGCTAAACAATTGTACGTAATGGGCAGCCTATAAGCCACTTTTTAAAGTTTTCTTTTTTTTTTTTTACAGAGCAGATCGTCACCAAGCTGCCTACAGGCAAGACCTAAAAATGACCCCCACACTCAAGGAGAAACTCCCTAGGTATTGGTGTCATAAGTTTTTTTTGTTTTTCAGTAACAAACTTCTGCTTTGGGAGTTTATTTGTGAAAAACAAAACAGTTTGGAGCATTGCCACCTGAAATATGGCAGCTGTGCACCAAGCTTGCTGTGCCTACAGGGCAGTAGCGGCTCATGGAGGGAGGTGTGCGGGGCGGTGGGGTGGGGGAGGGTCAGGGAGGGGGTAGTAAACTACGGCATATGGCCGAACAGAGTTAAGTAACTAAATAAAGAAATAAACCGAATTACATTGCACGTGCTGCATGGCAAATGGTGGTAGTTTACTAACTCCCCCCATCCTGTCTCTCCCCTGCCCAGCCGCACTTCACCACCCCACCGCCCTGCAGCACTCCCTCCACGAGCCGCTACTGCTACAGAGGAACCTCTGTGACTAGGCTCCTCTGAAGACACAAAGATCACCACTGGGCCAAGAGTGATCTCAAAGTATGGGAGTGGTCATCAGCCAGGGTGGTGGAGATAATGACCTCCACAGCCCTGCCATATGGGAGTGCTGCCCACCAAGCTCTAAATCAGCCCTATTGAATTATAAGGAAGATGTATGTACCTGTGAAAGAATCAAGGATGCAAGACTCAAAAAGAGAGCAACATGTGTTGAAGTTAACGGGGACTTGTTCCGTGAGTTGTTATGTATGATTATTTGAAGCAACATATATGGTGAGTTGCAAAATTCATCCCACGATTTAACTACTAATACAAAGAAATCATATAAATGAGTTTTTGGGAATATGAGTTGACTTGTCTGATCGACCTGAGAAGAGGGATGTAGTAGAAATAATGGGGTTCTGTACTCCTGAAACGTTATAGCTCAAATAGGAAAATATTTTCACTCCCCAGTCACAGGGATAAACTTGAAAGCTAATATGGTACTGAGAAGACATCATTAGACGCAGAAGTGTGCTCGGACACCATCTATTAGAACAATATGTAAGATGGAGATAGTGTCGCAATCATAGAAGGGATTCTTACTAACGGCATTCTTTCAGCACCCAAGAAATTTCAACTACAGAAGAGGTTGTACCTACTCAAATCATTTTGGAAACGAAATACATTTTGAAAAAAAAAATTCAACATTTACTTAAGGATAAAGTATTACCCAATAACTTCAGTATCGCGTGGTGTTTCCAGAAGAAATAGCTATTTTTTATTCGAGAAAATTATAAGATTAAAAGAAAAAAACAGGGAAAATTTTCATTAGAGCACCATAAAAATATATATATATAGCTGCTTGAATTATGGAAGATAACTTAGGGGTCCATTCACAGAACTAATCTGAAACAAAATCCTAAACGTACTACTTTTGGTATTCACAGAATGCATTTAGTAGTAGTAAAGTTAGGATTCCTAACTTTACTACTACTAAATCCCTTTTGTGTATTCCGAAAGTCGTAAAGTTAGGATTTTGTCTCAGTTTAGTAGTAGTAAAGTTAGGGATCCTAACTTTCCTACTGCTAAGTGCCTTTTGTGAATACCGAAAGTCATAACGTTAGGATTTTGTCTCAGTTTAGTAGTAGTAAAGTTAAGAATCCTAACTTTACTACTACTAAATGCATTCTGTGAATACCAAAAGTAGTAAGTTTAGGATTTTGTCTCAGATCAGTTCTGTGAATCTGCCCTAGTGTCCCTATCTGTAAAAGTCCTTTTCGCGTTTTTTACAGAGAAAATATATATCCAGTAAGCATGTTTTCTAGCAAACAATGATGTTTTGGTTGGGGCCCTGTACTTTAGAGGGAGCACTGTGCTTGAGAGTGACCATTTGAATACATTCTCCTGTGGTGAAACTACCCGAACAATTATAAAACTGCTATAACAAATCAACATTACAAATTCACCTTTCTTGCATAACTGGAGGCAGGCAGGAATCAACTTCTTTCAAAACAACAATAACAATGGTATGGGAATAGAAAGTTTTAAGAGCATGTAGGAAATCATAGTTTATGGATGCACTTGACCTGACCAATGGGCTCCTTGGGAAATGGCTGTTCTGTTTATGTCCATGTTTTTGAAGGCTTCCCTCTTCTTACAGTGGGTAAACTCGCACGTAGTCACTGAGTGCTGCACTCACAAAAGCCTTGGCTAGAGAGTGGGAAATGTGCACTCATGGCTTTACAACTGTCATTCAGGGGCATAGCTTCGGTCGGGGTGTTTGGGGTGTTACAACCCCCTAAGAAAAGTATTTTCTGATGAATAGTTGGGTACAGGTGCTTTCAGTCGGGTATGGTGAGGTGTCTGTCGGATTTCACCTGGGATTTTTGCATGCACACAATAACAAAAACACATACACTCTATCTCATCTCTATTCTAAAAGTCCTAAAAAATGTTGATTATTTTACAAAATGTTTATCTCAGTTAGTACTCATACCAATCCGCATTCCTCTCGCTTTCCGCTGCCACTTACGCCCCTCTCATTCACCCTCCTTGACATATGATTGTCGAGAAATCTGAAACTCAACCACCCCCCATCCATCGTACTGACCAAGCTACACCTGTGTTATCATTACAGGCGTAACACAGACCCCTGCAGACCCTGCGGTGCCCACTAAGCACTCTACACATCTGATCCGTCTCGGATGCTGGGAGTCACGTAACTTACGTTACGATCGGCGTAGTTGTACGTGCGGTCGCCTCATCACAAATTAAATGGTGCGCGACCGAGTCTGCGCGGTCTTCACCCTTAGGGTGGGGCTGGTCATTCTCATGCGCATGCCACTTTGCGCAATTGAAAATGCGTGTGAGGTGAGGCGGCTGAGAGGGACCGTGCGCCGCGCCCAGGACGGACTGGTGCGGCCTTGATTTAATTATTGGCAATACGAACCTTGCCGCCGGTCATGGGTAATTGCTCAACCCATAATTTCATTGGTTTAAAAGATTTTCCCTTTTGTCTATAATGCAATGTTATCTTGTTTTTATTGTTTGTGTTCGGGCATGATCATAACCTGCTGGCTGCCACTAGTGCGCCTTTAGATTGTCTTCTGTTCTCAGATTAAAACCAATGGAAGCTCCGCCACAGCATAGAAAGTTATGGCTGCGCTCGTAGTTTGGTGAAGGAATAATCTTCACCAGGTTTTAAATGTTTTTCATTGCGAGGGAGGGTTTTGGTAGGGAAATAAGGAAGTTAAAAGGAAACACATGGCGAGGTTTTTTCCGTGGGTCATAGCATACTGGAGGGAGCCCATTAGACTACACCCCGACAAAGAGTTAAATGCTTAAAGAAATAAAACCGCATTATCGGCACATACTTCAAACAGCAAATACAAAAGAAAAGCATTTTTACAGGGCTTCTACATCTGCGTCAATTATCCCTGATTAGTCATAAGAGAACACAAAGAGCAGGAAGTAATTCTACGAATAAAGCAATACGAACTTGTTTACAGGTACTATTTAGTATCATGAAGAAGTTTTAATGTGCAAGGTGGCCTTTTTTCCTAAAATGTGGGTACAGCACATTGTGTGTTTTCAGACATATGCCTTCCTGTACTGCTTGGTCTCATCTGGCCCCCGTTTAGTTAAGGTTCACATGCAGTGCTTAATTTGTAAACAATTAGGTGCCTGGGCCCTTGCCAGAAGGCTACCTCAACTTAAAGTATCCATTGTTGCTGCTAATGACAGTACCAAGACAACTACTAACCCTCACACTTTTGCAGGTATTACAATTCATACTAGTCCCGGCCCCCAAAGCTCTAAGAATGGCTTGTGTGGCAGTTATTAATCATTGTTAACGTATATTGAATTAATGGCCGGCTGCTGTTGTGGTCATCCCTATTTCAGCCACCTGCTCTGCCATGGGGTAGGCGGACATACATGCAGATGCTGACAATTTAGTTCTGGTGCTGAGCACCGGAAACCACAGGCTCAAATTAAGCATTGGATTCGATATCTCATTTTTCACAGGAGAATGGACATTTAAGGGCTCATTATCAGATGGTTATATTTATTCAGTAGGGATAATTTAGAAGCACATAGCATACCCTTTGAGTACACCAATGGCAATGGGGTGACAGCTCTGGCTGATGAGAAATCACTAAGCCAGTGATTCGATTAATTAGATTATCTGGGTAGGATTAATGTTCACATTTGACCCTTCCCCATTAGCTACACAGCACGGGAGGGGCATTCAGACAGACAAGGCGCAAGTTGCTTTTCTGCTGACCACTAAACCCAATGTTAACTAGGAAAATGGCGGATGTATTTCACCAAACCTTGGGACTGAACTTAATTAGAATTTATGTGGCCTTCACATATTCAAATCAGAGTTGCTTTCCATGGGTATAGGCCATTGCCTTAGAACAAACCACTGTGCCACTGCCCACTGAACAAAAATGCTCTCTCACAAACATGGCAGAGGTGTTTTTTGCCAGATCTTGGGACTGACTGAATTAGCAATTAACGAGGCCTGGACATTTTCATGCCAGAGTTCTTTCTCCATAAGTATGGTCCATTGCCTTCAACAAATGACTAACACAGACAGATCAGGTGGCTTAATGAGCTAAAGCATTCACTATGGAGCCATGTGTTTGATCTCATGGCCTCAGGTTCAGTTCCTGACTGGTTTCATTCGGCCTTTTCATACTTCCAGGGGCGATAAAATGAGGACCATTGAATTGGGTAACAATGAATATCTGTTACTTAGCACCAAGATACCCCTTATGGTGAATATGCAATTTTACAGATACGCTTGTTATGCTAGTTGTGGATCACTTACATTGACAGCTAGGGCCCTAGTATCAAGGTGTGTTGGTAATGAGCACCTTATTATGGAGTGATAAGTCTCTTACCCACATCTTTGGAGTTGCAACTCAAACTCCTGGGGTAAGGTTCTCACTGACTATTGCCAAGATAATGTACCTGTCATTGCTTGAGC
Source organism: Lissotriton helveticus (assembly GCF_964261635.1). Classification (NCBI taxonomy): domain Eukaryota; kingdom Metazoa; phylum Chordata; class Amphibia; order Caudata; family Salamandridae; genus Lissotriton; species Lissotriton helveticus. The sequence goes on along the minus strand of NC_136071.1, from coordinate 136,224,968 downwards.
CATTAAAAAGGCTAAATATAGTATGGCAATGCCTTTCCATTAGGGACCTCAAAGTGGACCCTGAGCAGGTTTTCAAAGACTGGAGGATTCTGTGGCAGTAATATACTTGCCTAAAACATTGTTTAATTTTCCACAGCACTAGGAAGCGGACAGCGTCCCCAGGTAACAACCGAAAACAAGGTTCCCACACAAATATGTGAAGTGCTTTTTCGTCATTGCTGCACACTACCCGAACCACAGCATTATATTAAAGCCCCAAAAGAAGGCCGAGATCGCCAGGTAAATATTCTGTGAGTCTTCCAAAGTAGGTTGGCGAAGGGAAAGCGGTCAGACCTGTTTTTCTTTGGGTTGCACCAGCTTATTATGAAACCCCTTAACGGAGGCATTCAACACTTAAAGTCTTTTAAAGGATTTCAAGGATAAATCTATTTGGATACCGCCCCCCTTTGCTCAGGTGACCAAGCGCAGAGGTTGGAAGGGTACACCTCAGACAAAAGGTGCCCGATAGATGTCGGTAAGCTGAATAGGATCTTGCGGGTCATAGGTGAGGCTGGGTATGCAGTAACTTTATTATCAATGCCCCCCCCTTATTCTGTAATTGGGTTGGCATCCAACCAGGACATCCTCGGTGGTACTTAGTACTCAGTAATATTTCTTGCTTAAGAGACACTCGAGAAGTCACCATTTCACGCTCAATAACAGACCAATGTGAAAAAAAGGGGATCAAGTGATTCTGGGGTGAGCAGGAGGTTTTTTGGGATGTCCAGTTAAGGCGACTTATGCATACTTGCAGAGGCATCCGAGGGTGGCATCAGCTTCACTATTAGTCCCAGGTGTTCCCTTGAAATAAATACCAGTTTGCCCATGTTATCCGTGAAGCCCTCTTGGCAGTGGACATCCAGGGCACCTTCAGCACATATTCCTGGTGCAGCAACATCTGCAGGGGGAGCAGGCCTTAACACAGAAGCAGTTAAGAAGATTGGCAGGGGGAAGTCCGAATGCTGCAAACTCTATGTGAGGCTCAATATGTTATAAAACAAGATGCCAGTACTGCGATCTGATTCCACAACTTTCAATGCACAATGATTTAAACACTTGTAGCATTACCACAAAATCAATTGTGACTGTATAAATCTTTTTATTTTTTAGAATATTCGAAAATGAAGAGAACCCCCATAAAATTAAAACAGTACCCCACCGCATTGACTAATAAGCAGTTCGTTGGAACCCTGGTGAGGTGTTTTCACGTCTTTTTTTCTTTGTTCTTTTCTACTTTCTAAAGCACATTTTCCTTGAACGTAAGATGAATGCACAGGACAGTTGTATGGACATAATGACAGATGATGAATGTGAGGTGTGATTGCAGCCCCAACTTTCCTAAAGTTAATCTTGTTCTTTTCTGTTTGGGTCTAAATATATTCACTTTTTCACGTCCAAATGGACTACAGATTTTAAATATTTCCTCTCCTTTAATGAAATCTCTCTAAAAAATTGTTGAGATAATGTTGTGGTGAAAAATTCCGAATATTCTAAAAAAATCTAAAGATTTATATAGTCACAATTGATTTTGTGGTAATGCTACAAGTGTTTAAATCATTGTGCATTGAAAGTTGTGGAATCAGATCGCAGTACTGGCATCTTGTTTTGTTGAGAATTATATACGGCGCGGCCTTACTGCGCTTTAGCCAAACCCTTTGTTGTTGCATGCTCAATATGTTATAGACACTGGAGATTCTCTCTGGCCCACTGAAATAACGATAATTTTCCCTTTCTGTTTATTTACATTAAGGCACATGGGTACCACCAGGGGCGTAACACAGGCCACCACAAAACCCGCGGTGCGGGGGCCCCCACGCTCCAGGAGCCCCCTTTGCAGCCACACAGCCAGCAACCACTTAGCACTCCACACATATGATCCGTCTCGGATGCTGGGAGTAACGTAACTTACGTTACGATCGCTCTAGTCGCAAGCGCGGCCGCCTCATCACAAATTAAATGGTGCACGGCCGCGTCTGTGCTGTCTTCACCATTAGGGTGGAGCATACTATGGTGGGGCTGGTCATTCTCATGGGCATGCTACTTTGTGCAATGTAAAATGCACGCGAGGTGAGGCGGCTGAAAGGGACCGTGCGACCCAGGATGGATTGGTGTGGCCTTCATTTAATTATTGCCAATGCTAACCTTGCCCGGTATTCTGCTGCAGGCTCGCGCCGGCCACCGAAGCCGCAGGCAAGGCCTCAGGTGAGTCAGTTTGTCGCCTACAAATTCTCAAGTTTGAAAAGTTGATTGTCTCACAAGGCATAATTTTCAACCTCTATGTCTTCAATGGAACCCATTTCCACCACCGCCATCAGCATGGGCTGGGACACTTGACTGCCATAGCCCGCCGATGCAGTGTTTAACATATTAATCTTTTCTCAATTAAATTATTACTGGCAGTTTCAAAAGTCAACCCTGGAGATTAACATTTTTATTTACAACAACCGACTTCATAACAAAGAAACATTATGAAGTTCATACAGAAGCTAATGCTCCACCAATCGCTACACAGTCTTGAGAGGTCCCGTCCACCTCCCCTCCACTCATTCCTGGATCCACCTCTAGGCATGGCACATACAGCACACGTGCCTGTGATAACACCTTGCCAGTAGTTTATTGGAACAGTTTCAAAGTTAGCCTCTCAGCCTATTTACAGCCTCTTACATAACACAACGGCAGCTAGCATTTTAATATTTAATGATTAATTAGTCAATTTGATCAAAAGTTATGTATTTTTGCATTCATTTAAAATCGTTAGACATTTTGTATTAAAATCTTACAAGTTTAATTGAATTACTTTTTTTAATTGGGTAATTATTCATTTAAAAATGTTTACAATATTTTATGTTGAATTTAATATAAGTTCTACAACAAAGCACGTTTATATATATTTAATTTAAAAGTCAAAATGATTTAATTTATTTAATATGATTTCCTATGAGGTGTTAAGTCCCTCATCCATTATTTTCCTTGGGAGTGGATGTCTGTACCAGTGAATGGCCATGTGTGGTGCTATACTCACTCCAAGACAGGGCTGGAGTGCATTTACTAGTGATTTGTGACCTTTTGAGTTATAGTAACTTTAGAAGTGTAGTTCGTGAATAGCAATGGGTTTGTTTGTGTTTGCAAACCCCACCCTTAGCCCATCTTTACACCCATAAACTTCTCTTTACTGCTCCTTGAACCCCTCCCATTTAGTAGTAACTATGTCTCATTTCCCAGCAGCTTTCCAATGTCCCTCCGACATTTACAGCTAAATCGTAGGTTTGTGTGTGTAGAGACCTCTGACACTTTTACAGAAATCTCAACATAGAAAAGATAGGAGATATGGAGGGCTCTGCTTGTAGGTTTGTGTATAGCATTTTATAGTACAAGTGAAGTACTACTCAGTACTACTTTATGTACAACAAAATGCAGTTTGTGAATAGACCCCTTTTTGATCTGTTTCAAAATCTTAACCACACCCCATGCTAAATACCTATAACAGACAATGTGTTGTTTTATGGTCACTTATACAGGTGCCAAAAGTGTGCCTCCTCTGTAGCCTGTAAAGAGGTCCAACCAGTTGTGCTCAGCCTCCACTGAGGCATGGACATGGATTCTGCCAGCTCTGCCCACAGCCTCCTCTGAGGGCTGTAGTGATCCCTGTTAGATGTGTTCACAGCCTCCTCTAAGGTCTTAACGGCCCTTGCCAGCTGTACATAGTGTCCTCTGAAGGCTGCAAATGGATCCTACCAGCTGTGTACACCGGCTGTTCAGAGGTCATAGTGGGTCCTGCCAGCTAGCTGTGCACAGTCTCTTCTGAAGCATGTAAATGGATCCTGCTAGCTGTAGTTAGCCTCTTCTGAGACCAGTAAATGGATGCTGATGGCTGTGTGCACAGCCTCCTCTGAGGTTCTAATGGACCCTACCAGCTGCGTACACAGCTTCCTTTCATGAATGCTGCCAGATGTGTGCACTAAGGGAGTAAATGGATCCTGCCAGCTGCTTATGCAGCTTGCTTTGAGGCTTGAAAATTGATGCAATTGGATGTGTGCACAGCCTCGCCTTAGACTGTAAATGGAGACTGCCAGTTGTTTGCTCAGCCTGCTTCGAGGCTTGTAAATGGATGCAGTCAGATGGGTGCACAGCCTCCTCTGAGGCTGTAAATGGAGCCTGCCAGTTGTGTACTCAGTGTGCTTTGAGGGCTGTAAATGGATGCTGTGACATATGTGCACTGCCTCCGACTGAGCAGAAAGACTTGCACGGACGTTTTTGTTAGTTTGGGCTTATTTCCAGCAATCGCTTGGGCCTTGTGTTGTGGAGGAGCCCCAGTGTGCCTGACCCCTGACTTAAGCACTGGGCCAGCAGAGGACAAGCACCCTGGGCATGGTGGGGGAGTCTCAGCTTTGCAGAGCACTCAGGGATATGTTTAGAATGGGCCATGGACACTTGCACACTGGGGATGACCCCTGCGCTCAGCTTCTAGTTGGCCACTCCCAGCATGTGTCTGGCCAGTAGGACAGCCCCCTTCTGCAATTCTAGTACAGAGATCCACTCAGAGTTATAAATGTGCACAATCATTTTTGATCTGCAGCTGGCACTTCTAGCCCAGTACTGGGGCACCTCACTCACTGGTGCACCTCTACCCAAAAAGCTGAAGCATCCCGTCGGGTTGGTTCAGTGCAGTGCCCATCTTAAATATCTGCCAATGTACCAAAATCCTGACATGACATTCGCCTCTGTTACAGTGCGACACCCTGCTCTTCCAATGTGCCTCAATCGCGACCTGTACCATTATCAATTCCAATAATGTCTTCAAACGCAAGGTTTGGACAGCGAAAGCAAGTATTTTTGGAAAAGTAAAGAACAAATGATCATATACACAAAATTTGTTTGGAGGTTGCAAACGGCCGAATTCACAGAATAAGGCCATCTGTGACTGTAACAAAGCATTTTCATATGTACAAAAATCAAATTGCTAATTATTAACTTGTGACAGAATCGCAGTGGCATGTATTAATGTTTTGCGACTGAATTACAGTTACAAAACTTTAATTTTTTACTTACACTTTGAAGGAGGTGGTAACAATTCACAAATAGGAAGGGGGCCGCGAGGGACCCCTTGGACTCCTTCCTATTTGAAAATATTTTTTAAATTTGAGAACAGGCAGTGGTACCACGTACCACTGCTCACTCTTAAAGAAGCATTGGCAAAGCCAATAGGTCTCTTCAATGCAAGAGCTATTGGTTTTGCCAATATGTTTTAGCCCTGTTGTACACTAGCTTGGCAGCTGTTCAGCGTGGCTAAAAGATAGTTAGTGGCGTAAAGGAGACTGGCGTGACAGGAGTGTCGAAAAGCACAGTGTTGTAGAGTGGGCTGTTTTGGAGTGGTGTAGAGTCATGGGGTGGTGTAGAATAGAGTTGAGTAGAGTGTCATAGAGTTGCATAGGGTGGACTGGCATAGTGTTGTGGAGTGTCATGGAGGTAGTAGAGTGTCGTACATTGGAAGGGTGTAGAGTGTATTAGAGTATCATATAGTTGAGTATTGTAGAGTGAAGCAGAGTGAAGTGGCATTGAGTGTTGTGGAGTGGTGTAGAGAAGAGTGGAATGGCATAGAGTGTGTTGCGTAGAGTGAGTACCGTGTTACAGAGTGGTGTAGAGCAGAGTAGATTGTTGTAGAGTAGAGTGGCATAGAGAGGAGTAGTGTAGTAGAATGAACTGGCATAGAGTGGAGTAGTGTCGTAGAGTAGAGTGGCATAGAGTGTCAGAGTAGAGTGGCATGGAGTGTAGTGGCGTAGAGTAGAGTAGTGGAGTAGGCTGGAGTGTAGTGTAGAATTTAGTAGAGTAAATTGGCATGAAGTGGCATAGAGGGAGTAGCATAGAGGGTCGTAGAGTGGTGTAGAGTCGCAGAGTGGCATAGAGTGGATTAGAGCATCATAGAGTGGAGTGTTGTAGAGTGTATTAGAGTGGCCTTGAATGAAGTGGCATAAAGTACAGTGGTGAAGAGTAGACTGGCATAGAGTGCAGTGCCTTAGAGTGCATTGGTTTTGAGTAATTGTCATGCAGTGCAGTGACATAGAGTAGAGTGGTGGAGTGTAGAGTGGTGCAGAACAGAGTAGAGTGGAGTGGTGCAGAGTAGACTGCAGTGCGTAGAGTGCAATGGCGTAGAGTGGAATGTCGCAGGTAGTGTCATAGAGTGGAGAAGAGCGCCAAAGAGTGAAGTGTTGCAGAGTGGAGTAAAGTGGCCTAGACTGAAGTTGCATCAAGTATAGTGGTGCAGAGTAGATTCGCATAGAGTGGATTGGTTTTGAGTAATGTGTTATAGACTGCATTGACGCAGAGTGCATTGGTGCAGTGGCATAGAGTAGAGTGACGGAGATTAGAGTGGTACAGAGTGGAGCGGAGTGGTGCAGAGTAGACTGAAGTGGAGTAGAGTGCAGTGGCGTAGAGAGCAGTGGCATAGAGTAGAGTGGCAGAGCGTTCGGGCCATCAGCGCAGTAGTTGTTGCGCGCAGCTGCAGCATGGGTGCCCAAATTGCCTTATAAATTAAATGACGCGCTTCTGAACCTCTCAATAGTGAAGATGGGTTGGCCTTCTCGTCTGTTTACCAAGCCAGCATCATCGTCTTTGTTGTAGCACATTCTGATCACCAAGTTATAGATTGAGCTACACTACTATAGGTGCAGCAATTACATGTTCTGTTATGTTATTTATGTTAATATACTGCATTCTATGGAAAATATGACCCACGGCCCAAATGCAATGTCTGTGCTTAGTTAGATGTAAGCAAAATGTTCTATTTAATGTGTTGTGATGGGCGTTTGTGAGTGTTCCAAGCTATTGAAAAGTGCTCTTCGTGGCCACATTGCAGGCAGCTGTATAGTATATCTGCGCTATGTGGGGTGTATGCAAGATCTATCCAGTGCATTCTGTTTGATGCTTGTGTGTGTTTTAAACTACTTACAATGCTCTTGGGAGCTGCGTGCGATCCAGCTATATGGTATTTCTGAGCTATGTGCTATATAAGCTCTAATGTAAATCAAAAGAGAGTAACCCTTGTATCTCAGGGGAACAGGGTAAATTATGTCAACAAAGGCAAAAAGTTCCCTTGAGTTCCTAACTCTAAGTTTTTATGGAGTTCTAAAGTTAGTTAAAAGATCTCCAAACTTATTCACTAGAAAACTTACTGTGTTTCAACCGTCATAATCTTCCATGCACTCACAACTTCTGTCTCAAGTGGAACCATCAAAAGAGCACTTACATTCTAAAATTATATATACTACGTAGCCAAGGTGTATGTATTATTTCCAAAATATTTTATTTGTATAAAAGAAATTCAGAATTTATATGAAACAATTTTTACATTTAAAAACAAATATATATATATCTGTTTCGTGGATGTTCGTATGTATATTTGCATACAGTTATTCAATGATATACATGCCTATTATCATAACACTCACAAAAATTATAAATTTGCACCATATATTCACAATACACTTAAAAATACAATCAAATCCAAGTCGACGCGTTTCGGTGGATCTTGCAATGCGCACCACCTTCCTCAGTACATTTAAAATCAATTCGGTGGAAATAATTTTAAAAAAAACAATGTCACTACCCTTCCTCGGCATACAATTACAAAACCTTAAAAACATGTTAAAACAATTTAAAACCTCTATATAGGGGGGTTAGTTACCATCTTGAGGGGACTTATACTGCATATTGCTTTGATAGTTCAAACATCATACTCAAAAGTGCGAATATGGATTCTTTATGACGACTTGATGTCTTACATCCTCAGATTATTATTCTAGCATAGGTCTTTGTGGTTATACTAGGCATTTTCCCTGTGCTGGTTTTGTGTTCCAGGTGCGAGACAACCAGTTTATTCCATTTCCAGTGTTGTTCTACAATATTCTTAGGAGTACGTACTGGCACCTTTTTGTAAAAAGACAGTACACAGGATTTTCAGGATATTGCTATTACATTATTTCCACATTTGTTTCTATATATAGCAATCGCTAGAGCTTACCAGTATTAATTCAGAGTATTTTTCAATCTGTCATTCCTCCTGTCGGGGAGTTATTCCATTTCTTTTCACGCTTTCTCTCGGGACTTCTTCAATTATCCCAGAATTAGCGTTCTGATGCTCAAAGGAAATTGGATAAATAAGGCTTTTGTAACTAGTCAGCAAAGATATTATTAGAAAAAATAGTGCCACAACCAAAGGCTATGACACATGTTCTTTATCCAATTTCCTTTGAACATCAGAACGTACTCCTAAGAATAAGAAAAGCGTGCCCATATTGTAGAACAACACTGGAAATGGAATAAAGGTTTTTAATGAAAACACACCATAATCTATCCAGTAAGTATAATGCACAAGAATAGTGAGGTGCATATGAAAGATTAGAACAAGAGTTAAATAAATATGATCTCTATCTTACTTCAACATAGGATAAAGAAAATTCAACTGGTTGGAATCGGCTTCCTATTAATCAACGGGGTCAATAAGTGAATACACTAAAGGTACGCAAACTGAATAGGGTTATACACTGTCTATGGATGAACGTGAATCACAGTATGAATGAGGATACTTTAATATGGATGTCTCGTACCTGGAACACAAAACCAGCACAGGGAAAATGCCTAGTATAACCATAAAGACCTATGCTAGAATAATAATCTGAGGATGTAAGACATCAAGTCGTCATAAAGAATCCATATTCGCACTTTTGAGTATGATGTTTGAACTATCAAAGCAATATGCAGTATAAGTCCCCTCAAGATGGTAACTAACCCCCCTATATAGAGGTTTTAAATTGTTTTACATGTTTTTAAGGTTTTGTAAACGTATGCCGAGGATGGGTAGTGACATTGTTTTTTAAAATTATTTCCACAGAATTGATTTTAATTGTCCTGAGGAAGGTGGTGCGCATTGCAAGATCCACCGAAACGCGTCGACTTGGATTTGATTGTATTTTTAAGTGTATTGTGAATATATGGTGCAAATTTATAATTTTTGTGAGTGTTATGATAATAGGCATGTATATCATTGAATAACTGCATGCAAATATACATACGAACATCCACGAAACAGAGATATATATATTTGTTTTTAAATGAAAAAATTGATTCTTATAAATTCTGAATTTCTTTTATACAAATAAAATATTTTGGAAATAATACATACACCTTGGCTACGTAGTATATATAATTTTAGAATGTAAGTGCTCTTTTGATGGTTCCACTTGAGACAGAAGTTGTGAGTGCATGGAAGATTATGACGGTTGAAACACAGTAAGCTTTCTAGTGAATAAGTTTGGAGATCTTTTAACTAACTTTAGAACTCTATATAAGCTCTACCCAGTGTGCGCTATTACATGTCTGCGTGTGATGTACATTATCGGAAAAGTGTTTGTTGGGTGCCACAGTGCACCACAACTCTCAGCTGTATGCCCTATCTGAGGTGCACAGTCAACATACCTTTGTAAACTGGTTACTGAGGCTTAGTTTTTTTCTGATTCCAGTACCCCCTGGGCCCCCACTCTGCCTTTTACTTGCATTTGAAAGAATGCAATTCATGAAAAGGAAGTAGGTGTTAGAAATGGGGATCTCTGGTTGGCTAAGGCTTGCGCCAAAGCCAGGCAGAGACCACCACTCTAGTCAGGGAAAGGGAGTTACACGCCATAGATAGCCCCTGCGCACCCCCTTGGTAGCTTGGCACGAGCAGCCAGGCTTATCCCGGTGGTGACGTGTAAAGCATTTGTGCAACACACACAGCAAGAACATACGAGGCACACCACAAAAGGAACTCCACACAAGGTTATATAAAAAAATAGCCTTTGTATTATCATAAAACACATTAGATGGTAATCACACAATATACACTGTGCCAACTGGCACTGGTCAATATTTACAGGGGATTATTTACACATGGCAAGGCCATGTGGGCCACTGTCAGAATCATCACTTAGTAAAAATACTAAAAGTAAGAATATATAATAAATGTAGACCACAACCAGTAACTCCTGGCAGACACTATATTCAGCATCAACCTGTAACATAAATCATATGCACAGTATCACATAAGGCGAGAAATATATTCTGCGCCAACCTCATAAGCCTAAACATAGTAGACCATAATCTCCTAAACATAACTTGCATTAGGAAATAAACCTACTAACATAAACCGTAGTAGGGAATAAATCAAACCTAAACCACAGTATAAGATAAAAATAAAACATAACACAGTATGCAAACCCTCCATAATCACTTCTAGAAGCATAAATCACATTGCATAAAACATATCATATCAATTACATTTCCTAGCACCTATAGAAATCACATTAGGGCATGGCACCCTATAAACCTAATAGTCCCCCTGGCCAACTAACCATCTCTAAGGGGCTCAAATGCCCACTGTCCAAAAGTCAGGGCGCTGCCAATGCAGCAGGAGTCAGGGGTGCGCAATTGCGCAAACCTAAACGTTGTAGCTGGCACTAAGTGCTGCGCAGCTGTGAAGGAAAGTACTGGGGCAGAGGAGTGCGTCTCACTCCTAGCGTAGAAGGCAGGTTCCCAAATAAAGAACAACCTAAACGGTGCAGCTGCCTACTACTTGCTGGGCAGCTGGGAAAGTTCAAAATGAGGCATGGGCACTCAGTGGCCCTTTAAACAAATTATGCCCCGCGTGGGAGCCACACGGGCTCTGAAAATAATGGCGTCAAACGTTGGAGCCACACAGCGCTCTGTAGATAAATCATGCCCCCTTATCATTGGAGCGATCTAGACTCTAAGAAAATAATTATGCCAAGCGTTGGAGTGGCCCGCTGCCAGGCGGGGCCGCTCAGGAAAATGACCCAATATTGGGCCTTGAGGTGTGGGTGAGGGGCACGGGCCCCTCTCGAGCCCTTCAACAATCAGGTGCCCCCAAGCCACACACGGGGACTTTAAAACAAATGGTGGGCACGTTGGAGCGGCCCACAACAGCGAGTCCACTCAGGGAATTGACCTTGATACAGGGAGAACCATGGACCTCTGGTCTCCCATGGGAGCCCTTTAAACAAATCTTGCCACGTTGGAGCGTCCCGCTGCCAGACGGGGCCTCTCTGACCGGGTGCCTCTGCCAGGCACAATTTAACACGAGCCCCACTCACCTGGGCTCTTCTCTGTTCTTCACCCGGTCCCTCTCCTGGGACTGGGACTTTGACATGAGGCTGCGAGGCTCTCGGCGGTCCAGGCTGCATGCATGCAGCACCGCCACGGCCCCCTCGATGTAGAGGGCCGACACCTCTGCACTTTTCTTGTGGCACCGGGGCTCCCTCTTCACCACGGGAGCCCCGGAGGAGACAAGGGACATGCGGTGCCTGCACCGGCAGCCTCTCTTCACTCGCGGGGCTTCCTTTCCGTCCAGGAAGCCCGCCCACCTGAACACCATCTCACCTGCCGTCCGGGTCGCGCTGGCAGCGGCCCGGAAGAGGATTCTTTAGCGGCTCGGGCCGCGGCGGAGAGAGGAGGGGTAGGCTCCCTCCCAAGTTAGAATCGACAGCGGGTGGGCACCCGCCTTAAAAATAGCAGCATAAGACATGTATGAGGTCATGATAACCAAAAGGGCAGTGTTTAGTAATAGAGGATGCCCCAAAAAATTGATTAAAATCTGGGGGACTAGGAACGACTACAGGGGGTATTTGTGATCAATTGTCCGATAGAGGGGACGATGACTCAGATTCGGAGGGAGGGTGAGATGCTGTGGGTGGCGGGTCAGGGCTTGATTTTAACTGCTGACAATTGGCAAAATAGTATGGTTATGCTGTTTGTTGGTCTATGTAATGATGTACTGTGGAGCTATGATGTTGGACTATGTAAACGACTGACTTAAAACACTGAAAATAAATAAAAAGTATATTAAAAAAAATAGCAACATAAGCGGGGTGGGCACCCGTAATTAAAGAGACACGCAGGGTGGGCACCCGCTAGATAACGATCCATGTGGGGTGGGCACCCGCAGTAAAAGCACAACGGGGGAATCCCTGGGCTGTGGATTCCCCTCTCCTTCAGGGAAAGTCCAGGACAAAGCGCTCACAGGGCGCTAGGAGCAAAGCACAAAGTCCTTGTAAGATCAAGGAAAAAGCAGAAAGGTCCCAAGGCATAGCTGGGCAAAAGGAGGCAGCCCTCCTGGCAAGTCCTCCTGGGCCCCAGCAGCAGCACGCCCCGCCGTAATCAGGGTCCAAGAGTGAACATTTACATGGGGTCACAGCCCCTTCTTTTATACACCATTTTCCTTTGTGTAAAAGTGTAGGCAATGGTAGAACCTGATACAACTGGTTCAGGGGAGCTTTTGAGCACTTTGTTTTGCTCAGCTCCTCTCTCCCTTTCGCAGGGAGCCAGCATTGTGCCTTCCCTATTCAGGTCCCAGGTGCAACTCCTCCCTCCCATCTACATGCAGATCTCCCTATTCACCACTGGGCAGACTCATCCTGGCTCCTGGAGCCAACCACACCATCCAGCCCCTGTCAATCACAAGCCAGACATGCAATTCACATCACATAGCACACAGAAATGCCAACTTCTTGATTGCTTTTGTTATTAACTTCTAAAAGTGGCATTTCTAAAATAACCACAATAAATCTGTGCACACTATTGCGCAGCATTTATTCACACGAGTTTGCACATCCTAAACTTGCTCCTGCACTCCTCTCATATCAGGAATTACCATGGGCACACATATCCCCATGCATTCTTATAGAGAGGGCAGGCCGATCTCACCACACGCACTCAGAGTGCGCATGCACTTTACACTGGGACACAGTGTCAAAGTGCGCAGAGGCCTAAAATCACTACCACTATGTCAGAGGCTTAAGGCAAAAAGTTCAGGGGTGAACCTGCCAAAAAGGGCCAAGTCCAACAGTAGGGTTGCCAAAAGAAAAATGCCAGCCATGTGTTTAAAGAGCCTGGAAAGACCTCGTCTTGGCACCAAATAGGGTTATAAATAAAAAAGTATGTATTCATTTGTAATGTGACTTTTCTGTCTTTGTTCCCTTTAATTATCAGTCATGGATCTCATCATTCAGGTAGCCCTAGAACACAATTGAAGTGCATTCTATTTCTATTTGCTGTTCGAAGTATGCACAGATAAGTGCTGAAAATACAGCTTTAGGTTACTGCTTATTTTTGTCGTGGGGCACAGTGGTAGGTGGTGGTCCGGGCCGCTGGGTGGGGGGTCCTTCATGTGCTTTGCAGGGGGGCCTCCTCAAGTTTCGCTACGCCACTGGCTATCATCTGCATAAGTTTCATATTTTCCTTGAATTCAGAATGAACAAAACTCTCAACCAACCTGCCTTTGGCGCCTTAGGCACGCCCTTTGCTGACCTCAAACCCACCCACCATAGCCCTCCTTCACCCAACTAGGCCTTCTGACTGCTGCCTGCTCAATAAGAAGTCATAGGGCTGATTTGAACTAGATGTGATGGTATCTGTGGGCTCTTTTATTAGCACATCATGGTTACCTGCCTATGGATGTTGTATCATTTTTAGGTCTTGCGACTGCGTTGCAGTGCTCAGCACCGCTCGCGCAGCGCGAGTCCTCTTGTACGGGCTTTAGAAAGCTCCCCACACGCCCATTCATGTGGGTTTGCTTTCCCCGTCTTCCATTGGCTTTCGTGTGCTTTTTTAATTTAAAAACTGCACGCGATTGGGCAAAGGCGGGTGCATGTCCCGCCTTTGCTCCGCCCATTCCCACCGGTGTCTAGCACGTGCATCAGCGCATACTAGACACCGACAGGCTCCCTCGCCCTCGCTCCTCTATGGTGCACGCGCACCACTAGTTTTCTTTACTTTTGGTATAATCGCGGCACCCGCACTTTACTTTTAATGTTATAAGTAAAGCGCGGATGCCGCAATTGTACCAAATATAGAAAAAAACATCCATTTCTTTACTTTTGCTATAATCGCGGCATCCACGATTTACTTTTAACGTTAAAAGTAAAGCGCTGGTGACGCGATTATCTGCGTGCCAATCCCGTTGTTTGATTTTGTGTAATATCATCATTAGGCAGAAGGTGAAGTTGTGTCATTTCGATGGTCATCATTTTGTTAAAAGTCGGTCCTAAAAAGCTTACTTTTTTGAGTCGCAGAATGAGGGCAAGTATGCCTTCTAGGCGTCTCGAAGGGTGCCCTGTTGACGTTTGTGCTGCATTGTTCTATGTGTATGGGTGAGCAGCTTGATTTACTGTTGCCTTTTGTGGAACTGTTTAAGTATCGCTCAATAATTAAAAAGGTTCACTAAAATAAATACTTTCAATGAAAAAGAACCTGTTGCATGAAGTATATAGAGCTTTTCTTTTCTAGTGCAAGTTCCGCAGATAGTAAGAGTTTCCGGGTGCTCTGTGTGCAATGCTGAGCAGCCATTTATTTGGCTTCATTTCACAACTGCTATGACGTGTACGGTATGACGTCGGAAGTCGAAGGTGGTCACCGTGATCAAAGAGGTTTACTTTTTCTCTGTTTCAAATTTGATCTCTCCTCCCTTCCTCATATATTCCTCTGCCTCCAAAAAGGATTACAAAAGAAACTACGAATGCAGGGACACAAGGAGACTGCTACATCAATGTTTTCCCTGATCATGGCCTCCTCCTCCTCCTCTTCGTACTAGGGGCAATATTTCATCACTCCCATGTTCGTTCGAAATATGTGACCTAGGCTTCCTTAAAACTCCTTTGCTGGGGTTTTCTTTGCCACGTTTTGTAGTTAGAAGGGTTCCTTCTTTTGCGCCGCTTCACCCAAGTATGTTCGCTCCTTCCATCTATAGCGAGTAATCTTTTGAAAGGATTGAGTCTTGCATCGTATTTCATATTTGAAATGTAAAATCTTTCGTAGCAATCTTTTCATTTTTTGAGGTGTAGTTAGAGATAACTTTAGCTGTGGTCTAGGCTACTGCTTTATCAAACAAAACAAGCATTTGCAATGCAATAGGTCTCGTTCTTGGAGTACTTGCCCATTATGGTGCAGTTTTTTTGGTGCAGGGCAATATTAGGATCTAATGCACTTTATATATTTCCAGTGCTGATGCCGCCAGTTATGCTGCGCCATGTGCTCCCTTAGGGGAGACGTAAGAGTCTGAGTTGCCACACCCTTTCACTGCTGGAGTAGCAGGGCACTCAACACCTAAGGCAATGAGATTTGTCGCTTCGGTCAGGGGCCAGTACGAAGCACAGAGGGCAAACCCTCCCAACTGTCCAGTTCAGCCAGTGTGTTCAGGGCACAGGTCCACTTGTAGGTTTTTTCTGGTTTTGCTTGGAGACAGGGTGCCCGCATTCTCATCCCCTTTTGCTGTCGTTTGGGCAGGATCTCCGGTCAGGGCGCCGGCTTGTGAGGGCAGCAATTGCAGGTAGTCAGAACTGTGCACCCGTGGTTATTGATGAGTACTCTAGCGCCCAGCAGGCTTCTGCAGTAGTGACCAATCAGTCTTCATGCTTATGGGGTGCTCCGGGCATCCCAGTGCCAGATGGCTGACCTGCCAAGAGGTGGGACACTGCACAGGTGCATGTGGTGGCACCAGTTAATATATAGGAGAGTGTAGGCAGCAGCAACACAACTTATCAGTGGACAGTTTCTGGGCCGGTGTTCTGTCCACATTCGCATCACTCACATGATGTGAGTACAGGGAGGAAGGGAAGGGGGTCAAAAGCGGCCCCCTCTGCCCATCCCAGCCTGTTATACTGGTAGTATTGGCATTGGATCTTCTGATAGTTGAGGCCTCCCTGGGGGATATTTCTCATCTTCCTAATTTAATGATTGCAGACCGCTCCGGGATAGCGCTGGCTCCTACTGCTCCCATCACGTGGTTCATAGTGGATTGGGGGAACATAGGAGAACACAAAGTCTTATGCGTTGCCACAGCACACTCCGTGCCCGCAGCAGTCCTCTTTTTCCTGAAAAGGGTTGCCAACTGGAACATTGCTCGTATGGGGTGGTTGCACCCACATGGCTGCCGGAGTCGCGCTGCCCTGGCTGAGTGCTCAGTGTCTGCTCCGTGTATTTAGGGTTGACCCCTCGGTCTCCACAACTCCATGTCTCTGCCCTCCCAAATCATCCCAGTGGGAGTAATCACTGTGTTCACCCACCGCCCCCTTCCCGGGGCTGCAAAGGCTATTCTGTCTCTCCGGGCTGTGCGGGTTGGACCTGGGGCGCACAAGTCCACCTGCAGACCGCTGTCTGATCACTGCAGTAGCGGTCCACTCATCTGCTGCAATGGTGCCCTTTCTGCTTCTATTACCCAGTTCACACCACCACCTGGTGTTAATGGAAGCACAGTGTCATAGGTGCTGCTCCGGCGTGCTGCGTGCCAGCAGCGATTCTCCGTGGTCTGAAAGGTGTGCCAACTGCAAGGGTATCCATTAAGGGGGCAGCCTCACTTTCTCGGCTTGTGTAGCAGCGACGTTGCAAACATTCTGTGCCAGTGGCGTAACAAAACTTGAGGGGGCCCCCCTGCAAAGTACATGGAGGGGGCCCCCCAATTACCAACGCCAGTCAAGAGCTCTCAGGCTAGCCACCTGCCATACTGCAGGGGCTGCGGGGCTTTTGTTACGCCACTGTCACCAATACAGCCATTATAAGTACCCCTGGATGGTGGGGTTAATAGTTGGGCTTAGTTTGCTGGCAGTCTATTATAGGTGGTGGTCTATCCACTACAGGGTCCCTGCCATCAGTAGGCCGGGAAAGTTTGCCCTATTTTAGGTGGGTTTCCTGATGCAGACAGGAGTCTGCATACATCGGGCCCACTCATCGTTCAGTTTTGCCAAAAGTGCATCCACTCCTCCTTCTCTTATCTCCCTCTTGCTTTCTGTCTCTTCCTTTCCATTATTTCTAAGCATCCTATCTTTTCTTCATTCTCATCCTATCCTTTTTTAGGTCTCGCCTGCCGATGCGCTTGCGCATTCGAGCTGGCGAGAGATATAGGGGCTTATCCAGAGTTTAACCAAACTAGCGATTTGATGCAGTGCACGTGCGCTTTTAGGTCAATGCGCAAGCGCAATGACTTAAAATGCGCGTGCACAGCATCAAATCGCCAGCCATCTGTTCCCCAGCTTGGTGCCGCCAGCAGCTCTCCCCGCTCCGCTCCGCTCCCTGCTGCATCAAAGGCTTTCACGGCCGGCCGGCCGTGCTTTCAGTTTCACGGCCGCCAGGCCGTGTCTCCTTTTATTTTAACATTTTTTTTTTTTTTTTTGCATTTTTTAGTTACCGCTGGTTCTATCCATTCCACCTCTCTCCCTTTCCTTTCTTCGGCGCAACTGGAAGCTTGGCTGATGATATATTAATCAGTACATTTAGGTAATATACCCAATTTTCACTGCCCGTTTCGGTACAATTGTCAATTTTAAGCAATGTACCTCCGCTATCAAACACTAATAGGGGCTGACTTTATTCACACATATTGGCACCTAATCGCCAGTTTTAGTTAATGACCAGTATGAGACAAAGAGTCTTTCACCACTCATATAGTCTTTCCTCACTTTTTGCCGCTCTTTTGATTTAACACAATTGCGGTTGACGTTCCAGCTCTTACGTATGTCCTCAACCAATGAGCTTTCAGAGACTTCCATTTTATTCACTTCCTGGTTCCGGCCCTCACTCGTCCACTACCTGGTACCGAGTGATTTGTCGTGGGGCTGCAACTTTGCTGTATACTTTATGAAGGTAAGATTCACTGTGTCTTGCGCTGTAATTTTGGTTGTTGCGTCACTATTAGTGAAAACCTGAGCCAAACACCATGTATTTGATGTTGTGAACACGCGCTACCCACTCGGGAGTAACATGGTTTTAGCAGTGGTTTGCTCACGATTTTCTGAAGACAAGTTGTCGTTTTTTGGTGTAATGGGGACAACACAACAAAAGGTCTGTTATGCATAAAAAAGAAGGTAGAAGTAAAGCCAAGCAAATGCATTCCTATTTGTGAGAGCAATAGCAAGCTGTGGCGTGGATTTTTTTTTTTTTTTTACCATCTTTTCGTTTGCTTTTCAAAGAACTGAGCTTGAAAGTATCGCATGTTGCTTCTGTTATGTATTATTCAATTACGGCTTTCTTGCATGGTAACTAATTTCTGTATTGTCTTCATAAGTATTTCTTTATCCACTTTCGTAGAAAATATACTTCTGCATATAACTAAAGAGAATCTTATTAATTTCTCTTGCATCAAAAACAATAGTTATGTGTACGTTGCGGCTAGTTTGTTTATTTCCCCTCTTTTCAACTGTGATTTCTTACTGTAACCTCATAGGCCAGTACTTAACCTCATTGGAGGGATACCATGTAGAAAACGAACATTTTGAAACTCAAAGGCATATAGACTGTGCACCTTAAAATCTGATTCCTGTCTTGCAATTAAGAACGTTCAAAGCTATAAATGGACTGCCATGAATTGGTATGCTGCACCCGGTTCTCACTCTCTCCTCCAATATCCCTCTCACTGCTCTCCTCTCTCTTTCTCTCTCACTCCAATCCCTCTCCTCTCCCTCCATCCCTCTCGTCCTCCCTCTCTCTCTCTCCCTTCCCTCACTCTCTCACTCTCCCTCTCTCCGTCTACCTCTCTCCCTTTCCCTCACTTCCCTCTCCCTCTCCCCTCTCTCCTCTCTCCTCTCTAACCCTCTCCCTCTCTCTTTCCCCCTCTCTCTCCTCTCTCCCTCTCTTTACCTTCCCCCTGCCCTCCTTTTTCTCCCTCTCCCCATCTCCCCCTCTGCCTGCTCTCCTCTCTCTCTCCCTCTCTCCCTCCCCTCTCTCTCCCCTCTGTCCTTCGCTCTCGTCCTCCCCCTCTCTTCTTACCCTCCCTCTCTCCCTCTTCCCTCTCTCCCTTTTCCCTCTCTCCCTTTCCCTCACTTCCCTCTCCCTCTCTCCCTTTCCCTCTCTTCCCTCTCCTCTCCCCGTCTATGTCTCTCTCTCCTCTCTCCCCCACTCTCTCTCCTCTCTCTCCCTCTCTTTACCCTCTCCCTCTCCCTGCTCTCCTTTTTCTCCCTCTTCCCATCTCCCACTCAGCACCACCACAGCATCACTCAGCACCACCACAGCACCACTCAGCACCACCACAGCACCACTCAGCACCACCACAGCACCACTCGACACCACCACAGCACCACTCGACACCACCACAGCATCACTCAGCACCACCACAGCACCACTCAGTGCCAACACAGAACCACCACAGCACCACACTGAACTACCACAGCACCACTCTCCACCACCACAGCACCACTCTGCACCACCACAGCACCACCACAGCATCACTCAGCAACACCACAGCATCACTCAGCACCACCCCAGCAACATTCAGCACCACCACAGCACCACTCAGCATCACCACATCATCACTCAGCGCCACCCCAGCATCACTCAGCACCAACACATTATCACTCAGCACCACCACATTAACACTCAGCTCCACCGCAGCATCACTCAGCACCACCACAGCACCACTCAACACCACCCCAGAATCACTCAGCACCACCACAGCATCACTCAGCGCAAACACAGCATCACTCAGCGCAACGACAGCATCACTCAGCGTAACAGCATCACTCAGCGCAACCACAGCATCACTCAGCGCAACCACAGCATCACTCAGCGCAATCACAGCATCAGTCAGCGCAACCACAGCATCACTCAGCGCAACCACAGCATCACTCAGCGCAACCACAGCATCACTGGTTCAAATATGTTCTTTCAATGTTTCAAGCTGTTTTCAAGCTTTCAAGCTTTATTACAAATCACAAAAAGATGTTAATATTTCACTTTTGTTCTTGGATTTTCGTCATAATAAAAAACACTGAACATAAACTTCACAAAAGTTATTTACAAAACTTAAAGCTATTGACATTACAAATTAAATTAATTATTTAAGTATTAATTATTTAAAAACATTAAAATCCATTGTTATTTGTAATACCAATACATCTAAGTCACGTAAATACAAAACATGTTGCATTACAAATGCTATAGGTGTCACATTTGCGAAAGTTATAACTATTGGCATTGTAACTGACAAAGCTATTAATTTAGCTATTTTCAAAAACAACACATAAATAAAAAAAAGTTATTTATAAGACAAATAGCTCAAACTTTAAAAATGCGAGACCTATTGCATTTCCAATGCTTGTCTTTCTATTCTGTTACTCTGTTTATCTCCAACATTTTCTCTTCCATCCCGTCGAAATCATTCCACTATGATTTTCCTATTGCCTGTGCAATATTTCTCTCCCTTTTTCTGCTCTTTTTCTGCTATCTGCTTTGCATTTCCTTCGTCCATTTTCTCACCCTCTCCATTCCCTATTTCTCCTTTCTCATTTCCTCTTTTATACCCCACCCTCTCTTTCTTATCAGCTTTCCCGCTGACCTTGTCCTTATAGCCCCTCATGATTTCTTTCCTTCACACTTTCTCACTGTGTCCCTTGATTGGCTCTTCCAGTGATTCTTATCTATCACTATGCTCTTCATCAATCCCGTATAGACCTGGAGCCTGGGTCGCTCGTTTTGAGCTCTTATTGCCCTTCTTCCTCATACTCTCCCAGAACCCCTAGCCTCAAAGGTTGTATTTGTTTACTTCAGAGTCTTCACTGGTGTCCCTAGAGAGGCCAGATGGTGCCAGTTCCCCAGTGCTTTTTTGTCCTGGCTCCCGTAGTGCCCACCACCACAGCTGCTCAATGTATTGGGTGACAACACAGAAAAAACACTGCACCTTGCCACACACACTAAATTGTCCAACTACATTTTGCCTCCTTCTTCTGTTCTCCCACTGTTCTACCTCATCGTCCTTGGATTTAGGTAAGAGTGTTTGTTCCTGGATACATTATTAAATAGATCAGAACCATAAAAGATCAATGGGTTTTCAAAATATTTAAATTTTAACATTGTTAATATAATATTCCATCAACACAAGTAAAATTCAAAGTGGTGAACGTCAATAAGAAACACTATTTACAAGGAGAATAAAGCAAATTAAAAAGTTTTAGGGAAAAAGCCAAGACCTAATTGCATCAAGCAGAATAGGATATGCCACCAAATACTTAGATCCATTCTAATATTATAAAGAGAGAGCCCAAACCTTTGAGGTGGGTAATCTCAGTAACCACAGCACCAATCACAACACCCAATACAGCGTTGGAAAGGGCAGTTGCAGCAGAAGGACATAGGCTATGCAGACGGCCACAATAACCCTTCCGAACCACCTGCTCTCTAAAACACTTCCTGAGTGTTGAAATTGTCTTAATGTTGACATTTAGTTTGAGTTTTTGCTGTTTAACTCTGTGACTTGATGAGGATTGCGTAACGAGAAGTGAACATTTCCTTAACAAACCAAATGGTGTTCATGCAAAATCACACATCGCTGCAAGCAGGATTCAAACCTGCGCTGGGAAACCCCATTGGATATCGAGTCCAACGCCTTAACCACCCGGCCATCGCAGCTCCATGAGTACGATGTCACTGTTGTCGTATATGAGCCATGCGCTGCTCACGTCAGACCGAGACCTAAAAAATAAAGTAACGGAAGGACGGGGCAGGTACCAGCAGTGCTCTGTTGCCCTCACTTATTTCGCATTCTTTCATACAATTAATAAAAATAGCAACACGTATCACTCAAAGTGAGTGACAGGGCACAGATGAGCAGTAATCAATCACTGCGCATTTCTACCCTCTTTTCCCTATATTACGTACGGCGCTGGGACCGGGCCCTTAAGTGTACTCAGAAAGAGTCAAAAGCCTAAACAAGACACGCTACATAAAAAACATTACTCTTTTCGTGACTCGTCAAGATCATGCAGGACAGGTCCAGACTACGAACCCTTCCGAACCACCTGCTCTCTAAAACACTTCCTGAGTGTTGAAATTGTCTTAATGTTTACATTTAGTTTGAATGTTTGCTGTTAAACTCTGTGACTTGATGAGGATTGACTAACGAGAAGTGAACATTTTCTTAACAAACCAAATGGTGTTCATGCAAAATCACACGACGCTGCAAGCAGGATTCGAACATGCGCAGGGAAACCCCATTGGATTTCGAGTCCAGAGCCTTAACAGGAGTCTGCATACATCGGGCCCACTCATCGTTCAGTTTTGCCAAAAGTGCATCCACTCCTCCTTCTCTTATCTCCCTCTTGCTTTCTGTCTCTTCCTTTCCATTATTTCTAAGCATCCTATCTTTTCTTCATTCTCATCCTATCCTTTTTTAGGTCTCGCCTGCCGATGCGCTTGCGCATTCGAGCTGGCGAGAGATATAGGGGCTTATCCAGAGTTTAACCAAACTAGCGATTTGATGCAGTGCACGTGCGCTTTTAGGTCAATGCGCAAGCGCAATGACTTAAAATGCGCGTGCACAGCATCAAATCGCCAGCCATCTGTTCCCCAGCTTGGTGCCGCCAGCAGCTCTCCCCGCTCCGCTCCGCTCCCTGCTGCATCAAAGGCTTTCACGGCCGGCCGGCCGTGCTTTCAGTTTCACGGCCGCCAGGCCGTGTCTCCTTTTATTTTAACTTTTTTTTTTTTTTTTTTGCATTTTTTAGTTACCGCTGGTTCTATCCATTCCACCTCTCTCCCTTTCCTTTCTTCGGCGCAACTGGAAGCTTGGCTGATGATATATTAATCAGTACATTTAGGTAATATACCCAATTTTCACTGCCCGTTTCGGTACAATTGTCAATTTTAAGCAATGTACCTCCGCTATCAAACACTAATAGGGGCTGACTTTATTCACACATATTGGCACCTAATCGCCAGTTTTAGTTAATGACCAGTATGAGACAAAGAGTCTTTCACCACTCATATAGTCTTTCCTCACTTTTTGCCGCTCTTTTGATTTAACACAATTGCGGTTGACGCTCCAGCTCTTACGTATGTCCTCAACCAATGAGCTTTCAGAGACTTCCATTTTATTCACTTCCTGGTTCCGGCCCTCACTCGTCCACTACCTGGTACCGAGTGATTTGTCGTGGGGCTGCAACTTTGCTGTATACTTTATGAAGGTAAGATTCACTGTGTCTTGCGCTGTAATTTTGATTGTTGCGTCACTATTAGTGAAAACCTGAGCCAAACACCATGTATTTGATGTTGTGAACACGCGCTACCCACTCGGGAGTAACATGGTTTTAGCAGTGGTTTGCTCACGATTTTCTGAAGACAAGTTGTCGTTTTTTGGTGTAATGGGGACAACACAACAAAAGGTCTGTTATGCATAAAAAAGAAGGTAGAAGTAAAGCCAAGCAAATGCATTCCTATTTGTGAGAGCAATAGCAAGCTGTGGCGTGGATTTTATTTTTTTTTTTACCATCTTTTCGTTTGCTTTTCAAAGAACTGAGCTTGAAAGTATCGCATGTTGCTTCTGTTATGTATTATTCAATTACGGCTTTCTTGCATGGTAACTAATTTCTGTATTGTCTTCATAAGTATTTCTTTATCCACTTTCGTAGAAAATATACTTCTGCATATAACTAAAGAGAATCTTATTAATTTCTCTTGCATCAAAAACAATAGTTATGTGTACGTTGCGGCTAGTTTGTTTATTTCCCCTCTTTTCAACTGTGATTTCTTACTGTAACCTCATAGGCCAGTACTTAACCTCATTGGAGGGATACCATGTAGAAAACGAACATTTTGAAACTCAAAGGCATATAGACTGTGCACCTTAAAATCTGATTCCTGTCTTGCAATTAAGACCATTCAAAGCTATAAATGGACTGCCATGAATTGGTATGCTGCACCCGGTTCTCACTCTCTCCTCCAATATCCCTCTCACTGCTCTCCTCTCTCTTTCTCTCTCACTCCAATCCCTCTCCTCTCCCTCCATCCCTCTCGTCCTCCCTCTCTCTCCCTCCCCTCACTCTCTCACTCTCCCTCTCTCCGTCTACCTCTCTCCCTTTCCCTCACTTCCCTCTCCCTCTCCCCTCTCTCCTCTCTCCTCTCTAACCCTCTCCCTCTCTCTCTCCCCCTCTCTCTCCTCTCTCCCTCTCTTTACCTTCCCCCTGCCCTCCTTTTTCTCCCTCTCCCCATCTCCCCCTCTGCCTGCTCTCCTCTCTCTCTCCCTCTCTCCCTCCCCTCTCTCTCCCCTCTGTCCTTCGCTCTCGTCCTCCCCCTCTCTTCTTACCCTCCCTCTCTCCCTCTTCCCTCTCTCCCTTTTCCCTCTCTCCCTTTCCCTCACTTCCCTCTCCCTCTCTCCCTTTCCCTCTCTTCCCTCTCCTCTCCCCGTCTGTCTCTCTCTCCTCTCTCCCCCACTCTCTCTCCTCTCTCTCCCTCTCTTTACCCTCTCCCTCTCCCTGCTCTCCTTTTTCTCCCTCTTCCCATCTCCCACTCAGCACCACCACAGCATCACTCAGCACCACCACAGCACCACTCAGCACCACCACAGCACCACTCAGCACCACCACAGCACCACTCGACACCACCACAGCACCACTCGACACCACCACAGCATCACTCAGCACCACCACAGCACCACTCAGTGCCAACACAGAACCACCACAGCACCACACTGAACTACCACAGCACCACTCTCCACCACCACAGCACCACTCTGCACCACCACAGCACCACCACAGCATCACTCAGCAACACCACAGCATCACTCAGCACCACCCCAGCAACATTCAGCACCACCACAGCACCACTCAGCATCACCACATCATCACTCAGCGCCACCCCAGCATCACTCAGCACCAACACATTATCACTCAGCACCACCACATTAACACTCAGCTCCACCGCAGCATCACTCAGCACCACCACAGCACCACTCAACACCACCCCAGAATCACTCAGCACCACCACAGCATCACTCAGCGCAAACACAGCATCACTCAGCGCAACAACAGCATCACTCAGCGTAACAGCATCACTCAGCGCAACCACAGCATCACTCAGCGCAACCACAGCATCACTCAGCGCAATCACAGCATCAGTCAGCGCAACCACAGCATCACTCAGCGCAACCACAGCATCACTCAGCGCAACCACAGCATCACTGGTTCAAATATGTTCTTTCAATGTTTCAAGCTGTTTTCAAGCTTTCAAGCTTTATTACAAATCACAAAAAGATGTTAATATTTCACTTTTGTTCTTGGATTTTCGTCATAATAAAAAACACTGAACATAAACTTCACAAAAGTTATTTACAAAACTTAAAGCTATTGACATTACAAATTAAATTAATTATTTAAGTATTAATTATTTAAAAACATTAAAATCCATTGTTATTTGTAATACCAATACATCTAAGTCACGTAAATACAAAACATGTTGCATTACAAATGCTATAGGTGTCACATTTGCGAAAGTTATAACTATTGGCATTGTAACTGACAAAGCTATTAATTTAGCTATTTTCAAAAACAACACATAAATAAAAAAAAGTTATTTATAAGACAAATAGCTCAAACTTTAAAAATGCGAGACCTATTGCATTTCCAATGCTTGTCTTTCTATTCTGTTACTCTGTTTATCTCCAACATTTTCTCTTCCATCCCGTCGAAATCATTCCACTATGATTTTCCTATTGCCTGTGCAATATTTCTCTCCCTTTTTCTGCTCTTTTTCTGCTATCTGCTTTGCATTTCCTTCGTCCATTTTCTCACCCTCTCCATTCCCTATTTCTCCTTTCTCATTTCCTCTTTTATACCCCACCCTCTCTTTCTTATCAGCTTTCCCGCTGACCTTGTCCTTATAGCCCCTCATGATTTCTTTCCTTCACACTTTCTCACTGTGTCCCTTGATTGGCTCTTCCAGTGATTCTTATCTATCACTATGCTCTTCATCAATCCCGTATAGACCTGGAGCCTGGGTCGCTCGTTTTGAGCTCTTATTGCCCTTCTTCCTCATACTCTCCCAGAACCCCTAGCCTCAAAGGTTGTATTTGTTTACTTCAGAGTCTTCACTGGTGTCCCTAGAGAGGCCAGATGGTGCCAGTTCCCCAGTGCTTTTTTGTCCTGGCTCCCGTAGTGCCCACCACCACAGCTGCTCAATGTATTGGGTGACAACACAGAAAAAACACTGCACCTTGCCACACACACTAAATTGTCCAACTACATTTTGCCTCCTTCTTCTGTTCTCCCACTGTTCTACCTCATCGTCCTTGGATTTAGGTAAGAGTGTTTGTTCCTGGATACATTATTAAATAGATCAGAACCATAAAAGATCAATGGGTTTTCAAAATATTTAAATTTTAACATTGTTAATATAATATTCCATCAACACAAGTAAAATTCAAAGTGGTGAACGTCAATAAGAAACACTATTTACAAGGAGAATAAAGCAAATTAAAAAGTTTTAGGGAAAAAGCCAAGACCTAATTGCATCAAGCAGAATAGGATATGCCACCAAATACTTAGATCCATTCTAATATTATAAAGAGAGAGCCCAAACCTTTGAGGTGGGTAATCTCAGTAACCACAGCACCAATCACAACACCCAATACAGCGTTGGAAAGGGCAGTTGCAGCAGAAGGACATAGGCTATGCAGACGGCCACAATAAATATATTTTTTTTTGCAGAGTGTTATATAGCGCGAACTTGACCCGAACTGAATCAGGTATCAGAGTGCTTTACATAGCACCAGTTACATTAGATGAGCACACACATTAATTGTTGTTAGACACGGGGAGATTAAGTGATTTGCCCCGAATCACAGGATGTTTGGCGTAGTTACCAAGACTCGAACCCAGATCCCCAGGTCCGAGGTCGAGCGCCTTAGCCGTTATGCCAACTCCTCTATACATTTAAAAGGTAAAAGAACCGTGCCAGCAAAGTTGTCCCTTGTGGGCGTGTCTGCGTTGTGCTGTGGGCGTGGGCTGGGGGTGTGACTAACGCTGGGGGCGTGTGGTACGGCCATCACATAGTGGGCTGTGGGCATGTGCTGGGGGCATGACAAATGCTGGGGGCGTGACAAACGCTGGGGGCGTGTGTCCGCCCTTCATGCCATGTGAGTCGTACATACAAGCGCCAATTACGTTGCTGCGCCGCATCAAGGGGCACGCTGGGGGCGTGAGAAACGCTGGGGGGCGTGTGTCCGGCCTTCATGCCATGTGAACGCACTTGCGCGCATCAAGGGGCACGCTGGGGGCGTGAGAAACGCTGGGGGCGTGTGCTACGTTCCGCCCTTCATGCCATGTGGGTCGTACATTAATCAGAAGATCGTCTGCTGTGGCCCTGTGCTGGGGGAGTGACAAACGCGTTCACCTGGAGGCCTGGTAAGTAACGTTACTACAGCCTTTCCTGAGCGTTGTTACTGAACTCTCTCATTCAACGAAATTACACGCGCTTGCTATCATCAACCAGGACTCTAGCCGGGCTCAGGCGGCGGATCAGTACACTAATTACACGCGCCTGATAACATCAACCAGGGCTGCAGCTGGGCCTCAAGCGGGGGAACACGCGCCAGCTAACATCAAACAGGCCTGCATCTGGGCCTCAAGCGGGGGACCACGCAAATGAGCGTGTCTGCGGGGGCAATTACTGCAGTCTCTCCTACTCGCTGTCACTCAACTCTCTCATTAAACGGAGAGATTTTAAAATAAATTGCCCTTGCAAAAATACACACATTACACACATTCTATTTCATACCCGGACAACGTCGGGACGGGCTGCTAGTATTTTATAAACAAAGATGTTTTAACTGCACCAAGATTCAAGAAAAGTATATTCAGGTTTTATTAGTGAGATGGTAAATGTGAGCCTTAAATGTCAAATAATCAATGTATTAAGAGTTATCAGCTTAGGAAGTTTAATCCCTCACACAGAGTTGGATTTTAATTATGGAATATGGAGAAGTGGTCCATGAGCCTTAATCAATGAACCTTGATCCCGCTGAGCAGTCTGAGAAGGAAGCGCTGTCGGGGGATACGGCAGTGGCTGGTCAGAACACTGTGAGCTATTTACACTTAACTAGAGAGCTTCAAACTCTGTGCTCGCAATCCAGCACATCACACATGCACTGAACACTGACAACCAACTCACGTAAAGGGAATACTGTTGTCCTCTCCCTTCGGTGTTTCCTTTATCTAATTTTCTTCCTGTGGGTCTCCTTTACCCATTGTTTCAGTGGATTTCTCTCTTTTGCAAAGTCTTAATACTTTTCAGAAGCCTTCTTCCTTTTCCCTTTGTCTTTCACTGGCTCTCTTTTACCTTTTCACTGGCTCTCTCTTTTACCTTTGCACTCTCTTTGTGGGTTCCGGGTCTCCTCCTCCCATTTTCCTATTTGGGATCTTTTTACCCTACATTTATGGAACTCTTTCTTTCAAAAAATGTTATCACCTCCCTCTGGGCTTGTTTCTTTCACCCTTTCTGTCTCCCTGGGGCCCATACTATTGCTTCCTGAGGCCCTACTTCATCCATCTTCGCCCCATCTCTCGATCTATTTGAAGGGATTTCTTTCACTCTCTCCTAGGTTGTCTAACATTACCTTTCTCTCTTTGCTCATCTTCTCTTTATCTATCCCCTGACACCAGTCCACGCAACACAATCTACCATCTATGGCTTCTTTAATTTTCTCTACACAACATATTTTGATGATGTTCAACAGAAATAGAACGTATTGTTTGTCAGTGATCCTTCCAAAACAAAACATTCATATGCTCTCTCTCTCATGGCTTAGCTACCTTTCTCCCTCATTCTCGGGGTGTCTTGTTTGCTCTTGTGGGTCTCTTTCACTCTTTATGTGACTCTCTGGGTTTCTCAGGCTCCTTTTATACTTTCTCTTTGGGGCTTTCGTTCACCTTTTGATCTTATATTCTTTCATTCGCCAGAGTGTTTTTTTCCTAAGTGCAAATTAATACATTTTCCATAGCTCTAATCCCGTTTTCTTTCTCACATGCACACATTTGTGCTCTTTAAAGATTACTTTTTTTCTCTCTGTTTATCTATTCGCATCTCTGGGTGCTTTAAGGTTTCTCAGATTTGTGGTCTTATATTTTGCTGTTACTCTCAAACACTGTAAACGTATCTCACTCTCCTTTGGTCTGCGGAACTCTCTGATAGCCCTCTTCACATCAAGGCATCTCTTATAATAAAGTGTTTCTTTGTTCTGTATTTCTACAGTCCCAAAGGTGTTACTGTACACATTTACAAACCTCAAAAAGTTGAAACTATGACTTGGCCTAGTTGAGATTACAATTCATTAACAGCAGATCACAAAACATGCCTTCTCTTTTGATCTCACTGTATCTACTCTCTCACTTTCTCCCTCTCTCAAAATCTTTATCTTCTCTTCTTAGTTCTTGCACCCTTACTCTCTTTTTCTCTATGCCTCACTTACTCTCATTCTTTCTATTTATTGCCTTCTCATTATCTTGCTCCTCCTCTGTTTTACCTCCCACTCTCGTTCTTCACCCCTTATGCTCTGCGTCTTCTGTCACCTAATGTGTTCTCTTGCTTCTCACATTTGTTTCCCCTCATATTGTTACACTTCTCAATCACAGGTTTCCCTTCTCTCATTTTCTTGCTCTGATGGATGCGCTCTCAGCTCTAATTTAATCTTCCACTCTGTCCTTTATATTGCTCTCTGAGAGTTCTGACTTCTTTATGTGTATGCGTCTCACTTTGCACTTGAGAATGAATCTATAAAATAAGGTTAGAATCCCATACCGGAGCACTATGTTAAATAACTCGAAGGGCTACATCACCTCATGGATAGGCAGCATTCTAATATACCACTGCATATAGGTTTTAACAGCATAATGCCGTCTGAAATTCAAATTGCAGCATTTTTGCCCCTACATTCAAATATGCACTGGCCGGTGCTTTGTGTTCTTGGGTCCTTTGTACTATTCACCATGGAGAAAGGAACCTTTCTCCAGCACAAGTGCTGTTCCTAAATGGACTGCTGCGAATCTAAGCACATTTATAACAGTGTGTTTATGAGCTCTGGTATCCCCCAAAAAATGGAACAGACTTTGCACCCCAGGAGGGACTGTATGTACAGACAACAAACTCTAGTTTAATGTCAAGTAAGTGTCTAAGTTTTGAGAACAAGAACAGAAGCACTCACCTTCACTCACCCTGGAAAATCATTCTCTTCCTTAGATCTGTTTATTTCAACTTTCCACTACTGGTTCATTTTTATAAATTCTTCTTGCTTTTAGTGGAAAATATGCATATAACAATTGAGCTTGGGAGTGGTGAGCGGGGCCCGCTTTAGGGCAGTGCGAGTGGTGCGGCCGCACTTCGCCCTGACCTGGCGTGGGGCGATGTACTCAGGAGGGGCGTTGTGCTGATCAGCTTCTTACGATTTAAAAACGCCTGCTGCAAAGTTCCTTGTGCATCCAGCTTTCGGGCAGCAATAAAAATGTCAAGATAACTCTTGTGAATAATGTTCATGCTAGAGAGAAAGAGATGTCTGAGAGCGCCTAGAGGCCCGATCTGTCTAAGAGCGGCTAACGGCCCGAGCTGTCTGAAAGGGCTAGAGAACAGGGTTAGCTGATAGCGGCTAGAGGCCAGAGCTGGTCGAGGGTGCCTAGTGGCCCAAGGTGGATGACAGCAGCTAGAGGACCGAGTTGGCTGAAAGCGTCGGAGCTGAATTGAAGAGGGCTAGAGGCCAGGGCTGGCCGAGAGCTGTCAGATGCCAGTCTCAGCCCTGCTGTAACTCTGAGCACACCTGAAGATGATACGACAGATACACCCCAGACATCACCAGAAATGAAACACAGACCTTGTGCACACATGACCAGTAATGAAACACAGGCCTTGGCACATCCCAGATATCACCAGAAATGAAACACAGACCTTGTGCACACATCACCAGTAATGAAACACAGGCCTTGGCACACCCCAGACATCACCAGAGCTGAAACACAGGCCTTATGCACACCCCAGACATCACCTGAAATGAAACACACACCTGGTGCATACCCCAGACATCACCATAAATGAAACACACACCCTGTGCACACCTCAGACATCACCAGAAATGAAACACAGCATTGTGCACAACCTAGCCATCACCAGAAATGACACACATCTTGTGCACACCCCAGACATCACCAGAAATGAAACACAAGCCTTGTGCACATCCTAGACATCACCAGAAATGAAACACACATCTTGCACACACCCCAGAAATGAAACACATGCCTTGTGCACAGATCACCAGTAATGAAACACAGACATTGTGCACACCCTAGACATCACCAGAAATACAACACAAACCTAGTGCACTCCCCAGACATCATCAGAAATAAAATACACACCTTGTGCACATCCCAGACATCACCAGAATTAAAACACAGGCCTTGGCACACCCTAGACATCACCAGAAATGAAATACACACCTTGTGCACACCACAGACAATACCAGTAATTAAACACAGGCCTTGTGCACACCCCAGATGTCAGCAGAAATAAAACACACACCTTGTGCATACCCCAGACATCACCAGAAATGAAACACAGACCTGGTGCACCCCCCCAGACATCACCAGAAATGAAACACAGGCCTTGTGCACACCCCAGACATCACCAGATATGAAACATAGGCCTTGTGCACACCCCAGAAATCACTAGCGATGAAACAATCACCTTGTGCACACCCCAGATATCACCAGACATGAAACAAAGGCCTTGTGCACACATCACCAGTAATGAAACACAGGCCTTGGCACACCCCAGACATCACCAGAGCTGAAACACAGGCCTTGTGCACTCCCCAGACATCACCAGAAATTAAACACACACCCTGTGCACACCCCAGACATCACCAGAGATGAAACACAAGCCTTGTGCACATCCTAGCCATCACCAGAAATGAAACACACATCTTGTGCACACCCCAGACATCACCAGAAATGAAACAAAACACCTTGTGCACACCCCAGACATCACCAGAAATGAAACACAGGCCTTGAGCACACATCACCAGTAATGAAACACAGACCTTGTGCACACCCAAGACATCACCAGAAATACAACACAGTCCTTGGCACACCCCAGACATCACCAGAAATGAAACACACACCTTGTTCACACCACAGACATCACCAGAAATGAAACACAGGCCTTGTACACACCCTAGACATCACCAGTACTGAAACACACACCATGTGCACACCCCAGACATCACCAGAAATGACACACAGGCCTTGTGCACACCCCAGACATCACCAGAAATGAAACAAAACACCTTGTGCACACCCCAGACATCACCAGAAATGAAACACAGGCCTTGAGCACACATCACCAGTAATGAAACACAGACCTTGTGCACACCCAAGACATCACCAGAAATACAACACAGTCCTTGGCACACCCCAGACATCACCAGAAATGAAACACACACCTTGTTCACACCACAGACATCACCAGAAATGAAACACAGGCCTTGTACACACCCTAGACATCACCAGTACTGAAACACACACCATGTGCACACCCCAGACATCACCAGAAATGACACACAGGCCTTGTGCACACCCCAGACATCACCAGAAATGAAACA
The DNA here is from genome assembly GCF_964261635.1 of Lissotriton helveticus. NCBI lineage: Eukaryota > Metazoa > Chordata > Amphibia > Caudata > Salamandridae > Lissotriton > Lissotriton helveticus. Next base: position 136,192,495 of record NC_136071.1, on the reverse strand, counting down.
CACACCATGTGCACACCACAGACATCATCAGAAATTAAACACAGGCATTGAGCACACATCGCCAGTAATAAAACATAGACCTTGTGCACACCCCAGACATCACCAGAAATGAAACACTGGCCTTGGCACACCCCAGACATCACCAGAAATGAAACACACACCTTGTTCACACCACAGACATCACCAGAAATGAAAAGCAGGCCTTGTGCACACCCCCACACATCACCAGAAATAAAACACACACCTTGTGCACACCCCAGACATCACCAGTAATGAAACACAAACCTTGTGCACACCACAGACATCACCAGAAATGAAACACAGGCTTTGTGCACACCCCAGATATCACCCGAAATTAAACACATACCCTGTGCACACCCCAGACATCACCAGAGATGAAACACAGGCCTTGTGCACATCCTAGCCATCACCAGAAATGAAACACACATCTTGTGCACACCCCAGATATCACCAGAAATGAAACAAAACACCTTGTGCACACCCCCGACATCACCAGAAATGAAACACAGGCCTTGAGCACACATCACCAGTAATGAAACACACGCCCTGTGCACACCCCAGACATCACCAGAGATGAAACACAGGCCTTGTGCACATCCTAGCCATCACCAGAAATGAAACACACATCTTGTGCACACCCCCACACATCACCAGAAATAAAACACACACCTTGTGCACACCCCAGACATCACCAGTAATGAAACACAAACCTTGTGCACACCACAGACATCACCAGAAATGAAACACAGGCTTTGTGCACACCCCAGATATCACCCGAAATTAAACACATACCCTGTGCACACCCCAGACATCACCAGAGATGAAACACAGGCCTTGTGCACATCCTAGCCATCACCAGAAATGAAACACACATCTTGTGCACACCCCAGATATCACCAGAAATGAAACAAAACACCTTGTGCACACCCCCGACATCACCAGAAATGAAACACAGGCCTTGAGCACACATCACCAGTAATGAAACACACGCCCTGTGCACACCCCAGACATCACCAGAGATGAAACACAGGCCTTGTGCACATCCTAGCCATCACCAGAAATGAAACACACATCTTGTGCACACCCCAGACATCACCAGAAATTAAACAAAACACCTTGTGCACACCCCAGACATCACCAGAAATGAAACACAGGCCTTGAGCACACATCACCAGTAATGAAACACAGACCTTGTGCACACCCAAGACATCACCAGAAATACAACACAGTCCTTGGCACACCCCATACATCACCAGAAATGAAGCACACTCCTTGTTCACACCACAGACATCGCCAGAAATGAAACACAGGCCTTGTACACACCCTAGACATCACCAGTAATGAAACACACACGATGTGCACACCCCAGACATCACCAGAAATGACACACAGGCCTTGTGCACACCCCAGACATCACCAGAAATGAAACACACACCATGTGCACACCACAGACATCATCAGAAATGAAACACAGGCCTTGAGCACACATCGCCAGTAATAAAACATAGACCTTGTGCACACCCCAGACATCACCAGAAATGAAACACAGGCCTTGGCACACCCCAGACATCACCAGAAATGAAACACACACCTTGTTCACACCACAGACATCGCCAGAAATGAAAAGCAGGCCTTGTGCACACCCCAAACATCACCAGAAATAAAACACACACCTTGGGCACACCCCAGACATTACCAGTAATAAAACACAGACCTTGTGCACACCACAGACATCACCAGAAATGAAACACAGGCTTTGTGCACACCCCAGATATCACCAGAAATGAAACACACACCTTGTGCACACCCCGGACATCACCAGTAATGAAACACACACCTTGTGCACACCACAGACATCACCAGAAAGGAAACACACACCTTATGCACACCACAGATATCACCAGAAATGAAACACAGGCTTTGTGCACACCCCAGACATCACCAGAAATGAAACACACTCCTTGTGCACACCACAGACATCACCAGAAATGAAACACTGGCCTTGAGCACACATCACCAGTAATGAAACACAGACCTTGTGCACAGCCCAGACATCACCAAATATGAAGATATGGAACAGAGGCCTTGTGCACACTCACCTCGCTCTCCATGTCTGTTGTATGGTCCCAAATCATAGGACTCAGTGAGTTATCCTCCTGTCCCTAGTCTAGTCACTGCCGGGCTTGACCCTGCTGCCCCATCCTATCCAAATAAAATAGAAGTTGAACATTTATTTACAAAGGAGGTGGAGCAAATCATGAGGCCATCATCATCACTGTCCCTGTAAACAAGTCACTGCAGACCCAGGAAAGAGGGGGGGGGGTTCGGCCTGAAGCAAGAACAGCCCCTTCCATATCTTTCACTTTCATTTTAAAGAAGAAACACATTTCAAGCCCTCCAATATGTTGGAATCCATAATTGGAGGAATTCTGTATTTCCCCTGAAAAATGAAAATGTCAAATTACAAGATCCCCAGTAAGAGAGAGTGAGGGGCTTTAATGCATGGCTGAATTTCTTTTTACCGTGTGTGGCAAATTGGCTGATGAAGTTCCTGTAACCCTCTGAGGGCCCCCACCCCATCCTTGATCTGGGGCTCTGACTGAAGAGAAACAATGTAAGTTGATACTTTGTTTCTCTTCAGTCGGAGTCCTGGGTCAGAGCGAGGGGCTCAGAGCAGGCTGCACGTACAGCTGCTGCTGTAGAGCCTGTCTCTGTCACAGCTCTCTGCAGATGAGCTGATGGGGCCCCTTTCATGTGCTGGACACTGGGGCCCAACCGCACCGCGGGGGCTGCGGGGGTGGGGGGAGGGGGGGGTTACGCCCCTGTGAACCACGGATGTATATTTGTGCTCGGACATGATCCCATTCATGCAGCTGTCACTAGAGTGTGCAAATGTGTGATTCAGGGGCTTTGAGATTGATGGTAGTGAGTGTGTGTCCCTGCACTGATGGTGCTTTCATACTGAACAGGATGGTTGTAGAGGTCCTGCTTAAAGGGTCATAGCATAAATGCTACTGCAATTATCATTGGTGGGTCTGAAGGTAGTTCCCCAACCCGGCCTCGAACCACCACTTCATGTATTGTTTTGCAATTGCATCAATATAGCGCTTACTACCCATGATAAGGCATCAAAGCGCTTTATCTGCGAGTAGCACGCCTCTCTGGAACCCAAAATGAGTACTGGTGAATTAGTATAGTGAAATATGAAATTAATTTGGGCGGTGGATATGATAGTCTGTTATTTGGACTGAGAAGGATAGTGGAGGGATAGAAGAGGGAAAGGTTTGCATTTATATAGCGCTTGCTACCCCTAAGAAGGTGTTGTAGCGCATTTTGGTGGGTACCACCCTGCTCCAGAAGCCTAACAGTATTAGTGGTGAGTTAGTCTAGGGAAATATGAAATTAATTTGAGCAGTGGTTAGTCTGTTATTTGGATTGAAAGGATAGTGGAGGGATGGAAGAGTTAAGGGTTTGGTTTATATAGCGCTTGCTAACCCTGATGAGGTGTTGAAGCACTTTTTGGCAAGTTGAATGCTACTCCAGAACCCAATCAGGATTAGTATAGGGAAATATTAAATTAATTTGAGGGGTGGATATGTTAGTCTGTTATTTGGATTGAAAATGAATAGTGGAGAGATAGAAGAGGGTATGGTTTGCATTTATATAATTACGATTATTTTGTTATTATTGCTTATCATTGTCTGCTTTGCTCTCTTCTTTTACCCTGTTCATGTGTAAAGTGCTTTGATACCCTCGTGGGTCATGTTCGCGCTATATAAAACTCTAAATAAATACATTGGTAGTGACGGGTAATATCCCATATTGGACTGACAAGCCACCTGGCTGAGTCCAGACAGTAATCAATGTAATCTCATCTCCATATTAGTAGTCCAGCTTTACAGATCTGATTCAGAGGGGAGGGGATATGTCACAGCAATCCGAGCTAGATCCAGGACTGGAGCTGTCAAGAGTGCAAAAGGTGCAGTGAAACCATGACCCACAGGGATCAAGGGCACAGTTCACACAATTTAGTGGCTGTTTTTTAACCCAAAACTATGGAATGCGATCCACTTTATTTGCTTGCACTAGGGCCCATTTGCCTCTTGCTATGACACTGGTTGATGTAACTCCTTGGGTGCCAAGGTTCATTTGCATATGATTGGTCCCTTTCTGTAGTGCCACTGAATAACTCAAAATAAGGGAATGGATTGCTTGCTGTTCGGCAGAAATTTCAAGTGTCTAAGATTGATTGAAGCATTTCCAACTATCATTTGCTTTGCTTTCAACACAAACTCGCACACCCCTTGTTCTAACATTGCACCCCCGCTCTATCTGCAAACATTAAGGGGCCCATTACGATGTCGAGCGGATCGCCGGCCGCCACCCATTTTCCCCCCCGCCATATTACCATGGCGGGGGGACCATGGCGGACATAAACAACATCCGCCGCTTTTCCGCCCCGGTCGCCTTGCGGCCGGGACGGAAAATGTTTAATATGGTGACGGTGTCTATTAGACACCGCCAGCCATATTATGATGGGCTTGCGGACATGCCTTTCCGTGGTGGCAATGCCGCCACGGAAAGGCATGCGAAGACTCCCTGCGGGGGTCCGTTGCAGGCCCCCTGGGACTCCGGGGGGTGCACATGGATGGTACCCCCCGCATTTCAAAGTGCAACATGGCAGGCACCGCGCAGTGCCTGTCATGTTGTGCTATGAAATGCACAACGTGCATTTTTACCATTGCGGCGGGCGGTGCTTTCAGCACCGTCTGCCGCAATGCTAAAAATACAGGATGCGCCCGCCACACTGGCGGGCGCATCCTAATGGCCAAGGCGGGACCGCCGCTCCTATGGCGGGCGGTCTCGTTTTGCACGGGGATGGCGGCGGGCAAAGTCCGCCCGCCATCCTAATGGGCCCCTAAGTTTCAGAGGATGGGCCACGAGGGGAGTGGGGAACCAGGCTAGAAGGTCTGGTTTGAGCCCACAGTTGATTGAAGCTACAGAAACCGCCTCAGACGACTTATTTGCTGTTGATAATTATTAGAACAACTTTCCAAGGTGTGAAGCAAATGTGCTCGGACAAATAAGTGTGTGGCAGTGCCACACCCTGTCAGCGTTTCATCTGCACACCCCCTGGCACGCGCCCTGCTGTAGTGGACACAAGTGCCAGGCCCTTGCGCTCCTTCAAAATGCCATCACTTTAGACAAAAGTCTTTGTTTAATGGTTGGTTCCTAACAGGAGACCACCCCAGCCCTCCTCCCCGTACCTGAAAGGATTCAGGGATCTTTGTTACGTCCATTGTACACACTGTGTACCAATGCGCAACACTATGGGACCCAGAGTGGACAGCGGGTGACCACACTGGTGTACAGTGGCTCTCATCATGCATTGAACCTCTCCCTTTAGGGATAAGTGGAAAAAACAGATTTTGTTGAATCGATGTAATATTATTCTCTGCCTCACTGATTCTGTCCAAATACAAGAACTTGATTTTTTCTCTTTTTTTATTAAACATATTCACTATTAACTATTATCAGTTTTGACCTTGGTGGTCAATATAAGTTTCTGGTAGGTATATCGACCAATCATTGTTCTACATTGCAAAAGTCCTAAAAATAGTTAGTGGGACTGTTTACAAAGCCAATGCACTACGACACCCCTTTGACTGACGTCACAACAGTGTCAAACCCTTGTGTGGCATTGCTTCCTCATTGATTGCAAAGTGTGTGTATATGTGTGGTTTTATGGTTTTGGTGAGAGGATGAAAGTGAGTGGTAGTCAATGTGTGGATGCATGGATGGATGGATAACTGAGTGAGTGTATAAATGGATAAGCCCCTGAGGGCATGATGGCTCCAGTCAGTGAGTGTATGTTGGGTGATTAGGGCATGATTGAGCCAGTCATTGAGTGTATGTTGGGTGATTAGGGCATGATTGAGCCAGTCATTGAGAGTATGTTGGGTGAATAGGAAAGGGCATGGATAGGTGGATGGGTAAAAAGTGACATATGGATGGATGAGTGAGTGAGTGCATACAGAGCCATCATTATGCCGGGGCTTTCGAATACACCATATTCGCCCCCAATTTTCCCCAGCCACTATTATGCTGTAGGTGGTCACCAAAATGTGGAGACACTACAAATGGCAATGAAGTCCCCAGCATGTCAGAGATATCTCAGAGATTACCACTACCATGGTCCCACAGGTGAGGCATATGACCACCTGTAGGCAAATATTTACCCACACTCATTTGCAACCACACAAACAAAAACGAATTCACAGACACACACAAACAAATGCACATGGACAAAATCCCTTACCTGCAAACTGGGTGATGGTGCTGAGTGGATCCCTACAGAGCATCATTTGGTCCAGGCAGTCAAAGGTGGGATGAGGCGGGAGCTGTTGGTCCCACAGCAGCATGGCAATAGATCTTTCGAGGGCCCAGGAGATGGAAGGGTGCAGCCTTTTAAGCCCAAAGAAAGCCTAGCACCAGCTTCCTATGAACATTTAGGCAATGCCCTGAATCAATCAGCTGCTTTACGAGTGGAACGTGTCCCTCACTACCCCAACATGCAATAACACAAACAGTATTTTACTGGTATTGTGGTATGCAGTTACCCTATGGCCATTCATTCCTGATGTGTTAACACTCCCTCCTTACAAGTGCTCACAAGGATAGAAAGGTGTGTTGCCCATGGACAGCAAAGAGCCTGAGTTACTAACGTAGGTCGTGGAAGGCAGGTTCTAAACTAGATTTCCAGAATATCTATTAGATACCTTTCCATGTAAGGCTATAGACACAAAATGTCAGAGTCAAAAAAAAAATAGAAAATGGTTGAAGAAAGGCAAGCTAGTAATTATCATAGTCTGTAAGCTTTCCAGGTAAGAACTTTAAAAAGGTTGGAAGACAAGAACACCGCTGACATGAATGTGGTATCCACGCTGACAGCGTTATCTTCCACGGCTGGTGCAAGGATGTCAGTTCATGGGTAGCAGAAGTGAAATCACACGCCCTTTGACCTCCACTTTCACTTGCACACACATACACACAAATTCACACATATACTCTCTCGCACACATAAACATACTCTCATCAGCAAGCATGCACACAACATGCATTTAAAACCATTTTTTACTTACCTTAGCTGCTATGGAAGGACATATTCCAGTTTATACTACTACATTTTTATTACACTATTAGTGAATAATATAAAAGCAGTGCTAGGGGTAGCAAAGGGCAAGCCAGGGGTCACAGCGCGACCCCTGGCGACTGCTAAATGACACCCATAGGCTGGTGCAAGGACCTTTGTCATCCTTTGTGACGTGGCATCGAATCCCATTAAATACATTTCCCATGAGATCTGTACCCATTGCACAGTCTTCAACTTTATACACATGAGACTACAGGCATTTAGGACACCAAATCGGAGATGAATTCCCAGCTAACATTTGTCCATTGAGTGGTGTCGACAGTGCCCACATGTCTAATCACAGGGTCTGCTGGACTCCACAGAACCAGCAGCAACAGGTAGAGTCAGCTTCCCTCCTTCCCTTCTAAAGTTAAGAACAAAGAAAAGGCATTTAGAGAGACTAATCAGCGGATTAGCTAGACAGAAAGAACCAAGCCAGAAGCCAAACATCAGGAGAAATGTCATAGTACCCACAATCTCTTGTCTACAGCTCTAGCCAAAGGTTTACTCAAGTTCTATTTTCACACACCTCAGGGGCCATGTTATCCCAGCAGTTACAGAAATCACACATGCTCAGATCTAAACCTCTAGAGCTATTTCATCAGAGAACACAGATGTCACAAGCCTCAGACCAGCAGAGCCCTCAGAAATAACACAGATGATGCAGGGTAGATGGCCCCAGCGCCTTGAGACCCTTATGGGTGATTAGTTTGTGCTTTACAAATACCAATCAATCAATCAAAGCTTTATTTCGATATAGAAAATATCTTAAAAGCACATAACAATTAGAATACAATACATTTTTGGTTTAAAAAAACGCTTCATAAATAGTTAAAAGACGAGGATAAAAAGACAATAAACCATTTACAGCTTTGAGCATAATTTTAAAAATAAAAAAAACACCTAGTGAAATTTGTCATAGGCCTTTAAGTCTAATCACCCATGCCCAGCTGAGGAATTTTGCTACCCCACAGGCCAATGTAGTGTTAGGATCAGTCCGTAGGATTCTTAAGGCAGAGACATGGCCCCTAGTCTCAAGCTGCCGACAAACAGGTTTTAGCCATTTCGGGGTTTGTTATAGACGCTGCAAACGAAAAAAAGGTGTGGAATAGTTTCTAGTGCAGCGTTACAGAACGGACAAGTGGCAAGTGTTTGGTGAGGGGGTTTCCACTTGGAAGTGCGTTCTCGAACCGGTAGGGTTCCCAATCTAAACTGGATGTATAAGGCCCTGTCTTTGGGTTTTCTGATAAAGTCCATGTAAGGTTCAAGAGAGTGTACTGTCTTGTGCAGACGAAACTCGTCTGTGAGTCTACCCAGATTTTCAGCTCTAGCATCTTGGGCATCGACCCACAACCAATATGCTCGCTTGACCTCCAGTTTAGAAACCGATGCATCGGTCTCCCATGCAGAACTAAAACCAAGAGCTGTTAGCAGCTCCTTAACCTTTGATAACCAAACAATTTTATGAGACCCCGGCATATTCATAACTTCTCTAAGGCCGTCTGCGTAGCTAACTAGCTCAGGTGTGCGCCACAGACGAGCCCAGTAGAGAAGCGGACGCAGGATTATAAGGTCTTTAATAGATCTGCGGCCAAGGTCATGTTGGAGAGGTTTGTTAGGCGTGCCCCTAGGTAGGGACAGGAGCTCCCTAAAGAAATTATTTTCAGCCACAACAAGGGAATCAACTTTATTAAAGCCCCAGAGCTCCGCTCCGTACAGTGCGCTGCCTATAGCTTCAGCGGAATAGATCTCCAGTGCAGGAGCTATGGGTCTGGATAATGAGGATCTATGCTCCCTACCGATAACGCCCACAACACGTTTATGGTTTAGGGCCAATTTTTCAATATGTGGGTTCCATTTGAGTTGATCGGATATCCTAATCCCTAAGTAGTCAAACAATTTAACATGCTCTAGTGGCTCCTCATTTAGTGTGAGCGTACGGTTTGCTTTCCTACTGGTGTTAAAGTAGAGGAGCTTTGTTTTGGAGGTGTTAATAACCAAGCCCCTTAAGTTGCAGAAGACACAAAACTGATCCAAAAGCTTTGGAGCCCCATGGGCGTCTTAGAAACCAATAGCGTGTCGTCAGCAAAAAGCATAGCGGGGACTTTAACACCAGCCAAGCTGGGGGCATCAGCGTCGATGTCAGATAGAAAGGAGACAACCCCGTTTACAAACAGAGAAAAGAGGGTTGGCGCCAGGACGCATCCTTGGCGGACACCTCTGTTTACCGGGATTTTAGCCGTTTTCTGCTCCTGAGTGCCCCACCGGATGCATGCATACGTTCCGTCGTGCATGCAGGCCAACAGGTTCAGTATGGGCAATGGAAACCCCATCTCCTGCAAAACCACCCACAGGCGCTCTCGGGGGACCAGCTTGAACGCCGTCTTCAGGTCAATAAAGGCCAGGTACAGGCCGCCTTTACCAATGGATACTGTCTTCCAATGGAGTAGTACCAGCCTAAATGCCTGGTCGACGTGCCTGTGCAAGCCCTGAAGCCTGCCTGGAATTGGGAGATGATGTTATTCTCCTCCGCCCAGGAGAGGATTCTTTCCAAAAGAACCCTGCCAACCACCTTCTGACCAGCATCGATCAAGCTGATTGGACGATAGTTGGCAGGGTCACCCCTTGGCCCCTTCTTATAAATGGGGATCACCTCAGCCCTCTTCCATGAGCTTGGGACTGGGGGCCCAAGGAGAAGGGCGTTGATCAAGAGGGAGAAGAACTTGGCCCACTGCTTGGGGCTGGCACGGAACAGATCGCCAGGGATGCCATCCTGGCCTGTGCCTTGCCTTGAACAATTTTATTAATAGCTGACTCAACCTCTATTTGTCCTATGAGATCAATGGGGATCGCAGTGGCGGACAGAGGTGGTGTATAGTATACAGAGGGCTTGCTGCTATCAAGTACCCCTGGCCCTTAATACAGCCTCCTGAAATGTTCAAACCAGTCCCTATCCGTAATATGAGTGGGTAATGGCTCGGTATCACCATCGTTTGCTCTTCTAACTAAAGCCCAAAACCGCTCGCCATTTTTGGACTGGCTAGCCTGCTTCAACTCTTCCCAATGGGAGTCATCCCAAGCCCTCTTTGCCGCCAATAGTGTTTGCCTGTACGCGGCTCGAGCTAAGCGAACCTCGGCTGCATCACGGGTTTTGATGGCCCTTATCAATTTAGATTTGGCTCCTCTACATTCTTGATTGTACCACTTGGCTGTGGATTTCCTACTCTTCGATTGACTTGACCCGCGAGAGTCAAGAAAGAGAGCAGCCATCCTGTCAATTGTCTCCACATAGACCACATCAGCCTGGGCAAGACCTAGATCGTTAATACAGACTGCAGAGAGCTTCTCCGTTTGAGCTCTTGCGATCTCCCCCAGGGCGCTGGTCTTTTGTTCATTAATGGCAAATTTTTGCCATTTAATGAATATTTTGCAGTTTGAAGGTGCAATTTCTCTGGTCGCCAGCGTTGATCTATTCGTGGGCAGGGGCTTCCCCTCAGTGATGAAGTTCCACAAGCTAAGAGATAGGGGGTTATGGTCACTATGGATAGATGGAATGACTATCATATCTTGTGATGTATTCCTATAGGTTCTGTATAGATCCCCCTATTCCTGACCCTATTCTGGTTAACAAATTAACTAGCAGCCATCCCATGATGCAGAAACCGTTATCTGATTAAGCCAGACCACGGCACAGGAGCGCGTTATCTGATTAGGTCATAACGCTTGCCATCTAATTAGACAAGCAATATTCCTCCAGCCCCTGATAAGGCATACGGAGTTCTCAAAACAAATCAAACCTATGACAACCTGGGAAAATCCCTGCGGCCATTGTTTTGATTTCTCAAAGAACTTCAGTAAAAGAATGTGCTAACGACCAGCTCGTATGACATCCTTATTGACGTATCTATGTCCATCCTTACGTCAATCTCGGCACCTTACAGGTATAAATATTACCGACATTGCCTTAAGCAAACACACGCGGTGGTGACGAGATCGGAGCAGCGAGACTTGCCGAAGCCCAGCAGAGAGCGAAGCCCACTGGCGCTGCCCCGCCTTCCTGACGCGCTGAGAACGAGACGCTGCCTTTCTCCTGCCGAGAAATCCAGCTCCGGCGCTTCCGAGCAGCCCTTGCAGGCAGCTTGGAATATCGAGACCACAGACGAGAGATACCATCCCTCAACCATCCTAGATCTCAGGTACAGAACTGAATAACCCCTTGCAGAGAATTCTTGGGTCAGTCACTTGGCAAAACAAACTTAACTCAAAACTGCTACTTTCTACTCCAGCCCACGTATTAGGCTTAGGTCAGGTACACCGGGGTAGGCGTGGTTAGAAGCCCCAGTTGAGTACGATTAGTCGAATGTATATGTGTATGTATATATTTTATCCATTTTAAATAGCATATGGCTTAGAAACCATATCAATGCTTTTACAGTATTATTTCATAATTCTGCTTTTATTGTATGCACTTTACTTAACCATAAGTATTGCGATAATATCGATCCATTTCTCTTGTACGAGAAAAGAGACTGATCAATAAACAACATCTTTTATTGAACACGCCCGTCTCTTCCTTTTCTCTACAAACTGGTGAAACTAAGAATGCACGTACTGACTGAGTAAAATAAGTTGTCTTTTGTTTTCACACGACTCTAGAGATACACTCTTGATTAGGGGAGAGCAAAGTTGTCATGTTCTATGGTTGTCAGAAACTAAATCCCTTCTTGTCTATCCAGGGAGGTTCAATTCCTCCTTGCCTATTCGAGAAAGTTTCTAGTGAACTCTGAGCTAGCTGGCAAACCCAAAACTTTAAGTCTAATATCGACAGTAGACGACCTAGTTAACGTCTGGTCTAGGTCTATACTATTGGAGGTATTATTCCAATGCGCAGAGCCTATTGGGATAATAGGAACTACACTACATGGCGCCCAACATTTGGAAAGGCGATAAAACTAACGCAAGACTTTAGAGTAACTCAGTCGTGCTCTTTCACTCAGACCCTTTTTTCCCATAATACTCCAAAGACGTCTGGAGTGGGTGAGAGGTAAAATCCGCCAAACCTCGCAGGAGGGAACTCCTATGTATGGTTTTTGGTTCAATCAACGTTGAAGGATACACTGTTCCAAAATATTGTGCATCTAATCTTTGTTTCCATAGAAACCTGATCTGCAAACAAACAGAATAACCTTCCTGACAGTAAAATGTCAGAAAGGGATGATGAAAGAGAGAGAGTTAGATTAGCAGCTGAACTAATAGAAGCTGATAATACTATGCAAGAAGCAGACCCGGATATAATACTCATCCCGGTCAACATAAGAAAATCTGTAACTTTAAAACTTATAGAAAATGGACTGACACCAAGAGGTGGTACAGTCATATTCGTAATTGAGGCACACGAATATCGGCAGACAGAGGTATTCTATTCATGGATAAACTTTCCAGCAGCTAATGCTGTAACAAAGGTCTTCCACTATTACAAAACAGAGGAACCTCCTGATGAGTACATTCCTTTCGAGGAAGTGGAAGTACCACTCAAATTCCAAGAGCACCTGCTCTTGTTTAATGGCACCCTAAAACATAATAATCACATCACCAGGCTCAGTCCACTAGGTAGACCAGGAGCAACGTGGCCGGTCCTAGCCGGATACACACCACATCCAGACATCGAAAGAATGTCTGCAGCAGACCTTTTAGTACAACTAAAACAATTAATTAAAATATATAGACAATTAGTCCAATATGTAATGCGGACTTCAACTGTCCAACCAGTAATTAAAATTTCACAGCTGACCCCTCATCAGGGGAACACAAATAAAATTACACCACAGAACATACAGTCCTGCCTAGGTAAAGTACCAGCTAAACGGGAACAAATACCATTCTGGTTAGCACAAAAAATCACCCAAATAGAGGCGGTATTTCCAGATACCACCCCGGTAGAAAAACACAGGATTCTGACTATCTGTCTTCCAATGGGAATCGCACCACACGTGGAGGACTGTGACACTTGGGGTACAGTCTGTGCTTCCATTTACACAAAAACACATGGAGTTCCATCCATGTCAGTAATACCAGATGTGCTAAAACAAATTCAAGACGAATACGGTCCAGAACCCGCTTTAACTCTCGGTATGAAATTACTAAAAGACTTCAAGCAGGTCTCGGCAATATTACTAGCCAACAGAAAAGGAGAAGCAGCGAATGTGGCGATCCGCCAGAGGTTAAAAGAGACAGATATAGCAGACCAACCAGCTGAAATTGCCAGAATTATAGAAAAATCCTATGAAGAACTAGGTAGAGATAGTTTGGGTGGAATACCGGTGAAGCCCCAACTAATTGAAAGTCCTGAAAAAGTATTTATTAAAAATAATCTAAACAATCAAAAGAAGAACTGGGATGGAAACAAACAATCCAATCCAAAAGAAAAAAGATTCCAGTCCAGAGGAAGGTCTCCTCGGTGGAGAGAAAGATCTCCGGACCAAGGACCCAAGTGTCCCCAAAGGGAGCCCTCTGTGAAAAGATACAACCTTAGAAATAGGGATAACATAAAGAAACCTGATAGATATCAAGATTTTGATACACGTCCCTCTCAATCTTTTCAGACTTCCTCGCAGAAATCGGAAAGAAGAGGACGATCGGAACCCAGGGAAGGGCACGTCAAGTCCAAAGACAAGGAACCTGCTCATCCAAATAAAAAATTACAGTTTCCAAAGAAGAAGGTAGCCAGTATTAAAGTATTCAACAATGCCGAGAATACTGAGGACACAGCTGAAAAACGGAGAGTGGGCTCAGACAATGCTAGACAGCGCAGCAGAAGTGAGCATAGCGCGCAAAGTCCTTATGAATCATCTGGAGACAGTGGGCACGAATGAATACATTCAAGTGGAAACTGCAGACACCAGAGTTAGCAAACCTCACAAAATATATGAAATAACTTTACGTATAGAAGGGGATAAGACTAGAAAAATAAGGGCCCTTTTTTGGGATAATCTCTCCAAGGGCTATGACATCCTTCTAGCTGAAAAAGATTGGCCACCAGAGTTTGTCAGGGAGTGCCCACATGGCGAAGAAATAATTATGCCTGCCTTCTCAAATCATATTCCAATTCATAAAAAATATACACTTGCAAGAAAGTGGGCAGTAGCTCAAGCTCCTGCTTTATATAAAAATCATGTGGGATGGGATGAGGAATCTCCTCCACACAAAATCCAGTTAAAATCACAACCTACTGCACAAAGGCAGTATCCAATCAAGCAAGAAGCTAAAAAACAGGTAAAAGAAATTCTAGATCAACTAGAATACCAGGGGGTGATTGAAACTTGCACCTCACAAATGAACAACCCTTTGTTTCCTGTCTCCAAACCAGACAATTCATATCGTCTAGTTTTGGATTACAGACACCTTAACTCATGTTGCAAAACTTTTGCAGTGCAAAACTCGCATAGTGCGCAAAAAATATAAAACAACATTAGACATCTCTAATGGATTCTTTTGTCAAAATATAGCACCAGAGAGCAGATACTTGTCAGCGTTCTCAATAAATGGCGCTCAAAAAGAATTTTGTCGGTTACCCCAGGGGTACAAGAACAGCCCAGGATTATTCTCAGCGAGAGTAACAGAGTTACTACAAACATATGATGACGAAGCATTATCTTATGTCGATGACATATACCTAACAGATGATGACTTGGATACTCACTTGAAGAGAGTGAACACCATAATACTTGGGTTCGCAGCAGAGGGTTACAAATTCAACTTTAAAAAATCTAGAATTGCCCATCTAACAGTCCTGTTCTTAGGATATGAATTATCAAGTGAAGGCAAAAGCCTGGCTGACAATTTCCTAGAGAAATGTGCCGTACTCCAAGCACCTAGAACACAAACAAACCTACAGTCAATTCTAGGCTTCCTAAATTTCGGAAGAACATACATTGCAAATTACGCAGAAAGGGTCAAACCCCTTTATGATCTAATAAAACCAGATTTAAAAAAAAACAATTGGACTCAAATATACACAGAAATTCTGAGATCCTTACAAACAGATATGTTAATTAAAACAAAATTAGAAACACGTGACCTTGTGATTCGAGTCATCCCAGGAAGATGCGGATTCACATACCTGACCTCTAACAAGGGAGAAAAGGTACCAATTGCATTCAAATCACACTTGTACACAGAAGCTGAAAAGAAATTCTGCATTAAAGAAAACATTGTTCATGCAGTTCAAACCGCAATAGCTAGAGAAAAAGATAAAGCTGACGGTAGACACATCACAGTCAGAACAGCAGAATCAGCCTTTGAGGCATTAACAACCCCGTGTAATTTACCAACAACAGCATTGAATCCGGAATGGATACAATGGGTGAATTCCATTACAATGGACAAAGTAAAATACTACTTTGATCCGGAACTAAAGGAACTAAAATATCTAGAATATGAAAGAACATTCCCTCTGCCAATCGACATTCTGCCATTACGACAGTACGCTTGTGTAATCTATACAGACGGACATGCTCAACCCCCCGTTTGGGGTGAACAAGCATACAACCCCACATGTGAGATTACAAAAGAAGTGTGGCGCGGAGGTATACTAAGACCTCTATTAACAAAGACACACTCAGTAGAAACTAATTCAGAACAACAGACTGAAATAATAACATTGAAAATGGCGCTAGATAATGCAGATCGCGAATTCCCGACACTTATAGTGTCCGATTCATATTACTGCGTCAAATCATATAACAACGATTTGCAGAAATGGATTCAAAACGGTTACAAAGATGACACAGGTGCAACAATAAAGCAAAAACTGCTTTGGGAACAAATAGTTCTGTTAAAAAGAGAACTACCAAAGACTCACGTGATACACTCACTTAGTCATCAGCGTGATGGCGTTCACGTTGCAGGGAATTCATGGGCTGAAAAAGCCACAGCGGTAGCAACTGAATCGGCTTCGGTAGCTAGAAAAAAGCGTGCAGTAAAATACATTGAAGGTGAAACAATGCTGGCGGTGAAAACGTCATCAAAAGGCGACTGCTCAGCGTTACCGATCAGTTACCCACTCAAATATACATACATAATCGATGCAAACTCCGTTCCTTTTGCTCGAATCCCTGGAGTGGGGGATAGAGTGATTCCAAACATGGACAGGAGAGGCTTGTTAATAGCAGACGCACATATGGGCGAGGGTCTCAGACACCTCAAACTAAAAGATTCTCTGGAAGAATTACAATCAGTGTACTGGTGGCCAGGCATGGGCCTGCATCATACCATTTTTGTAAAAAACTGCCCAAACTGTAACAGAAATCGCAGTGGTGAAAGAAACGGTATATTACCTTGGCGTTTCACACCAGAAAGGATCAACAATAAAAAATAAACCCAATATGAAAAATGCGTCGTATTAACATACAAAGACTAGTTTTCACTTATAATGTAGACCCCAACTTTCGGCTGACGCCAGAACTGTTATATCAAGATTTGCATGTCTATAATGGCATATACGCTAGAAGCATGCTACGTACTGACCAATATCTTTCCATTGCCTTTCGGGTTTGTGGGGAGTGCTTGGCCAGAATGAGCATTGCATTTGCGGGAATCTTCTCACTTCCTTCCTGAGGGATACGGGATGGTGTAAAGAAAAAACCAAAGACATAAAGCGATCTATAACAGCAAAGGTATTAGGTTCGGGAGCTGGGTGGGTCAAACATCTAATAAGTGTCCAACGTAGTCTAAACAACCTGCCAAGAAATTCTCTGAAGGGATTCAGTCCGTACGAATTATTGTTTGGGACTAGGATGTTAGTCTTAGATCTTGACAGTCAGACTTCAGTGGTGAAAGAAAAAAGCTTTGATATCAAAGATCGTTTGGCTATTTTGCAGGACTTAAACGAAACAAGAAAAGACCTGAGTAACATAAAGTTGAAACAACAGCCAACAACCACTGAAGAAACACCGCCTGTCCCAGCAAGACCTGTCTGGATTCCAAAAATCGGGGATCTAGTCAGAGAAAAGATCGCGGTAAAGAAGGAATTTGGACCTTGTTACAGAAAAGCAGTTCCTGTCTTGTCCATCAACGGGACAAGATCAGTTGTACTACCGCCGCTTGCTGGTAAAAAGGAGAACCGAGTTGTATCCATCGACCTGGTAAAACCACAATCATGTGGCCGATAACAAACAGTAGGCCAAGTGGACTCCCGATAAGTAGTAGAACACCGAGGTTTGCTACAAGTACAGAGGTGCTAACTAAAAGGCTAATCACATTCGAAACGCCTACAGAACAACAACAAGAACTATGCAACAATGCAATGGAACTCACACCTCTGAAAACCCAAATAAAAACGTTTAGTAGAGACACACCAACCTACAATGAAGTAACATATGCAAGAAACAGTAATCCTGAAGCAATTGGAACAATTGATAGAACAGCATCCGGCTACTTCATAAACTTCAATGATTCCTCTGAAGACCTCAGTGAATCAAAGACACAGCCATCAACAAAAACCCTTAAAGACAAAGCTAAGGAACTTTTGAAACAACTGAAAGAAACCTATCTGATTTCTCCATGGATTGAATTTTGGGTGTCCTTTGGTGTATTTATCCTCATACTTTGGCTCATCATGGTACTATGCTTGGGACGCTTCATTGAGGGAAAATATGCAAAAATGGACACAGCAAGCCAGAAAATCAACTTGATCCTCAAGCCACACACGTCTTCACACGTCGAGAAAAGAGAACTTTCTTCAGTCAACTTCACAGCCAATCCTATACCGGGTGGGGTAGCCTGGGACAACACTGACTATGAAATTTATGGTCCGGTTGAAATCCTCAAATATCCACACCAAATCAAGATCACGTTGAGTGACTTTGTAAAACCAAACTCATTTGCTGATGATTGGGACTTTGAAAGTATTAATGACATGATGTCTGACCTAGTGATGTCTGCTAAATTTACCAAACATGATTATTTGCAGGGTTTGTCTAATTATGATAGTATGTACTGCTACAACCACTATGGTAACCATTTTCTACATAAATCTGCACAACCTAGAAATGTTTTAAATTATAATCAATGGGAACATTGTGCAACCCCTCCAAAAGGAAGCTCAAGAACCTTTTATGACAAATATTCATATTTTTCAGGGTTCAATACAAGTAAAGCTGAAACATTTTATTTTAAATTGTCAAATAAGACAGGAACAAAAACCATGCTTACAAACACAAAATTGATATATTCGGACTCATTTTTTGAACAAATGAATACATTTGGTTTTGATTATTGGGACAAAAATGTGGAAGTAAAAAGTGTTTGGGGTACAAGAGAATGGCAAGTTCAGGGTATAGAATCATTGTTTAGAGCCTGCATGATCCCAGAACAAATTATATTCTTGAATGATACTATTCAACAAACTACCTGTCTTGGATTAGCCAAAATCAAAGACTTAAATAAACCGTCTATTCCAAAACCAACAATGAACAGCAATAACTCTGCAGATGAAGAGATAGACGTAAACTATGTATTAAACCAAAACAGAACAAATCCTGATTGGAAATAATGGTTAATCTGGCCCACAGATACTAATAACTGTCAAGACAGATTCCTGAACAAAACACAGGGGTTCACATTGACCAGGCCAGACCCTAGATATTCCCAAAGACAACACCCAGGGATAATCACCACCTACAGTGTGGGCAAACTCTGCCTTCAATGGCTACAAACTTCCACACTGACAGAAATTAAGCAACACCTAACTTTACTTACTGATGGTGCTGACTTGCGTGATTTCATTATGGGACCGCGCAAACAGCGTCAAAAACGCTTCATAGCAGCCTCTATATATGCAGCTTACAACGAGGCCTGGAAGATAACTCAAATTGAGACAGCAGAAAGTATACGGGAAATTGACCGTATTAATTTGGAAAAATCGCTTTCTGTAGTGGACAATGGGTTAATGACTCTGTCCTCCAGAATTTTTTCATTGGACAGCATTGTGTCTTCAGCAATCGACATAATATCGCAAGACTTACTGTTGTTACAACACGGCCAGTCGCAATTGCGTTCTATTATACAGCTTGGATGGACGTTACAAAATCTGCGTTCAGGCTATGTGCCTTGGCGTTTAATCAACACAACGTCACCATTCAATATCTTTAACCTTACTGATAAACAAATCAGTATGGCACAAAAGGGTGCTGATTATACAATCCTGAGCATTGAGAAACTCGAGAGATTACCATTGACAATGTCAGAACGACCTGTCATTGAATGGATAATACATGGGATAATTAATATTCCGATATCTACTTTCAGGTTTCAATACTGCCAAAAATATATACAGGCTGGCATGTACGAAAAATTGGGAAAAGGGTACATTAAGTCAACATGGAACTTGCCCTATTCACATGCATGTGTCAGTAATAAAGGACAGAAAGTGTTCCTTAGTGGCAATAATTGTGCAATGTCACTAAGCGGTACACTTCTGTGTAATGGAATTAGTTTGCATGGAGCCTGTGAAGGGAACTCAAATAACCTTTCATGTCACCAACTAGGCACACCTGCAACAGAGATAGAACCATTCTTTAAAAGACTCTATAACGGGAGTTACATCCTAATTGTGGATCGCAGATGTTGTAGTCTACAGCCCGGGGTTCCTTATCTCATAAGTACGACTGCGAAGGTCATGTGCTGTGGACGCTTATTGTTCCCCAGCTCCTTTCCAGACAGGGAGGCAAGGACATGGCCTAACTTGAAAATTACTTCTATTCGAATTGATACTTTAAGCAGAATGAAAACAGTGCTTCTTCAGACGCCGACCAGGCTCACGTCATCAAAAGAAACGTATGATCTCCTAGTCGCAAGGACGACTGCAGAGATTCACTCATTGTTATCAACTAATTCCCCCATACATTTTGCAGAAATACTGAATGAAATCTTAAATATTTCTGATACCAGTGGAGTCTCAAATGTATTTAAGACATTGTTTTCAGGGGCATTAACACCATTCAAAGCCATACTGGGTATTTTTCCAGACCTCGTCCATTCGATTTTTGGAGGAGTTCCCCTCATTTTGGGACTAATTGCAGGAATCCTATTCTTGGTCCTTATATTTCGTTATGGCAAACCATGTCACAGACAAAACACCTGCGACAAGGGAAGAAACAATCCGAGCCATTGGATACCGGGACCGGATATCAAAAATCCTGGGACTAACCCGGCTTAGAGACCTGAACATGACTTGGTTTCTTTCATTTCGGCCGATATGGCAAAGATGTGTTTTACCTGTATTAAGGTGCATGCTGTGCGGAGAAGAATGCGTGTTGGACACCTGTCTGACGCTACAATCGGATGCGCCAATGGATGCAGAAACATTGTTGGGTCCGGTAACGGCTCATGCATTGTGCTGCCCTCAACGGCTGCCAATCCTGATGACGGCATTCGTGGAAACTTCACCACTACGATTAAGGGGTAGTGAAGATCAAGATGAAAGCAGCATCGATCAGGTACGACCTTCTGTCAGCAATACTACTCAAAACGTCAATGGAGACAATCATGCACATGAATGCATGGTTACATCTTATTCCGAGTTAGTGGAACTCTCACAGGAAGCTGTTGACAGCTTTTTCAGCAGTCTCAATGATATGATGTTCTCACCAGAGCAGAAATAACGACTCTTGAGCAAGCTAGCACACGGCGTTCCCGACACCTTGAATTTGGCCTTCAACTTTAATAATAAAGTAGCAAGAACAATTTTTTCCTCCAGTTCACGGACAGCAATTTTTTTAGCAGCCCCAAAATATTTTTATAAATTTTTGGGGACACTTATCTTCTGCTTAAAGTAAGAACTATTCTTAGAGAACTAATTTCTATTTTTAGAAACTTCATAGACATTAGCTGCCCGCTGGTATGTTCATAAATGTTTTTGAACTATGATGAAGTGGTCTCGAACCTTTCTTCTGTATTAAGAGCCATTTCATGTGTAATTCTCATATTCAATTACTAATAATGTATACATATGCGTAATTAATTTAGCGTTATTCTACTGCTTGAGTGCATATAGTATATGTGACTATTTTTTTCCTGTATATTACATAATTTCAAAATGCATTATGTGTATTTTGGGGTGGTAAGGTATACACGATACTCTACAGTATGTTTTACTATGCCTAGATTCGTAAATATGGCCATAGTTAGCGTGGAGTGGGTGTGATGTATTCCTATAGGTTCTGTATAGATCCCCCTATTCCTGACCCTATTCTGGTTAACAAATTAACTAGCAGCCATCCCATGATGCAGAAACCGTTATCTGATTAAGCCAGACCACGGCACAGGAGCGCGTTATCTGATTAGGTCATAACGCTTGCCATCTAATTAGACAAGCAATATTCCTCCAGCCCCTGATAAGGCATACGGAGTTCTCAAAACAAATCAAACCTATGACAACCCGGGAAAATCCCTGCGGCCATTGTTTTGATTTCTCAAAGAACTTCAGTAAAAGAATGTGCTAACGACCAGCTCGTATGACATCCTTATTGACGTATCTATGTCCATCCTTACGTCAATCTCGGCACCTTACAGGTATAAATATTACCGACATTGCCTTAAGCAAACACACGCGGTGGTGACGAGATCGGAGCAGCGAGACTTGCCGAAGCCCAGCAGAGAGCGAAGCCCACTGGCGCTGCCCCGCCTTCCTGACGCGCTGAGAACGAGACGCTGCCTTTCTCCTGCCGAGAAATCCAGCTCCGGCGCTTCCGAGCAGCCCTTGCAGGCAGCTTGGAATATCGAGACCACAGACAAGAGATACCATCCCTCAACCATCCTAGATCTCAGGTACAGAACTGAATAACCCCTTGCAGAGAATTCTTGAGTCAGTCACTTGGCAAAACAAACTTAACTCAAAACTGCTACTTTCTACTTCAGCCCACGTATTAGGCTTAGGTCAGGTACACCTGGGTAGGCGTGGTTAGAAGCACCAGTTGAGTACGATTAGTCGAATGTATATGTGTATGTATATATTTTATCCATTTTAAATAGCATATGGCTTAGAAACCATATCAATGCTTTTACAGTATTATTTCATAATTCTGCTTTTATTGTATGCACTTTACTTAACCATAAGTATTGCGATAATATCGATCCATTTCTCTTGTACGAGAAAAGAGACTGATCAATAAACAACATCTTTTATTGAACACGCCCGTCTCTTCCTTTTCTCTACAAACTGGTGAAACTAAGAATGCACGTACTGACTGAGTAAAATAAGTTGTCTTTTGTTTTCACACGACTCTAGAGATACACTCTTGATTAGGGGAGAGCAAAGTTGTCATGTTCTATGGTTGTCAGAAACTAAATCCCTTCTTGTCTATCCAGGGAGGTTCAATTCCTCCTTGCCTATTCGAGAAAGTTTCTAGTGAACTCTGAGCTAGCTGGCAAACCCAAAACTTTAAGTCTAATATCGACAGTAGACGACCTAGTTAACGTCTGGTCTAGGTCTATACTATTGGAGGTATTATTCCAATGCGCAGAACCTATTGGGATAATAGGAACTACACTACAATCTGACACATATCTCCACAGTCTCCTGTCGACCAAGATGTAGTCTATTCTGCTGGGGCAAGTGACCCTGTTATAGGTGCAAGCACCCGCAAAATCAGATGGCGTGCGCCCGTTGACAGCAATCAGTACAAGCTCCATTACCAAGGCATTTAGTTGAATTACGACTGGTATCCATTTTTTTATTGGCACAGTCGTCAGTTGTGGAATTCCCCCTCTCGCGTCCTCATATGAGAAACCTACCGCGCCATCAACTGCCAGCGGTTCAAAAGTGCAATTAAAATCGCCGGCAATTATGGGCAAAGAGTCTGGGGGGCAAGAATGGAGTGAGTCTGCTAGCAAGGAGATAGTTAGATATTTCCCCCCCCTTTCAGGCCTCTGGCATATATATTAAAAAGCTCCAGAATCACTGTGGCTTGAGGAACCCGGATCGTTAGCCTCATCATATCAGAAGAGGTACTAGAATGGTGAGTTATTTTACAGTTTAAAGAAATGCTGACCCAAATTAACAGGCCGCCAGACGGGCGGCACCTTCCAGAAGAGGTGGCTGGAACGTAAAAGGTGGAATAACCAGACTTCCTCAAATATAGATTGGGCGTGTTACCTTGCACACGCCACTTCCCGCAGTGGATGAAGGTTAATGAGGGTTCCCTCTGTCGTCTTTGTGGCACGGCGCTAGAAGACATGGAACATTTGCTGTGCTCCTGTGAGAAGCTGTTGGTGGAAAGGAAACGGCTATTGAAATACCATTTCAACCAGCGTGGAATACGTACACGAAGACAGGCAGTTCTTGCCTGCTTTGCCCCCTGTGACCCACAGTTGAACTGCAGTTTGGTGAAGTTCTTGAAAGATGCAGAAAACTGACTGACCGTCATGTTTTTAGAGGTTATCAAACAAAGCAGAATCCCTTACCGGTATTCCACACAGTATCAAATACGGAAGGTGGAAGAAAAGAGAATACTGGAACTTGTCCCCTTGCCACAACTTACAGAGGACATTTAGAACAATATGTTTACTATGGTAATTTTCCCTAACATATATTAAATCTCATGAATTGATAGGAATTATAAATATACATTTTATGTGAATGTAATTTTACTCAAGTGATGTTTTTAAGGATGTTTTTAAGGATGTTTTTAAGGATGAATTGCAATGGTTTTAACTCACTATGCTAATAAACTATTACTTACTTACTTACTTAAAGAATAACCAGACTTGTACACAGGTTCAAGGCATCAAGTTTTTTTAAAAATGCACAGATCATATTTTTCAATTAAATCATTCCAGTCGGGAAGTAATATTTTTTTCCCCAGGCCAGCTATGTTCCAAGAGATGATATTCAGATAGCTATTTTGGCCATTAGTATGTATTAAAACAGGGTCTTTGCCACTACCATCAGTTGGATCCGAATGGGATGGGTTGTCAAGTACTGTGAGATTCTTTTGTCCGCATTTGCCAATTCCTGTCAGGGCAGAGTGGTCCTCATCAATCATCGAACACATGGTGAAATTTAGGCACTGGGCATTAAAATTATTATCCCCACATAACGAGGGAGACAATATAAGAGGTAGGTTGTCAAAACGTTATGGAGACCTAGATCGACTTCTAACTGTTTTGTCTAATGCAGGAGATGGAACAGGGAAGGCCAGAGATACCTTTTCCTGTGCCGGGAGTCAGTCGACAGCTTCCAGTTCGCTGTACCGGTTGTAACAGGGGATAAGGGGGGGGATGAACTGGGGGCCAAACCATTCTCCACTGTACTGATTGCCACCTTGGTGGATCCTCCCAGCTCTTCGTTGTATTAAATTCCAACCCTCATCATCACCCCGTCCCCAGCTATGAAGATTCAAGTCCCTGTGTACCTCACGCCTCCTCCCTCCCCTAACCTGGTTGATATCCCTCATCCAACTCCATCCATTATCTGGCTGCTCCACAGGCATGTAGAAGTAAGACAGAGGACTGGCCATAATCGTAGTACCGTTGTTTCGGGAGGCCCCCAAGCAGATATGCTCCACAGTACGGGGGTTCTCAAAAGTTACTACTACACAATCTCCCTGGATTCTTTTCCTGTTATGTCCCACCCAGGGGACTCTCTCAACCATTAAGATATTACTATAGATATTTAGTGGTAGAGGATGATCGTTGTCTAGCCAGTGGCATACCTTGTTTTTAAGTGCCCAAAAGGGTTCTGTAGTTGAGGTGGCCAATTCCGTAACCCCTGTCAAAACTATCACATAAGGACTGGCATCTGGCGGTAAGTTAGTATTTCGACGCTTCTGGGTTTTATCGTGGTGGACTATGTCAGGAATTAAAGCGGGGATAATAGGACCATCTGATTTACGAATACCAGTATAATTAGGGTCCAGCAGCACACGCCTGAAGTATCATGGGTCATACAGATCTCAAAGTTAGTTTCAGGCCCAAAACAGCAGTGCTAATGCTCAGGTTACATAACTCTCACACATCAAAACAGCACAGGTGGTAGTGCACTGCAATTTCCCTTTAAACACTATGGACTACTCCAAGATTGTTATTTTGAGTTTTGTCTTGGCACTGCGTTCAGCACAGGGCTGCTTCCGGGTGCTTGGACTTCTCGGCTTTGATATTGATGCAATACTTGGCTCACTGTCTGTGTCCGAAACCTTTCAACTTCACACCTCCAATGTTTAGACAGCTAAAGAAAGGGCCGCCCAGTGCGGACTGGACAGCGCAGTGGATTCATGTACCTGCGGCTGAGATCTGCGTGTAAACCTTTCAGTTTGTGTTTGTGCTATGTAGATAGTCTATTATTGTTTTGTTACCTGGGGTCGTGAATGGAATCGAATTGAACTTTCTTAAGAAAGTAGCATTGAGCTGAGTAGCTTGCTGAAAAAAGACCAGTATAAGTCACATAAAAAATAAAGCAGTGTTGTGCGTCAGCGTCATGACTCTTCCTTCTAAAGCTGAATCCTTACAGGGGGTGTATGCATCTCTGGTGCCCTGGGGTGCAGTATCCCTCCTTTCTTCCCCATGTACTGTATCCGCAAGAGGACCCACGACACTCCAGTCCGGAAATTGAATTGAGGGTCAAAGGAAAGACAGTTTAGGGGAACAAGTGAGGGACTCTTTTACATCAGTTTCAGATGTTTTACTTCCCAAACGAACAGCTGCGTTAAATTCTGTAGGGAGGGACTTGCTGGGTTCCCCCGAAGGCATCTACGGTTTCTGAACGAGGGGCATGTCTGGGTATACCCGAGAGTGGGTAGTTTGGCGTTCAGTAATGGCACATTCCCAAAATTAAACTAGTTTGGTAGGTCAGTCTCACTTTTTGATCACTAGCTCAGTAAAGAAGGATCTTGTAGATAGAAGAATGTTATAGTGCCAATTGTACAGTTTTGGGAGCCATTGAGTGGTATTTTTGGGTAATTTTGAGGAGTGTTTTTTTCGAACAGTGGATACCCCAGTTCCTAAACGTTTCTGATTGGGTTTTCTTTTTATTTACTTCCAAATGAAACTATTTTCAAGATTGAAAGAAGAGGTTTTTGCTCTATGCGACATGCCCCCATCCCCCCTTCTTACTGAAGTGAATTTACAGGACCCGTTTTTTAATTAAACGAGGCCGTCTACAGCCATTTCTGGTTTATATCGCCTACAAAATCGAATATGTCATTGTTCGTTGCCTTCATAGTGCCAGCTTGTGAGAGCAGACTTGTGTAGCAAGCATAACAACCCACACTGAAAGTAAGGACTCGCTTGCATGCACATGCAGCTTAGTTATCATTTTGTCAGCCGGTTTCAAAATCATAGTCATGTGAGACAACATGAAGTAAATATCACAGGATCACACAGATTTTGTGACTGACCAATGGAGCTGAGATTTGAATTCCGGAGGCAGATTTACAAGTCCCTTGCTCCACTTTTGCGTCACTTTTAACATGGGAAAAGTGACGCAAAAGTGGTGCAAGGGCCTTGTAAATCTGCCCCCCCCCCCCCACCCCGGTGTTTTCCTTCAGAAGCAGCCAACAAAGTCACTAACCCGCAATTTGTTAAAAATCTTTTGGAATTGTAAAACTGAATTCGCAGTCATTGGCAACAAACACAATACAAGATGACCAGAATGTATTTGGAACACAAGGTGTGGCGTGCTGGATGACTGCCACAAAATCATAAGTAAAGTGTTTGTTTATTTCTAATGGAATGTATACTAGGTGCAACTTTGTGGTTTGTCTGTGCTGTACATAAATAATGACCAGTGGCTTGTTAATGCAACGAACCGTGACCGAAAGATAAAATAATTTACCCAGGATCACACGATGTGAGGAAACGTGGATTAGAATGCTTGTCTTCTAGTTAAACACTCAACATAATGGTTAGGTCATCGTGATTTTTCGCGCAATCTGTGACGTAAGCAGGGCACAAGTCCTAAGAAAAGAAGTGGGGGACGCTGACGTCACAACAGGACGTGACGTCACGAAAGGTGTCTTGCACCATCAGACTCATTGCCTCCCCTCGCTCACCTCTTAGATACGATTACATCAGAGAAGCCTGCGCATGAGCAGCGTTCTGAATGGGCTCCGATCTCGCCCCAGAGAGGCCAAAGAGTGAATGTGTGGCTCAATTTGCTCCAGATACCGAGCTCCTGGTAAAATAAGTGGGGGGACGCCGTCCACCCTCGTGGTACCCCGACTCGAGCCCTGGTCGTTAGCATAAGAATCACCTCCGTGTATTCACGAGTAAAGAAATGCACAGTCTGTTGGCAGCCAGGGCTGAACGCGAGTGCACGTGCAGGCAGGGATCCTGGTGTGAGGTTCCCTGTAGGTGGAGAGGTTTGTGCAATAGGGTGGGACTTTTCGGTGCAGGGTGGAGGCATTACTGGAAGAGCGGCCTTCTTATCTGCAGTTCCTGTCATGCGAACTCCATTATTAGTTGAGGTTTAAACGATATATATATATATATATATATATATATATATATATATATATATATATATACACACATTTCTTTTGTTGGCCATTCGCTGGATTTGAGGGGCAGGGCGGGATGCGTTTTGTTCACGAGCCATCATCTACCCCCCCACCCACCCCTCCCACCCCACCCACCCCTCCCACCCCTACTCCTGTAGTGTAGAAATCGCTTGGAATTTGTTGGGGAGATGTGTTCTCCCCAAGTGTGCCAGGAATGAGGGGAAAAACGGGCTTCATAATATCTCTGACCATCATCATGGCCCAAAGTGCTCCTGTCACACATAAACCGGCAACACATATTCCTAACTGTCATGCAAAATACCCCATATTAAAATGACCTCGTTGTGTTTTATATAGCGCCTGCTACTGCAATTTTGCCAATTCGTGGCACTTACAACATCACCAAGAACTCCCAATGTCACCCCCCTCCTCCAGCAGTCGGAAGAGGGAGGAACGTTCTGTTGTGTTAGAGATACTGATAGCGCACGTGACCACCACAGGATTCTTGGCGCTAGCAAAGTGGACTTTATTAGGTTTTGCCTAGCGAAAGCTGCGCTCTGCGCAGCTTTTCGCGCAGGCGAAATCCTGTTGAGAACTGTAGGGTGCTTTGGGTCGGCCCTCGTCATTGATTGGCTGGCTCCGTAAACGGAGCCTTGCCATTGGACGAGGGGCCTGTCCGTCAATGCCGGACCAGACACGGGGGCGTTCCTGACATTCTTTGCCTTTTGCCGACGTCACGCGACGCCGGGAACGCCCCCGAGTCTGGTCCGGCATTGCCGGCACCTCCCTTGCTCTACTGTCATCACCACAACACTGCGCCCATTTTATCCCAAGCTAAACACTCGGAGAGGCGCAGTGACCGGGTCTTTGAAGGCCGCTCTCCCAATGAAAACAAGTTTTCTCTCCGAGTCAGCACGAGCAGGAAGACGAGCAGCGCGCCTCCCAGCTGGCCTCTCGCATCAGCATCCAGAGCTGCCCTGCGCGGTGTGTAGCTTCAGTGGAGCTTCAGAGTGCAGAGTGGAGCTTCAGAGTGGAGCTTCAGAGTGGAGCTTCAGAGTGGAGCTTCAGAGTGGAGCTTCAGAGTGGAGCTTCAGAGTGGAGCTTCAGAGTGCAGAGTGGAGCTTCAGAGTGGAGCTTCAGAGTGGAGCTTCAGAGTGGAGAGTGGAGCTTCAGAGTGGAGCTTCAGAGTGGAGCTTCAGAGTGGAGAGTGGAGCTTCAGAGTGGAGCTTCAGAGTGGAGCTTCAGAGTGGAGCTTCAGAGTGGAGCTTCAGAGTAGAGCTTCAGAGTGCAGCTTCAGAGTGGAGCTTCAGAGTGGAGCTTCAGAGTGCAGAGTGGAGCTTCAGAGTGCAGATTCAGAGTGGAGCTTCAGAGTGCAGAGTGGAGCTTCAGAGTGCAGATTCAGAGTGGAGCTTCAGAGTGCAGAGTGGAGCTTCAGAGTGCAGATTCAGAGTGGAGCTTCAGAGTGCAGAGTGGAGCTTCAGAGTGGAGCTTCAGAGTGCAGAGTGGAGCTTCAGAGTGCAGAGTGGAGCTTCAGAGTGGAGCTTCAGAGTGGAGCTTCAGAGTGGAGCTTCAGAGTGGAGCATCAGAGTGGAGCATCAGAGTGGAGCATCAGAGTGGAGCTTCAGAGTGGAGCTTCAGAGTGGAGCTTCAGAGTGCAGAGTGGAGCTTCAGAGTGCAGAGTGGAGCTTCAGAGTGCAGAGTGGAGCTTCAGAGTGCAGAGTGGAGCTTCAGAGTGCAGATTCAGAGTGCAGAGTGGAGCTTCAGAGTGGAGCTTCAGAGTGGAGCTTCAGAGTGGAGCTTCAGAGTGGAGCTTCAGAGTGCAGAGTGGAGCTTCAGAGTGGAGCTTCAGAGTGGAGCTTCAGAGTGGAGAGTGGAGCTTCAGAGTGGAGCTTCAGAGTGGAGCTTCAGAGTGGAGAGTGGAGCTTCAGAGTGGAGCTTCAGAGTGGAGCTTCAGAGTGGAGCTTCAGAGTGGAGCTTCAGAGTGGAGCTTCAGAGTGGAGCTTCAGAGTGCAGCTTCAGAGTGGAGCTTCAGAGTGCAGAGTGGAGCTTCAGAGTGCAGATTCAGAGTGGAGCTTCAGAGTGCAGAGTGGAGCTTCAGAGTGCAGAGTGGAGCTTAAGAGTGCAGATTCAGAGTGGAGCTTCAGAGTGCAGAGTGGAGCTTCAGAGTGGAGCTTCAGAGTGCAGAGTGGAGCTTCAGAGTGCAGAGTGGAGCTTCAGAGTGGAGCTTCAGAGTGGAGCTTCAGAGTGGAGCTTCAGAGTGGAGCT
Organism: Lissotriton helveticus; assembly: GCF_964261635.1. Classification (NCBI taxonomy): domain Eukaryota; kingdom Metazoa; phylum Chordata; class Amphibia; order Caudata; family Salamandridae; genus Lissotriton; species Lissotriton helveticus. The sequence continues at coordinate 136,162,525 of NC_136071.1, read as the reverse complement.
TCAGAGTGGAGCTTCAGAGTGGAGCATCAGAGTGGAGCTTCAGAGTGGAGCTTCAGAGTGGAGCTTCAGAGTGGAGCTTCAGAGTGGAGCTTCAGAGTGCAGAGTGGAGCTTCAGAGTGCAGAGTGGAGCTTCAGAGTGCAGAGTGGAGCTTCAGAGTGCAGATTCAGAGTGCAGAGTGGAGCTTCAGAGTGGAGCTTCAGAGTGGAGCTTCAGAGTGGAGCTTCAGAGTGGAGCTTCAGAGTGGAGCTTCAGAGTGGAGCTTCAGAGTGGAGCTTCAGAGTGGAGCTTCAGAGTGCAGCTTCAGAGTGGAGCTTCAGAGTGCAGAGTGGAGCTTCAGAGTGCAGATTCAGAGTGGAGCTTCAGAGTGCAGAGTGGAGCTTCAGAGTGCAGATTCAGAGTGGAGCTTCAGAGTGCAGAGTGGAGCTTCAGAGTGCAGATTCAGAGTGGAGCTTCAGAGTGCAGAGTGGAGCTTCAGAGTGGAGCTTCAGAGTGCAGAGTGGAGCTTCAGAGTGCAGAGTGGAGCTTCAGAGTGCAGAGTGGAGCTTCAGAGTGGAGCTTCAGAGTGGAGCTTCAGAGTGGAGCTTCAGAGTGGAGCTTCAGAGTGGAGCATCAGAGTGGAGCATCAGAGTGGAGCTTCAGAGTGGAGCTTCAGAGTGGAGCTTCAGAGTGGAGCTTCAGAGTGGAGCTTCAGAGTGCAGAGTGGAGCTTCAGAGTGCAGAGTGGAGCTTCAGAGTGCAGATTCAGAGTGCAGAGTGGAGCTTCAGAGTGGAGCTTCAGAGTGGAGCTTCAGAGTGGAGCTTCAGAGTGGAGCTTCAGAGTGGAGCTTCAGAGTGGAGCTTCAGAGTGGAGCTTCAGAGTGGAGCTTCAGAGTGCAGAGTGGAGCTTCAGAGTGGAGCTTCAGAGTGGAGCTTCAGAGTGGAGCTTCAGAGTGGAGCTTCAGAGTGGAGCTTCAGAGTGCAGAGTGGAGCTTCAGAGTGGAGCTTCAGAGTGGAGCTTCAGAGTGGAGCTTCAGAGTGGAGCTTCAGAGTGGAGAGTGGAGCTTCAGAGTGGAGCTTCAGAGTGGAGCTTCAGAGTGGAGCTTCAGAGTGGAGCTTCAGAGTGGAGCTTCAGAGTGCAGCTTCAGAGTGGAGCTTCAGAGTGCAGAGTGGAGCTTCAGAGTGCAGGATCAGAGTGGAGCTTCAGAGTGCAGAGTGGAGCTTCAGAGTGCAGATTCAGAGTGGAGCTTCAGAGTGCAGAGTGGAGCTTCAGAGTGCAGATTCAGAGTGGAGCTTCAGAGTGCAGAGTGGAGCTTCAGAGTGGAGCTTCAGAGTGCAGAGTGGAGCTTCAGAGTGCAGAGTGGAGCTTCAGAGTGCAGAGTGGAGCTTCAGAGTGGAGCTTCAGAGTGGAGCTTCAGAGTGGAGCTTCAGAGTGGAGCTTCAGAGTGGAGCATCAGAGTGGAGCATCAGAGTGGAGCATCAGAGTGGAGCATCAGAGTGGAGCATCAGAGTGGAGCTTCAGAGTGGAGCTTCAGAGTGGAGCTTCAGAGTGGAGCTTCAGAGTGGAGCTTCAGAGTGGAGCTTCAGAGTGCAGAGTGGAGCTTCAGAGTGCAGAGTGGAGCTTCAGAGTGCAGAGTGGAGCTTCAGAGTGCAGAGTGGAGCTTCAGAGTGCAGATTCAGAGTGCAGAGTGGAGCTTCAGAGTGGAGCTTCAGAGTGGAGCTTCAGAGTGGAGCTTCAGAGTGGAGCTTCAGAGTGGAGCTTCAGAGTGGAGCTTCAGAGTGGAGCTTCAGAGTGCAGAGTGGAGCTTCAGAGTGGAGCTTCAGAGTGGAGCTTCAGAGTGGAGCTTCAGAGTGGAGCTTCAGAGTGCAGAGTGGAGCTTCAGAGTGGAGCTTCAGAGTGCAGAGTGGAGCTTCAGAGTGGAGCTTCAGAGTGCAGATTCAGAGTGGAGCTTCAGAGTGGAGCTTCAGAGTGGAGCTTCAGAGTGGAGCTTCAGAGTGCAGCTTCAGAGTGGAGCTTCAGAGTGCAGAGTGGAGCTTCAGAGTGCAGATTCAGAGTGGAGCTTCAGAGTGCAGAGTGGAGCTTCAGAGTGCAGATTCAGAGTGGAGCTTCAGAGTGCAGAGTGGAGCTTCAGAGTGCAGATTCAGAGTGGAGCTTCAGAGTGCAGAGTGGAGCTTCAGAGTGCAGATTCAGAGTGGAGCTTCAGAGTGCAGAGTGGAGCTTCAGAGTGCAGATTCAGAGTGGAGCTTCAGAGTGCAGAGTGGAGCTTCAGAGTGGAGCTTCAGAGTGCAGAGTGGAGCTTCAGAGTGCAGAGTGGAGCTTCAGAGTGGAGCTTCAGAGTGGAGCTTCAGAGTGGAGCTTCAGAGTGGAGCTTCAGAGTGGAGCTTCAGAGTGGAGCATCAGAGTGGAGCATCAGAGTGGAGCATCAGAGTGGAGCTTCAGAGTGGAGCTTCAGAGTGGAGCTTCAGAGTGGAGCTTCAGAGTGGAGCTTCAGAGTGGAGCTTCAGAGTGTCAAGAGCAATGCCAATAGCTCTAACTTTAACAAAGGCAAAACCATTGCATTGTAAATGCTTGTTCCCTATTGGAAGCGAATGCTCCATTACAGTGGGTGATTTACCACGTCTTCACAAGTCGCAGGATCTCTGCTACCCTCCAGCTCTAGCCGAGGCAAGAGTCACATCTGCTGCCGCTGCGAGAGGCCGAGTAGTGGCTCGGATAAAAGCGCCTTGAGGCCTTTTCCTGCAGTCACTCACTACATACCTGAGTAATAATCATTACGTGCCAAGGTGCAGTTCGGAGTAGTTTTCTGAGCTTGGCCGGCCTGGACAGGTTTAGTGTTGTGTGTAATAAATCCACACAATCAGGACTTTTCAAGCAGAGGGAGCCAACATTACCCCTAACAGGAAGCATATTTTACTGGGGGAGACAGCCTGTGCAAGCTTTCTTCCCATCCACGTTTTGAGGGAGGATTCCGTGCTTAGGGGAGGTACACTGTAATGCTATGATTACGTTCGGTAATCCCCATTACTCCTAGTCCTACTCGTCCTCGACCCAGTCATCACTCATGAGGTATTCCACAGACGGGAAACAAAACAGGAAACGCTTTTAGGCTCCACCCCCCCTCCTGCCAGGTGCTATATCACTACCAACCACCAGAAGCACATCCTGACACACCAAGCAACCAAGGCCTGGACAGGGAGGGAGGGCGGGAAGTATGACTGGGTCGAGGACGAGTAGGACTAAGAGTAATGGGGATTACCGAACGTAATCATAGCATTACCTCTACGTCCCTCGTCCTCGACCCAGTCATCACTCATGAGGCATACCAAAGCAACGCCCAAACAGGCCTTTGGCAACCCCAAACACAGCAAACACAGACCAGACACAAAGGAGTGCAGCAAGTGAAAAAAGTTTATTACACAAACAGAACTCAGAGCGGAGGGGGAACCCCCACAGCTTGCAAGACCCCACGACCAAAATTGGTCCGGTCAGACAGGGCACAATTCAACCTGTAGTGCCGCACATACGTGGACTCGGAGGCCCAGGTCCCAGCACGACAAATCTCATCAAGAGACACACCATGGAAAGCAGCCCAGGAGGCAGACACGCCCGAGTGGAACGCACCTGAACCCCCGCTGGACAAGGCAAACCAGCACCACGATAGGCAAGAGTGATGACAGCCTTAATCCAACGACCCAAGGTGAGCCTGGAAGCAGCCTTACCCTTACCAGCCAAACCAAAGGTCACAAAGAGAGAGACAGAAGAACGAAACTCCCCAGAACGAGCCACATAAATGGACAGGGCACGCCTCAGATCCAAAGAATGAAGCAACAGTTCAGAAGGAGAAGAAGGAGAAGGACACAAAGAAGGAAGAACTAGCTCCTGAGAGGAATGGAAACGGGAGCGGACTTTGGTGACAAAACCAGGATCCAAAGAAAGCACCACAGCGTCATCCAGAAAATGCAAAAACGGTGGTCAACAACGCAAGGCCGTAAGCTCCCCCAACCGCCTCGCAGAAGTGATGGCCACCAGAAAAGCCACTTTGTAGGACAGAAACTTAAGGTCCACAGTCTCCAAAGGCTCAAAGGGGGAAGACTGCAAAACACCCAACACCAAAGACAAATCCCAAGGAGGCACCAGAGAATGAACAGAAGCGGAAGAGAGAGAAAAACTACGAAACAGACGAGAGACCAACAGGCCATCAGAAGAAAGAAAAGAATCCGGGTTCCCGGAAGGCCCGGATTGCAGCCCACTGGCCCCTCAAGGTAGAAACAGCAAAGCGCTTCTGAAAACCATCCAGAAAAAACTGAAGGACAGAAGACACAGGGCAAGAGGTAGGAGACAAACCAGAAGAGGAACACCACCCCGAGAAGGAAGCCCAGTGCTTCGAGTAGGAAGACAAAGTAGACGGCCTACGAGAGGCCTGCATCACAGAAATGATGTGGTCGGGCAGACCACGGACCCTAAGAGACAACCGTTCAACCTTCAGACCGCCAAGGAGAGGGGAACCAGAAGAGTCGACGGGGACCTCAGAGGAGATGGGTAGCGGGGCAGAAGCCAAGGAGGGTTCACCGCGAGGCCCAGCAGCAGAGGAAACCAGGACCTCCGCGGCCAGTGCGGAAGAACAGCCACCACCTGAGCCCCCTCCCGCTGAACCTTCTGCAAGAAGGCAGGAATCAGAGGAAAGGGAGAAAAGGCATAAAGAAGCCAAGGAGGCCACCGGAGAGACAAGGCATCCACTCCCCAGGCGCCCACTTCCGGAGACCTGGAGCAGAACAGGGGAACCAGGGCATCGGACCTGGAGGCGAACAAGTCCAGAACCGGAGTCCTGAACCTCAGGCAAAGTAAGCGAAAAGTCCGGGGATGCAGGCACAGGGACAGAGATGAAGGAAACCTCCGGCTCAAAGAATCCGCCAACACGTTGTCCACACCTCGAATGTGTTGAGCAGACAGGGCCAGAAGATTCGCCTCCGCCCAGTCCGAAATGGAGCAGGCCACCAGATTCAGGGAAGAACTGCGCGTCCCCCCCTGGTGATTGATGTAGGCCACAGTCACGGTGTTGTCCGTCCTCACCAGGACATGGCAACCCCTCAGATGAAGATGGAAAAAGCGGAGCATCCTCTCCACCGCAGACAACTCCCTCCAGTTGGACGACCTGCGAGACTCCACCGGGAGCCAACAAGCCTGCACAGCCCAATGGTCCAGAGTCGCCCCCCAGCCGGTAGCGCTGGCATCCGTGGTCACAACCAGAGGAGGAGGCAGACGGAACAACATCCCCACGGAAAGGTGGAAAGGATCCAGCCACCACTGAAGACCAGACACAATGTCCAGAGTCACAGGCACAGGAACCGCATAATCCAGGACAGGAAAGGGGACCCACCGCTGCACATGCCACAGCAGAGGGCGCAGATGAACCCTGGCCCAGGGCACGGTGAAAACAGAAGCAGCCATGTGGCCCTGAACCTCCAGCCACTGAAGGAGGGGAGCCGAGGCTTGTGACAACAACTTCCTCAGCAAAGACAGAAGGCGACGAAGCCGGGCCTCCGGCAGGAACACCTTGCCCAACACCGAATCGAACACAGCTCCGATGAAGGTCCTCCGAGTGGCAGGCTCCAGGTGGCACTTCGGCAAGTTGATCAAGAACCCGTGGTCCCTGAGCGTAGACATGGTCAAGAGAAGGTGGCGAGACATGACCTCCCGGGACGGAGCCTGAACCATCCAGTCGTCTAGATACAGGAACACCGACACCCCCAGGAGATGGAGATGGGCCACCAAAGGAGCCACCACCTTGGTGAACACCCTGGGGGCAGACCGAAGACCAAAGGGAAGGACGCAGAACTGCCAGTGCTGGCCCTCCAGGCAGAAGCCCAGGAAACGCTGATCCCTCACAGCCACCGGGACGTGCAGGTACGCATCCTGAAGGTCCAGAGTGGAGAAGACCCAACCGGACTGGATCAGTGGAATAACCTTCTGGAGATTCTCCATCTTGAACGGGATCTTCCTCACGAACAAGTTCAGACCCCGAAGGTTGATGACCACCCGGAAGCCCCCCGTGATCTTCGGCACCACAAAGATGATGGAGTAGACGCCCAACCCCCGCTCCGCCATCGGAACAGGGACAACTGCAAGCTTGCTGACCAAAGACCGAACCGCGTCCGTCAAGGCCAGACGGCGGGAGGCATCCCGAGGAGAAGGGGTCACCACCACCCCTGAGGGGGGAGGGGGGACAGGAACTCGATCCGGTAGCCCCTCGACAAGACATCCAGCACCCATCTGTCAGAGGTCGTCAGGCGCCAAGCAGGAAGGAACTGGCGAAGCCTCCCACCAACCAGAGGCGGACCACCAGCGAGAACGGTCCCCTGGACGGCATAGTCAGGAACGCTGCGGACCAGACCCGGCACCCCTCTGTGACTTCTTCGGAAACCTCCGCGGAAAAGATCTGCCAGTGCCACGCTGATTCCGAAAGGAGGACTGCTGCAACCTGGAAGGTTGGCGGAAAGTCCTGGCACCAGAGAAGGAAGAACCCCCTCGGGGCGGAAGATCACGAAAGGACAAAGAATGCTTGCGTTCCTTGAAGACCTTGTGAAGCTTCTCCTCCAGCGAGTCGCCAAACAGACGTGCACCAGTAAATGGCAGCCTCAAAGCCATGGAACGCTGGGCCGCATCCGTCTTCCAATCCCGCAGCAACAGGTTACGACGGGCAGCAATAGACGAGCCACAGGACATAGCAGAAGCCCTCACAGAATCAAACGCGATGTCCGACAGGAACTCCGCCTGGCGCTACATGGAGTCCAGCAACTCCGGACAACCGGCACCCTCTTGCATGTGAGAAAAAAGGGACTTGAAATCGGACAGCAAAGACTGGGCAACATACGCCCCATAAATGCCAGAACGAATAGCCAGATGAGAAGCGGCATAAGACTTCTTCAGGGCAGAATCCACCTTCTTGTCTACACCGTCCTTTAAAATGTTATCATCGGCCATAGAAGGACGACCCACCAGACTGGCCACAACAGAGTCCACAGGAATGGAGTCAGGCAAAGAGTCCGCCATATCCTGCAAAGGATAAAGCTTAGCCATAAACCTCGGCATGGCAATATGATCAGGGTCCTTCCACTTTTTCAACAGGACATCAGAGACAAAAGGATGCACCGGCAAGGAAGAGGCAACAGGCTTCCTAAACTGCGGCAGGAGCGAATCTTGAGACGTACTGGGCGCAGAATCATCCGGGAACCTCATGTTAACTCGGACATGAGAAAGGATATCAGGCAAGAGATCCCTCGAAATGTACTTTCCCTGAAGGTCAACAGCGGCCAGAGAAGATTCATCAGACTCAGCCGAGGATGAAATATCCGAATAAAGTGCAGAAGGACCAGTAGCAACCTTCTGGGACGCCTTAATGTCAGAAAGAGTCTCCAGAATAAGGCGCTTAAAACGATCATCATCCCGCCTGGCACGCTTCACAGGAGAAGAGGAGTCCCCACTGGAACCAGGAGAAGAGAGAGGCACAGGAGAAGAATGCGCGCGCCCTAGGACCAGCTGGGCTGCTCTCCCTGCCGGCCCCGCCCACCCGCTGATTGCTGATAAGCTTACCTCACCGGCTTATCGGAGGATTTCCTGGAAACAAACTGCTTAACCCGCGAGGAGCCTGTTGTTCTGGCTGAAGGGAGCCAGTTGTTGCAGAACTCGTTGAAGCCCATTCCTCGCCGGACCCGCTTCGCGGGTCCCGCAGCGCGGCTCCGAGTATCTGTGTGTCCTGACTTTTCCTGTTCAAGGGGCATTTTCCTGACCGGCAGGGCTGCGAGCATTCGCGGGGACTCCGTGGACCAGGAGCCCCTGCGCGCCCTAGGACCAGCTGGGCTGCTCTCCCTGCCGGCCCCGCCCACCCGCTGATTGCTGATAAGCTTACCTCACCGGCTTATCGGAGGATTTCCTGGAAACAAACTGCTTAACCCGCGAGGAGCCTGTTGTTCTGGCTGAAGGGAGCCAGTTGTTGCAGAACTCGTTGAAGCCCATTCCTCGCCGGACCCGCTTTGCGGGTCCCGCAGCGCGGCTCCGAGTATCTGTGTGTCCTGACTTTTCCTGTTCAAGGGGCATTTTCCTGACCGGCAGGGCTGCGAGCATTCGCGGGGACTCCGTGGACCAGGAGCCCCTGCGCGCCCTAGGACCAGCTGGGCTGCTCTCCCTGCCGGCCCCGCCCACCCGCTGTCTCTCAGGACTGCCTCATTAGGCAGATACATTCCCCGCGGCGCGGGAGCGCGCGGGAGGGCGCCGGGAGAAGCCCGGGACAAGGGCGGGACCGTCTGTGGCCGTCCGGGGCTGGACGAGGTTGGGTTGGGCTAGGAGTCCTGGTTTGTTTTACACCCTGTATAACCCCACTCCACCTAGTTACACTTAGAGGTCCACTCATTAGTATTAACACCATCTCTTTAAACATGCCATTAAGATCTGGTAAACAGCGCCTTGTGCACATACAAACCTCCAAGGGTGTTGTCTCAGGTCCCCTCGATGCATTTATCTCTAGAGCAACGGGAATTTTAGAAAAAGAAATAGAACAGGCAGAACATAGACTGTCCCTGGACTTAGTTACTGGGAAGCGCTCCTCTATAGGTGCCCTGGCCCATGTAAAAAGTCCCATAACGAACGCAGCGTTCAACTGTATTTCAACCTTAGAATCAGAAGTCATAGTTCACGCTGATGGGGATGGTGCTAGAACACACACGGCCAATGTAAATATGGATTTGAACTCTGATTCCAACCTGTCTAGCTTAGAAGCTGATAGTAATGATTTTGAGGACGACGTGAGTAGCACGGGCGGTTCCCCTCTACCAAAGGCCCCTATCTCACTCAGTGTGCCAGCTCCGCAACAAGTCATTATTAATCAGACCTCACGGAAAAGAAAACATGCCTCAAGTCCACAGGGTGACAAGGAACAAAAACATCTTAAAATAGATCATGCTAACAGTGCTAGTCACTCCCCCTTACAGATCAACCCCGCACCACCTGTAGTATACTGCCCCTCACTAGCTCATTCTGGGTCCTCAAATCCTTGTCCAACATGCCTTAGCAGTGATGAGGTCTTGTTAGCCAAAATGGAAACAATGTTTCAAACTTTATTGCTCCCGGTCCTTGAATTAACAAGGATATTGTCCGCTAAAATCGATGTCCTGGAAGCGGCTGCTAACATTAATATGGACCTTCTGAATAAACGTACATCTTCCAGTTCTAGGACAGGGGGTCCCAATCCCGGAGGGAGTGCTAACCAAAAAGGTGGGATAGTTTCAACACTACCCGTAGGGTCATCAAACAACCATAACATCAAGAAGTCAAATCCGGGGGCAAAATCGGTAGCATCGACATCGCTTATTGCCAGTAGAGCAAATAGCCAAGTAACATCGAAAGCCAAAAACCCTCTGGCACCCAACAACGTGCCAGTAAAACAACATATAGCGAATGGCCCGTCACAACAAACCAACAACACCACAGCGCCAACACCATTCTTGGGTAAAGAGAAGAAAACCCCCCACCCTGACAGACATCTCAGGTCAGCCAAAAACAACACACAACACCCCCTGAGAGTTAATTTACCCCCAGAAGCGGCGCAATATACCATCGTCCTAACCGGGGTAACCCCCTTAAGAGAGGGCACTAAAGAGTCACATGGGGACCTACGGAACAAGGTCACCTTTTGGCTTAACAAACATCGACCACTCCCCCCATCATCCCCTACCGAAATCCTTTATGTAAGGAGAGTTGACTGGGTAGGAAAGGGGGATAAAGATCTGGAAGGGGATTGTATTTTGATTTCCTTTAGAGACCCATGGGTGGTGGAAAAAATCCAGAGGAAAGCTAGATTCGCCCGTGTAGGTGACATTCAGACCCTGCATCTTGGTTATTTTTACCCTCACTTACGTCATAATCATCCAATGGACCCCAATCACTGGAACTTTCGTGGGGGGAGGCCTCGAGAGCATCTAATCCCCCACCCCCCTTATTACCCCCCACTTTTTAACCATTTCGAGGCACTGTCAGACTTGGAATGGGTTGACTGACTATGTATACCGTCCCTGTCACCAACCCGTGTTACAAGGATCGGGGAAGGAACGCCCATTCCATCTAGTTCCACCTTGGACCCCATAAGGGTGCAACAGTCCTCGCCCCATAACAGTTTTAGATTTCAGGGGGAACAAACGGGGGAGGAGATCCCCGTTTCTAACGAAGAAGAAACTAGGCCAGTAAGGGTAATCCTATTGAGTCTCCCTCCCCCCCCGACAGCTAGTAATATTCCAGAGGTCTCGGACATGTTATCCTCTTACATGGTGTCATGGAATGTTGCTGGAGTAAAGACACGTCTGGTTTCTGAGGACTGGTCGGAGTTTATAGGTAACTATCAGGTCGTGCTCCTGCAAGAAACTTGGGCCACTGTCCCGTTTTTTATGGCTGGTTATGTAAATTTCTTTAAACCTGCAATAAAAGGCCCAAAAGGACGGGCGTCAGGGGGGTTGTCAATATGGGTTAAACAGGCCTGGTGCTATTCTGTTTCTGAAATTTTCGTGGACAACCCTGATATATTGGCCATAAGGTTGAGTAAAGCAGGGGGGCAGGACATGCTTATTATTAACATGTATTCTAGGGGCCTCCCAGGTGGACGATGTCCCAAGCTGATAGGTGCTTTAGATACTCTACTATCAGGTTGGAACAAAGGGTCTTTCATAATGTTAGCAGGAGACATCAATTGTACCATTGAGCCACTGTATCTGCCTGAGGATAACTGGGGGTTTGCAGAAGATGCGACCTGGAAAATTCCGGATCTTTCAAACAAAAATCAAGCCAAAGTAACGGAGGCTGCCTTGAATTGGTCTGCTTTTTGCCTCTCTTGGGGTCTAAGGGCGGTAAACGGTCGCACCAAATCGGATTATGGAGCCAATTTCACCTTCGATAATGGTGTTAGAAAGAGTCGTATCGACTATATTTTCCTAAATATGGAACATTGGTGCCTAATCATTGATATGGAAATTGTTACGCGCCCTGAAAGCGACCACAACCCACTGTCCCTAACAATCAAAATGCAGGATCAATTAAGTCTAGTTGAACCTGTCCCAAGGGGCCAGGGGGTTGTAACCGTATCAAATGACCGGAGGAGACTGAAATGGTCAATCATATCAAACGATGTATTACTACAGGCTAATATAGAAACGGTGGTGATGAACGCATTAGACAACCTGAGGTCTCTTGACGCTGAAAGGGGTAATATCTTTCTAGATAAGACTATGGACATACACGATAAATGTTTCACTGAGCTTAACAATCTCCTCTCCAAACCATGTAAGCCAAATGCTGGGATTCAAACTGCTTTAAGAGCCAAATGGTATAATAGAGAGTGTAGAGAGGCTCACAGCCATTTAATCAAGAAAGTCAAATCTAGAGAACTAAGTGAAGTAAAGGCGGCCAGGCAAAGGTACAAAAGAGTGCAATGGGAAGCGAAGAGGGAATGGGAGGATGATTTCTGGGCGGACCTCTTGGACGCCAGTAAATCAAACAACCAGACCAAATTCTGGGACATTGTTAGATGTGGAAAGGATGGTGACTTCCGTATACCATCTAACCATGTACCCCCGGAAGATTGGATAAATCATTACTCCACCCAATTTTGCCAAGAGGTGGTCGATCCAACGATCTCATTGAACCTGCAACAAATTATATCTACTGGCAACCGGATTATGATCTTCACCGAAAGGGAAACAGAAATTGCACTAGGTTTAACGAAGCGGGGGAAGGCCCCAGGACTGGATGAAATTCCAGCAGACCTTTTTAAAGCAAATACAGGCCTTTGGGTACCCTATTTAACACGCATAGCAAATGCTATAGCAAGAGGTGCCCGCATCCCAAAGACTTGGAAGGGGGCGGAGATTCTCCCAATACATAAAAAGGGTGACAGATCAAACCCAGGGAACTACCGCCCGATTAGTCTAATTGATTGCTTTCAGAAGGTATTTGCTCGCATTCTCCTGGCAAGGGTACATGGGTGGATGGAATTAGAGGGAATACTGTCCCCATTACAGGCGGGATTCAGATATGGCACAAGCACCATTGACCAGGTTTTACGGCTTTGCATGATCTTCTGGAAGGTCGTCTTACTTGGTGGGGGCACCATCTTCGCCGCTTTCATAGACTTGAAATCAGCTTTTGATTTGGTGCCGAGGGGAAAACTATGGCAGGTATTGAGGGACCTTGGTATGCCGGGGGATTTGGTCGAAATGATCATCAGACTACATGAAGACAATTTTGCGAGGGTAAGATGGGGGGCTAAAGGGCAAACTACAGACGCATTTCCGGTCTCACGAGGAGTACGCCAGGGGTGTGTTCTTGCCCCTACCCTCTTTCTACTTTATATAGACCAGGTAGTCAAATTCTTTAGGTTGATCAACACCGACGCACCATCCCTGGCGGGAACGAAATTCCCAATGTTGATTTTCGCCGATGATACCCTCCTCTTGTCTAAGACCAGGGGAGGGTTACAGCAGGCTCTAAATCATTTTGAGGAATTCTGTAACAAAAATGGTCTCCAAATCAATGTGGGGAAAACCAAGTTTATGGTTTTTTCCAGGAAAAAACCTATACGTAGTAGCGTTCAACTAAACGGGGTCAACCTGGAACAAGTCGACAAAATGACGTACTTGGGGGTCACCTTGGATTCTCGTCTGTCCTGGAATCCACAAATAGAGACCCAACAGCTAAAACTCGCCCAAATGACTGGATGTCTTTTGCACGAGCAAAAGAAAACTATTACTAAAAGGGTTGCCCCTGCCCTTCAAATTTATGATGTCAAAATTAACACAGCTACACTCTATGGGGCAGAGCTCTGGGGCTTTAAGGACCTTACAAGTTTATATAGAATACAGTGCAGATTCCTACGTAATTTGGTGGGGCTGCCCCAATCAACCCCACTGATCCCACTCTGTCACGATATGGGCTGTCCACCAATAACCGACACGGCCAGATTCAGAGTAGTGTCACTGTGGAGGCGCCTATGGACATCCGAGGATTTGGTACTTTTCGCCAAGGAGCTAGCTGAGGTGAAAGCTATGGGGGGTTCGGAACGCATCCCTTGGCTTCGCTCAGTGAAAACTAGCCTGTGCGACATGGGGCTTAGTCATCTATGGGTTTCCCCAGGCATCAACAACTTTCCCTCAAAAAAGGAATTTAAGTGTTTATTCTGGGCCTCAATCCGCCTGTCCCTGGCCCAAGCTTCCAGTTCGGTGAATCTGACGGGTCGTTTTCTAAGTTTTAAACTGGACTCTGCCCGTGAAACATACTGGGACCTTATCACTAGGCCACTGGACAAAAAGTTATATCACCAATTTCGGGTGGGGTCCTTACCCCTGAATTCCTTTACCTCCTCCTGGGATAAATCCTTTTCCAATTTATGTATATTTTGTCCAGGTTGTAAGGAAACTGAGGGTCATTTTCTGTTTGCTTGTCCCCAATATAGTGTACCCCGATCCAAATGGTTAAATCCCATTTTTAAACACCTGTCCTGTAGGAAAGCCTCGGAAGCTATACGGGCCCTAAGAACAAACACCTCTAATTTAACTGTGATATGTTTCGCTAAGTTTTTAGGGTGGGCGTGGGCTATAAGAGCTAGAAGGATCGCAACTGTCCCCCGACCATAATATATTATGTGCAAATCATTTTCCTAATGTATTAGCTGTTTCTACTTTGCTGATGAATTTTACTGAATGTCTGGTTTTTCGAATATATAGTTTAATAATGTCTTAACTAAGGGATATTTTGTCCCATTCTATTATATTCTCATAATATACAGATATATCTTGTTCTTAACGACTTTGTAAAATTATGGAGTTTTTCTTGAATTGTTTTTGTTTGTTGTGTCTAATCTGTCTTTTATGATTTTATTATCGAAATAAAGACATTAAAACCTGAAAAACCTGCTTCTCCTTATGATGACGCTTCCCCATCGCAACTCCACACACACTAAAGCACAAGGCAAAGAAGCAGGTAACCACAGGTAGAAACATCCCCCAGTGGGCACATAAATAGTGCACGCCAGCTAGACCAATCAGCTCCAAAAGGCACAAGAGGCAGCAGGGGAAGAAGTAACCAATAAGAAATCCCCCAAAAACCAAGCCCCACCAGCGACCAATCCGAAGGCAGGCCAAACCGGGAACACCCAGGAGAGGCGGGGCCAAGCCGAGAACACCGTCGTAAGAGCAGTGCAGGCCCAGGACACAGATGACGCCGAAAACCGGAGTGCCTGGAGCCCACCCAGGCGACCAGGCCAACAAAACCAGCAACATCCAGGCGGGGACAGCGGGGAAGCCGAGACCCGCGCCCCCACCCGACCGGAGGGAGCGCATCAAAAACGGAGCGCCCGGAGACCACCCAGGTGCCCCAACAAAGCGGCAGCAACCCCGGACCCGGAAGGGCCCTTAACAGGAGAAGCGCCTTCAGCACGGAAGCGTGCACCGAGGCCGACACCCGCGCCCCCACCGCACCGAAAGGGAGGGCGCGAGAGCCAATCAGCCAGCAAGAATCCAGAGCCACGGGGAGAAGCGCGCCCAAAAGCGGCCCAGTGCAAAAAACCCCGGCACTCACCACGAATCCAGCAAAGCACTAGGAAACCCACGTAGCCAAGCAGCACAGGTGACCCGGAATCCAGGAGAAGACAGGGAAGCCCAGCAGACCCTGCTTCAAGAATCCCACGACGGTCCATGGGAGCCCCCAAAGCCCAGCAGAGGAGGAGCCACAGGACGCAGCGAAGCAGGTAAGTGCCCAGCACTCACTCCAGCGTCTCCCATCAAGTAATCCACCGACAGGAAACAAAACAGGATGTGCTTCTGGTGGTTAGGTATGATATAGCACCTGGCAGGAGGGGGGTGGAGCCTAAAAGCGTTTCCTGTTTTGTTTCCTGTCTGTGGAATACCTCATGAGTGATGACTGGGTCGAGGACGAGGGACGTAGAGGTAATGCCTCTTAGTCTTGTATTGTTGAGGTCTTCCTCAGAGTGGTTCAGGTTGGATCGAGTGTAGTGTGTTTATCTAGGTACCTATATTGATACTCCTATTTCTGACCCTTGTCCGGTTATTAATTCACTAATGTCCATACACCGGCACAGAAACCCGTCTTCAGATTAGGTCATAGCGCATGCTGTCACATTAAGCAAGCACTATCCCTTCAGCCCCCTAGAGAAGCACACCGAGTTCTCAAAACAAATCAAACCTCCAACAGACCTGGGAAATCCCCCGCAGCTATTGTTTTGATTTAGCTCGAGTACTCCTGCAAAGAATGTAAGAACGACCAGTCCTTATGACATTCTTGCTGACGTCTTATGTCCATCCTTACGTCAAACACGGCACCTTTCAGGTATAAATATATCGACGCTGCCCTAAGCTAAGACACGGTGGTGACGAGCTTGGAGCAGTGCTACTTGCCGGAGAGCCCAGCTGATGCAGAAAAGCCCACGGACGCTGCCCCTCCCTTTTGACGCGCTGAGAGAGACGCTGCCTTTTCTCCTGCCGAGAAATCCAGCCTCTGGCGTTTCCAGCCGCCCTCGCGGGTAACTGGGATATCGAGTCCTGAGACAGAGATACCAACCCTCCAGCCTTCTAAATCCCAGGTACTGAACTGACTAACCCCTTACAGAGAATTCTGGAGTCAGACTCTTGGCAAAACAAACTTAACTTAAACTGCTACTTACTTACTCCCTCCCAAGTATTAGGCTTAGGTCAGGTACACCGGGGTAGGCGTAGTTAGAAGCCCCAGTTGAGTACGATTAGTCAATGTATATATGTATGTATATCTTTTATCCATTTTAAGTATCATATGGCTAAGAAACCATATAAATGCTTTTACAGTATTATTTTATAATTCTGTTTTTACTGTATGCACTTTACTTAACTATAAGCATTGAAATAATAGTGATTCATTTCTCTTGTATGAGAAAAGAGACTGATCAATAAATAACATCTTTTTATTGAAGCACGCCCATCTCTTATTTCTCTACAAACTGGTGAAACTAAGAATGCACGTACTGACTGAGTAAAATAGTTGTCTTTTGTTTTCACACGACTCTAGAGATATACTCTTGATTAGGGGAGAGCAAAGTTGTCATGTTCTATGGTTGTCAGAAACTAAATCCCTTCTTGTCTATCCAGGGAGGTTAAACTCCTCCTTGCCTATTCGAGAAAGTTTCTAGTGAACTCTGAGCTAGCTGGCACACATAACTTTAAGTCTAATATCGTCAGTAGAAGACCTAGTTAACCACAGTCCTACGTCTATACTATTGAAGATATTATTCCAATGCGCAGAGCCTATTGGGATAATAGGAACTACACTACATGGCGCCCAACGTTTTGGATAGGCGATAAATCTAACGCAAGACATTAGAGTAACTCAGTCGTGCTTTTTCACACAGACCCTTTTTCCATAAAACTCCAAAGACGTCTGGAGTGGGTGAAAGGTTAAATCCGCCAAACTTAGTAGGAGGAGACTCCTATGTATGGTTTTTGGTTTATTCAACGCTGAAGGATACAGTGTTCCAAAATATTGTGCATCTAATCTTTGTTTCCTTGAAAACCTGATCGGCAACAAAAAACCCTTCCTGACAGTAAAATGTCAGAAACTGAGGAAGAAAGGGAGACAGCTAGAATAGCAGCTCAACTCCTAGAGGAAGACACAAGTCTCCTACAGCAAGACCCGGATGCAATACTCATCCCGGTCAGCATAAGAAAAACTATAACTTTAAAACTTATAGAAAATGGACTAACACCGAGAGGTGGTACAGTCATATTCGTAATTGAGGCACACGAATATCGGCAGACAGAGGTATTCTATTCATGGATAAATTTTCCAGCAGCAAACGCTGTAACAAAGGAGTTCCATTATTACAAGATAGAGGAACCTCCGGATGAGTACACCCCTTTCGAGGAGGTGGAAATACCACTCAAATACCAAGAGCACCTGCTCTGGTTTAAAGGCGCCCTAAAACCTAATGATCACATCACCAGGCTCGGTCCACTAGGTAGACCAGGAGCAACGTGGCCGGTTCTAGCCAGCTACACACCACATCCAGACATTGAAAAAATGTCAATACCAGAACTTTTAACACAGTTAAAACAACTGATTAAAATACACAGACAACTAGTCCAATATGTAATGCGGACTTCAACAGTCCAACCAGCTATTAAAATTCCACAGCTGACCCCTCATCAGGGGAACACAAATAAAATCACACCACAGAACATACAGTCCTGTCTAGGTAAAGTACCCATTAAACGGGAACAAATTCCATTCTGGTTAGCACAGAAAATCACTCAAATAGAGGCGGTATTTCCAGATACCACACCTGTGGAGAAACACAGAATTCTGACTATCTGTCTCCCAATGGGGATCGCACCACATGTGGAGGACTGTGACACTTGGGGTACAGTCTTTGCTTCCATTTACACGAAAACACATGGTGTTCCGTCCATGGCGGTAATACCAGAGGTGCTAAAACAGATTCAAAATGAATACGGTCCAGAACCTGCTTTAACTCTGGGTATGAAATTACTGAAAGACTTCAAGCAGGTCTCTGCAATATTACTAGCAAACATAAAAGGGGAAGCAGCAAATGTGGCGATCAGCCAAAGATTGAAGGAAACAGATATAGCAGACCAACCGTCTGAACTTGCCAGAATCATAGAAAAATCCTATGAAGAACTAGGAAGAGATAGTTTGGGTGGGAAACCAGTGAAACCCCAACTAATAGAAAATCCTGAAAAGGTATTTATTAAAAATAATCTAAACACTTCAAAAAAGAACTGGGATGGAAATAAACAATCCACTCCCAAAGAAAAAAGATTCCAGTCCAGAGGAAGGTCTCCTCGGCGGAGAGAAAGATCTCCGGACCAAGGAAACAAGTCTCCCCAGAGGGAGCCCTCTGAGAAAAAATACAACCTTAGAAATAGGGATAATTTGAAGAAACCTGATAGATATCAAGATATTGATACACGTCCCTCTCGATCTTTTCAGACTTCCTCGCAGAAATCGGAAAGAAGAGGACGGTCAGAACACAGGGAAGAGCACGTCAAGTCCAAAGACAAAGAACCCGCTCATCAAAGTAAAAAGTTACAATTTCCAAAGAAGAAGGTAGCCAGCATTAAAATAATCAAACATGCCGAGGATCCTGAGGACTCAGCTGAAAAACGGAGAGTGGGCTCAGACAATGCTAGACAGCGCAGCAGAAGTGAGCAAAGCTCGCAAGATCCTGATGAATCATCTGGAGACAGTGGACACGAATGAGTACATTCAGGTGGAAACTGCAGATACCAGAGTTAGCAAACCTCATAAAATATATGAAATAACCTTACGTATAGAGGGAGATAAGACTAGGAAAATAAGGGGTCTATTTTGGGATAATCTCTCCAAGGGCTATGACATCCTTCTAGCTGAAAAAGACTGGCCACCAGAGTTTGTCAGGGAATGCCCTCATGGCGAACAAATGATTATGCCTGCCTTCTCAAATCATATTCCAATTCATAAAAAATATACACTTGCAAGAAAGTGGGCAGTAGCCCAGGCTCCTGCACTATATAAAAATCATGTGGGATGGGATGAGGACTCTCCTTCTCACAAGATCCAGTTAAAATCTCAACCAACTGCACAGAGGCAGTACCCAATTAAGCAAGAAGCTAAAAAACAGGTCAGGGAGATCTTAGATCAACTTGAATACCAGGGGGTGATTGAAACATGCACCTCAGAAATGAACAATCCTTTGTTTCCTGTCTCCAAACCAGATGATTCATATCATCTAGTTTTGGACTACAGACACCTTAACTCATGCTGCAAAACATTTGCAGTACAAAACTCACACAGTGCAGCACTAATGAATAGCATAGTGCGCAAAAAATACAAAACAACATTAGACATCTCTAATGGATTCTTTTGTCAAAATATAGCACCTGAAAGCAGATATTTGACCGCTTTCTCAATAAACGGCTCGCAGAAAAATTTCTGTCGTTTGCCCCAAGGGTTCAAGAACAGCCCAGGATTATTCTCAGCAGAGTAACAGAGTTACTACAAATATATGATGATGAGGCATTATCTTATGTCGATGACATCTATCTAACAGACGATGACTTGGATACTCACTTGAAAAGAGTGAACACCATAATACTTGGGTTCGCAGCAGAGGGTTACAAATTCAACTTCAAGAAGTCAAGAATTGCCCATCTGACTGTCCTATTTTTAGGATATGAATTATCAAGTGAAGGCAAAAGCCTGGCTAAAGATTTCCTAGAGAAATGTGCTGTAATCCAAGCACCTAGGACACTGAAAAACTTGCAATCAATTCTAGGTTTCCTGAATTTCGGAAGAACTTACATTATAAACTATGCAGAGAGGGTTAAACCTCTCTATGATCTAATAAAACCAGATTTTAAAAGAATCAATTGGACTCAAAAACACACAGAAATTTTGAGATCTTTACAAACAGACATGTTAGTTAAAACAAAACTGCAAACACGCGATAACACACGCAACCTTGTGATTCGAGTCATCCCAGGAAGATGCGGATTCACATACCTAACCTCTAATGAGGGAGAAACGGTACCAATAGCATACAAATCACACTTGTACACAAAAGCTGAAATGAAATTCAGCCCAACGGAAAAAAGTCGAACCGCGGTACAGACTGCTGTAGCGAAAGAAAGAGCCCTAGCACAAGGTAAACGAATAATCATCGTGACACCAATACCAGCCCTGGAGGCGGTAACAAAGGCAAGCATTCCGAATGCTAAAGCACTACATCCGAGATGGATACAGTGGGCTAATTCACTTGCTGCAACAGACGTGGTATACGATTTTGACCCTAATTTAAAAACACAAGAATTTCTCCAATATGAATTTGAATGTCCTCTGCCGACTGAAATTCTGCCTCTAGAACATTACGGCTGTATAATATATACGGACGGATCAGCACAACCCGCAGTGGGGGGTAAACATGCTTACAGTGCTGCGTGTGCGATTGTTAAAGGTCGCTGGCACAAAGGGAAATTTAGACCACTGGTAACTAAAACACAATCTCTAGGAGATTGTACAGCTCAGCGAGCTGAACTTCTAGCATTCAAGATGGCGCTTGAAAATACCGATCGAGAATTCCCCACACTCATAGTGTGCGATTCATATTATTGCGTTCAGTCTTACAATGAATACTTGCAGATCTGGGTTCAGAACGGTTTTAAAGATGACACAGGTGCCACAATAAGCAAAAATCGCTTTGGGAACAAATAGTTCTTTTAAAGAAAGAACTACCAAAGACTCACGTGATACACTCACTGAGTCATCAGCGTGATGGCGTTCACGTTGCAGGGAATTCATTGACTGAGACAGCCACAGCGGAAACAACTAAATCGGCTTCCGTAGCTACAAAAAAGCGTTCAGTAAAATACATTGACGGGGAAACAATGCTGGCGGTAAAAACGTCATCAAAAGGCGACTGCTCAGTGCTACCCCTCATGTATCCACTCAATTATACATACATAATCGATGCAAACTCCGTTCCTTTTGCTCGAATCCCTGGAGTGGGGGATAGAGTAATTCCAAACATGGACAGGAGAGGCTTGTTAATAGCAGACGCACATATAGGTGAGGGTCTTAGAGACACCTTACACTTAAGGATTCTCTAGAAGAATTACAATCAACATATTGGTGGCCAGGAATGAGCCTGCAACATCACATATTTGCAAAAAACTGCCCAAACTGCAACAGAGATCGCAGTGGTGACCGAGACGGTGTATTGCCATGGCGTTTCACTCAATAAAGGATTAGGCTATCGACATAAAATACCCAGTATGAATAATGCGTCATATTAACATGGAGAGACTATTTTCACTTAAAAATGTAGACCCCAGCTCTCGGCTGACGTCTGAACTGTTATACGAAGATTTGCGAGTCTATAATGGCATATACGCAATTTGCATGCTACATTCTGACCAGGGTCCTGCTTTTAGCTCTCGAGCTTATAAGGAGGACATGGCCAGCATGGGCATAGCATTGCGGTACTCTTGTCACCTCCTTCCTGAGGGAAACGGGATGGTGTAAAGAAAAAACCAGGGCATAGAGCAATCTATAACAGCAAAGGTATTAGGTTCATGGAGCTGGGTGGGTCAAACATTTAATAAGTGTCCAACGTAGTCTTAATAATCTGCCAAGAAATTCTCTGAGAGGTCTCAGTCCGTACGAACTATTGTTTGGGACTAGAATGTTAATCCAGGACCTTGATAGTCAAACTTCAGTGGTTAAAGAAAAATGCTTTGATATAAAAGATCATTTGGCTATTTTACAGGACTTAAACGAAACAAGAAAAGACCTGAGCAACATAAAGTTGAAACAGCAGCCCATAACCACTGAAGAGAAACCACCTGTCCCAGCAAGGCCTGTCTGGATTCCAAAAATCGGGGATCTGGTCATAGAGAAGAGATCGCGGTGAAGAAGGAATTTGGGCCTTCTTACAGAAAAGCAGTTCCTGTCTTGTCTGTCAACGGGACAAGATCAGTAGTACTACCGCCCCTTGCTGGTAAAAAGGAGAACCGAGTTGTATCCATCGACCTGGTTAAACCACAATCATGTGGCCGATAACAAGTAGTAGGCCAAGTGGACTCCCAAGAAGTAGTAGAACACCAAAGTTTGCTACAAACACAGAGGTTCAAACTGAAAGACTAATCACAATTGATAAACCTACAGTAAAACAAGAAGGACTATGCAACAAAGCCATGGAACTTAAACCTCTTGAAACCCAAATTAAAATATTAAATCAAGAAACACCAGTCTATAATGATGTAATCACAGACTATGCTAATGAAACAACGAAAATTCCAAAAACAAAAAGGAATCCAGAAGCAATTGAAACAATTGACAGAACAGCATCAGGCTACTTCATCAACTTCGATGATTTTTCTGAAGATCTGAGTGAACCAGAGGAACAGCGGACAACAAAAACTTTTAAAGATAAAGCAAATGAACTCTTTCATCAACTAAAAGAAACCTATCTGATTTCTCCATGGATTGAACTTTGGGTGGCACTAGGAGTATTCATCCTCATACTTTGGCTCATCATGGTACTATGCTTGGGACATTTCATTGAGGGAAAATATGTTACAATGGACACAGCAAGTCAGAACATCAACTTGGTCCTGAAACCACACAAGTCTTCACACATAGAGAAAAGAGAACTTTCTTCAGTAAACTTCACAGCCAATCCTATACCCGGTGGGGTAGCATGGGACAAAACTGATTACGAAATTTATGGTCCGGTTGAACTCCTGAAGTATCCTCATCAATTCAAGATTTCATTAAGTGACTTTGTAAAACCAAGCACATTTGCTGATGATTGGGACTTTGAAAGTATTAATGATATGATGTCTGATCTAGTAATGTCAGCTAAATTTACAGAACATGATTATTTGCAAGGTTCATCTAATTACGATCAAATGTTTTGTTATAACCATTATGGTAACCATTATCTGCATAAATCTACTCAACCTAGAAATGTTTTAAATTTTAACCAATGGGAACATTGTGCAACTCCACCAAAAGGTAGTTCAAAGACATTTTTTGATAAATATTCATATTTTTCAGGGTTCAACACAAGTAATGCAGAATCATTTTATTTCAAATTGTTAAATAAGACAGGAGTGAAAACCATGCTTACAAACACAAAATTGATATATTCGGACTCATTTTTTGAAAAAATGAATACATTCGGTTTTGATTTCTGGAACAATAACATTGAAACGAAAACGATCTGGGGCACAAAAGATTGGCAAGTGCAAGGTATAGAATCATTATTTAGAGCCTGCATGATCCCAGAACAAATTATATTTTTGAATGATACAATTCAACAGACATCCTGTCTTGGCCTAGCCAAAATTAAAGACTTAAATAAACTGTCTATTCCAAAACCAACAACTAACAGTAATAGCACTACGGATGTTGAGATAGACATATCCCATATTTTAAACCAAAACAGAACACATGCTGATTGGAAACAATGGTTGATCTGGCCCACAGACACAAATAACTGTCAAGACAGATTCCTGAACAAAATACAGGGGTTCACATTGACCAGGCCAGACCCAAGATACTCCCAGAGACAACATCCAGGGATTGTAACTACCTATAGTGCGGGGAAACTCTGCCTTCAATGGCTACATACATCCACACTGTCAGAAATTAAGCAACACTTAACTTTACTTAAAGAAGGTGCTGACTTG
The DNA here is from genome assembly GCF_964261635.1 of Lissotriton helveticus. NCBI lineage: Eukaryota > Metazoa > Chordata > Amphibia > Caudata > Salamandridae > Lissotriton > Lissotriton helveticus. The sequence goes on along the minus strand of NC_136071.1, from coordinate 136,139,278 downwards.
CGTGATTTCATCATGGGACCACGCAAACAGCGTCTAAATAGTTTCATAGCGGCCTCTATGTATGCAGCTTACAACAAAGCTTGGAAAGTAACTCAAATTGAGAAAGCAGAAAAAATACGGGAAATTGACCGTGTTCATTTGGAAAAATCACTTTCTGTTGTGGACAATGGGTTAATGACTCTGTCTTCCAGAATATATTCACTGGACAGTATTGTATCTTCTGCAATCGATATAATAGAACAAGACTTACTGATGTTGCAACACGGTCAGTCTCAATTGCGTTCTATTGTACAGCTTGGATGGACGTTACAAAATCTGCGTTCAGGCTATGTGCCTTGGCATTTAATCAACACAACGTCACTATTTAATATCTTTAACCTTACTGATAAACAAATCAGTTTGGCACAAAAGTGTGCTGACTATACAATTCTGAGCATTGAAAAACTTGAGAGATTACCATTGACAATGTCAGAACGACCTGTCATTGAATGGATAATACATGGGATAATAAATATTCCGATAACAACTTTCCAGTTTCAATACTGCCAAAAATATATACAGGCAGGCCAGTATGAAAGGTTGGGTAAAGGATACATTAAGTCCACATGGAACTTGCCCTATACACACACATGTGTCAGTAATAACGGACAGAGTGTATTTCTTAGTGGTAATAATTGTGAAAAATCACTAAGTGGCATACTTCTGTGTCAGGGTATTAGTTTGCATGGGGCCTGTGAAGGGACTTCAAATAACCTTTCATGTCACCAGTTAGGCACACCTGAAACACAAATAGAACCATTCTTTAGAAGACTTTCGAACGGGAGTTACATTCTAATTGTAGATCACAGATGTTGTGGCTTGCTGCCAGGAAACCCTTATCTCGTAAGCGTGACTTCCAGGGTCATGTGCTGTGAAAGAGTATTGTTCCCGAATGATGCTCCAGACAGGGAGGGAAGGTTATGGCCCAGTTTAAAAATCTCTTCTATTCGAATTGATACTTTAAGCAGAATGAAGACTGTGCTCCTACAGACGCCAACCCAGTTGACGTCATCAAAAGAAACGTATGATCTCCAAGTTGCAAGGACAACGGCAGAGATTCATTCAATGTTATCAACAAATTGCCCCCTACACTTCGCAGAAATGCTGAACGAAATCTTAAATATTTCTGATACAAGTGGTATCGCAAGTGTATGTAAGACAGTTTTTTCAGGCGCTTTAACCCCATTCAAAGCGATCCTGGGTATTTTTCCAAATTTCGTCCATTCCATCTTTGGCGGACTTCCACTCCTGTTGGGACTCGTAGCAGGCATTTTATTCTTGCTACTCTTGCTTCGTTATGGCAAGCCATGTCACAGACAAGACTCCAGCTACAATGGAAGAAACGATCCTAGCTATCCGCTACCGGGACCGCATAACTAAAGTCCTTGGCTTAGCCCGGCTACGAGATCTGAATATGACCTGGTTTCTTTCATTCAGACCCATCTGGCAGAATTGTGTTATGCCTGTATTAAGATGCATGCTATGCGGCGAAGAATGCGTGTTGGACACCTGTCTTACACTACAATCAGACGTACCATTGGATGCAGATACTTTGTTGGGTCCAGTAAAGGCTCATGCATTGTGCTGTCCCCAGCGGCTACCTATCCTGATGACGGCATTCGTGGAAACTTCACCACTACGATTGAAGGGTAGTGAAGTACAAGATGAAGGCAGCATCGACCAGGTACGACCTTCTGTGAGCAGTTCTGATCAAACCATCAGTGAAAGCAATCATGCGCATGACTGCATGGTAGCGACATTTTCTAACCTAGTCGAACTTTCACCAGAAGCTGTAGACTGTTTTTTCGAGAATCTGTCTGAAATGATGTTTTCACCGGAACAGAGAGAATGATTTTAAACAAACTTGCACACGGCGTTCCCTGAACTCTGAATTTGGCCTTCAGTCTTTTGAAAACAAAGTGACTGTGAACTATTTTTTCTCTTCTCCCCTGAATAGCGAAAACTTTTTTCCAATTCCAAAATATTTACCTTTTTGGCACTTATCTTCTGCTTAAAGTAAAACTATTCTTAGAGAACAGAACTTCTATTCTTAGGAATACTAGAGACATTACATTACCTCAACCTCTAGTTTATATGCAATTCATTGTGTTTATATGTGATGAGATGGTCTCGCAATTTTTTTCTGTATAAAGAGCCATTTCATGTGTAATTCCGCAAATCATTCATGCCGATATAAAATGTGCATCTCCTTATTGAATGATTATACTGCTTGAATGCATACAGTACCTATACTCATTTCGTGCATTTCGCATACACCATTTTTCAAACAAAAAAATGTTTTTGGGGTGGTTCGGTATACACATGCACTGTTAGTTATGTTTACTATTGCTTAGGTTAGTAAATATGTACATAAATTCGTGGAGTGGGTGTAGTGTGTTTATCTAGGTACCTATATTGATACTCCTATTTCTGACCCTTGTCCGGTTATTAATTCACTAATGTCCATACACCGGCACAGAAACCCGTCTTCAGATTAGGTCATAGCGCATGCTGTCACATTAAGCAAGCACTATCCCTTCAGCCCCCTAGAGAAGCACACCGAGTTCTCAAAACAAATCAAACCTCCAACAGACCTGGGAAATCCCCCGCAGCTATTGTTTTGATTTCGCTCGAGAACTCCTGCAAAGAATGTAAGAACGACCAGTCCTTATGACATTCTTGCTGACGTCTTATGTCCATCCTTACGTCAAACACGGCACCTTTCAGGTATAAATATACCGACGCTGCCCTAAGCTAAGACACGGTGGTGACGAGCTTGGAGCAGCGCTACTTGCCAGAGAGCCCAGCTGATGCAGAAAAGCCCACGGACGCTGCCCCTCCCTTTTGACGCGCTGAGAGAGACGCTGCCTTTTCTCCTGCCGAGAAATCCAGCCTCCGGCGTTTCCAGCCGCCCTCGCGGGTAACTGGGATATCGAGTCCTGAGACAGAGATACCAACCCTCCAGCCTTCTAAATCCCAGGTACTGAACTGACTAACCCCTTACAGAGAATTCGTGAGTCAGACTCTTGGCAAAACAAACTTAACTTAAACTGCTACTTACTTACTCCCTCCCAAGTATTAGGCTTAGGTCAGGTACACCGGGGTAGGCGTAGTTAGAAGCACCAGTTGAGTACGATTAGTCAATGTATATATGTATGTATATCTTTTATCCATTTTAAGTATCATATGGCTAAGAAACCATATAAATGCTTTTACAGTATTATTTTATAATTCTGTTTTTACCGTATGCACTTTACTTAACTATAAGTATTGCAATAATAGCGATTCATTTCTCTTGTATGAGAAAAGAGACTGATCAATAAATAACATCTTTTTATTGAAGCACGCCCATCTCTTATTTCTCTACAAACTGGTGAAACTAAGAATGCACGTACTGACTGAGAAAAATAGTTGTCTTTTGTTTTCACACGACTCTAGAGATATACTCTTGATTAGGGGAGTGCAAAGTTGTCATGTTCTATGGTTGTCAGAAACTAAATCCCTTCTTGTCTATCCAGGGAGGTTAAACTCCTCCTTGCCTATTCGAGAAAGTTTCTAGTGAACTCTGAGCTAGCTGGCACACATAACTTTAAGTCTAATATCGTCAGTAGAAGACCTAGTTAACCACAGTCCTACGTCTATACTATTGAAGATATTATTCCAATGCGCAGAGCCTATTGGGATAATAGGAACTACACTACACGAGGAGGGGTAGGTTAAAGAAGCTACTGGCATCCCTGTGCTGAGGTCTGACCTTCTACTAACCCTGCATCAGTTGGATGTATGAGGTTACAATGCAAACTATTACAATGCATACCTTTACAACGTGATTTTCACAATGCAACTTCCATTACAACGCAAAACATTACAACGCATGTTCCATTACAATGAAAATTACTACTCTAACACCGCCGGGTGCTTACCTCAGGGAAGGTGCTGGTAAGTGAGGGATATGCGTTGTAATGGCATGCGATTTAATGGCATGCGTTGTAATAGAACTAGCGCTGTATTGACTGCGTTGTAAAGGCATTGTGTTGTAATGTCTGCGTTGTAATGGATGTTTCCCGTATCACTGGAACCAAGAAGCAAAAACTCATCATGTACCTCACTAAAAATGAGGCGAGCTGTGCGCATCAGTGGCTCTGCCCCTAAATTGTACCCCGTAAGTAAGGCGCTGTAGGTGGTTGCTCTGGCCCTGTGTTCCTCTCTAGCAGCTGGCAGACTTACCCATTGCCACCATCTTCACCCTCAGTGGATCTCAACCACTGATTATGATTCACGGCTGCATTCTACACCTCATGCGCCTCTCCAAACAAGAACCACCCTCAAGCAAATGAGGCTTGATCATGCTCCAATGGGAACAGTTTAGCCTGAACTGCCAGTCCTGGTTCACTCTGACTGGAAACAAGCAATCCCAGACCATGTTTGGCATATTTAGGTGAGCGAGGTGCAGTTTGATTCCTAAGGCACACTGAACACAGGAACCATGTCTGGGCTCACCTGTCGCAATCAGGAAGTGGCTCTGCTGCTGCTGCCTTTTGAGGCAGAAGGTATAATAAGCATAACTGAAAAGGAAATGTCTTCTCCTGGAGTCCAATGTATGTGCGTCCTGGGCTACCACGGATTGCTTGATCATTTTTTAGTTCTGAGTCTAATGGAAAGTAAATTCGGCCTTGCCACACTTATTCCTTTAAGCTTCCTTGTTCTTCTTAGCTAATAGGTCTCGACTATGTGAGAGCTATTGGCTTTGCCAATGTCTTTTAGCCGTGTTATACAGCAGCGTGGCTGCTGTTCAGCATGGCAAAACATTAGTGGTGTGGCGTGGAGTAGAGTGGAGGGGTATAGAGTGGAGTGGTGTAGAGTGGAGTGGTTTAGAGTGTGTACAGTATAGTGACATAGAGTAGACTGGCATAGAGTATAGTGCGGTAGAGTACAGTAAAGTGGCATTGCGTGGATTGTGGTAGAGTTGAGTGGAGTGGTACGGAGTGGGGTAAAGTAGAGTGGATTAAGGGACTCCGTATCGGATGACCTCACCAGTTTGTGCATCGCAGACGTGACCCAAACTTGCTATCATTGCCTCCACCAGAGCGAGTCTTTAAAACCAGCACCTGCGGTGCTAAATTCGGAGGATGTATTCACTACGTGGCTTGAGATTATGTTCTTTGCTGACAGCCGACTACGATCTTTGAATATACATTTGGAGTTTTCCCTCAGAATCCTAAGTACCTTGGTTATAATCAGGACTTTGGGTAATGCTAGTCCCGCATTGCCCTGAGAAGGCCGAAACGCGTCGACTCCTACTATCCAGGACCAACATCGCTCCTTCATAAAAATTATATGTATAAAACCCATAGTGTCTTAGACCAAAAAAACACTGTTCGAGGCAATTAATATAAGCTGTGTATTAGTTGGTCTATTATGAATTGACGTTGTTACCTAAAGACGTTTTTTCTCTATTGGTTTTGCCCTAACAACGGCAGGTTATCCATCATTGCGGTTACATTGTCCACCTAATCTAAAGTATTATTTTGTGATTTCTTTTACTTTTGTTACAACTTTGTATGATGAATTGATTGCAGTATTTTTCAGTGTTTTTGTAACTCACTATTAGTGTTGTAAAATTGACAAAAGACTTTTTAATAATTAAATGGTCAGAATAAGAAATCCATTTTGCAGTTATAGTCCCTTCTGTTGCTTATGAACAGCAATGCCTTTAAACATTTAATGATGCATACCATATGTCTTAAAATGATGAAATCATATTACTCAAGTTTCCCCGCCAGAGGTGACAAAAAGAAAGTTGGCCTCTCTTTAAATATCTTTTTATTTATCCTGCTAGAGGTTCCTTTTTTGTTCACACACTGCTGGCTTTTGAGGCAGAAGGTATAATTAGCATAACTGAACAGAAGATGTCTTCTCCTGGAGGCCAACGCATCTGCTTCCTGGGCTACCGTGGAGGATCAGATTGCTGGAGCCTGTTTTAGTTCTGAGTCCTGTGGAAAGTCAATTAGGCCTTACCACCCTTAATCCATTAAACTTCCTTGTTCTTCTTAAATTCTATTCGATGTCTTGAGTAAGAAGTATTTAAAAAAAACTTTGTCAAAGCTAATAGGTCTTGCCTATCTGAGAACTATTGCTTTTCCAATGTCTTTTAGCCATGTTGTACAGCAGCGTGGCTTCTGTTCAGCATGGCAAAATGTTAGTGGTGTGACGCGAAGTAGAGGAAAGTGGCGTAGAGTAGAATGGAGTGGCACAGAGTAGAGTGGAGTGTAGTGGAGTGGTGTGGTGTAGAGTGGAGTGGCGTAGAGTGGAGTGGTGTACAGATAGTGACATAGAGTAGACAGGCGTACTGTATAGTGTTGTAGAGTCCCGTAGAGTGGCATTGTGTGAAGTGGGGGAGAGTGGAGTGGAGTAGAGTAGGGCAGAGTGGCATAGAGTAAAGTGGTGCAGAGTGGCATAGAGTGGCATCGAGTGGAGTAGGGCAGAGTGAAGTGGCGTAGAGTGTACTTCCATTGATAGAGTGGAGTGGCGTAGAATAGAGTGGCATAGAAAAGTGTGGCATGGTGCTGAGTGTAGTGGCGAAGAGTGGTGTGGAATTGCGTAGTGTAGAGTGGAGGTGTAGGATAGAGTGGTGTAGAGCAGAATGGCGTGGAGTGGAGAGGCATAGATTGGAGTGTATTAGAGTGGTGTATGGTGGTGTAGAGTAGAGTGGCGTAGAACAGAGTGGCGTGATGTAGAGTGAGTGTCAGAGTAGAGTAGCATAGGGTGGCATGCAGAGAGGAGCGTCGTCCCACTGCTCTCAGAGCAAGAGAAAATAAAAATAAAATGATAACACAGTTATCATTTCATTTTTCACTATGGTGCTAGGTTAGGGCTGGGCGTGGCTGAGGTCATGGGGTAGGAGTAGTGGCACACTCTAAGTGTGCATGACTGTTTGGCTGGCCGTCTTGGCCCGGCCAAATAGTCATGCGTGCTTAGCATGTTTCCCACCTGGCTGCATTACACAGCCTGGTGAGGAACATGCTCATGCTCCCATTCCCCATCTGAGCGCTGAACCACGGTGCTCAGACCAATCACAATACTGCATTCCAGCTTTGTGATTGGCTTAGTGGAGGGAGCCTGTGTGTTTCCTGCTTCCACATAAGCGGAGAAGAAGGCAGCCGACAAAGGGTAAATGTATTAAAAAAAAATATTTGTCTCGCTCCGCTCCACCTGTTCTCTGCCAGCCGCCACTGGTGACATGGAGTAGAGTGGAGTGGCATAGAGTAGAGTGGGATAGAGTGGAGGTGCGTGCATTCTAAATACTTCTTGCAGCAAACTGAATGTGTTGTGTAGGAAAGACCTAAAAACAGGCTACCGGGCAATGATGGGTACCAGAATCCCATCATGAACTGAAAGCACCTCCCTTGGCTTGAGGCCCTCTATGGGGAAATGCCTGTGTGGCTGAAAGACCAGTACACCACTGAGGTCACACACAATTCACCTCCTTCTCCTAAAGTAAATTCTCTCTTATTTTATCAAAAAGTGGCTATATTGAGCGCAAAGTCCAAAAATGCTTAGGGTCTCATAGTGTCTCAGAGAAGCATCCCTACGTCCAGGCCTCTGTCCTTTTTCTGCACTGCCAGGATTCTTTCATCACAAGTCTGTGTTCCAAATAGATAAAGCACAGAAGAAATCAAGTGCTCCTGTGTAGAACAAGAGCACAGAATCCTTACCTCAGAATCTCCTGCTTGGGGAACTAAAACCATGAACCCTAAACGGTAGAGATCCTGGGCACAGTTCTCACTTTATGTGAGAAGGTTACACAGAAGACCTGGCGTTTAAGCTACAAAGCAACATAACCAAGTATTACCTACTTCTAGACAGTTTGTTTCAAGTCTGATTTTCACCAATGGTTGGTTTAATGGTGTTGGCTGTCCTGAGGCCTTCAGTGCTGCCTTTACGTTGGACTTTGATTCAACGACTTGCAGTCTTCTGTTCTGTAATACATGGAATGTTGTATAGATAGCCATATCTTATTCTATTGCACCTGGGTAACAAAGCAAACAACAGTATTTGTCCCTTTGCACCAGCAACTGTTTTCCAAGCCTCTTTCTGCTTTCCGTCTACTTTACTTACTGCAGTGATTCTAAGTATGTACATGAGTCTTGGTTGGGTAGATATCTCAGCAAGTTATATGGTTACTGATGAAAACAAGGTTTGATATGCAGGTCACAGATGGAAATCCAAGTAAATTCATCTCAGTCCTTCAACCTTATGAGGTAGGTAAAGTAGAACTATCGGATTAACCTTGCGCGATGAGAGGTACTACAAAATATGCGCTTTAAAAAAATGAAGCGACAGAGACAACTAAGGAAAGATTCCATGTCGCTACATTTGCGAAAGGAAAGAAACCCTATTGTGAGGTTTATCACCACCAATGTAGTTTTCCCCTTGCTGTCAGAAGACCCTTTGTTATAGGTCTGCACTTATACACTAGCAGTCACTTTTTTATTCATCATTTTTTATTGAGACTCAGGGCCAGATGTAGGAAGCCTAATACCGGTCGGTAACGGGCGAAATTACCCAATTTCGGCCGTTACCGACCGGTATTAGGCATTTGAAATGTAGGGGCCTAATTTAAGGATTCAGTAATTTACCGAATTCTTAAATACCAATTCGGTAAATTACCGAATCCTTAATGTAGGAAACACTTAAGTGAGTGCTTTTCACTTGTAAGGATATGTTATTTACCACCAACTACAAGTTGGTGGTAAATAACAAAACCCGTTAAAAAAACAATTTTGTGCTTTTTTAACAGTGCCATGTGGCAGACATACATGCCCCTAGGGCATGTATGTGTGCCACATGTGCACCCATGCACTATTCAAGGGTGCAACAGGGTGTCAATGTGACACCCTGCCACCCTTGTAGGTCTTCCCCCTCTTACCGATTCGGTATTTACCGATTCGGTATTTACCGATTCGGTATTCCCCATTCATTCCTATGGGCCTGGAGGCCCATAGGGTGTCACATTGACACCCTGTTGCACCCTTGAATATTGCATGGGTGCACATGTGGCACACATATCTGCCACATGGCACTGTTAAAAAAGCACAAAATTGTTTTTTTAACGGGTTTCGTTATTTACCACCAACTTGTAGTTGTTGGTAAATAACATATCCTTACAAGTGAAAGGCACTCACTTGAGTGTTTCCTACATTAAGGATTCGGTAATTTACCGAATTGGTATTTAAAAATTCGGTAAATTACTTAATCCTTAAATTAGGCCCCTACATTTCAATTTACATTTACATTTCGGTACAATTCGGTAATTTCGCCTGTTACCGACCGGTATTAGGCTTCCTACATCTGGCCCTGAGTCTCAATAAAAAATGATTAATAAAAAAGTGACTGCTAGTGTATAAGTGCAGACCTATAACAAAGGGTCTTCTGACAGCAAGGGGAAAACTACATTGGTGGTGATAAACCTCACAATAGGGTTTCTTTCCTTTCGCAAATGTAGCGACATGGAATCTTTCCTTAGTTGTCTCTGTCGCTTCATTTTTTTCAAGCGCATATTTTGTAGTACCTCTCATCGCGCAAGGTTAATCCGATAGTTCTACTTTACCTGCCTCATAAGGTTGAAGGACTGAGATGAATTTACTTGGATTTCCATCTGTGACCTGCATATCAAATCTTGTTTTCATCAGTAACCATATAACTTGCTGAGATATCTACCATTTACCCATTCTAAAATACCGAATCGGTAAAATTTGGTATTTTAGAATCGGTAAATGGAATTTACCTACATCTGGCCCTCAATGTTTACAACAAGGGAACAATGTAGTAGAGGTTGTGGTAAGCAACCAAAAACGGTACAGTAACATTATTAATAGTTGAGTGAGTGAAGGGGGAAGGATTGGGGAGAGTGGGGGGAGGAGGAGGGAGGGGAAGGTACACATTGTCATCAGAGTCTGTGTTACCAGTCTTTTGCCCAGGTGCTGTGCGCCTGTCCCCTGGCGGTGGTCTTAGTACGGAGAACCATAAGCAATCATCCTGACAGCACCGGTGGTAGTGCTCCTGGGCTGTGGTACTTCGGAAAGAGAGAGAAAGGCGTTGTAGGTCCGGGAGGGCTGCCATGTGAGGGGAAGGAGGTGGAGGGGTGAGGTGGGGGAGGTGCCATACCTCAGTCCGATGGGTGGTGTGGGCCACGTAACCTGTGTCATAGAGATAGTTTCACGTTGGGGGATTCGGCTGCAGCAGGAACGCGGAGGTGTCTCATGAGTCAGGCCGTAGGTCTCGTGTTGCCTACTTGGCAGGGCTTACAATGTCCCTGGTGGGGGTTAGTGCGGTGGGACTTGGGTGCACAGAGGTGGATGCCACGGTGGGGCGACAGAGGGAACAGCACGTCTGTGTGAGCGGCGAAGAGGGGGGTGGGAAAGCTGGAGGGTTGGAGAAGCAGTAAAAGAAGAGGGGAGAGGGAGGTCCGTTGTTGGGAGGGAGGGGGGTGTGAAGTGCTACGCAAACAAATATGGATGGAATGCTGAATAAATCATACATTCATCCCCAGTCAAGAGATCTGGGTTAAATCCATGATTCTTTTGCTCACCACGCCACCCCAGTTTAGACCCAACCATAGTCAAATCAGTCTTGACACTGTGCCTCATGGGAACAGTCCAGACTGAACTGACAAGCCAGGTCCTCCCTTGACTGGAAACATGCATCCTGGGACCGGTTTCTGTGTATTACCCTTCATCAGTCAGGCTAGCTTGAATCCAGGGGGAGCCTCAAGAGAGAGTGGAGGGGGTCGGCAAGAGGAAAGGGATGGGGGAGGGGTAGTATGGGGGGAGGGAGAGAGGGGGAGTGAGGGGTGTGGGTGACAGAGGGGGAAGGAGGAGAGATGAGGCAGCGAGGGAGAGGTGTGTATGGGGGGGCAGGGCATTGGTGAAAAGGGGGGACACGACAGCACACAGGTGCCCATCCGGGGCGACCGTGTGCAGTCACTTTTAATAGTATACAAACATTGCGCAATTCAAAGTGAAAGCCTATAGCTGCTTCATTAAACTATCAATTAGGGTACAAACTGTGCCATTTTCCCCAAATTATTTGGCAACTGCCCATGCCAAGGAGGTATGAAATATCTTTCATCCAGTGGCGGCTGGTGACATTTCAAAGTGGTGATACATGAACGTTGGGCATGATTTTTATATAGCAAGCGATGTGAACAAGTTATAGGGACAAACCTAGGATCCAGGGGAAGTCCCTCTCCTGAGAAAGAAATGAAAAAAAGATTGGCAGATTAAAGCAAATGAATGTAGCGATAAAGCAAGGCTTATTAAGTGGTGTGAATGTATAGTCTTGAAATATTAAACACATTCAAAACTGCCCCATATCTTCTTGCATTCATTTGTTCAACAGTTACTGTAATGTGTAAATTGTTCCCTTTAAAATGTATGCTTGCCCAGTGTCTTGCACTGCATGCAGCCTTAACTTTGGAAAAATGTGCTCTAACCAGACTTTGAGACACACCCACAGATGCTAGCTGTAATCAGTCATATAGAAAATATGTGCAGACAGGTCTTTAAGATAGATTAAAAAAGTGGGTGCTCAGTGGGTGCTCTCTATAAAGGAACATGCCAAATAAATGTTTGTGATGCCCATAGTGAGTCATCAGACCAGTATTTTGGTTTCTCTCTGAGATGCAATTTTATCCAGATAAATGGCACAGAAACTGACATACACCTAAAGCCTGTCAGTATGATTGGCTTTGTCACTGGATGTTAGCTGTTTAGACTAAATGAGTAACAACAATGATTTCTTATAAATTATTACCATTGGAAATGTTTACATTCTGAAATAGTGAGTCTGCGAATTAAATAGCATTGAGGCCTGTGGAAGGAGTTTTGGCCTTCAATTATGTGTGCTTTATGTTAGATATGTATCCTCTTTTTCTCTGCATATCATGTCCATCTGCACACCTTCATCCCCCTCTCTTTCCTCTTCAGCATCTTCTTTTCCCTCTTCCCCGAATACCCTTCCTCGCATCTCTGTCACTTCATCGCTGCCAACATGCACTGCACTCCCTCAAATTTAAGCACTTTAATTTCTCTTACGTTTGCCTTGCAAATATTTGGACATCAGTGTACCCCTTCACACACATATCCACAGAATTTTAGTTGCAAATGGAATACACAAACATTATTCTGTGTGCGATGCAGAGAGGCCAAACCCCTGACAGGCACTTTGCTTGGCTATAGCCTTAGTGCCTGAGTGCTCAATCAAAGCCCCTCATAAACACCTGGCATGGTTCAAGCTTCAAAGTATGCACAGAACAAAATACAGATAAACAACAACATTATAAAATAGCTAACACATGGGGAAAGCAAGATTAAGCAAAGCATGTAAAATAAAGAGGAACTACATGCATTCCCTCGATGTTTTTAACATTTATTGTTTGCAATTCAATCCATGTTTTTAGCATCAGTGTTAAATTAGGGACATGTACACAGGGCCAGTTTTTATGCCATACATCAGAGAACTGGCCACTGTAAGCACCTGTTACACAGTAAGCACATATCTCCCGCTTTGGGCCTGACTCTATATTTGGATCCATTTTGCAAGGGAACAAGAGCGAAACCTGCTCCTTATTTGGAACCATTTCAAAAGGGAGCAAATGCAGCAGCTCCACTTCTAAAGGAGCAAACAATGTGCAGCAAGGGTCTGGGGTGTCACAGTGGGGGAGGTTAGAGTGATGAGGGGTCTCGGCACAATATACACACCACAACATTCGCTTGCAAACACTTACAATTACAGAGAACAAGGCACCGGATCAGAAGTGCTTGCATCCACTCTCACGTATGACAAAAGGGTGGGATCCATGTCTTTGAATGTCTGAAATCACGCAGGGATGAAGTCTCCTACGCCTGAAACTGTGATGCTTATTGCATCATTGGCCTACAGTGGGCATACAACCAGAGACCCAATGGCAAAGAAGGGCTTTACAACAGAAAGCCCTGCATGGTGCGCTACGTTAAGAAAGTTGATTTACTGCCTGTCTTCCACCTCCTGCTTCAAAGTGAGGCGGGGCAGGCAGCCTGAAACAGACAACCCAGACTTATATACATCAATTTATTTAGAGATGTGATCGTATCTCTAAATAAATCGATCTATTTTATATTTTTAATGTAAATGTGTAGGAATTTTCAGGGGGCGCAGTCCCACAGCCCTAATGGAGAAACCACCCCTGCTTTCAGCTGCCAAGGGTGAGGTTCTGCCTCTTCGGGACACACGCCATCTTGGCTCACAGGCTTGTCAAGAGATCATCCTAAGGTGAAGGCGAACGCTTATAGATGTAAGTGGCTTAAAAAATGCCTTGCCGTAGCCAGACACAACCAAGTCTTCACTTGACTTCTGGAGATGCCTGCAACGATATCAGCTGTGAGCCCTGGATGTTTACTTTTTATAAGTGGCCAAGACTGCAAGAATGGAGTCTTATCAATGGGCATAATTTGTACTAGCACAGAGGAGGAGCGAGAGTGGGTCTATTTCAGCTTGGTGAATGACAACGTCTGACAGAGAGAATTGCATCAGAGAGGCTGTTTGTTTGTCCTCTGCCAAAAAGCACTAGGAAAAGCCAGCAGGAAGTCACCCATCAAGGAAGGGCTAAACGCTAAGATGGATTCCGTGCAGAGAGCCACGGCACAAGCACTGCAAGAACACGTAAAAGGGAGAGAGGCTCAGAGTGCCTCTTTGGGAGAAAAGGGTGCAGCACAGACCACTGACCACTCACCACTTGAATTGTGCGAAAAAGGCCACTTTATTGAAACAGGCGCTCATCACAATATTTACCTGGCCAATCCGCCATACAAGACTAAAGCCTCGCTACACATCAAATGAACTATCCAATATCCTATCCCCACCCCTACCGTCCACCCACATACCCCACCCCGCAACTATCTCCTTCCTATTGTACTGTATTTCAACAGCTTGCAACCTTAACTCTCCCCTTCAGTCAATGACTGCCTGTATTAACATCTAAGCAACTAAACTTCCTATACTTAACCCTGAACTGCCTGCCTAATCCAGGTGAGAGGTTGTTTACCTCCTTCCCTTTCCACATGGTTGTCCAATGGCAATGTCAATCAAACTTCTGTAAACCCATGCAAAACTTTCCAGGCCATTGCCACTCAGAAAAAGGCTGCCTGCTGACGTTTTCTGCCCCTCCCCACTAGTAGTCCCCTATATTCTGCACTTCTCTACCTACAAATGTTCAAAGTCCTCGCCAACACTTCTCTCAGCTTCAATAAATACAATTTTATGCCAATCCTCGATAGATGCCCACCATCACCCCTGCAAAACATCATATTGGCATATTGGACATTCGTGTGACTTACACACAAGAAACTAGCTTCCCTACAAAACTGGCTCATCTCCCTATTGACCTTCCTGAGTGCCCTATTGATCACTGAGGGTTTACTGTCCACCCTCCAATTCCTCGTGGGCATGAGTGCAAAGCAACCTGACCACTGAGCTTCAATCTGCAATAAGTCCTTCTTCATAGCCCTCAACAGCACCGCTCTTTCTCTAGCACAAGGTCGAACCAAAAGCCTGGGTATCTTGCCCCTGCCGTCATGCCTTTCAATGCTGGTGTCATTATATTTTACTGACTAGTCTGAATGGGATCCTGCTAATCAGGACCCCAGTCTCTGTGCTTCTTCCCTAAATTGGACATGGTGAGTACTTAGATACACTCTAGATTTGCTACTGGTGTGCCCTGGTAAGTCCCTAGTATATGGGAATAATGTACCCAGGGCATAGGTACACCAGGGGTCCCCCGTGGGCTGAAGCATGCATTATGCCACCCATGAGAGACCACTCAAATTGTGACTACAGGTCTGCCATTGCAGCCTGTGTAAGCTGGTGCTAGCACCACTTACAACAAATATAAGTCACTGCACTTAAAACCTATAAGCCACCCCTAAGGCAGGCTTTTCAATCCTGAAGGCAGGGTGCTCAGTTCTAAGTGTGAGGGTGCCCCTGCATGAGCGGTACACCCCTACAACCTTTGGATTCCATTCTCCCAGATTATAAGTGCATCAGCCATTAAGATACATAGAGTGGCTATCTCTTAACTGGCTGTAACAAACCCTGTCATGTTTGATATCAAACCTGTTGGAATCATACGTTCCATGCACTGTAAAGCTCCTCCGGGAGAAAATCAGTGCTCCCAGTACCAGTCTTTTAGACCCAGACAGCAAACTAAGGCTGCTGCAGATCAGAGAGACAATTCTGGCCTTCTGCTGCTAAGCCAAGCTCTAGCAGGGAAAGGCAGGACAATAGGCATCCTGTCATAGGGAGGGGTGACCACCTCCCAGACAGGACCTATTGTGTTGGTACTGGGTGGGGTGCTTTCCACCACCACCAAACTGCTTTGAAGGGCACATTTGGTGTCCTCCTTGCATACTCCAGTTGAAACCAGTTTAGGAAGTCGTTGGCTCCCTCTCTGGTGCAAAACTGGACAAAAGACATGGGAGTATCCTCCCCGATGTCCACCCCCTCCTTTGGGAGGGACACTTGAATCGCCCCAACCCTTTCCTTAGGATACTTAAGGGCTTACCTGTGGGTGGGTCTCTAGGTTTGTCGTGGGACAAGATTCAGATCCAATACCACTTCAATTTCAACCATCTGGGCACTCTGGACCTCACTGGACTTCACGTTGGGAACCGAGACTGCACCAGGAAGACTCCTGATGCTCCTGGTCTCGTCATCCTGCAAGTCTGCTGCAACGCCAGTGGCTGTACTACATAGAGGTTCTTCACAAGGCCTGTGGACATCCAAGACACCAGGAGGAATCTCCCTTGGAGTGAAGGAGTCACTCCCCTGCATCTGCAGGCACCGCAACACAGCTGACCAGACTGCTGATCGTGGAATCCCACAGCCTCTGAAAGGCTCAGCAACATAGGTGTGGTTCTTTTTCACTTAACCTATACCATAGGATTAAGTACTGGTAAAACAAGCGGCTTTACACTCCTTCTGGACTCAGACTGAAGGCTGCTTTCCACAGCTACCACTTAAAGAGCTTTCTAAGGTTGTCTAAGACCACTAAAATCACAATAAGAGTTGGCCGGATCAGTTCAGGGTGCTACCCTTCCATAAGTGTACTCTGTATACAAATCCAGCCTCTCACACCATCTTATCCCCCTTTTCCCCTCCAGGTGACAGGAAACAATTGCTGGTCGAAACCCAAATTGTCCCGTATACCCCTGCACTGCTTGATGCTCCGCCCATTTGATGAACAATTGTCCCACTACCCATATGAGCATGTCCTACGCCACCGGGCCAGGGAGCAGATCCTGAAACGGAAAATATTCACATAGTGTGACCTGCAACTCCCCCCTCCACCCCAGAAGTGTGCACATATCTCTGAAAGCAGTCTGATGACCATCGCCCCAATCGCATAATATCCTCTCACTCCCATCCCCTATTGCTAGCCTCAGTCACTGCGCCAATGCAGAATGAGTGAGTTAAATACTCCACGGGAGGGACCCCTAACCTAACGCCTTAAGCACTTTACACAAAACCAAGAGCAATTGAAAAGCCGCAACATGCACCGCTGACTTGTGCCTAAAAACTATTCCACTTTGCAACCTACAGGTCGCCCTATGCCACCAGGCATTGATCGGACACCAGTAAAGCCTGTAGAACTACAATCCTCCCCTGCACTCTCTTGTCATTGCAGCCATATCTCCATCCTGTTTACCTTTCTTGTGACGTCCTCCCATAGCACTCCACCCCGCCCTTGCACTCCAACAATTCTTATATGTGGAACGTGCAAAAGAACATACATGACATTATGGTGGAAAACAAACCGCCTCACCAGCCCCCGGCAATTTGCAGGCGATTTCTGAATAACCCTGCAAAATAACTGCAACGTTGACAGCCTCCTAAGTCTCCCCAAGTTCACCTGTTCTCTTGCCCAACCCTCCAGCATCATCTGTTCCAATTCCCCCGCTGACAAAGCATAACCCCACATCAATTTCCCCATAGAAGCCATGCCCATCAGTTTTCCTGCAATCATGACACACAACTGGCCCTTCTCTGTCAAGTCCGTCCTGTGCAACCCCACTGGCCAGCGCTGCCCCCTGATGCCAAAAATTCTGCCCAGGCCTGCCCATATGCTCTCAGCGTCGACTCAGCTAAAGACCCTATCACCAGTTGCACTATCCTGTTTCCTCCTGTTCACAACTCCTCAGCTAAAGACCCTACCACCAGTTGAACCATCCTGTGTTTCCTACTGTCCACAACTCCAGAAGCATGGGAGTCTTGCATCTGTGTGCTTCCTTGGCCAACCCACGGAATCTCTCCCACTGTGAATGAGGCAAAGCATCCACAATATCATTGTCCACCCCCGAACATGCTGTGCCCTGAACGATATATTATGCTGCAGGCAACCCAGCAAAAAACATGCATCAGTTTCAGCACCTGCGCATCTCTAGCAGACTATCTATTTATGATCTGGACCATCGACATGTTGTGCACCCTGAACAGCTTCCTCCTGTGTGCCAACTATGCTCCCCACAATGTGGCAGCCACAAACATAGAAAATAATTCCAGAACACAATGCTCCTTCCCCCTGCCTTCCACTGCGCTAGCCATTCTTCTGTGCAACACTGCCCGTGCCAATACAAGCCAAAATCCAAGCCTCCTACTGCATCTGAGAATATCTTCACATCTCAATCAAGATCATCATGCATGGCAAACGGAATTCCACTAAAGGAATTCAAGAAACATTTCCACATCCCGAGATCTTCTTTGACCCTGTCGAGAGGCGCATATGAGTGTCGGGATACGAGAAACCTGAGAAAGCCAAACCGAGCCTTCTACAAAATGTTCTTCCTGCCCTGACCAATATGCAGGAGATGTTTAGCTGCTCCAACAATACCTGAATCTCGTCCACATTCACCTTTTCTTTTGCCAGCATGCCTGCCAACAATGCATGCATCGTCTCCTGTTTGTCCTGCGGCAATCTCACCCGCATTCGTTGAGAATCAATTTCAATCCTAAGAAAGACAACACCTTATCCGGGCCTACTGTTTTCTAAGGCACTAAAGGAACACCCACATCACCCATGAGCTCTTGAACCCTTACTAGATTCCGCTGGCAGTCTACTGAGCTGGGTGCCCCCACAGAGAAGAAATTGTCCACCTGATGTGACTCCAGCTCATGGCTCGTGCACCATGTGAAAATCCACTGCAGGAATTAACTGAAACACTCAAACCGTGCACATGATATTGAGCATTCCATTGACAGCGCCTTGTCACATACCATTGTCCCTCAAAGTGCATACCCAAGAGTTGAAAATCTTCCGGGTGCACTAGTGCACACTTTGCCATTTGTGCCCCTTGGCTTGCCGTCATCACCAGCTACATGGCCACATCTACCTATGAATATGGCACTGATGCTGAGTCTTCTGAAGTGAAATCATTGACCAATCCAGGTCAGAAGAAATGCTGGATCAACCAAAACTTCCCTTATTTCTTCCTGGGCACCACACCAATTGGCAACACAATCAAAGCCTCCATTGGCCAGTCGTCAAAGGGTCCCGCCATCTTGTTCTCCAACACTTCATTGTCCAGCTTGTCCTGCACTACCCGCCTGTGTTCCTTCACAGACCACAAATTGTCAGCCCATCTCAGGCGCCGGGGCCCTCATACTTCAATCAAAAGCCTCATCTAAACCCATCCAGCAAAACCCTTGCCTCCTCCAAGTAAAAACCCAGTCAGTACTTCAACCTGTGCACCTTTACCCCAGTACGAGCCTTTTGCACTAGATCCCCGTGCCCCCTCCCCTCTCTGTTGCCGTATGACTGCAGATGTTGATGTGCCCCATGACCGCTAGCATATGGCTGCCACTAAACTGCACTCTGTCCCTTGTGCCCGCCCGTGGCACCAAAGCAATGTATGAGGGCATGCTTTCCTGCGCACTTTGGGCCCCTGTGCCGGACCTTGGCGTACTCCTGTGTACACAACCCCTTGTTGTAGTCCCAACAAGTTGCCCCAATCCTGCTCTGCCCCTTTGATGCTATCCCCACCCCATCCTGGTTGAGGCGCTCCTGAAAGGGCCAATAAACAATCAGCAAGCCACTGGCCATGAAAGTAGTCTACCCAAACTTTGCTGAGCCCATGGTTTGCTGCCATGGGTCTGTGTCAAGTTCCCTCCCACGCCAAGCATGCCCGCACCTGAATACCTCGTCATACTGAGCTCAGGCATACCCACCAAAGGTAATTTAAACTGTACATATAACATCCATATATTTGAACATCACCTCCCATTGCTCTGGAAACTTCTCAGAGTAGACACTGGCATAAATCAGGAAGACCGCTGTCCAATTCTCAATCGCCAGAGGAATCCTTGACCACTTGCCCAACTCATACTCCTCCTTGGACTATTTCTTTCAGTGCAGCTTCCTTTATAGAAGCTTGAGCATTTCCACATATTCTCCCTTCCAAATCTTTTCTTTTGTAGCCAGCATTACATGCACCTCCAAGGGCTCCGTCATGCATATATAGGGCATACTTTTAATATTTTACTCTGCTTTCCATCCCCGACTTTATATCCCCTTTGTCTTCTTTGCTCTCCTTGCTGTCCACCCCACTACTGGTACCCCCACTACCCTCTAAGGATAACAGATGGTTCTAAAATGCAATGGAAAAAATATTACCCCACAAAGCAAATTAATGAATTACAGATTTTATTTGTTATGTGGAATAATATATTTCGAAATGTTAAAAAATAATTAATGTAATTACATCTAAAGTGCAACAAGACAAATACAAGTCATTATTGCTTGAGCTCTTAAGCCTTGCAAATTGTATTGGGAAAGTAACACCCAAAATTTGGAAATTATTGGGAACGAGTGTAGGTTGTTTGATCAGCCCAAATCATAGATCTGGGAGTTTGGTTGTCTGACAGAATATTGCTGGTTATTGGGGTGGAACTGGGAAGAAGGAAGGCGTAAAAAAAGAGTAAGGACCTTGCGAAAAAACTGCCATGCATGAGAGCATCCAAGCCTTTGAGGCTCACCTATCAGTAAGTACCAACGAAGAGGTGTAGAAAGTGGAATTCATAGACCAGGGTGCCCCATAACAGCAGATGTATTGATGAAAATTCTGAGCCACTTGCATGATGTATATGCATTTGTCTTTGAGACTGTTTTGTTCAAATGTAGAATTGTGGGTGTGTTTGGAGCAGCCAAGAACAGAACAGAATTATAAAGGGAGATGGATTAAGGTTAGTGCCCGCCTTGAGACCCTTATGTGTGATTAGCTGCAGTCTCCAAGAACCCTGATTGATTGTTTGATTTAGGTAGCCCTCTCTGCCCTTTAGTTGCGTGGCTGCACCATCATTGTTTTCGGGTTTTGAAGGAAGTGGAGAATGTTTTCATTTGGATGGGACCAGATGATCAACTTTTCAGTTATTAGGAGCGATGAGAAAGGGATCTGCGCTTTCCAGGTTTGGACGTGTAACAGTATTACACACATTCCGTTTGGGTTGGTGCTACCACTGAAGCAGAACATTTGTGCTTATCTCGGGTAGCCATTAGGAGCTTAGTTCATTGGGGTTATGATTGTTGCAATACAAACATTAGAGTTTATGGACTTGTCTATGTATTTTTGTTATCAAGTTCTTTCTCTTTGGTTTGTTTTGTGTTGCCTTCCAATACCATAATATGTCATTATCGCCATTTGGATTATTGGTTACTTGCTTGTGTGATGGGCAGCTAAACAGGTGGAGTAATGGTATTGTGGAAAAGGCTTAGGCTTTAGATCTGATGGGCATATGCCACAACAGTGAAGCAAGAGTGGCATGTGTTGCAGGAGTTGTTACTTTGTCAGGGCTTAATTTGTAAAAAGAAATAGGTGCCAGGGCCCTCGTCAGGTGGCAACTGCAGCTTGAGACACCTACTGCCCCTGCCAGCGCTTCCAATGACGGTACCAGCCCTGCTACTACCCATCACACTCCTTCAAATCTGGCAAGTCAGACTATTCCATGTCCCAATTCTATAAGAATGGCTGGTGCGGCCGGTATTAGACATTTTCACTGTATATTAAACAAATAACCAACTGTTGTTGTACTCATATCTAATTTATATATACATCGCCACCATGTGGCAGACTGTCATAGGTCCTGGTTTTGATCATTGAGTGTTGGTGCCGAGCACCAGAAACCTCCGGCTCAAATTAAGCACTGCTTCGGCTGATGGAGCTCTCAGTGAGTAGGCCTTGTCCAGATGTATTGGTGAGCCCGCTAGATGAGAAAAATGTTGTTACATTGTCAGGGGTTGGCCAGTTAAACGTGACAAAGGCTGCCTTATCTAGGATGAAAAAGTTTTGAACAAGGATATTTATCACTTGGACTGAAGTTGTACAGTGTGGGGTGTGGTATGTGGCCTTCAAGCATAAAGCCATTAGGAGGGCACACTGGAAGGTGAATCAGGAAATGTGAGTTTTTTACTAGTTTCAAGCTTTTGGCACAATTTGTCATGGGAATATTGTTCAGAGTAATTTTAATTTGTTTCTGCCGATGGAGCTTGTTTGTCTCTAATAGGCACTGTTAGATTTGGGTGTCTTTAGTTGGCAGAGGTCGGTACTTGTGACAAATAGGGACCCTCTCCTTTAGTCAGGATAAGGGGATTACACTCCTAACATAACCCCTGTTCACCCCCTTGGTAGCTTGGCACGAGCAGAAGGGCTTTACTTCAGAGGCGTTGTAAGTTAAGCAGTTGTGACCACATACAGTAACCCAGTGACAACACTACAACTGGACACCACATAGGTTTTATTTTAAAAATAAGTATACTTTATATAGAGTTACCACAAGACCATGAACGACAAAAATGCACAATAAGATTACTTTAAGATGGTAGATTTAAGCTTAGTTCAGTTCAGTTCTTAGACGCGACACTCTGCGTCAATGTACCTTAGGTTGCGTTGCGCTTCCACGACTAGCAATGTCGCAGCGATGGGAAATGCGACAAAGTTCAGATACAAAGAAATAAAGATGGGAAGATCTTCTAGATGCGGCACGCTTCTTGAGGATGCGAGAAGTTCTCAGTTCGATGCGTGGACTGCAGCAGCGACACCCTTATGATGCGACGGCAACAGCTCCAGCGGCGATGCTCTTCTCCCACGATGCGTGAAGCTTCCGCTCGATGCGACAACTACAGCGGCGACATCCAAGATGCGACGGCAGCAGCTCCGACGGCGGCACGCTTCTCTGGGATGCAAGGTGCTCTTGGTCGATGCGGTGGGATGCGACAGTTCCAGCGGCGACATCCTCCTTCGGAGTTGCGACAGCAGGTACAGCGATGGCGACACGCTCCGACCTCGTTGCGAGATTCTTCTCCTGAGGCGGTGCAGTGCGACAATTACAGCGGCGACACCCTCCTTCGGAGTTGCGACGGCAGCAGCAGCGACGGCGACACACTTCCTCTTCGTTGGAGCACGCTTCTCTCCGATGCGGTGTAGTGCGACAATTCCAGCGGCGACACCCTTCTACGGAGTTGCAACGGCAGGCACAGCGACGGTGACACGCTTCTTATCGTTGAGTCGCGCTTCCTGCTCCTTGCGACACACAGTCCCTCAAAAGGCCCGAAACAGCAGCAAGCACTTCCAAAGAACTCTGTGGGGTTAAGTCTGTTGTCCCTGAGACTTCAGCAGGAGGCAAGCTCTTTTCCAAGCCCTTGGAGATCCTTCACAAGTTGAAAGGAAAGTACATAAAGTTCCTTTCTCCTTCCTTTGACAGTAAGGCAACTCCTGCAGGCCAATCCCCCAAACAGCACTTCAGCTTGGGAATAGTCTCTCCTCAGTTTCTTCAAGTTCCTCAGTAAAGGTTTCTTCTTGTAGTCCAAAGTGATCAGATTTCATGAGATCAGGGTCCCAATATTTATACCCCAAAATCCTCTGTTCTCTGAGGGGAGAGGGGCCTTTTGACCAGTCCAAACCAGTTATGAAGCTCTCTGTTTACCAGACCTCTCCTTTCCTTTCACAGTGCAGGGCAGGCACATCAGACGCCCCACAGGAGGTGGAGCCAGCATTGTGGAAGGCAAGTACAGTCCTGGAGCACTTTGTTTACTGGACTCCTTCTCTTCTTTCAGTGTGCAGGGCAGAGACATCAGCCGCTCCCCAGGGGGTAGAGCCAACATTGGAAGCCAGGCACAGCCCTATTCAAGGTTCAGGTGGAACTCCCCCCTCCCATCTAGATGCAGATCTCTCTATTCACTACTGGGTGACTCAGCCTGTCTCATGGAATTCCCCAGCCCTGTCACTCACAAAACCAGACATAGGAATACACAACCTAGCAGAGGCAGGTTTGAATGGTTAGACAGGCAAATACCTACTTTCTAAAGGTGGTATTTGCAAACACAGAATATTAAAACCAACTTCGCTAAAAGGTGTATTTTATTATTCTGAGTTCAGGCATACTAAACTCTAATTTCTCCATGTTCTCTGAAACAGTTATGATGATAAAATGTAATAACTCAAACAGCCCATTCTGGCCTATGGAGAACAGGTAGCCTTGCAATAGTGAAAAACGAAAATTGCTGTAATTCACCATTAGGACATGCCACACACATCAGGACTTGTCCTACCTTATACTTACAATGCACCCTGCCCTACCATAGGGGTGACTGATATGATGAAAAGGGAAGGTTTAGGGACTGGCAAGTAGGTGCACTTGCCCAGTCAGCATGACAGTACCAGACTGCATGCAGGCTCTGCAATGGCAGACCTTAGACACATTTTACAAGGCTGCTTCTGTGGGTGGCACAACCAGTGCTGCAAGCCCACTAGCAGCATTTGAATTTACATGCCGTGGGCACACTCAGTGCACTAGACTAGGGTCTGACAAGTAAACCAAATAGCCAAACATGGAACCACTGATTTACACATCAATTTACAATAGGGAGCACTTGCACTGTGGCACTGGATAGCAGTGGCACAGTGCCCAAAGCATCTAACACCAGCAAAAATACATGAGGCAACAGCAAATATGGAAGGGAGACACACGCCAATGGTGCCAGGTCTAACAGGCACTAACAGTGCTTAATTTGTACAAGAATGGCTGCCAGTGCCCAAAACTCTGCTCAGAAGCCAGAGGCCGGTGCATTTCAATGTCGGCGTGCAGAATACCAAAGCTGCACAGTCTAAAATCCACTTCATCCACTAGCAGACACTCCATGCCCCATTATCTCACTCTGGCAGGTTCCTGGTTTCTCCCTATATGACAATGTTTCTGCCTGTCTCTTCCTCTAACTGTCCACTTTGTATTTTTCCCTCTCTTGTCCTGATAAAAGCCTGGAAAAATAAGTGCTGGTCCCCAAAAATGGGTGTTGGTAGCCCCAACAAGCAACAACTTGCTCAAGTTAAGCACTGTGCAATGAGTACTATTTGTGAAGCTTATGGGGGTTTTGGCAAGTATGATAGGGATTACATATATAGGGATGAAAATGGCACAGTTGTCAGACTTTGAGCAGCATTTTTTCCAGTTATGAATGCTATACAACCAATGTTGGGTAGGGCAGGAAAACAACAAGAGGGTATTCCTGGCTGGCCTTGGATTGATGAGGGCTGGGTTGTCGAGAGGAGAGAGTACTGAGTTTTATGTCGGAGTTCAGTGAAATGGCTGGAGTTAGAGAGCATGTCAAGAACAAATGGAAGGATCGGGAGTGTTCGGATGAGATCAGGCTGTTGAGTGGTGATGACTGTGTTGAGGGGTATTTTAGGCAAAGGACTGTATTAAATAAGGTATGTTTTAGAATATGTCATTTGTATTAGTGAGATTAGGTATACACTGATGTAAATGTAATTTTTTGGCCAGTATTTAATTTGAGTTGGTGGTTTCGGTTGGAGCGCACAACACTAACTTTTGTGAAATAGCACTTATTTTTCCCCTCAAATATTGACCGTGAGCAAGAGAGGGAACAACACATAAAGACAGAGGAAGAGAAAGATGGATAAATCGCCACAAAGGGAGAAAGCAGAAAGGAACTGGCAAGAGAGAGAGAGATAAAGGGGCCACAATATCTGGTAGTGGATTAAATAGACCCAAGGTGAATTCAAGACCACACAGATTTGGCATTTGACGCGTCGAATTTTAATAGCACCGTTGGTGCAGAGATTTCAGCACCAGCACTCAATCAATTTTGGCTCACTAACCTATCCAAATAAAGCGGCCTTTCACTCTTTGGTGGCGGTTTCTGTATCTGCTGCACCTTCTTACTTACTTGACCCAGAGACATCGCCAGTGGCTGAGATTGATTTATTTATTCCGTCCATCACCTTGTTATTTTTGCACTTTTACCCAATGGGGCACCTAGGGGAGGAACGTTGTGATAGAGTCTCCCCCTGAGGTTTATGGGCATGTGGAAACGCCCACACAGGGAAGGCAGGGGATAGCTGTTGGTGTCTGGGGGTTAGGTCACATAAGTGGGATTGCATCGTAGGCTTTGTCCTGGGGAGGTGTCAGAAAGCTTTAAAGGATGTTACCACGCGAGTCAGTTCAACGCGTGCTGTTACAGTGCAGTCGTTACAACGACTGCGATGTTACCACGCTATGCCATTACAACGCAAATCTTTATATCAACTTGCGCTAGATGGTGTGCTAACATTAGAAAAGTGTAATTTACTATTCCAACTCCAGTCCACTTAACAGTAGGGAAGGTGTTGGGATAGTAAACTACACTATTTGTAATGTTAGCACACCATCTAGCGCAAGTCGATGTAAAGACTTGCGTTGTAATGGCATAGCGTGGTAACATTGCACTCGTTGTAACAACCGCAATGTGACAGCATCGCGGTGTACTAACCACGATGTTAAGGATGTTTCCCAGCTTTAAAAGGCTTTGGATGCCGGGTTTGCCCATTTTTTATGGTAGTTGGATGAAGCTCTGTTTGTTGGTTGGGAATAGGTAGTCAAGAATCAGACGTTTTTACAAGGGATTGTAGAGGCAGGAATATTTGCTATGTAAATCGTACCAAAAAACATCACCTAAAATATGATAAGGTTTTTCAAAATAATAAAAAGTGTATTTCTTTAGCCCAT
Source organism: Lissotriton helveticus (assembly GCF_964261635.1). NCBI lineage: Eukaryota > Metazoa > Chordata > Amphibia > Caudata > Salamandridae > Lissotriton > Lissotriton helveticus. Next base: position 136,113,154 of record NC_136071.1, on the reverse strand, counting down.
GAAGCTTTAACATTAATATGTTACATTATAGCACTGCACTGAGAAGTAATTATCAAAAGTGATTGTTTTTAAACATGAATCATTAGTCAACTAAGAGGCAAGCCAGTTATTATGCAAAACGTGGCCCAGAATATTATAAAGCAACATTATGGTTTATTAAATCAAACACAATAGGTTTTTGTACCAATGGTATTATGAACTCACATATTAAAAGTGCTTTCATACACAATAATGAAGAAAAATATGTTTTGGTGAAATAAGATTTTTGCCTCAGATCACACAACTTAAGCGAGAAAACCACAATTTACCCTGGTTTTCTGGGTTCACTTTCTCCAAATCAGCCGCTAAATAAAATGGTATCCATTTGACTTTATTTTATGTTAACGCGTTGATTTTACTTCTTTGTGCATTTTTAGCTTGAGACTGGGCAGCACGTGCGCTGTTCTGCGAGCCATGCTGTATTGGAGCATGTACTTAATGCCCCGCCCACTCTCAGCTCATATTTGTCATTGGCTAGTGTCATTGTCCTTCGTAAATGCTGGTTTATGATTTGCTATTAGGCTTGTTAGTCCCTCCCTAGTACTGCCTTGTCTTTATTTATAACCTGCCATGATGACTGGCCCTTTTCCTTAAGGTGTTACATGGTACGTCTTCTTTAGTCTGTAAGAACTTTTTTTATGAGTTTCTCTTACTGCGGGAGGGCCTCTCATGCACAGTTGTGACCACCGGCATGTTTATTTAACTCGTAGCAAACGGAAAGCTCTTCAGGGGCCACGGGAGACAGAAAGGCGCAACTCAGTGATGCCTTTAGGGAGGTCAAAGATGCATGATGTAAATTCCGCTAGATCTGGAGTGGTTATTTTCTGAACAAACATCTTTGTTAACGTGAATATGTTTTAGGTTTGCTCCTCCGCTCACTTGCTAAAAACCATGACTTCAACAAAGGGCTCTTACCCTCTTTTCTCAATTTGTTCCTCTGTGAAATGGATCCAAAAAAGTAAGAAAATCTTTTGCTGCAAATGTCTCTTTGGACACACTCTCCTGCAACCGCGAACCCGACCGGAAGGTATTGGACCGCTTTATCGAGTCGTTCTCCAGTTCCAAAGTGGCAGCTTGCTGCACTTTACTCTTCGGCTCAGTTTACCTGCAGAGGGTGTGCTTTCACCCCCAGTTTAATGTTACTCTCGCTCATTTGCTTTTCTCCCCCTGCCTGCGACATTGTTCAATCGTTTGCTTCAATAGGCCCTCCGTGCCCTTTCTCCCACTGTGCCATCATTTTTGTTTCCCCGCACCCACAGTTTTGCTTCCCCATACCCTCCCCATCTGTGTTCCCTACTACCTTCTGTTTGCAACCCCCACCCACCCACACACACACTTTTAAACAAGCATTTGGGATATAATAGGTCTCCAATTTGCGAGAGTTTAAGCTATTGGCATTGTAAATGATAATGGGGCACATGCATCAATGTAAGGCATTGCGATTCTTTAATAGCGATTTTTAAGGCATCGCTGTTAAGGACTCGCAATTCCCTATGCATGTAGGAATCACTAAATAAATTGCGATTCCTACACGTTCCCTATTGGCAAATCGCAAATTGCGATCCCTATTGGCGAATCACAAATTGCGATTCGCTAACAGGGAATCCCTTCCCATTCATTCCTATGGGCCAAGAGGCCCATAGGAATGAATGGGAAACCACTCGCAATTTGCCATTACCAAAAAGGTAATCGCAAATTGCACATGCAATTTCAAGGGTGCTGGGGGGGCAAAAGGCCAACCTGATGCACCCCCATAAATGACAAGAGTGCACATTGTGATGTCGTGACTGGGGTGACGTCACAAGTGCGCGACAGACATGCTGGTCATGTGACCAGGGGTCAATAAAAGTAAGGGGCACGGAACCGTACACCAGTTAGGCGACGGAGGCGAAGTCTGCAAGTTACCACATATCACTGGTTCCTGTCGTCATTATAAATTAGCGTACCTGTTGCTGCCCTGTTGTGCAACTCCCCAGTGTCGGTGCTGCACTTGCGCCCGACACAACAATTGGCGACGAGGGTGGTCGTGTCCTCGTGTTCTTCGGAGAGGCGGCCGTGAGCGTGACCTGTTGCTCGCGGCGCTCGTGCCCCGGTGAACGACGCCGCCATCCCCTGGCGCCTGCAATTTGGAGTGGTGCCCCCCGTCCCGTACAGGAACTGATGTCAGCGCGGCCTGGTGCGGCCGGAAGGTGAGGCTGCTGCTGCGTCAGTATATCGGAGTGTCATGTATTCCTATAGGTTCTGAATCGATCCCCCTATTCCTGACCCTATTCTAGTTAAACAAACCAACAAGTTAACTAGCAGTCAGCCCATGAGGCAGAAATTCCCCATGATGCAGATACCGTTATCTGACGCAGTCACACTACGGCACAGGAACGTGTTATCTGATTAGGTCATAACGCTTGCGATCTAATTAGACAAGCGATATTCCTCCAGCCCCTGATAAGGCATACGGAGTTCTCATAACAAATCAAACCTATGACAACCTGGGCAAAACCCTGCGGCCATTGTTTTGATTTCACCGAGAACTTTAGTAAAAGAATGTGCTAACGAGCAAATCGTATGACATCTTTATTGACGTATCTATGTCCATCCTTACGTCAATCTCGGCACCTTAAAGGTATAAATATTACCGATCTTGCCATATGCAAAACACACGCGTGGTGACGAGACGGAGCAGCCATACTTGCCGAAGCCGAGAGCAGAGCAGACCCCGCTGGCAGCAGCCCCGCCTTTCTGACGCGCTGAGAGACGCGCTGCTTTCTCCTGCCGAGAATCCAGCCCCGGCGTTTCTGGGCCGCCCTCGCAGGCAGCCTGGAATATCGAGACCAGAGAAAGAGATACCATTCCTCATTCATCTTAACTTCCAGGTACAGAACTGAATAACCCCTCACAGAGAATTCCTTAGTTATTCACTTGGCAAAAACAAACTTAACTTAAACTGTAACTTTCTATTCCCGCCCACGTATTAGGCTTAGGTCAGGTACACGGGGTAGGCGTATTTAGAAACACCAGTTGAGTACGTTTAGTCAAATGTATATGTGTATGTAAATATATTTTATTCATTTTAAACATCATATGGCTTAGAAACCATATCAATGTTTTTACAGTATTACTTTATACTATTGCTTTTAATGTATGCACTTTACTTAACTATAAGTATTGCAATAATATCGATCCATTTCTCTTGTATGAGAAAAGAGACTGATCAATAAATAACACCTTTTTATTGAACACGCCCGTCTCTTCCTTTTCTCTACTTTCTGATGAGACTAAGAATGCACGTACTGACTGAGTAAAATAATTTGCCTTTTGTTCACACGACTCTCGAGATTGACTCTTGATTAGGGGAGAGCAAAGTTGTCATGTTCTATGGTTGTCAGAAACTAAATCCCTTCTTGTCTAATCAGGGAAGTTAATTCCTCCTTGAACATTCGAGAAAGTTTCTAGCGAACTCTGAGCTACGCTGGCAAACCCAAAACTTAAGTCTAGTATCGACAGTAGTAGACCTAGTTAACGTCTGGCCTAGGCCTTTACTGCTGTAGGTATTATTCCAATGCGCAGAGCCTATTGGGAAGATAGGAACTACACTACAGGAGGAGCCTCCCGCCGTGTGTGCCATCTCCGCGGCTGTGTGCGGCTTTAGGCCACGCCCCCTCCCGGTGAATCTGCCCGCCCGTGCTGTCTCACCCGGTCCCAGCGCATGTGTGCCCCGCACTCTGGTGCGCACGGATCACAGCGCGAGAGCTGCCACGTGGGGACGAGGTGTAGGCCGCAAAGAAGTACTCCAAGCAGGCCCGGTGTCCGGCAACGCCCACAAGGACGCCCCGTGATGGCAAGGAAGAGCAATGCTAGGGGCTGCAAGCTGCCCAGGCACATTACTCGACGGGCAGGCCCAGCACACAGGAGAAGGGATGCCCTTTTGCACATGGGGCCAAATACAGAAGAGCGCTAAATAGTCAGTGAGGACACTGTAATGGAATTAAGGAGAGGGCACATTCCCAGGGAGTGCAGTGAATAGGTCGCAGAGCAGCACGTGGACACACACTTCATTAAGTGGAGTACCCGCCTTGCCACATTGACCCCTATTCTGCGCCCAGAAGGGAACAGATTGCCTACAACCGCCAGGGGAAACAACCTTTACAACGCAACTTTTACAACGCACTACCATTACAACGAAACTTTTACAACGCAAAATCCATTACAAAGCATGTATTTACAACGCAGTCATTACAACGCATGACACTACAACGCACACCACTACAACGAAGGTCATTACAACTCAGTCATTACAACGCATACCATTACAACGCATAAAATTACCATCCAACACTTACCCTACTGTTGCACCCCCTGGAGTTAGAATAGTAATTTTTACCCCTACACTATCCAAAACCTACCCTACTGTTGTGTCCCCTGGAGTTAGAATAGTAATTTTTACCCCTACACTATCCAATACTTACCTTACATGCAATGTAATGTAATGCGTTGTAATGGTATGCGTTGTAAATGTAGTATGCGTTGTAGTGGAATGCGTTGTAAAGGTAGTTTCAAAGAATTCGTTGTAATGGCATGCGTTGTAATGGTGTGCGTTGTAATGGATGTTGCGGTGTAAAAAATGCGTTGTAAAGGTAGGCGTTGTAAAAGTATGCGTTGTAACGTCATACAACCACAGCCAGGAACCCCGAGGTGGGTGGACACTGGAGAGTGACAGCGACTAGGAAGATAACAGATACCGGTCTCTGAGGCCAGACCATGTCACAAATACCGCTGATAGAGCCCTTCATAGTGGAAGGATACCCGTCCTCCATTGCGCCAAAATGGAAAGACTGGGTTGATTGGTTAAAAATATTCTTTGAAGCCACCAAGGTGCACAAGGATCAGAAGCGGGCCATGTTGTTGCACTTAGGAGGGAAAGACATACACAACATCGCCAAAACGCTTGTGGAAGCCACACCAAAAAACCACCACACACTCAGGGGCGTAACACAGTCCCCTGCAGCCCCCGCAGTGTGGGAGGGGCCTAAGCTCCAGAGGGCCCCCTCGGCACTGTATTCTGCCCAGAGAGCTCCTGATTGAGCCTGGAGGCGGCCCCTCTGCATGCCGTGCAGGGAGGCCCCCTCAATTTTCGTTACGCCAGTGCACACACTAATAAACGCGCTCAATGGGCACTTTGAGCCAATGGCCAACCAGGAATATGAGAGGTTCATATTTAGACAGGCGCGACAACTTCTGGAAGAGTCATTGGACATGTATCACGCGAGGCTGAAGAACCTTGCCTCCACGTGTGGGTTCCAGGACGCAACGCAGGAGATAAGAGGTCAAATAATTCAGGGGTGCGCTTCAGCCAAACTTCGAGAACGCCTTCTATAAGAATCTGGTAAGCCTCTCGCTGACATCCTAACACTGGGGCGTACCAAGGAGCTATCTAAAGCCCATGCTGCCAACATGGAGGCCGCCCTCCAAGTCCCGGTGAAGACGGAACCAGTCAATGCGGTGACCACCAAACCCGCGACGAAATGGATCAAGAAAGGATCTACCGCCGCGCCAGCCAGAACAGCCAAGACGTGTGGATATTGTGGCGGGACCCCGCACCAACCAGCAGAGTGTCCAGCAAAAGGGAAGAGATGCTCCGGATGTGGGCGATTCAATCATTTCGAAAAAGTATGCCGATCCAAGAAATACCGAAGGCCACGGCAGAGGGCCAACGCAGTGTCGGAGGGGGACAAAACACCAAGCGACATGGACGATAATGAGGAGGAAGAAAAGGTGGTACACAAGGAACACATGGTTAGCACCGCCACCTGGAAAGCGCGTCGTTTGACCCAATGTAACATCCGTGTTGGATCTCAGGAAGTCATGGCTGTAGTGGACACCGGAGCCACCATCAACATTATGGCGGACGCTCTACACCGGACACTGCTTCCCGCACCTGTACTACACCCCTCCACGATCATGGTGTTCGCCTACGGGCAAGAAACCCCTCTGAAGATCTAGGGCGGTTCAAGACCTCCATAGTGCATGGAGAACGGGCTGTCAACACCAATGTATATGTCACTGAAGATGGCCAAGGGATGCTGCTAGGGTGTTGGGCTGCAGAAGACCTAGGAATAGTGTCTTTTGCTTTCAGTGTACATCATGAGTCCATACAGCACCTCCTAGACGAGTTTTCAGAAGTTTTTAAGGGGATTGGTAAATTCCTAGGAAAAGAGATCCATCTTCACATCGATCCCACGGTCCAACCTGTCGCTCTGCGACATCGAAGAATAGCATTCCACCTACGACCGCAAGTCGAAGAAGAACTCAGGAAGCTGGAGGCTGCTGGAATCATTGAGAAAGTCTCCGGTCCCACTCCGTGGGTTTCTCCCATTGTGGTTACGAGGAAACCAAAGCAGCCTGGCGCGGTGAGGATTTGCGTTGATAACCGTTTACCAAATGCGGCAATCAAACTATAGCGCCACTACACCCCGACGATCGATGATCTCATTGGAGAGATGGCTGGAGCCTGTTGGTTCTCTAAGCTTGATTTACGGTCAGGGTACCATCAACTGGTGCTCGATGAGGCGTCACGAAACATTACCACGTTCTCAACCCACGTGGGGTTACGACGTTACACCAGGTTAAGTTTTGGAGTATCAAGTGCGGCTGAAGTTTTTCAAAACATCATACATGAGCTGATCATGGACATCCCTGGGGTGATCAATGTAAGTGACATCATGGTGCACTCCAAGTCACTTCCAGAACACAATGCCAGGCTCACCCAAGTGCTCCACCGCTTACTAGATGCCGGACCCACTCTCCATAGAGAGAAGTGCGAGTTCCTGAAGAAGAAACTCCAATTCTTCGGATACACCTTCTCCACAGAAGGGGTTAATCCAGATCCTGAGAAGGTTCGGGATATCAAAGAGGCTGCGGCCCCCGCTAGCGTGACGGAAGTTCGCAGTTTCCTTGGCATGATAAACTACTGCGGGAGGTTCATCCGGGATCTCACCACCTTAACGCTGCCGCTACGAGAACTCGCCAAAGACTCTGTGCCCTGGAAGAGGGGTCCGGATCAAGCTAAAGCCTTCAAGGAGATTAAAAATGCCCTCTCGGAAGCGACCACACTGGCGTTTTTGATCTTGCGAAAGTGACGCAAATAGCAGTGGATGCCAGTCCCATGGGCCTCGGGGCTGTTGCAGAGACAACATCAAGAAGAAGACTGGCTCCTGTAGCTTTTGCAAGTAGGTCACTCACCGAAACGGAGCAGAGGTATTCACAAATTGAGAAAGAGGCCATCGCCATTCACTGGGGGTGTTGCCACTTTCACCTGTACGTCTATGGAAAACCCTTCACAGTTACAACGGACCACAAGCCTCTCGTGGCTCTCTTCCCAGGAAAATCCACAAAGCCTCCGCCGAGGATTGAGAAGTGGATGCTACAGCTCCAAGACTATAATTGTAAAGTGGAGTACCAACCAGGGTCCCGCAATCCAGCGGACTACCTGTCCCGACATCCCCGAGCGGCTACCAGCAAGGAAATGGAAGACGTGGCTGACACTGAAGAATATGTTAAGTGTGTCACGGCCCGGTCATGCCCTATTCCTCTTTCCATGCAGGGTCCACAGATGAACGCCTACAGAGGGCTAAGTTGGCTATACAACGCAACAACTGGCACAAGGTCAAGGATGAGTGGAAAATCCTAACGGTCCCGGCGCAGCGGATCATGGAAAGTCTATACCATGTCAGAGAAGAACTCACCAAAGACCCGACAGGTTGCCTGATGAGAGGACATCGGTTGGTCATCCCCACATCACTAATGGACCGGTGTGTACAGTTAGCTTATGTTGGGCATCAGGGCATGGTAAAAACCAAATTTATGGCTTTGGACCAAGGTGTGGTTCCCACTGATGGACGAGCTGGTAGAGTCCACTGTTTGGTCGTGCCCATCCTGTCAATCCACTGGAGACATGCCCCGTCCTGCTCCAGTCATTGCGGAACCTCGGCCGAGGTTACCGTGGTCCTGTGTCAGCATGGATTTTGTCAGTCTGCCTGACGGCTGCCACACTCTAGTGACCATTGATGAACACTCCAAGTATCCGGAGGTTGAGATCGTGGCATCCCCCAATGCCGCGGAAGTGATACCCAAAATTGAGAAGATTATGGCTGCCCACGGATTGATGCAAGAGTTGCGCACTGACAATGGACCTCCTTTTCAGGGACAAGAACTAGCTGCGTATTTAGCTACACTTGGCATTCGACATCGTCGAATAACGCCCCGATGGCCACAAGCCAATGGTGAAGCGGAGAGATTCATGAGGACTCTTAATAAGGTAATCAGGATTGCCTACGACACGAGCCAGTCAATAGAATTGGCGATATTCATGTTCCTCCGCAGCTACCGACAAATCCCACATTCCACCACTGGAGTAGCTCCGGCCCACGTGCTGATGGGCCGAGTGGTAACAGATTTGATACCTCATCATCCTCGCTGGCAACCTCAAAACCCTGATGATTCAAGGATTGATGCTCGGCGCAAGCAGGCATATGCCCAAGTAAGTCAGAGGAGAAACGCTCAACAGGTAAGGATCAAGGAAGAGTACTTGGTGCTGCTCAAGAATCGCTTTTCCACGGGAAAGTTTCAGCTACCCTATGAGAAAGTGCCATGGACTGTTGTCAATGTCAAAGGGACCCGGGTCATTGCCACACGAGGATGTGAGACTGTGGCTCGAAATGTTTCTCATTTTAAGAAATATCACCCTGAGTCCGCGGCATCACCTTCTGGTCAACCTGAAAGTGAGAACAGTCACAGTGGTTCCATGGGAGGTGTTCCCCTGAGTGACGATGGCGACTACGGCGGCTTGGATGACTCCTGGCCTGTTAACCCCTGCCCTGTGGAGCTGGAAGCGTCTCCCGCTCTGTTGGAAGGCAGTTCCTGTGAAGATACCTCTGGGGATGGACGGGCTCCCCCTCAGGGCGAAGCCAGTCTCAGTATCTGCTGAGGAGAAACCCCGAGCCATCCTGCCGGCTGAAGGACTATTTCACGTAAGACTGTTCCATATACCTTTATGGCTAATTGAGAGTGCTGGGTGATTCTAAAGTAGACACTGCTGATTTTCACTCTATCATTGTGTGACATCTTTGGTGTTCTGTTGTTTTGCTTATTGTTGGGGAGGAATGTAATGTCGTGACTGGGGTGACGTCATGAGTGCGCGATAGACGTGCTGGTCATGTGACCAGGGTTCAATAAAAGTAAGGGGCACGTAACCGTACGCCAGTTAGGCGACGGAGGCGAAGCCTGCAAGTTACCACATATCACTGGCTCCTGTCGTCATTATAAATTAGCGTACCTGTTGCTGCCCTGTTGTGCAACTCCCCAGTGTCGGCGCTGCCCTTGCGCCCGACGCAACACACATGTGGCGCACACACATGCCCTACGGCACGTGTGTGCGCCACATCACTTGGAAAAATTCCATTTTGAGCATTTTTCTAAGGATTTGCAAATTACCATCAACTTGAAGTTGAAGGTAATTTGCGTTTCTTTAATGCAGTCGCATTCTCAGAATGCCTCTCGCTTTGCATTTAGGCAAATTGCTATTCCATAACCGCATTCACAAAATAGGTAATCACAAAAATTGAAATTGCCTATTTTGCGAATGGCTTTGGGGTTAATGCATCTCAAAAGGCTATTTACCGGTCACAAACGACCGGTAATTAGCTTGATGCATGTGCCCCAATGCCTTTTATTTATGCTCAAACTCGTGTAAATGCGAGACCTTCGTATTGTTGAGTTGGAGTTTGCTCGCCTCCTCCCTGCCAAAAAAAACAGACATGGACCGGTCCATTTCAGTATATTAGAACTGCAACAGCGTTCCTTCAGGCTGTTTATCTTTTAGCTAAATGGAGCTGAAATGAGAATAAACACAGCCGTCAACCTCGAAAAAAAACTTCCTGCCGCGGCATTCCTGTCACTGTGCCAGAAGCGGTTATCCCAGCGGTGGGATAGCGGTGGGACAGGTTCTTTAAATCTCACTCTTTAAACCCATGCTCACAGCTGCCGCGCACGGAAGTTTAATAATCCAAACTCTACTTTCTTTACTTTCCCTCTAATGATTTACAGAAGGGCTCCCGTGACGTCACGCTCGCGAGTTCTGGGAAGCCACGTGACCAGATTTGCTGGACGGAAAGACCGGCCCGCTGTGGGCGCGGCCTGGCGCTGCCCGAGGGGAGGAGCTGGGAGCGCGGGGCGGGCAGAGACTAGTTAGAGATAAACTTTGGGTCTCATGTTACACAGAGGTGAGGAGCGGAGGCAGGTTACGGGTCCTGCGGCTCTAAGGTGTGGGTCAAAGGCTTCATTTGCTGTTGGTTCAAGAACTTGAGAAACTGGACCTGGACAAGCTGGTGTTTGATGCAGGTATGACTGGGGGATCTGTCCTAAGAGGGGTCAAATTGCTGTTATTTGTATTTCTGGGAACTGCGGAGAGGAATGTACAGATTTAGTTCCCGGATGAGCGACTGCTGGACGTAAGTGACGTGTTTTAGACTTTGGGACCTGTTTATATTTGTGATTAATCGTATTTTGTGAAGTTTTGAGGAGTTTGCGAATTGTGTCTTTCCCTAATGTGTCTTACTGGCCATGAAGTTACCTTTCAGATACAGTGTTTTACCAAGTGTTTAACTTGTTTCCGCATTGATGATTCGCCACTCATTTGGAATGTCTCGAGGCTTCCCGGAAAATCGCAGTTTGGTCATTTTCTGTTCCTTTGAAAGGCACGTGTTGACTGCACTTCTTCCCTAGCTAGGACCGACTCTTACTCTGGGTCTGCCTCGTGTTTCCGTTCCCCCATGGGCTCCCGTAATCCGTGGGACGTGGGAGCCGCACTGCTGACACTGTGTGTACGGGACAAAGTTACTTTTTCGATGGGTGGCAGAATAGGATGTGGCGTAACGGCCAGAGCTGCCGAATTTGGTGCTGGGGAAGTGGGGAACCAGGTTCGGTGTCGGCTCAACATCCTGTGATTCTGGGCAAATCGCTTAATCTCCCCGTGCCTACCAAAAAATATATGAATGTGTTCTTGCGGAACGTAACTGGTGCTCATGACATGTCAAGCGCTCCAATACCTCCTGGTCCAGTACACCTCACATCTTCCAGCCAAGCGCCACCCTAGGTTAGCTGCCTGCTTGATAAAGCGCATTGGTGCCTCTGTGGATAGATAAGGCGCTATACAAATGTAATCAATTGCAATCCTGTTCCGAGCTGGTCAAACAATTTTCAGAGTGGGGGTGCTGCCGTTAATGTTATATCACTGAAGTCCTAGGGATTATGAAAAATCCAAGCGTTGCACAAACAAATAACTGTGCCGTGCCGACTCCAGCAGGAGAGTGGTAAGGGTGTGTGCATTTTGGGGCACTGGTGAGCGCGCTGTCATTGACAGACAGTGCGTTTTCTGTTGAAATGGCCACACAACTTTTATCATAAATATATCTCTAATTTGATCACAAGATATTGGTGACAAAAGTACAACAATCTTTTTTTATTTCATTCAAAAAGTATGATATTTATTTCATTTTTTCTAAGTTATCATTATTCTTTTGTATAGGAAAATCTTTCCTTTAATTTTTCACAAGTAGAAAGTTACTGTTTTTTTCAGAAGAAGTTTTTTTTTAATATGTAAACATTTTTTTAAATTCAGACAAAGAAAAACAAGAATAAATACATGCAATACATGACTATATACAAAAAAATATAATTTGTTATGCACTACATCTAAATCAATATGCCCCTGGTTGAAAACAGTTTATCACAACATACTAACACATACACTCTCTCACTACATTCATCACCACACCATCTGAGGTAGAGAAACTGAATCATAAATGGCAGAGATGCTCTGCCAAAATATGTAGGTCTCAGAGTTAAATCTAATCCGCACTTGGTCGACGCGCGTTTCGGCGGCTCAAAGCCACCTTCTTCAGGACCTCTTTCAGATAAGCAATCCAAATTTCCAGGGGACGTTGAATATAGTACATCTAAGGATTAGGGGGGGATTCTGTGATTGTATCCTATGTTTATTCAGAATTTCTTGAATTATGAATCCTTCAAATTGATTTACCCTAAGAAAGATGCTGAAACGTATAACTTAGTCTCTTCACCGGGTTAGGTTGTTGTATTATCTTCGGCTATTCATGCAGATAAAAGTGTTCATAGTCTTGGTGTTTTCTATTCGTGACTTCTTTTCCAGGTTTGTAGTAAGATGCTTACTGTGGTTCCCAATCGTCTTGTCTTGGTTTCACAAAGTGTTACTGGGCTAGCGTTTCCTCCTGCTTGTTAATCCGGTAAGAACAACTGCGCGCAATGATGCGTGGTTTATTTAAACCCTCAAGTGGATTTCACAAGGAGTTTCAGGGCCGGCGTGTCCTTCCGCTTATTAACCCGGTAAAACTATACAGCGCAAAATGATAGTGTGTGGAAATTGGGTGTCAGTGAATATTTATAATTTACGCATCACCAAGTCGAGTGTCATGACTTATTTTGATCCTATTATATATAATCTTTGTTTCCATCACACTTCTGAGTTACAAAAAAGTGCCTGGTTTGCGCTGTAATCCTACAGCCTTTCCATTTAATTTGCTGTACCCCGGCAGGATTGTCACCCAGATCCCTTTAACAAAATCCTCTCAGTTTGCAGTCCGAGAAACCAAAGTACACTCCAGTTTCTGAAAAAGCAGCAATTTGATAGAATACCTAACCTAACCTTACATTTGACCTTTGGCAACAAATGCGGCCAGATAAACACTTAGGGGCCCATTATGATGTCGGGCGGATTGCCCCCGCCAGGCTGGCGGTAGCCACCGCCAGCCTGGTGGGGGCAATCCGCCCGACATCCACACTCGTTTCCCCCCCGCCATATTAGTATGGCGGGGGGACCTCGACGGACGGAAAGACCGTCCGCCGCTTTTCCGCCCGGTCGCCTTGCGGCCGGGGCGGAAAAGGAATTATATCGTGGCGGTGTCTATTAGACACCGCCAGCCATATTATGATGGGCATTTTTCAATGCCGCCACGGAAAGGCATGCGGTCTTCACTTTGGGGGCCCCCTTCGGTCCCCCAAAGTGAAGGAGTGGTTTGGGGGCACACGGGTGGGGGGGTACCGGAGGTACCCCCCTGCATTTGCATATACAATGCGGTAAGCACCGCGCGGTGCCTGCCGCATTGTGTATGCAAATGCATACATGCAATTATGGCATTGTGGCGGGCGGTGCAGAGAGCACCGCCCGCCACTAGTTATAAATGCAGGATGCAGCCGCCACTGTGGCAGCCGTATCCTAAAACCACCCACGGGACCCCCGCCCTTATGGCGGGTGGTCCCGAGTCCCGATAGGATGGTGGGCGGACTAAGTCCGCCCATCATCCTAATGACCCCCATAGTTTAAAGGCATCTTTATTGACCTTCTGAACTCCAACGTGATTATTTCTGAGGGTGCTGCGGTACCCTCAGCACCCCTACTCAAGGGCGCCCATGTCCCAGTGGGCAGGCATAGAGTGAGTCACGAGGACTCCATAACAAGACCAGGTTTTAAATTGTTGGACAGGAGACACAGTTATAAAACAAACATCCAATGTCACTGTGGTAAACATCAATAATTCAATTAAAAATGTATTAAAGATTTGGAACTCCTAGGAGGTCCACAAAAAAATACAAGCTTATTATTACGAGTAATAAAACATTACAAGCTCAATCCACAAAGTATCATATAGTTATCAGGAACTTACATTACGATGGCTAAATTTCCTTTAAGTAAAAACAGACAATGTTGTCAATTATCCCGGAAGATAAAATACTTGAGGTTTACAACATTACATATCCTGGGATGTACATAGGACATTGGAAAATTGCCAGTTCGTAAACGGAATAAAATCAAAAATTAAATTTCAGCTAAAAATCAATTTAGAATCAGCAGCAGGAAAAAATGAAATAACAGAGCATCTCCTAAAACATGCAAAGGGCAGTATAAATACACCAGGTCATATGCAGCAAAGTCCAAAGTTCAAATTCGACTTAAATATTCAAATTGGAATTAGCAGCAAGAAAAGGATGGCTAAGCATATCCAGACGTGTGTAAAAGTGCAATTCAGTAGCAACCAGTTCATGTGCAAGATACAACCTGAGACCCACTTCAATTAAAATTTGAGGTTACATCAATAACACTACGAAGCCACAAGTGCAGATAAAGTTAAGTAAGTAGTCTTTACTTTCATACATAGGAAGGAAGGCAGTCCATTCTAACTCCATTGAGCTGGGCACAGGACTACAAGGTCTGTCTTGCAGTCCTCCCCAAGACAAAGCTCTCATGATTGCCACCCAACATCCTACTTTCTGTATTTTTTCTTTTAACACTGTACATTAGATAAATATCAGCTTGCCCATAACATGTTGATCTTCGACCGTACAGCGCTCCGACGCCCTCTGTGTCATGGTTAATGATTTGTAACTAGTCGCTAATCACACCCAGGTGAGAACAGGAATAGAGCAAGCCCCGAATGTTATTGATGGTGCGGAGCAATAACGCCAGTCGGTGGTGTATCCGGTTAAAGACTGAAATTATTGAATTTCATCCGCCAGTTACATCTGCATCCTCCACTTCATCTCATCCTAGCAACTAGAGAGTACACAGGAAGTACCCACAGCTTTATGATTGGTGCCAAGGTTGTCAATGAGTTTTTAGTTTAAATAGCTCCTCTGCAGATGGTTTATAATTTGTTGCCACTTCCAAGGCTGGACTAGGACACAAAATAGGTCCAGGTATCTAAAATTAAAGTGCCATCACCCCCCATAATATTGAATTAGATAGCTAAAAAAAGTGGCCCATGTTTGCAAATTAGGACAGCTTCGAACTTGTAAAGACACGCTGTGCATGTGTTTTGCAAAGTACGGAAGACTGCAGCTTGATGCAGGCAATGTTTGTTTTAATATCAGGGAAATCAACAGTAAAAGCTGGCCCAGCAGGCCATAAAACGGTCCCTCAATCGGCAAATAACTGAGGAACACCTTGACCTGTCAGCCAAGTCCATCATAGTAGTTCCATCGGTACGCCTCTGCCCACAGCCTCCCCACAAACCCAAATGACACACAGACAAGTATATGGGATGAAGAAGTTGCAGGTTTATTTGTAATACAAATAACAGGATGGGTTAACTGACAGGCGACCCCCTACCTCCCCACAACCCCTTGTTGCAGGGAGCCTGAAGTTGAGCCAAAGAAACAGACACCAGCGGCCATAGCCCGGTGTGGTACCTGGGAGGATAGCTCCTCCCACTGGTGGACCTATCTATCCACCCCACCCTCCGGACAAGGGAGAGTTAACTCACACCTTCACCATCTAGGCGGGGCGCTATCGGCAAGCCCCCGGTTGCTCAGGCTTACAACCGCCCTAAGGACTAACGGGGCGCCATCGAAACCAAGTCCCCAAGAAGGGCCCCTTGGATTATGTATGACTCTGCCCCGTGTGTTTCGCACTGGGGCTTCAGGTCCTGTTCCTGCGCCTGTCCTGTATGGGGATCACCTTGCACCTCATCCACAGCCCTGGGCGTGGCAACCGCTGCGCCCAGAGCCCCCACTACCTAGCCCCCTATTCTCCTCTACTTGCATCCTGCTGTTTCCAGCGCCTCCCCTAAATCTAGTAGGAATATTGCCATGCCTACCTTGGACAAATGGACCCCGTCAGATTCCCAGCACCCAATGGACTTCGCATGCAGCAGGCCATGCCTGATGAAACCAACCCCTCGCATTTCTGCAAATTTACGCATAGCTGTGTTTACGCGCCTACGGGTCACTTCCAGCGCATCATGCGAAATTGCTCCGTGCCATATGGGTCTGGGAGTTATTTCTGACCACCATATACTGCACAATCCAAGCTCACTGCTCAGGATGCTCAGGTCCTTCCTCATTGCATCCAATAGACACCTCTTGCCTAAAGCAACCAGATCATTCCCCGCTAGGTGCACCACCAAGATGTTTGGCGTCCTTCTATTCTCCTTCAATGTCCTACGCAGCGTTGCTAAGAGTGCCGACCAATGCATTCCAGGGAGGCCAAACCATGATATAGTAGTGTTGGTGAAGCCATGCTTCCAAGTGACTGCATTCACCCATCTTGCCAGTCTTGCGACAGAAGAGTGCCCCATCACCCACACCTCTGTTCCTGCAAAGAGACACAGTGGTGTGCAAGATTATAGTTTATTGACACTTAAAACCACTGCAAAGTAAAACAACCACCAATGTGGCAGCTGTACTCTAAAATTCAAACTGTACAATGATCCAAAAGGACCACATCAACCGTGGCATATGTACAATGTTCTTTCGTCCTTACTTGTTCCCTACCTCACTTCTGATCATAGGGCGTATTGCACCCACTGGTCTCACATATCTTTTGTAGCAGTTGGAGTCCCACCGCCCTACCCTCTTTATGACCTCAGCCGGCATGCCCTCCTTGAAGGCTGTGGTGGCAGCCCCTATCCTAAACGAGTGGGAGCTGTACTTGGCCCCCATTGTTGTGTAGCCCGCCAAGAATAGGCACCCCTGCATCACATGATCAACGTGGTATTTCGTGACCGGGGAGCCGTCTGAATGTATCAATAGCAGCCCCTCTGTACATGGGTGGCAAGACAAGAAGGCGGCTAGCAGAGCCACCGGGCAGTAGCTGTCGTTGCCCAGGCGATGCAATGAGATGCTCCTACCCCTGCCCAACTGGTCTGTCTTCGAGAATTGTAAGTATATCTCCACTGATCCGGCTGTAAGCCGCACATCCTCCATCTGCAGGGCCCTAGAGTTCTTCTCCTTCTTGGAGCGAGCTACCAACTCCCCTATTCTAAAGGCTACAAAAACGCTAGACTGAATGTCACTGCGAAGAGGGATGCTTCGTATGCTGAGTGGGTGACCGAGGGGAGGGAGTCTAGCATATTTTTCAATGTCTCATAATCAATGGGGGCCCTTTGGTCTACTGATTTAGGCGTCACTCTCGCCCAGCCTTTTAATGCTGCCCTGGTCGTAAATAATGTGGTGGGGTCCAACTGACCTGACAACCTGGCATGGTGCCCGATGGCCGACAGGTGACCAGCCATCCACAAGTGGCTCTTCCCCTCATCTTTCGCCCAAATCATGAATGCTTGTACATTGTCAACCTGTATTGCAAACTCCTGCTCCCAAGGACCCATGATTTCACAAAATGTTTTTACGTAAGTCTGATATCTTCTCATAGTCCGGGGTGCCAGGGACAGCTCGCCTAGCTCTCTAATGCGCTGCGCCACCGCACCAGGTGCCAGAGCTGAGCCGGGAAAGATGTAATCTCCTCCCTCGCTCTCGGCCAGGCCTCTCGAAATCGCTGCCAATGAAAATGGGAAAGAGCGTCAGCCGCCGTGTTCTGGACTCCTGGGATGTGTCTAGCTCTACATTCCACGTTATTGTACAGACATACCTTGATTAATTCCCTAAGTAAGCATAATACAAGCGCGCAGGAGGCAGACTGGGTGTTGATGGCTTGGACCACGGCCATGTTGTCAGACCTTAGGACCACCCTTTTCGCAGTTAGCAAGGCAGGCCAGAGATGGAAAGCAACTACAATCGGGAAAAGTTCTAATACCGCTATGTTGGCAGTTATCTTTTTCTTCCTCCATGTGTTGGGCCATTTCGCTGCGCACCACTCCCTGTCGAGGATAGCCCCAAAACCATCCCTGCCTGACGCGTCTGTAAACAGCGTCAGCTCCTGGCTGCTGGTCCAGGGGTCCCTCCATATGACAGCGCCATTGAACTGCTCAAGGAATTCCCCCCACATCCTGAGGTCCTCCTTAACCCCCATGCTCAGCCTCACTTGATGATGTCTGCGTTTTATTTTGGCAGCTGTCCTGGCTAACCTGCGCGCAAAGGCTCTGCCCGCTGGTATTACCTTGGTGGCGAAGTTTAATCTGCCATGCAACCTTTGTATATCGTCCAGTGACACCTTATCTTGCCCCAGTATAGTCCTGATCTGAGCTGCCAGTTCTGTTACCTTGTCTGCTGGAAGCCTAGCCTCCCCTGTCCTAGTGTCAATCTCTACGCCCAGGAAAACTAATACCTGCGATGGCCCCACCGTCTTCCCCGGGGCAAGTGGTACCCCCAGGTGTTCAGTCACTTCTTGGAATTTTCCTAGTGCCTCTGCGCAGTCCTGTGTCTCTGCTCTACCAACAAACAGGAAGTCATCCAGATAATGCGTCACTCTCTCAACCCCTTCTAATTCTTGGAGTACCCACTGGAGGAAGGTGCTAAACGCCTCAAAAAATGCGCATGAGATGGAGCAGCCCATAGCATGCACCTGTCATAGTAGTATTCATCACCCAGCCTAAAACCCAGTAAGTGTTGGCTGCTAGGATGGACTGGCAGGAGGCGGAACGCCGACTCTGTCAGCTTTAGCCAGCCAGGCCCCTTTGCCAGCCCTGCGTACCAGGTCCATGGCCACATCGAATGAGCAGTATGAAACAGAACACACCGTTCCTCCAAGTTGTGGTTGACCGAGTCGCCTTCGGGGTATGACAGGTGGTGTATCAGTCTGAAGGCCCCAGGCTCTTTTTTGGGCACTATCCCCAGGGGGGAGACTATGAAATTGGCGAGCGGGGGCTGTGGGAAGGGACCCACCACCCTCCCCAGTTCCAGTTCCTTGAAAACTTTCACTCTCACCACCTCCGGATTGTTTTTCGCTGATGTTCTCTGCATCACGTGCCAATGGAGCCCCTCTGTAAGGAATGACAAAACCTTCAGCGAACCCCCCCCAGGAGCAGTCTCCCATCTAGTCTGTTCAGGTATTTATTCAGCAGGGCGATCAAACGATCCAATTTTATAGGTGAGGGCCCTTTCACTGCATTCATTTGTTTGGCTAACAGTCTGGGGGGGACATCACTAAAGCAGTTCAGAGCTGGTAAAGGCCTAGTGGGCACCAGTTGTGAGGGGAGGGAGGGGTCCGATGGGGAATAGGCACTCCTATGCTATTTGTTCTGCCAAGAACCGCCCCTCCCTCTGTACTGACCACTTTGCTTTTGTCCTTTGGGTGTCCTGCATGCTCTTGCCTGATGTTGCCCTCCACAGTTGCTACATGTGTGTGTGAACCTACAGGATTTCCCCCAATGGCAATGCCCACTGTTGTACAATCTGCATGACTCTGCGGGAGACCTCCCACTTCCCCTTCTTTGACCTCTCCCCCTTTGGCCACTCCGAAAGGGCGGAGTGCTGTGCTCAGCGTGAGGCGTTGTGTTGCTCTTCTCAGGTGCCGCTACCTGCGTGTCCTGCCCCTTGCTGTTTGTCGCCACGCCTTGCAGCGCCCAGGACCCCATATGGTCCATCCACAGTTGGACTTCCTTATGATCCCAGCGCATGTTAGGCGATCTGGACATTTTCTTCCTAAACTCCCTGTCGTAATTCAGCCAACCCACGCCCCCCCACTTCTTCGCCTCGTTATAAATTAACCTACCGTATTGGACCAAGGCTGGTCCCTGATCTGAAAACTTTTCCATAATGACTGAAGACAATATAGCAAATGCTTCCAACCAAGTATCAATCGACTTTTTTGGCCAGGGTTGGAATCTGACTTTTTTGACTTCTTTGGCGTCCAGCACCACCTCTTCCTCTCTAATTGGCAACACGGGTAGAGGTGCTGGTGTGGTTGTAGGAGGAATCGATGTTGGCGGGGGGTGGGCACCGGATTCGATGAGTCAGGCGCCGGTGGGGATGGTTGAGAAGGTAGTTCCAGCGATAAGGGGGATGCAGCAGGAGGTGGTAGTACTGCTGACAGTGGCGCCGGCAGAGTGGGAGGCAGAGTGGTAGGTGATATACCTTCCTGGTCTAAGTTAACAACCTGTACTGGTGTTGGCACCACTGATACTGCCGCCGCCGCAGCCGGGCTGCTCCCTGACGGAGGGCCGGCCGCTACCGGCGGGCTAGGAACTGATCCCCGGTTACCCATACATTTGTGGGGCCTACCCCTCTCCTACTGCTGTTTGACACACTTTCCCTCATCTCCTTCATAAACACTTCTAGCGTGGACATGATCTTACCCAGATCGTTTTTAGTGGCGTATTCCGCCGTTGGTTGCTCAAGATCGTGCATGCCTGACGGGCCAGGCACCTCGTGCACCACCGCGACTGTCGCTTTTGCTCCACCCTTCTTTTTTGTCGGCGGTGGGAATTCTTTGCTCGTGGGAACCCGTAACCTTTTTGACGCTCTAGCGTGACCTGCGGCCCCAGAGTCCTCATCATCCAAAGCTATAATGTCATTATGATCACAGGGGGCCGGGGTGCTGGCGTTGAGTAGGTCTGTTGCCCACGCCAGGCCATTAGTCTTAACGAGTTGTAAGAAGATCGCCGCATGCGCCGCCTGTGCGTCCGAAACTGACCCTGATCCTGCTGATGCTGTTCTTCGTTCGGACATCTTGTGTGGCCTTAACGCTCCTGCAAGAAAAAGTTGTGGTGACTAACCAAACGAAACCTGTTGTTGATCCGTAGACCCCTCCCTTCTCCTCTAACTGTTGGCGCTGCAGTAACCATTCTCTACTTACTTGGTGCCTCGGGGTCACGGGTATAAATGTCCATGAACACCGATCCCCCCCGGACAAATTGTTGTGTTTTCTTTGGCAATGGCATGGCGCCCACCCTACTTTCCAATTCTTACCTTGTGAATGTGCCTTGGCACCGTGCTCTCGCCGCCTGAATGGATTGCCTATCCCGACTTTCGCCTGTAATGAGGAACACGCATTATACCTGCTCTGAAGGCGACATGACATGCCACACTGAAAGCGTCCCCAGCATCCAATCCATAATCTCTAACCTCCCCCTTTAAACTGTTATGTGACAGGAGGCCGCCTACCGACATTCACTGCCACCGTCAACAAACATAAGCACACATTGCCCCGTATATTTCTGCACCTATGTGCCAAGGAGGTACCGCCCAACGACAATAACTGACACCGTGTACAAACATTAGCACGAATAGCCCCGTATACTTCTGCACTTAATGTGGCAAAGGACTGTGGCTGCCTGAGACACCTCTTCGCAACCAGCCACAGGAAGCGTCGTAGGCCGGTGGCTCAGGGGCCGGCCGGGTGTTGTGAGACCTTGCCCGTGACCCCATGCGCTGACTCGAGCATGCGCTGTGCGTCGAGCCACACACGGCTGCTGGCCGGACCCCGCCCCCACACCGGCGCCAGCGCAGGTTGGCATGTTGGCTGGGGCACGGACGCGGACAGTTCCGCATGCACTTCCCAGGCTCCACTCCTTTGCGAGCGCTGATATGGAGGGCAATGCGTGTGGAAGGTTGCGCATGCTGCGCTCGCGGCTCACCTAAAATTACGTTGATGTGGCGTGAGGACTCTGCCTGCCTTCGGTACATATAGGCCACAGCACAGACAACGAAGCACTTGATGATATGTAATCTCTATCCACAAGTTGATAACCGGGCAACAAACCAAATCAATTCTCCGTAGTGCATTGTATAACCCCAGACACCGAAATGTACTGCCCCGCCTTACGTGGCAGTAGACCAATTGATGAAAGGGGCTCACAGAGGCTTCCTCCCCGGCAGAGCGGTCACAAGGATGCAACTGCTTCCGGTCCTTCCGGTCCCTAGATAGCGACGCTCTGCACATAGCGGAAGTGATTTCTTTCTAACGCGACTGCCATTTTATAACCTCCCCAGGGTTTCCCTATTCTCGAAATGAAAAGTTGTAGGCTCGAGTCAGTGGGGGTTATAGAAAGGATCGGCCGTTTTGTTACCTGGCCCAGAGTCTGGAAGGAAAGGGATAACGAAGGGCAAATATCCTTCCTGAAAGTTCGACAAACGATGCCTGGGGGGGGTCGCGCGCAGATAACCATCCCGGAAACAGTTATGCCTAACGAAGATTTGAACAAATGTGAGGCAGAATTCTAACACAGCCTCGGCCTCCGCAACGCAGTGTGCAGACCGAGCTCTAAACGGTAACGCATTTCAGTTACTCCGTCGCTCGTGAAACCACAATGTTATTGTGCTCTTTTACGACTTCCGGCCCCGCCCCCCGCCAAGCTACCGCATGGCCGAGGGCCGCCTTCATAAAGTTAATGCCCGACGGAGCATGGCCTAATACCGCCGCAGCCGCTCTTCCTTTTCTGTGCCACCCCCGCAACGCTAGCCGCGTGTCCCCAAATGGGAGCTCTAACACGGCTAGAAATAGCGATACACCCGCACAGTCCGCCCCATCCATATCCCACGACACGGATTTCGTGCCCCCCTTGGCAAGCCACAGAGCCCTGTCGACTTGGGTTTAGCCCAAGGACGGGGCCCAGGGGGAGGTTCTAGATCCACTTACCTTGAGTCGAAAAGTGCGGGCCTCGCGTCCGGCGGGAAGGGGGGGGGGCGGGGCAGCCTAGGACCCTACTGCTTCGTGGAGCAGCAGGAGCGACTATCTAGTGAGGGGGGCAGCAGCAGAGAGGGCGCGTGGAAGGCGGGGCAGTCCTTATAACCTAACCCGGGGGCCCACCCTCATCCCGCCCCTCGCCTTTCCGGTGACGCCCCACCTCCCTGTCCCCGCCCACGGAGTGGGCAGCCGGCTGCCCGCAGACCTACTACGAGGTCTGCCCTCCTATGGGGTCCCCTGCAGGGACCTCGGGCATCCTGCAAACAGTGCCTAATTGCCCTGTAGGTCAGTCCGTCCCAGGCCCCTTCCAATAGGCCAGTCCGTCCCAGGCCCCTTCCTATAGGCCCGTCTGTCCCATGCCCCTTGGTGATTGGTTTTGGGTTCCACTGGCCTGACCTTCTTTACCGTAAATGAAGAGTGCACTGAAGAGTGTTCGTTCTCATTCATATTCGTATCTCATAGCTGCCCCTTTTTCAGTTTGCATATGAGTGACATTCAGTGCCTTTTGTGTGACACTTAGAGTGAAACTTAATTGTGATAAAAATAAAACAAAAATCCCTTTAATAAGATACGTCCGAAAATATACCCATTGCTGCAATATAAGGCTGTAGGAGTGAGTGCCACTTTCTTTATTGGTTGAGAATAACAGACAGCACAGATGTCTGGTTGTGAAAGATATTCTGTGGGCTTACCAAGAACACACATGGCCTGCTGCTTGCCCTTTTCTTATCAGGAGTTGGTTTTACTTTCACTCTCATTTGCCTACTTATTCAGTGGCTACTGTTGTCTGTGGCTTCTTATTAAGTGGCTATCGTAGTACCTGTCCCTACCCTGGAACTTTTTCTATTTACTTGTGTCCTTCCACTCTACTCATTAAAGGAACTACTTTTGTCTTTTCTCTTAAGCACTCCTTGAGAATGCATGTGTTTTCCAGCTGTCTCCATTGATGGTCCTCCACTGTCTTCCGTGTTGCTCTTGCTCTCACAATACTTCTTGCCTGCTCACATATATTTCTTGCCTGCCCACTTCCATCATGCACTTGCACTTCTGCTTTTCTCCACCGTGTTGGTTTCTCACCCAAGTGCTTCTCACCACAGCTTCTTTTTGGTCTCTCTCTCAACAGTTTTCTTCTCTCCCTCACGCTTTACACTTTGCTCTCTCTCTCGCTCTCTTGTTTGCTTTTCTCCTCTTCCCACCCGTGGCCCCAATGGTGCTTCCCCATTCTGCACCCTTCTGTTCCTACCCTCTGGCCCACCGTGTTACTTCCTCTCCTCCAGCCAAGCCTCTATGTTGCTTCTGCCCCCTGATGTTGCTTCCCTCTCAGCTTTGAAAACAAAAATGCTGCACACCATCAGGATGCTGCACAGTATTGCTAAAAACCATTGGCAAAGCCAATAAGTTCCAAAGGGGGGGTTCTGTTGGCTTTGCCAAGGATTTTTGTTCACATTTCCTTGCACTGATGCAGTGCTGCTCACTGGCAGCGTACTGTCATTGAATTTAAAGATAGCTGTGTGTGCAGGGATTAAGGACCCCCGCAATCAGTCTCGTAAAACAGTGCACACTGTTTTGAGTTGTAACCATGACAACAGTCAACCTTTCGTTTGCCCATTATCTATTCAGGTTGCAGACAAATAAATATATTCTTCCACTTGTTTAAGTGGCAGACAAAGAAGACTGCTACTGGGCGCAGAGGAACTCTCAAAGTTGTGTGACAAAATGTCCCAGTGAGGGAATGATTTATGGTTTGTGTTAGTCTGACTCCCGATGCGTGGCACTTGGCAGGGATTGTGCTTTAGCTGAAATTAATATTGCCGTTCTAGAGTACTGAACTTTTTAGTTATACGGTCATTGTGAGGAGTTTTTACCTTTTCTCGCAAAACATCCATAGGCTGGCTTCTTTTGATTTTATTTCAGTTTTTCTTAATTTTTATATCTTAACAGAAAAGACATCCTTTATTTCCCCACAGATATGGGGTGTTTTCCCTCTCGGTTTACACCTTTGTACAGCACGAACCCCTGATTCTCTCTGCACTGTAGGGAGTCTCACCAGCTGCTCCCCCATCTCCCAGATGTTGACTGTGGCAAGTAGACATGCTCTCTTACAAATGCCAAGCCATCATAGCTCCCTTAAACAAGCATTGTCAAAGCCAACAGGTCTGGCAATGGCTGCCAGCTTCTTAGCAATTCTTGCTTTGTCATGGTTTTTGAAAAATGTTATGGTTTGGGGAGTTGCGGGCCCTCATCAAATCTAAAAAACGAATTGGCTAAATGCAAATATGCTTTTTTGGTCTAAAAAAAGAAACATTACTATAGTACTCCCTGGCATGTAGGGAACTACTTTGTGTGTGGATGTGCTCCTTGTGAAATGGGAGTTCATAGTGAGACCAGGCAATGGCTGAAGTGAGCTGATAGATGCTGGAGTAGGTTGAAGAGAAATGTGTGTGACATAATTACAGCTAAATGCATGAAGTCTGGCTGAAAACCCCCTGAAGGCAACTATTATACATACTTGTAGTAAAATCGAAAGGTCTTGTATAACACAGACCTAAAAAAAGCGAATCAGTGTGGCATTGGCTGCCAGCCTCTTGCCTTTGAGAAAGAAGGCAAAAAAGAAGGAAAGAAAGAAAAGATGGCAGATTAAATAAAAAAGGAAGAAAGAAGGGAAAAAAGAGATGGAAGGCAAACAAATGTAGGAAGTCAAGGCGGTAAAAAAAGGAAGGAAGAAGGAATGAAAGAAGGCACAGAAGAGACAGAAGGAAAGGAAAAAAGAAGGCAAGAAAGAAAAAAGCAAAAAGAAGGAAAGAAGGCAAAAGAAAAAGGATAGCAGTAAAAACAGAGAAGGAAAAAAGAAAAAAGAAGGAATGACTAAAGAAAGGGGAAGAATGAAAGAAAAAAGGAAAGAATGCTAGAAAGTAGGAAATAAAGGCTATAAAATAACTAATAAAAGAAGGAAGTAAGAATAGAAGAAAGAAATAAGCAAAGGAGGGATAGAAGACACAAGA
Source organism: Lissotriton helveticus (assembly GCF_964261635.1). Lineage (NCBI taxonomy): Eukaryota > Metazoa > Chordata > Amphibia > Caudata > Salamandridae > Lissotriton > Lissotriton helveticus. Next base: position 136,087,729 of record NC_136071.1, on the reverse strand, counting down.
AAAAGAAAGAATGAATGAAGGTAAAAAGGAAAGAAAGACAGCAGAAGAAAGAGAGAATGTTGGCAAAAAAGGAAAGAAGGCAAAGCAAGGAAAAGGGAAAGAAAGCAAAAAGAAAGAAGGAAAGATAAAGGGAAAGAAGGTAAATAAGAAGGAAAAGCAAAAATAAAGGATGGAAAGAAGAAAGGAAAGAAGGCAAAATAAAGAACAGATGTAAGAAGGACAGAAAAAGGACAAAGGGATAAAGGAAAGAAGGAAGGAAAGAGTTTTCACAGTATAAAATATTGGATACTAAAATCCAAAATATACCCTACCTATGTCTAAATAAGTGTTACTAGTGTACTGCAGATTAAACAGGATACAGTTTGGTTTTCCTTCTGAGCAAAGATAATTAAAGTACCATTTGGTGAAACAGAGTCCAGGAAATAACAGGAGCCAGACATAAAACTTTATAAATAAATAAACAAAGGCCACACCAAAAGAAATTTGCAACATCATTGTTTAGAGATAGGAATGATAAAGCTGAAATGTGCTCTTTGCTCACTTCAGATGTGCACTGCCATCACATCAGGCAACCCTAAAGAAATGTTACAGTAAAAACAAACACTGACTCCACAACACTGCCTAGTCTGTGGATGTCCACGTTGTGAAAGAGCAAAATGCAGTCACTGCAAGTGAAGTTAACCAGTGGCTTAAGTAGACTGGTCCGTTGCCACAAGATGTATGCCGTAGTGGGCGGAAGCAGAATGTGAATGACACAACAGAGCAATGGATTGCGAGAGCAGGCTGAAAGCCTCTTTAAGTAAGTATACCATACATATTATTTTAGTAAAAAATCAAAATGTTTTGGCTAATGCAAGGATCGAACTTGCCTAAATATGTTAGACCCATGGAACAGGTGCAGAGAATAGGTTTTTAGGGCAGCAGTTTTAATTAACAGCAGAGAAGTTATCAGAATAAGGTTGCATTGCAAGCAGTGGCTTTGCAAGGTTGCTGTGGGCCCTAGGGCAAACAAGAGGAACAAGCATTGGTAATGCATCAGTTTTGCCTATTTAATGAATAAAGTGCTGTTTTCATCAATTATCGTCCGGGAGAAGGCAAGAACTCCATGACAGATAACACAGGAGTGGAGAGGATGTGGTACAGCGGCCAGAGCTGCTGACTCAAGAGCTGAGGATCCCGTTTCGAGTCTCTGTGGCACCACGAAACACCCTGTGCAAAAAGAACAATTGATGGACAGAATGCAGAACAATGTCATACTGAGGTAACGGGTTTTTAGGAACCCGTTTGGTGCCAGGGGATAACACCCGAAGACCTCTGAGTTCTCCCTGTTCCGGACCACAGAAACACGGAGTCTTCTAGTCGAGTCAGAGATCAAGTTTTATTGGCAGCTACCAAGTAACAGGTGTCCTAGAAGCACGACAAGCACGGGTCATGTGTTCTCAGGAGACTGTTCGTTTTTACAGGACCAGCCTTCTCCTTATATACAGAAATAATAGCTGCAAGCAAGAATTCTTGAGTTTATGATATGGCTATACACATATTTCTACAATAATACAAAAGAGCGAAGTCATGTAGGCAAGCCCGTATTTTAGATGTCCAATTCGTGATAGATTACCTAGCCAGGCCCGGAACTCCCATCAGATATCGGTGAAGCCCCAATAAAAGAAGGCACCTCCTAGTCATAAAACTGGCCATAAACAGGGAGCGTGGACAGGTGTGTATGTGTGTAGAAAACATGATCTGTACGCGGTGAATGGTTTGTGGTATGTTGTGCATTGATGCTATCGTGTTTGGCCACTGGGCGAGGAGCTGCCCAAACAGGTTTGGCTGGAGGCAAGGGAGTCAGTTGGGACAGGTCAGGGGGAAGTCAGGGAAGGTGGACGTGTCCTTTTAGATCAAGCTCGACCTTTAATTGACTTATCATGAGGGCAAGACACAAGATGGATACCGTTTACAAAATGGAGTCTGAGGGGTCGGGACGGAAACTACGATTCAGGGGTGTTAGCATACCTCGATCATGACGCAAATGCATAGGAATGATGTCCTAATCATTATCGGTTCGTCGACACCAAATTCGTCATGGTACGTTGATGTTTCGGGACACGGGTATCGGACCTCGATACCGACACAACAGTAGGGTCCAGAATTTCAGAACCACAGACCCTCCTTTTGCCCTCATATAAGGCAATAATTCATGTTAATCCGAGTCTAAGTCTGTATGAAGGAATTCGTGGAGATGCTGCTGTAGCATCATTCTGTTGCTCAGTTCGTCCCTTGACACAGGCTTCCGTACACATGAGGTAGCACAAAGGCCACATAGTGCAGGAGCGCACTGTACACACAGACAGAACATAAACAGAAGTGCTAAGATCATCCCAATGAAGATCAGTGTTTTCCATCCCCAGGTAGCGATCAGTCCCCAGAACCACCCTAGTAAGGACCCGTCCCCTTTTTCTACGTGAAGGGAACCAGATATCTCGTGTAGCTTAGAGATGGCCTGGTACACTGTCGGTGCGTTATCAGGGATGAAAATGCAACAACTGTATTGGATCACTCTACACACACCACCACGATCGGCGAGTATGATATCTAGGGCAACTCGGTTCTGAAGGGTCATAAGTCGATCCGACTGAAGTTCGGTCGTCAAATTGCCAAGGGCTCCGGCCGTTGTAATCACGGCGGATTCAACTATCCTCGATAACTGGCGAATATTCCTGCTGTTCACCATAGGCCCCCCAAAATGGCAGAAAACCCTTTGCGAAGTCAGCGAATTCCTGACCCGCGGTGTCGTCTTTACTCACGACACCTCTAGCTGTCCTTGTCCGATGGTAATCTGCTCTGGCCGTGTAGGTGGGAGGCAGCAGAAATGAGATAAAACATGTACCTGAGAAGTCAGGGGGCAACCAGGTGTAAGCTTGGTCATGGCAGACGAAATACGTGCCTTTGGCTGCTAATAGTATAGGGGAAGTTCGGGAAGCGAACACATAGGTTTCCGTGCATATACTCTTTCCTAATTGTGCTTTGGGATCCCTGCCGATACCTTGTAAACATAAGTGACCTCGGTTGGGTACTATCCAAACTGGGCGGGATTTCTTTGCTGTCTGGCTCTTACTCAGGTAAACCCCATATTTAGTTACGTTCCAACGAGTGTACGGAGTGAGTTCATCTTTGGGAATCGTAAGATAGGTGTCGAACTCTCTACTCATATTTCTTATCCCTGCTACTAGTGCCTTGTTACTGGAACCACTCTCAGTAGAACGGGTCGGGTATGGTTCTAGGGCGAATAGGAACATGGTCTGGAAAGCCCACAGAGAACCATAATAACTGAATGGCAGGATGAAGTATGGGATACCCTTATCCGTCGTGTGCGGCATGAGTCCGCATACCCAACAGTTCGATGTGTTCATTATGGACTGGTGTTGGTGTAGAAGTTGAATGAATGAGTTATTTACAAATTCGAGTCTTCTGGCAGACTCGTGTTCAGGTAGAGGGTGAAAGTAGTGTGGAGAGATAGTAGGAGGAGTTGGTGGCCGGGTGTCATTTGAAAAAGTAACTTGGAATACGAATAGAGTATAATCAGTCAAAAACATCGTTATGCTACACAACATAAAAATACATGTTATCAAAAACCTTCTTTTGGCCAGTACAGTGCATAATTGTCTTTCAAAGTTCGTGAGTCTGGTAGGTCTCTTTACCCTAGGAAACTCCATCCTCTAGTTGCTGCCCGCGGTGGTAGGTTGGTTCTGCCAGGGAGTGCGCTCTGTTCAGTCCGGGGTAACTCCCTTGGACCAACCAGAACCGTTGACCTAAACGTCCCCAGTTGCACTCCCCAGACTTCAACCGCGACCCTAGCAGCAGAACCGGATGGCGGTTCGAAAATCAAAAATGAGCAAGTTTCCTGAGAGTGAGAGAGCTGAAAAAATCAAAAATAGTTCTTGGGGGAAGGGAAATCACATTGGTTTGCTTTTTATTTGTCTCTTTGTCTTGACCCTAGATTATATTGTTGTTACCCAGGTACGGTGTGGTCTTCAAACAATGTCTCAGGTTCGGTAGTGTCCAACTGCATAGACGGTGGCACAAGTCCTTGTAAAATATGATCGCTCTCCTTTTCGGTACCAGTTTCTTTTAAACGTGCATCGCTGAAAGGGATGAAGCGAGGTATGGATTCTGTCTCGGAGTCGGCAATTCCTTCGTTGACCCACCGGTCGTATGGAAGGGGCAGAGGGACCCGTTTACAATGGGTCCCGTGCACCCAGTTCTTTTTGCCTTCATCCCGAACAGCTGATCTCGTGGAAAGAAGTACCAGGTATGGTCCGGTCCACCTCGGCTGTCCGTTGTTTGTGCGCTGGAAATTCCGCACCAAGACCCATGTGCCGGGTGCGATGGAGTGACCTGGATCGTCAGAGGCTGGCGGAGAGGAACTGTGAACCTGTTGGTGTAAAACACGCAATTTAGTTGTTAATTCGCACAAATAGTCAAGCAGTACGGGGTGCTCTATTTCGCTGAGTTTCTTTGGCCTTGGCACGCCCCAGACGTTGGCTGGGCGGCCAAACACTATCTCATGGGGGCTAAGTCCTAACCTGGAATGGACTGTCATTCTGGTTGACAAGAGTGCTAGGGGCAAGGCGTCAGGCCATTTAAGACCTGTACAGGCTTGGATCTTGGCTAATTTGAGCTTTAAAGTGCCATTGTAGCACTCTACTAATCCAGCTGATTGGGGGTAATTCGCCGAGTGGAACTTTTGTTGTATGCCTAAACATTCACACACTCTCTTCATCACGCGTCTTACGAATTCACTTCCATTATCACTCCAGACGATTCTAGGCATGCCGAATCTCGGGAAGAACTCTTTGACAAGAGCTTTGGCAGTTGACAAGGCAGTATTGTCCTTAAGGGGGTATGCTTCCACCCACCTGGAGAAAGCGCAAACAACAACGAGCACATACTTCAGATTGTTGCATCTCTCCATGTGAATGAAATCGAGCTGCAAAACCTCGAACGGATACGTTGGAGGCGCAAAATGACCAGCTGGAGTTGGGGTTCCCCTACCGGGATTGTACTTCAAACACACCATACAATTTCTGACCACATTCTCTGCATATTTCGGGATATTGCTATTTTGCCATACTGGGGCCAATACCTTACAGATTCCTTTCGAACTGATGTGCGCAAATCCATGAGCCATTGTTACTACTGCAAGTACATAGGCGTTAGGTAATAGCCATCGCTGGTGTTCTGACAATTCGACCCAACAACCATTCGCATCTAACCTACCCTTACTTTCTCTCCATTCATTCACCTCTTTGTCAGTTGCCTCGGCTTCTATAGATTTCACGCTTTCGATGGTGTCCTCACACATTCCCACATCAGTAATCCATCTAGCGGGACCTACAACATACATCCGACTCATTGTGTTCCTTGCAGTCTCTTTCGCAACCTCGTCTGCAAATGCATTCCCGCGGCCAACATAATCCTGAATCTTTTTGTGTGCACTGCATTTTACAATGGCAACTTGTAGTGGCAAGGTCAGTGACTCGAGGAGTTCATTAACTAACTGACCATGTTGTATCTTTGCTCCATGTGACGTAAGAAACCCACGTTCACGCCACAATCTCCCAAAACTGTGAGCCACACCAAAGGCGTATTGGCTGTCAGTGTACACATTCACTCGCTTTCCTTTCGCCAACACACATGCTCTGGTAAGCGCAATTAGCTCTGCAGCTTGTGCAGAATTATGGGAAATGCGCGCGGTCTCTATAATGGTGTGTAATGTCGTTACGGCATATGCTGCAGTCGTATCACCATTCGGCAGCTTGAAACATGAACCATCAACCCATAAAGTATCGTTGTATTCAGGAAGGGGAGTGTCCTGTAAGTCTACTCTCCCGTTTGTCTCTTCTTCTGTCCTAAAACAGCAGTCATGGTTATCAATCTTGTCTGTTTCTGTCGGAATGGGTAATAACGTTGCGGGATTCAGTGTATCACACCTCTTTATGTGGATGTGACTTGCTAGCAGTGTAAGTTCGTAACTGGATAGTCGAGCGCTAGTAAGGTGTTGTGTCTTCGTCCTGTTTAGTAAAATGTCTACTGCATGCGGAACCATAACGATCAGAGTATTGTTCATGACTAATCCAGCGGATTGTCGGATGCAGACAGCTGCTGCGGCGGTAGCCCTCAGACAACTTGGTAGGGCTTTAGCCACAGGGTCTAGAGTTGCCGAAAAATACGCGCATGGGCGCTGTCTGTCCCCAAAATGTTGTGTTAAAACTGATAATGCACAACCTTCCTTCTCATGGATATATAATGTAAAAGGCTTACTGTAGTTGGGGTTTCCCAACACAGGAGCCGAACATAATGCATCACGCAACTCGTGGAAACTCGTCTGGCAATCTTCAGACCAAGGCATAGGATTTGGCGTGTCTTTGCAGAGTAGTGCCAGCAAGGGTTTAGCTAGTAGTGAGAAATTCGGTATCCATTATCTACAGTACGATGTAATGCCCAAGAAGGCTCGAACCTCTCTCTGTGTCCTTGGGGCACTCAGTTCTGCAATTGCCTGTATTCTTTCTGGTGTCAGTCTCCTTCCCTCCTTCGACAAGATGTGACCTAAGTAGGTTACTTCTTGTCGGCAAAATTGTAGTTTGGAAAGAGAGACTTTGTGCTTCATGTTACATAAGTGATGCAATAATGACAGCGTAGCTCGTTTGCAAATTTCTTCAGTGTCTGCAGCGATCAGCAGATCGTCTACGTACTGAATCAGAGTTGAACCATTCGGTAGAACAATCGTGTCTAGTTGTGTTTTCAGGGCCTGACTGAATATTGATGGGCTTTCGCAGTAGCCTTGAGGAGCGCACTTGAAGCGGAAGCTTCGTCCTCCTAAATGGAATCCAAAAATATCTCTACTCTCCTCGGCAATCGGGATGCTGAAGAAAGCGTTCTTCAGGTCGATCACCGAGAACCAATCTGCTGAAGCTGGAACCATCGTCAATAAAGCAGTAATGTCGGGGACAACTGGAAACTGTGGGATAACTATCTTGTTCACTTCTCTGAGGTCGATCACGAACCTGTACACAGGCGGTTGTAAAGGATCAGTACGCTTTAAGACGGGCAGAACTGGACTGTTACAAACATTTCCTGTTGTTTCTTCGATGACGTCTTTATAAATCAGGTCATAAACAATCGTCAATAATGCCTTTTCACATTCGCTAGATATTTTGTATTGGGGAATACGTGGCAACCTAACGTTGGCTTTCAATGTTATGACATACGGTGCTATCTCCAAACGACCTACATCATTAGGGCCATTAGCCCAAAGTATATCAGGAAGTGATGACAATTCAGTCGGAATATTGTCCTTTGACAAATACATTGGAGAAATGACTTTCTTACCTAAAGTAAGTTGTACTCCCAAGGGGGAACAGTACAAAGTCGCATATAACCTTTTTAGCAAATCCAAACCTAACAAATTTTCACCGCAACCTGTTGTAAGAATGAGGGGTGCTTCTAATTCGCACGGGCCAATAGAAAGAGATATAGGACTGGAGATCGGGTTTCTAACAGGGGCGCCAGAGAAACCTACTGAAACATTCATTTCGCCAGACAAAGGTGCGCCAGGAAGTTTCGAGTGCATGATAGAACTTTTTGTAGCACCAGTATCCAGCAGAAATGGCTCTGACACTCCTGAGGTAATTACCTTGACATAAGGTCCATTCTGATCTACTGGAACTGAAACAACTCCCTCTCTTTGTCCATGGCTGTCCTAGCAATCGTTACCCTCATTTTCGTGTTCGGTGTAATAGTCGTCAGCATAGTACTGAGCTGACCTGGACGACGCATTATTCTGTTGGTCAAAGCTGTTCATCGAATTCTGAGGCGGAAAAGAAGTTGTATTCTGGGTGAAATTTCCACGGCCCCTACCTCTAGGGGCATGTTGAACACCTCTTCCCCTTACACCTGAAGCACCGCTCAAACGTCGCGCAAGAGCCGGACAATTACCTTTAAAGTGACCCTCTTCTTTGCAATACGCACATTGATTCGGGCCATAAGCAATACGCTGATGGGAAAACTCGTTTCCTTGTGCGTTTCTCGAATACTGCTGTTGTTGTTGGTAATTGGGCTGACTAGTCGTACGAGGCGGATAGGCTTGCTGGAGAAGAACTTTAGTTTTTAAATCTTTTGTCTTTTTGTCGACTTTATCTAGCTCGTCTTTGCGCCTATTTTCGTAGTACTGGGCTGTAGCTAAAATTTGCGCTGACGTAGAGACAGCCCAAGCACTCTCTGAATCTTTCAGTTTATTACACAGTTCAGGGATTAAATTATGTACGAATTTGTCTACAAACAATCTTTGACCACCCTCGGTAGCCATATCCTGACCACTATGATCGGTGAAAGTCTCCTCAAATCTTGTGAAAAAGTCGAACACATTCTCATCTTTCTTCTGCTTGCACGCAGATAGCTTGTCCCAGTTTACGCGTACTTCAGGCATTATCGTTTTCATGTACGCGATAATTCTACCGGGAAGTTCAGCTATTAACGGCTCAGGTTTAGAACCACCAATTTGTCTCGCATCTATAGCGGCAATGTTCGCCCATGAGTCACCTAGTTCTTGGTCATGGTTCGTATGACGTATTTTGCTCCATAGAGGATGTGGAACAACGTTCCCAAACAACATGTCGATATCCGCTAAATTCATTATACATGAGCTTGCAGTTTGTGATAACTCCTTATAATACCCAGTCGGGTTTTTACGAGGATCAGGCAGTGTCTGCTTGAGTGCTAAGACATCGGATCTTTTCCAGGGGACATGTACCCATACACTCTGGAAATGAGGCAGAATTGGTGGATTCGCATTCGCATCACCTTCCCTCCAAACCGGAGGAACCTCTCTCATGGGGTACTGTCTCGCTCTTTTCCCGTCTGGTGCATCGTCTTCGTGACATGATCTAGAGACGTTTCCCTTACTCCTATAAGAGAGCAATAACTCTATCGCTTTCTCAACATCTGCGCCTATAATCATACCTTCATAGAACTTGAAGCGTGTACGCCATAGTTCGTTCATTGTGTATTTGGGATCATTTGTCTTCACATCTTCACCCAGATATACACACATTTCTTCGAATACGTATCTCTGAGTGGGTGCGTTCCATTGACGGAAAACTTCCATAACAGACTGAACATCATATCTAACAGTATCCGTAATCCATTTACGGGCTAGTTCATTCAGCACTTTTCTTTCCTCGTAATCAGGCAGTTGACTACGGGACTGTCTATGTTCTGTTTTAGGGGTCGTTTTAGGCGACCCGAAGAAAGGTGAAAGCAGACCAGTGACGGTACCTGTCACTCTTTGTCTAATAGAAGGAGAACCTTGCGGAGGAGCAAGTGCATCGGAAAAAACAGGCTGAGGCAGAGAAGAAGTAGAGGCAATAGCACAGGAAGTTGAAGTAGGAGCAGACGTAGTATCATAGACAATAGCTGGAGCTGTAGGCAAAGTCGTAGAAGTAGATGGAGTAGGTAGCAAAGATGGCGGCCCTTGAGAAGGCTGCGCAGGAGAAGTAGAAACCAGCTGAAGAGGAGCTGGCGTTCGTGCAAGAGCTGGGTTACGTGCGCCGGGGCGCGGTATAGTAAAATGCTTTGGCATTGTAGTAGCGTCTAACGCATACGGTGGAGGTGAGCTTAATAAGTGGGACATTAATGGATCTTTCTCGGATCTCTCCTCTTGACCTTGTCCCTTATTTGGTAACATCGGGTAGCATTTATCTACTGCTAGTTTCTTGCTCCTAAGTATTTGTTCGTTTTCCTGCTCTTCCTCGTTATTCCTCTATGCAACGGCAGCTTGCACCATTGACATACCTCTTTTATTCCTTTTTGCTAATTTTATTTCTTTCTGTTTGGCTTCTTTGCGCCATAAGCGGAAAGAGTCAAACATCGCCGGCCGGGCTTTTCTCTTAAATAATTTGACCTCTAGGTTATCTAATATTTCTGAGTCGAAACTACCATATTGGGGCCATTTTACAACACCATCCTTGCGGGTGTATTTTATCCACACTTCATTATATGTGATAGGACCTACGCCGTGCTTTACATAGAGCTCATATGTTGGAGTTCCAATCGGAGGAACCGGACAGGAATCCTCTAATCGGGAGTCCATACTATAACCAAGACAAAACAAGTTTCCAAGTCTGCTAAAACCAGGCATCTTTGCTCACTAGTCTAGCTTCAAACTTCAAAGGATTATCTGTTACGATATTTCTCGTGAATACATAAGTCCTTCGGCTTTGGGGCTTGCAAGTACCAAATCAAAGCGTATCTCAAGGATACCAAAAACTAAGGACAAACTAAGGACTGGGAGACGCTCCACTTATACTTAACTGAAGTATTTGAAGATCGGTGACGTCGCTAGAAGACTCGTCTATCGTTTCGCTCTACCAAAGATCACTGGGTCCAAAACAAGGCGATAGTCAGGGCAGCAGTCCTTCGTAGCCGTCGGGACGCGGGGAACCTCGCAGCAAAGACCTTCGGAACCACATCGACATACAGGGGTCGCTGAAGTGGCTGGCCGTCCTCTGGAATTTTCACACGAAGCTCCTCACGAACATCTGGCTTGGACCGTCGCCGCTTGATACCGCCCCGAGTTGGGCGCCAACTGAGGTAACGGGTTTTTAGGAACCCGTTTGGTGCCAGGGGATAACACCCGAAGACCTCTGAGTTCTCCCTGTTCCGGACCACAGAAACACGGAGTCTTCTAGTCGAGTCAGAGATCAAGTTTTATTGGCAGCTACCAAGTAACAGGTGTCCTAGAAGCACGACAAGCACGGGTCATGTGTTCTCAGGAGACTGTTCGTTTTTACAGAACCAGCCTTCTCCTTATATACAGAAATAATAGCTGCAAGCAAGAATTCTTGAGTTTATGATATGGCTATACACATATTTCTACAATAATACAAAAGAGCGAAGTCATGTAGGCAAGCCCGTATTTTAGATGTCCAATTCGTGATAGATTACCTAGCCAGGCCCGGAACTCCCATCAGATATCGGTGAAGAAAAGAAGGCACCTCCTAGTCATAAAACTGGCCATAAACAGGGAGCGTGGACAGGTGTGTATGTGTGTAGAAAACATGATCTGTACGCGGTGAATGGTTTGTGGTATGTTGTGCATTGATGCTATCGTGTTTGGCCACTGGGCGAGGAGCTGCCCAAACAGGTTTGGCTGGAGGCAAGGGAGTCAGTTGGGACAGGTCAGGGGGAAGTCAGGGAAGGTGGACGTGTCCTTTTAGATCAAACTCGACCTTTAATTGACTTATCATGAGGGCAAGACACAAGATGGATACCGTTTACAAAATGGAGTCTGAGGGGTCGGGACGGAAACTACGATTCAGGGGTGTTAGCATACCTCGATCGTGACGCAAATGCATAGGAATGATGTCCTAATCATTATCGGTTCGTCGACACCAAATTCGTCATGGTACGTTGATGTTTCGGGACACGGGTATCGGACCTCGATACCAGGACAACAGTAGGGTCCAGAATTTCAGAACCACAATACATTCACCCCAGTACAGAGATCTTGGCCTAAATTCATTGTTTTTTTGCTCACCATGCCATTCCAGTTTGGGCCCAGCCATATTCAAATCAGTCTTGTCCCTGCACCCAGTGGGAACAGTCCAGCCTGAACTGCCAGGCCAGGTCCTCCCTGGACTGGAAACAAGCATCCTAGAACTGGTTGCGGGCTTTCAGCCCTCATCAGCCAGGATAGCTTGACTCCAGTGGCATGGCGAGCATGAGACCCACATCTGGGCATACCTGTCCCACTCAGGGTGACAAAATGCAAAAAGAACAATTGATGGCCAGAATGCAGAACAATGTCATACATTCACCCCCGTACTGAGATCTGGGCCTAAATCCATCGTTTTTTTGCTCACCATGCCATTCCAGTTTGGACCCAGCCCTATTCAAATCAGTCTTGACCCTGCGCCCAATGGGAATAATCTAGCCCGAAGTGAAGGGTCAGGTCCTCCCTGGACTGGAAGCAAGCATCCAAGGACCGGTTTCGGGCTTTCAGCCAAAGGCAAGGCCGTCTGCACCGGGACGCTGCCAGGTGCCAAGAACGCTTCTCATTTGCCTACCCACAAGAAAACTTGATTGACTGATTGATTGATTTTAGCTTTTATATAGCGCATACTGTCACCTTACGGGCATCCTGGCGCTTAAGAACAGAGAGCAAGCCGTGACCAGAGTGGAGCAGGTCGCCACAAAAGGGAAGAACACAGACTAGATCGTGGGGTAGAGCCAGGTCTTTAAATTCCTACGGAATTCTAACAGAGAACTTGCTAATCTAAGGTTCTGAGGGAGCTCGTTCCATAAACGGGCGCCAACCCTACTAAAAGCCCTACCTGCAAGCCTGGCCCTCTTAAACAGAGAAATTGCCAACAGGCCAGTACTGGAAGAGCGAAGCTGCCTTGTAGGAAGATACCATTCGAACCTATCCTGCAGAGGAACCGGGCCAAGTTCGTGCACCGCGCGGAAGACCATACACAGGGCTTTAAATTGTACCCTTCTCCTTACGCGAGGAGTTACTGATGTTGGGCCAAATAAATCCTATGTGCGAACCCCACTGTTGGTCCCCTTCTGAGCGTTCTTGGCTGGATTATCCATGCTATTTCCAACCCCTGTGTACGCTTGACACACAGTTAAACACACCTTCCACTAAAGCCAACGTCTGCAGCATTAACTGCCGGTCGCTGGTGAAACACCATGCAGACATTTTTTACTTATCTGAAAGCTTTCTGGACATTCTGTTTCTAACATGAACTTGGCTCTCTAAAGATTTAGTTGCCATTGCTGCTTTGGACCTGCCTCCGGGCTTTGTGATGAAGAATGTAGACCGCGAGGTGGGCCGCGCTGGGGGCTATTGCTATAATTTATAAAGACTGCTATACCTGCAATCTGACTCCTGCACCCATTCCAGATTGTGAAAGTGCCATTTTAAAAATTGCTCTTTCGAGTAATTTTACGCTCTCTGGCTTGTTGATCTATCACCCACCAGGGTCTCACAAAACCCTTAGAGAGGGGCTCATTAACGTAGTGAGTAGCCTGGCCCTACAGTCTGCCAACTTTACTATTGTAGGTGATATGAATTAACACCTGGAATCTAACTCTGACCCTGATATTTACAATTTCTTGAATGATTTGGCTGCTTGCCAATTAAATCAATTGGTCTGTGGACCTACGCACGAGGCAGTACACTTGCTTGACCCTGTGCTTACCAACATTCAGCTGGCTGAGTGTCCCACAGTGGCTCGGATGGTTTGGACTGACCACCATCTAATAGTCTTTTCACTGTATTCTAATGGCTCCAGAAATCAGAACCGGTCTTGAGCCATTTACAAACGTCTCTGGCAGAAATTACACCACCAGTTCTTCCATAAAATGCTGGAGACGTCTCAGCCCACTCGTTCGTTGGATGTCGAACTGGCTTATGCTGACTTTGAAAGATGGATTACTCAGGCATTAGACAGGTGCGTCCCTGCCAAATGGACTCATCCCAAGAAAGGTCATTCTCAGGTGTGGTTTGATGAATCTCTTGCTAAGGCCAGGAAGAACTGCAAAAAGCAAGAATGTCACTGGAGACGCTGCTATTGCCCTATTGCTAAATCCGAATATTTAGCCATGAGGAAAGGCTATCATAAACTGATCCGCAAAACCCGCGCTGCCTTCTGTGCTGACAAGATCAACACTAGCAATAACCCCTCGAAAGTTATCTTCTCCCTCCTAAAGGACATGGTGAAGACCCCGGTGTCAAATGATAGTTCCATCACTTCTAACGATCAGTGTGAGGTGCTGGCCACTTATTTTACTAATAAAGTGGCAGACATCTATGATAGTTTCCGTGGGAACTCGGAAACTCCTGCGACAGCGGAAGCAGAGTTTGTAGATAGGGGGGTTAACACTCTGGACACCCTCCCTTCCATGACCTTAGATGAGCTTAAGGCCTTGACTACTAAGATTAAATCAAGGTCTCCTGCTGACCCAATTAAGCCCGATCTTGTAGTAAAACTTTCGGACTGTCACCCTCATTGGACGCTTCCAGACCGGAGAACTATCGCCTGATCTTGCTTCTGCCATTTTTCTCCAAAATTACAAAATCATATGTGAACAGCATTCTGATGCAATATCTGGAATCTAATTCTATTTTGGATCCCTCCCAGAATGGCTTTCGTCCATAAATATAGTACGGAGTCAGCTCTGCTAGCTGTCACAGAAGAACTTAGAGCCTCTATGGATGAGGGCAACTTGACAGTACTCATTCTGCTTGACCTCCGCGCAGCCTTCGATACGGTCTCACACAGTATGTAGTTACATCGGCTGCGTGAGATTGGTATCGGAGGCAGTGCCCTTGACTGGCTATCTTCCTTTTTGAGTGACAAGTCATTTCAGGTCATTGCCCCGCCATTTCATTCTGTGACGCACCCTGTGCGCTATGGAGTCCCACAGGGGTCGGCTCTGAGCCCTACATTATTTAACATTTATGTTTGTCCGCTGGCCATGTTGGCCAACACCCGTAACATACAAATGGTATCTTACGTGGACGGTACGCAACTAATTTTTGCTTGTACCAAAGACTCCAGTCAAGACATGATTACATTTCAGGAGGATCTGGCAGCCATAGTTGGGTGGATGGGGGCAAATTGTCTCCAATTAAACTCATCCAAAACGGAGATTCTGTTCCTTGGCAGAGGTTCACATCATTGGGGTAATAACTGGTGGCCTTCAAAATTGGGCAATCCCCCCACGGCCAAAATGACGGTAAAAAAATCTTGGTGTAAGGATGGATTCTGCATTCAAGTTTGAGGAACATGCTGTCTATGGCAGGGACCTGTTTCGGTATTCTGCGTGGACTCAAACCCATTTTGGGTTTGTTTGATCCTCAAACGCGCCAGCTAGTTGTTCAAGCATGCATCATGTCCAGGTTAGATTATTGCAACAGCATCCTGTTAGGGGGCTAATAAGTCTGTGATAAATAGGCTTCAACGTACTATGAATGCGGCAGCTTTCAGTCTATTTGCTCTGCCCAAGTACAGTTCAGTTTCTGGGATACTGCGTCAACTTCACTGGCTTCCCGTGAAGCAGAGAATTAGTTTCAAAGCACTTTGTGTTATGCATAAATTTCCGATGGGCTCCTGCCCTGCGATCCTCAATGACTTGGGCCACCAATATGTTCCATCTCGTGCTCGGCGCCCTGCCGACCTTAATTTGATGCATGTGCCTCGCTTCCGTAGAGCCAGATTTGGAGGTTGCTCGTTTAGGGTATTGGCTCCTACTTTATGGAACTCACGGTCTCTTGCTATTAGGAGGATTTCTGATCATTTGATGTTTAGAAAGGCAGTAAAGACTTGGCTGTTCCAGTAATTTTTTTTATCAAGCTCTTTTCCTTTCCCGCTCTCCAGCGCTGGGACGTCTCTTTGCTGGGGCAGCCATTCGCCTTACAAGCTGCATAACATAACATAATAACATAACATAATATCAGCCAGGCTAGCTTAACTCCAGTGGCATGGAAAGCACAGGACCTACGTCTGTGCATACCCGTCCCACTCGGGTGAGAAATGCAGAAAGAACAAAACACCCTGTGACACTATGCAAATCACTTAATCTCTCCGGGTGATAAATTGTTATATAAATATGCTGCAACAGTAAAAGGCAAAACTTTATGAAAATATAGTTCCATCAAAGCGGATGTAAACAGTATGCCAGTGGCGGGAAACTGATAAGAGAAGCAGACGAGGAACAAACATTGGTAAATAAAGGAAAATATGCGACCGCCAGTAGAAATGGAGAAAAGGTAAGTGTCACGCACAGCAACCAATGAGAAGCCAGGAAAGAGAAGAGGCTGGATGCATGTCCCTTTTTAAGTTTATATTAAAAACAATAGATCTTTCGAGCACAGCGCAAGTGCTGTTCAGGCGAAGCCTAAAAACTGACACCCTTTCCTTGGGTCAGTGTTAAAAACCCAGCCACTAATTGTGGTGCAGTGGGCCCCTCACACCCTTTGACCCTGGTGCCACTGCACCTGCTGCTGCCTGTAGCTGCGCCACAGATTACAAGTCAGAGGTTACCATGCCAGCCACGTGTTACCAGATAGGCCCCAGAGCTGATAGTGCTAATAACGGGAGGCCCAAAGTACAGAGGCCCTGTCGCCTGGCTGTCTAGCACTGAAGGCTGCACTTGTGCGCTAGTATGGAGCGGGCAATTCCTGTTTGATTTCTCCCATTCCCACAGTTCCACACATTTGTGGCAAATCACGCCACCTATCAATTATTTTTCAGAAAGACAGCCGTTCATGAGTTTTGTGCGAGTTGTCTTGATGTCCACACAGAGGCTCTTTATTGCCCTATATTTGGGGTGTATTTATAGGGGGAGGTATGGGGTGGAACATCCCACCCAATATATTTGAAGTTGGGTTGCATCCTGATTCGCTCGTGCTGGTAGAGTAGGGTCCTGTGTTTGTTTGTGTTACCGTTCGAAGCTTGTTGCAGCAGAGTATATGCTAACCCTGTCAAATGCGAGCTTTTGATTTCCAGTCAGGGTCCAGGGCTTCAGGGTGGAGGACCAATGTCGAATGTGTCTCACTTGGCCTCCGTCATGCTACTGCCATCACTGTGACCCCATTGACCTGCAGGGGTGTAGCTTGGTCAGTAATATTACCAGGGTCTGAGCCTTAAGTTTCCCAACACGTATCAAAGTGTACCCAACTAAAAAAAAAAGTGGGGTGGCTGTTTTCGGAAGGGTAAGGGGTGGGGTTTGGGATAGGTAGGGTTAAGTACATTCGTTCAGAGTTATGAAAAAAGTAAGAAGCATTCTTAGCATCATTCATATATACATAAAATAATAAGCTGGTGAAAACACAATTATGCGTTTTTAAAAGGGTGCTATTAAGTTATGTTATGTTAAAAATTCTTATAGCGCGCACTTACACCCAACGGTTTCATGGCGCTGTGAGCAAAGGGAGAACGGACGTTTCAGCAGTGTAGTAACAGAAAAGATATTTATTCATAGGCTTTACGGAACAGTAGAGTTTTCAGCAGTGACCTGAAGCGAGAGTAAGAAGTGGTTAATCTCAGCTCCAGGGGGAGTGCATTCCAACAGGAAGGGGCAAGGAACGAGAATCTGAGGCCACCATGTCTTTTACAATTAAAGGTGGGGGTAGTGAGCAAGGCTAGATGGGAGGAGCGAAGGTTACGCGACGGGGAATAGTAGTGAAGAAGGGAAGAAATAAACACCGGACCTTGACCTGCCAGTGCTTTAAAGATAATGCAGCCTAATTTGAATTCGCAACGCTTGGCCACCGGGAGTCAGTGAAGGGCTTTGAGCAGGGGGCGAACATGATGGTGTCTAGGCTGATGAAAGATTAGCCGCGAAGCCTGATTCTCTACCAGCTGTAGGCGATTGAGCTGGTACGCGGGGATACCGACATAAAGGGAGTTGGCATAGTCAATCCTAGATACTACTAAGGCCAAAAGAGCTTGGGTGAGGGCCTCCGTAGTAAGGAAACAGGAAATCTTGCAGATTTTCCGGAGATGGAAAAAGCTAGAGGAGACCACCGCGTTGATATGAGGCTTCATAGAGAGATCCTTGCAAATGATGACTCCAAGGCTCTTGGCAGAGTCAACAGGGCAAGGAGGAGAACCAAGGCAGGAAGGCCAAAAATTAGAACTCCAAGGTTTGGAAGCACCCCGATCAAGACCACCTCGGTCTTGTCGGGGTTGAGTTTTAAATGGTTATCCCCCATCCAGTTGCTAATGAGACACAGGATGGACTGAATGTTATGAATAGATTGATCAGAGGGGTCAATGTCAAAAACCAGCTGGATGTCGTCAGTGTAGTTAAATGCAGTGACCTTACTGCCCTGCAGGGACCGAATAAGGGGGGTCAGATATACAAATTAAAAAGAAGGGGAGAAAGGGAAGAGCCCTGAGGGACGCCACAAGTCAACTTAACCCTATCCCCTGAAAAGTTGGAAAGGCGGACAGCCTGGTGGCGGTTGCTCAAGAAAGAGCCAATCCACTCCAGGGCCAACCCCTGGATGCCGGCCTCTCCGACACGGCCGACCAAGATCTCATGGTCGACCGTGTCGAAGGCGGCCTTAAGTAGGTCTTAAGTAGGTCCCAGTTCAAATAAATGTTTGGCAAAGCGAATAGGTCTTGCCTGTGGGACCATTTTTTGCTTTGCCAATGGTTTCAGCTATGATTTACAGCATCTTGATTATGTGCAGCATGGCTAAAGAAGAAAAAAAAGGACATGATGCTTCTGGCCGTGACCGTGTGTACGCACGGGGACCACACATATGCGTCCCAACAAAATGATGGAAGCATTTTTTTCTTATTGTTTCCCTATCTGAGCTTTATTTGTAAATGAAAAGAAAAAGGTAGTGCAAGAATTTTTTTAAATGTTTTTTTTTCATAATATGGCACAGGTGCAGAGGCAAAGTTTTCAATGTTTAGCATGGGGCCACAGCCTCATGTTAATGAGGAAATGACCCCATTTTAATTGCTCATACCGGTGCTTAATTTGAGCCAGTGGTTTCCAGTGCACAGCATTTAGTCATCGACACCAACGCTTTTCATGCGCACCAGTTAAGGATACATCAATTTTATGGTAGGCAGGGAGAGCTTAAGTAATATGCTCAGAATCACAGGATCTTGAGCCAATGCCGAGACTCAAACATGGTTCCCCTGCTCTGAAGTCGGCAGCCACATCCTCGCCCCACTTTCATGGTTAGTAGTTAGTTCTGTTTTAGGTGGCGCTAACAGGAGAAATGGCCTGGTGCAACCTCCCTCCTGACTAGAGCCCCGGCACTTATTGTTTTACAAATTAACCACTGGCTCAAACGCTGTATGTGTACTGGCTTGATCTGTATCACAGAAGGGGCAGCTCAAGCATTTTTGTGAGGGGCACAGAGAGCAAGCGCACACGCCTGCTGGTGCCGACTGGCCACTTTACGCAGTACGGCCACAGTAGTTACTGCTGTTCAACGTCTATAAGAAAGATGTCAACCATCACAGCTGTTTACTCACGACCTGTTAAGCACACTTAATCCTCTGTGTTCATTGTCAGAGCGTCAAACTTGCCTAGTTTGCCAGGTCGAGGAGCGACTAGCTGGTTCTGTTTATGCTTTTTCTTTGCATTCCTGGACTTCTAGTCTTCTTTATTTGTTCTCTCATTATAAAACCAGGACTACTTGATCCAGAACAAAAAAAGAAAAAGTTGGACAATAGCAGCAAACATAGACCTGGGAAGCTTGGCAACTATGGAGCCTTAATAATGCAAAATGTGTGTGTGTGTGTGTATGTGTGTGTGTGTGTGTATATATATATATATATATATATATATATATATATATATATATATATATATATATATATATATAATAATAGTTTTACCACCTCTATAAATCATGAAAACTGCTACATCTTGCCATTCTTATCATGTGGGCTGGGCACTCGGCTCGCGTGTTAACGCTGAACAGCGTCCTAATTTATTATGTGCTCACCTGTCGCTGTTTGTCTCGTGTCTACAGCATCAGTCGCCAGCGTATCTCGAGACTGATGGCGTTTACCTATTTTATGATAGGCGTGCTAGTGTTATAAACCACGCAGTGATCTAATAAGGGACTTGGCACAAACAATGGGACTGCCCTTGGCGCAGTTGCTCGAAAAAGCAGCTCTACATGTGTGGGCGAAAACTCATCGGCTTTAGCCCTGCAGATGTACTCCTTTGTCATTGCAACTTGATGCAAAATGTCTGGGGCTGGAACAAACCGTGATGGACAGCTTAAATAAGCAATGTCTGGAAGGGCCTGACCTAAACAAGCCAATGGCGGAAGCGTACCAATCCAAATGTATTTCTTTGTGTGTGTGTGTGTGGGGGGGGGGGGGTGGATTCACAGCACAAGAACTTTGCCGATGACAGTCCCAAACATTGGCCAAATTCTGTGCCAGACTATGTAACTCTAAACTCATGTTCACAGACTTGAGCTTTTACGCCTATGTTCATAGTGGGGATATTAAATGCTGCACTTATCCTTTTGATATTTAACTTTATTGCTCTGCTCACATAGGTAATGTTAGAGGTTGGTACCATTCCTGTACTCGCATAGGGGCCTTAGGAGCAGGCAGTACTGTTGGCACCCAATTAGTGACCTTTGCGGTTTATTTAATTATAGTTTCTTATACAGTGACATAAGAGACTGTTTTTCCCCCAATGGGGACCTGGGTGACATTAGAGTCTGTTTTTATTCCCATGTCCCTGTCGAAGACACTTGAGGCTATTTTTATTCCAGTGCTTTTTCTCTGAGGCATCATACTGTGGCCTTTTTTCAGGTGTTTTCTGAAGTGTTTATCTGCAAAACATTTAACTCTGTTTTCTATGTTCTCCTGTATATGGGTTGTTATATCCTTATGTGTTATCAAAAGAGACTAGCTTAAATATGACCAATATTGTTAGGACTCTGATTAGATTTGTCATGGGCACCTCGTTGGTGAGTTCATGAAGCCCTCACCCACCAACCTGGTTGGTGGCATGCTTCATCATTGGGCCCACCCAGTGACACCTAATGTGTCCCGGGTGTGCTGCGACGCCTGATTACAGAGGAGCTGGTATTTTACTGAGAGTGCAGTGTGAGGTGTAAATTACATTTTAATAACTGGGTCCCTGTCAGCGGTTAAAATAAGGCTTGGGGATGTTCAAGAGAGGCGAGTTACTACCTCCTACATCCATCAGTTGGTCGGCATGTTTCAGCCAGTGCCTTAAACTAAATCTGGCTTTCCTCAGAACCTTTTTAAAATAGAGTGTAGTGCAGGTTAAAAAGGAGTGTAAGCTGGTCAACCCCTTACCACATCACTCCTGGAAGCATTGGCTGCAAAATCTAAGCGCATATATGAGAAGGGAATCCCCCCTCTCACACTTAGAGAAACACCTTAGTGAGTGTAACACATAGCCTGGATTACAATTTAATTTACCCTCGGGTACTGGGACCCCCGCCAAGCCGTTTTAACTCGCACTTCATTTTACACCTCACACTGCACTCTCAGTAAAATACCAGCTCCGCTGTAATCAGGCGTCGCAGCACACCCGGGACCCATTAGGTGTCACTGGGTGGGCCCGATGATGAAGCATGCCACCAACCAGGTTGGTGGGTGAGGGCTTCATGAACTCACCAACGAGGTGCCCATGACAAATCTAATCAGAGTCCTAACAATATTGGTCATATTTAAGCTAGTCTCTTTTGATAACACATATAAACTACGGGGACTCTGACTAGCTTTCTAGTACTCTCTCTCTCTCTTGATGTGCGCATGTTATATCCTTATACCTGCTGGGACCACTCAGCCATTCCTTACTCTGGGGCTGCTGAAATAAGTGCTGTTGAGGTGGATAATAAATAACGCCTATTACTGTGTCTTGAGGCCATTAAAAAAATAGAGTGTGATATATAAGTGTTGTAATTATTAACATGGATCAAGAGTCTTAATTGAAGAATTTCAAACATGGTAATTTACTGTATCGCGTTGCACTCTGTCCTACCTTTCTTATTCCTTGTACTTTACTTCTCTAATGTGTCCTAAATGTGACACACAGTGGTCTTCAAAACTCCATAATAAATAAAGAAATAAGTTGGAGGACCAGGAAGCTAATTTCTTAAACTATATGACCCATTATTTAAATCCCTGCAATCAACTGTTGAAGTCAGTGACTAACACCAGAGTTCCATTACTTATTATTGATCCCATTGATCCATAATCTACATTTATTAGTCCTGGTCTGTATATTTTGCCAAGCGGTCTGTTTATAGAAATACATTGTCCAACACTCTTGATTCTTGTTCTGGTTTTGCCTGTGTTTTGGTGCATATTGCTTCTCGGCTGGTACTTGCTTCAGCCAGTAGGCCCTGTCCGAGTAGCTAAATTCACTGTCTTTAACACTGCACTGAATACTTGACTCTGGAAGTGGCTGAATATAAAGTTAAGACATGTCTACAAGACTTGTGCCAGTTGTGTAGCCACACTAAAGTCAAATTATCGTATTTAGTGTCATTCCAATGAACAAATGGCTGGAAAAAAGTGGTTAAATAAAAAAATAAAAAAAGATTTCTAGCACTCATAAAAATTGTTTTGTACTACCCAGGGCATAGACTACTGATGTTTGTGATTTCCATTAGCTGTCCTTTGTAACACCTTGGTACAGCTCGTAGCATCTGAGGACCAGAGGGTAAGACACACCATCTGGGTGTTTCGAAACCTTTGTAGAACTTATGCCTTACCTAAGCTCTCCCTGTGCTGAATTTTCCAAACGTCTGCATTCGTTTCTTCAAATTTCCCATCTGAATATACATCAAACCCTGTCAGATTGCATTCCTAGAGCCCCCCCCGACCCGTTCCACTGTGAATCTTTAGGAGTCTCTACCATCCACCCATCCTGGAAAAAAAATGGTTGAGACCTCCTTTATCTCCAGACGGATATCCTATGAGTTCAAACATGCTATGGTTTCTCTTTGTATTAAAAACACTCCCTAAGCCCTTGTAATTCAAAGTACAACACTCTTGTGGTGCAGCGGGAAGGGCGAGAGAGCTAAAAAGTGTGGCTCTGTTACCGGTGCAAAAAGCATTGGTACAAACTTCTTTCCGGTGTCCGGTTGTGAATGATTTGAGTTGATTAGGAATAGTGCAAAGGAAATCCACCGCAATTATTGATCTGTTGTCTCCAAAAATCTCACAAAAGAAAGATGGAAAGACTTTGGGGCCAGGTGAATTAAGGCATTTTACAGCTGCAAACTCTGTGATTTGTAAACTTAGAGGGTTTGCATCCACAAAATGGCGTGTTGGTATTCACTAAACCCATTTTGCTTTTTAGTAAAGGCATACCAAATTGCAAGAAGGAGTTGTAAATAGATACCATATCACAATTTGGAAAGGGTCTGTATAAGGCATCCCTTCAAAATTGCTGTTTGGTTTTGGATGTGTCAGCGGTTTGCAACCGGAATTCGGGTCGCAAACCATTAAAAACGTACCAACACCTGAAAGGAGGTTGTACCTCATTTGTAAAAGGGGAAGGGTCTCCTCAGGACCCATTCCCCATTAAGAACACTGAGCAAAGTTACTAGCTCTCAAACCTTTTTTTTTTTATTAAAGTAAACTTTTCAATTATAATACAGCCTCGTTTCCTTTTGGGGGAAAAAGAGCTGCATGTTTAAAAAAAAGGTAACTTTTTTTAAAGGCGATCAGAGGCATGGTTGTCTGTTGACCCTAGAATGCCACCATCGATGTCATGTCCTCCAATTGGAGTGAGTTTCAATATGCAACATACCTCACTAATAATCATGAGGTAGATCAGATTGCGATCCACTGAAAGAATTTTGCAAAATTCCCCGTCAGTTGCATTGGTTGGTTTGCAAAATTATAATCGATTTGCGTAAAGTTGGTGCAACTGCTTTTTACAAATCCATTCTTAGTATATCTTGCCCTTAGATCTATAAAGCCTATGGGTGACTGAGGAGATTTATGGGTACCTATAGCGGCTCCTCCATAGGGGCGGGGGGGCGTCGCCGCACTGCTTTCTCGCAGTGCGAAAAGCAGAAACATAAAATGGTAAAAAAGCAGGAACATAAAATGGTAAAACTACTATTTCATGTTTCTGCTTCTCGTACTGCGAGACAGCAAAAGTGCCTGGTTGTGGGCGGGTGGGTTGGCGATCCGGCTAGAAGAAGCAGAAAGGCCTGGTGGTTGGGGGTTGGCGGTCGTTCTCGTGGGCAGCGGGAGTGCATACAGCCTACATAGAGAAAAGGGCCTCCCATTAGGCACCCGGGTGGTGCGCTGTGCGCCTGCACCGCACCAATCACAACGCTGTCATGACAGCGTTGTGATTGGCTGAGGGGAGGGAGGCTGCCTGTGGGTGGCTTTCCTGAGGAGAGCTGCAGGAAAATGCTGGAGGGCGGGATTCGTACCCAGCCAGGAGCTAAGGCAGCACAGGACAGTGGGTTTTATTTTAATTATTAAACCCCTCCCACCTTCCTCCCCAATCCCCCCGCGACGACCCCATTTACCTCCCTGTTATGCCATCCGCGACTGCGTGTGTGGTACTCGTGATTAATGCTCCAAGTCACAGTCTGCTGCAAGCATGTCAGAGAGAGTGAGGAACCAATAGCTTATCTTCTGTCCGCACCATTTATAAAAATCGACTAGCACACAGTGGGGATGCGCAGATTAAATCTTCTGAAATCTGGTGCACACATGTTCGACTCTGGCATGCTGCCTCTGTCTCTTTGTGCAATTTATTGGGCATCTGTTCATCACTCTTGTACTTCTCTAGGGCCTCTCGCAGGTCACAGTGCTGAAATGCAGTTAAGTGCTAAATGGATTTGTTGTGTAGATGCTCAGGTTCAATAGATTGTGTCTAATTATTTATTAATGTTCAGATTTTCTACAATGCAGGACACATCCAGACACCCGTTATTGGACTGCATACAGTGTGATAACACAGGCACACTGCAGGTTCAGACATAAGCCGTATCTCGCAGGGTGGCACACTGTTAGTCTATGGAGGTACAAGTGAGCTGTAAAACACAGGGGTACCTAGATCTGTCAGAGAATGTCTGAACTGTCACATGGAAAAACTGAGTAAGACAGAGTCACTGCATCTCAGGTCCTCATCAAATCATAGCCATCTTTGGCCCACATTTGGCTCACTGATGGTGGGGCTTTTAGTCCAATAAAGATGGGGTGCTCTGTGTGAATGACAGGAGTTGGACAATGACTATAAAATTAATCTCAGCAGACAAAACTTGCTGAGTCTACTAAATAAAAAGGGAAGTGAGGATAGAGAAGAAAAAAGAAGAAAAGAGAGAAAAAAGAAGAAAAGAAGCCTTAAGAAATATATTATTTTTAATGTAAAAAGATGAAAACAGAGATGCTCAAGACAGGGTGCTGGTATACAAAAACAACAAATTTCAAAACCAGACAAGTGGCTAAACACAACAATACATGTTACACAAAAAAGAACAACTTAGACAAAAATGAATGTGTCCTTATAAGCTTTTTTTAGGCCACACAGGCGTCGACGGCGTTTCGACCGCTGATTACTGCGCGGTCATCCTCAGGACTGAAAATTCTTGAGCAATAGCAATCTGAATAAAACAGGAAGACCAATCTTTGATTGAAGGTCATCCACCATAATTCATAGGGAAAAATTCCATAAGGGGTTTATTCTGACTTTCTTAGTTCGCAAATTTCTATAGGCAGTCCTTCATAGACTCCAAAAGGTCACAAAAGGTCACAAATCCTCTTTAGCAATCGCCCATTTAATCGGCGAGACCGAAGGATTTCTACTGCCAACACTTCGTGACGAGTTAGGCAGTAGAAATCCTTCGGTCTCGCCGATTAAATGGATGCCTGTGTGGCCTAAAAAAAGCTTATAATGACACATTATTTTTTGTCTATGTTGTTCTTTTTTGTGTAACATGTATTGTTGTGTGTAGCCACTTGTCTGGCTTTGAAATTTGTTGTTTTTGTATACCAGCACCCTGTCTTGAACATTTCTGTTTTCATCTTTTTACATTAAAAATAATATATTTCTTAAGGCTTCTTTTCTACTTTTTTCTCTTTTATTCTTTTTTCTTCTCTATCCTCACTTCCCTTTTTATATGGTAGACTCAGCAAGTTTTGTCTGCTGAGATTAATTTTATAGTGGTTTTTCTCCTGAACCAAATGTTAGTTGTATTGACAGATTGTCCATGGTTCAGGTTTACTGGACTGCCCTTGTGGTGTTTAAGGAGTTGGACAATGGCAGAATAGAGGATGTCTGGGTGCTCGGAACCTGCATCCACTTCTTTTCATGCTGCTGGTTGAGAAAGAGGTTGTCTGCTGCTGTATAAGAGGCAGCCTGTGGAAAACACATAAAATGCATGTTTCCGCAGTTTCAGACAGCACTCAAGTCCGGGCAGAGGCAGGCGGGCACTCGTCACTCCTATGTAAGAAGGCGGCTCCTAGGAAGCCATTGAATCAGAGCGCCAACGTGTCTGATATTGTTCTACAGTCGCTACAGAGCACTGGATACTGAAGTCCTTTCAGCAGCCAGAGCTGGTCCAGGTGAGTCACCCTCCTCACCCACTCCTGCAGTATGTGTCCCTCCTCGTTGTGGCTTTGTTCCTCTTTGTCAAGGTGGCTCTGTGGGTGAGCTCACCCTGAAGAGAGTGCTCCACTGTGTGCCTGAAAGAGTCTGGGCTCACCTGATAAACCCCGCAAGGGCTCGTACTAAGCCATGTCTAAACAAAAGTATATTCCTCCCTCCAGCCAGTTCCACTGAGAGGAGTGACTGGCATTTTCCATCCACGAAAGATCCCTTTTGTGGGGTAGATGTCCCAAATGTATTACTTTATATTGGGCCGGACTGGGAACCAAATTAAGCCCTGGCAAAATGTTCATACCGGTGGACTTTACAAGACGAATAGACCTCACAAATTTGCTTGAAAATGCACCATTTGCCCACTCTTTTTTTAAAACCATTTCAGGTGGAGAACCCCCCCGAATCCCCTGTAGGTCGTTCGGGCTCGGTCGCTACGCCCACTGCAGTGCAGTACGATAATTGTTTTACGTCTTACAACTTTCAAATGTCGCCAGCCCCCTCTGATGGGTACCATCAAATACACTCAAGGTTATAAATTCATTAAATGTGTAGTGCTAGAACAAGGGTTTTAAAGAGACTTGGGGGTGTCTCAGAAATAATATAGAAATGTGTTTTCTCATAATTAGAGCAATTGTATGGAACTGTCTTCTAGGTAGGTATACAGTGTCAAGCGCACACAACCTAAGTTTGTTCGATAGTTTGTGATGTGTTCTTTGAAGGAAGGACAAGACCAGACTTTTCTTTTTTTATTTGTTCCTTTCCTTATTTATTGTATCACAAAATGGTATTTGTATAAATGCAAACCAGCCGACACCTGTTTCGTCAAAAACGGGGTTGACCCGTGACTCTTCAGGGCTGTTGAAGTTAGGTTGAGATCGGTATCGTCGGACCGGTGATAATTCCAACCCGGTCCTAATCGGGCGTCGGTGAGTAATGTCCCCGTGTGCGCGGAGGAGGTGCTCCTTCGAACAGGGAATGTGAGTTGTGCCGCCGTTCAGTATACGGTCGGTCACAGACGGGCAAGCAAATCCGCTTGACCCATCGTTGAGGCTTGTCAGTAAGCCGGTTACGGTGAGGGACTCCTGTCAGTTCTCGAAAGTATGGTAGCTACCATAAAGAACACATCACAAACTATCGAACAAACTTAGGTTGTGTGCGCTTGACACTGTATATAGACTTATAGAAGGCAGAGCTCCTCTCTCCCTTCTCTCGCAGAGAATAGGGTTATCTCTGATCGAGCTGCACCAACAATTTACAATCATAACAACTACCTCGAACCTACCAGCTGTTGAGCGCCGTGCTATTTCTGAACAAAAACCCTACGCCGAACTTTGTGTCTTCTAGGTAGGATTGGGGGAATAAGTGACAGAATTAACCAAACATTGACAAAACATTTAAGGCTAGCATTGGCAAGCTAGTGTGATGGTTATTGTTACTTTTTATATTGCAATCGTATGCCACAAAATTAAAAAGAAGAAAAAGTGCTGCTGCCATAACATGGTGGCCATTTGCTTGAAATAAAAAATTTTATTTAAAAAATTACCATTTTAATAGAACAACAAGGGTTCTTTGTAGAACAGCTATAGATACCATGTTAAGTGTTTACGCACATCACAGGAAGATATGACTGTTATTCGTGCAGAGAGACAGCACAGTTGGGTTTGAATTACCGTAACCCGAAGACAGTTTAAACACAACAGAATGATTTAACAAGCATTTGCAATTAAATTGGTCTCGCATTTGCACGAGTTTGAGCTATTGGCATTGTAAATGACAATGCCTTTTATGTTTTGAAAACCTGTAAGCGGTGTGTAAACATGCACTTTGTTCTTATAGTCCTTGCTTACGAGAAGCAAGGTTGGCAGTAAAAGAGGAGCAGTTATTGCCAGCCTTGCTTCTTGTAAGCAACTACAAGTATAAAGTGCGTGTTTACGAACTACTTGCAGGTTTACAAAACACATACATTTTATTTTTACAACCACAAAAGTATTGCACCTGAGGCACTGTCTGGAAGGGAACTACATTGCAGATGATATATTGTATGCAAATTAGATTGCTTTCCCTACCTGAGCCTTCCACTACCCTGAAATGTATATGATTACTGTCGAGAGCAAGATGGCCGCCTAGACGCCGCGTTAGCTGCTCCCTGCTCCCGACTCAGAGAGCTTACTTTGATGATTGTGCCTACCTCGTTATTTGGCCACGCCGGTCTGCTTCTCCGGCGACAGGTCTGTTTCCTCTCTCAACTGCTGCAGACTGCCTTCAGGTGGAGAGCGAGTCTGTCTGGTGGGCTCCGTGGCGGCTGTTGGTCTCTGGAGTGTCCGGTAAGGCAAAGCCCTGGGATGCCACCATAGGGAGCCAAACAAGCGAAGGAGCGGGGGGAGCTGGCAGGGACGCTCCCAGCATGCCCTGCTCCTTCTGGCAAGAAGCTAGCACATAAACCTGAGGAAATGACAGGATCGGGGAATGGCAAGTCCCAGATGGGGAAATAAGTTTTGAATCCAGTGCAGCCAGGTGGATAAATGGCTCCAGCATGCCTGAATTGCCCTAAGGACAGACAGCCCTCTATTGCAGAGATATTTTCAGGTAAATTGGGCAGCCAACCCTCGAGTGATCAGGGTAAGTGGGCAGCAACAGCCTCACCACAGGAGCTGATTATTCCTTCGGCCACAGGGGATAAAACAGTGGAAAGGTGTAAGAAGGGGAGCTTTAGCTCCTTTAAATGCCCTGCACAAAAAGTGCCTGAAAAGGAATGCGGGGAGCAATCTGCCTCATCTGGAGAGATTCTGGGGACTGGAGGGTCTGGGATACAGGGGCTAGAGACACCCACAGTGGTTTCAGATGAGGTAGAACTGCTGGGGCCTAGTAACACACTAGGTCCCCAACAGGTAAATAAAAAAGCTCAAGAGCAAACTGATATAAATCGGAGAGAGGGGTCCCCTGCGGAGAAATTCTTTTCTTTAACAGATGATTCAGACCTGTCTGGCCTTAGCAAGGTGCTGACGGACGACAAATCCGCTCAAGAATCATCAAGGGACAACTCAGAGGATGGGAAAGCGCAGCCCGCAATTCAGAAATGGCTCTCACTCTCTAAAAGAAGACGGGAGAGAGCACGAAAAATTGAGAGGGAATCAGGACCTGAACTGGGCATTACTTGGCAACTGAAGTGGGACTACTCAGCAACTCGCCAGATATATAGCGATGATGAGGGAGAGAAATCGGGCACCTCCCAGGGAGCCCCTACACCAGATCTGTCTGCTACACCCTCAATGGAGGTAATCTACGCCACCCTGCAGCATATGCAGTCTGAGGCAAGAGTGGAACACAAAAGAGCTCACCTAGCCACTAAAAAGATTCAAGGTGCCGTACGTAAGGTATCTAAAATTTGTTGAGAGATGGCAGAGCGAATTACTATGGTCGAGGAAAATGTAGAGGCAGCAGCCACGGTGGCGGCGGTGGTCGAGCAATGGCAAAATGTACATGAGACACAGCTTGCAGATGTGAGGTGGAAGTAGGAAGACTTTGAACACCGCCAGCGTAGAAATAACCTTCGGTTCCTCGGTCTAGCGGAGATGGCGGAATGAAATAAACAGCAGGGTCTTTTATATTGAAGCTACTTAAGGGAGCCTTCCCCAATTTTGCCCATTGGGATTGGGAATCTGAGGTCCAAAGAGTTCATTGTTTTCATCTGATGCTCAAAAAAAAAATCAATTTCAGCAGGAAGAGAAACCAAGAGCAGTGCTGTGATACTTTGGCAGTTTTCTTCTGCGCCAAGCCATCTTTGACAAGTCAAGACCTGAGGCAAGGAGGTCATTGGAGGGTCATACCTTCTTAGTTCGCCCGGATTTCTGTAATGCAACGGTAGAACGGAGGTGGCAGCTCCGTCAGCTTTTTTCTCGATTCCAGTGACTTGGGTGTGAAGTATATCTATTGAGTCCTGCCCGCCTCAAGATTATATTCAAGGGAAAGATGCAGACTTTTTTCTCTGAGATCAAAGAACCAGACCAGATTTCTAATGAGACTGGAATGGGCTGATTGTCATGCTTGGCGGGTTCTGTTGGTACATAGATGAGGCCCTCTTAAGGAGGGATGCTGTTTTTCTTTATCTTAAGGATTAGATGTTTGGCTTCTTTGGGTGGGATTTCTTATTTTTTCTGTGGGTTCTGTTCTGGATTCAGGCTATTTTGGTGGGTTTACCTTTGTTTTTTTTTTTTTGGGTGGGGTTGTGAGGTTTAGGGTCGGGACAGGGGCAGCAGCGGCTTGGTGGGTAGTTGGAACCATCATGAGGGTCAGGATTGACCCTTTTGCTTGTGCAAAGGGATGGGAGCGGGGAGGGGTGGCTGAATTGGGGATGGGGAAGAGATCCAAGACCAGGGGGTAGGGGTTGGTTGAGTGGGCAGCAGGGTTTCGGGAAGGTTTTGTATTATAATAGGATTAATTTAAGAACAGCCTCAATTAACATTTGTGGGCTAAACAACTTCCAAAAGAGTCAAAGAGTCAACATAGATGTGCAGTTTTTAAAGACAGATATCCCCTGCTTACAAGAACCTCATGTGGAAGGTTCTCAGAAGCAGTTATTAGAATTCTCAGGTTACCAAATTATATCCAGGACTCTGCAAGGTTCCCGCTCTGGTGGGGTAGCAATTCTGGCTGGTGAGGGCAAGATTCGTTGTAATAAAAGCAGGGCAGATAAACATGGGAGATGGGCGGATGCAGAAATTATGTATACACAAGGCTCTTTTACTCTGTGCTCTATTTATGGTCCTGTTATCTATGATTCTACTCTACTCGGTGGGATCTGCACTGAACTAACTGGGTGGGCGTTCCCTTTAGTTACCTGTGGAGACTTTAATATCAATATTAAGTGAGACTCCGTGAGGTTAGATACCGTGGCCTACCATGGACGCTAGCCTAAGGTGTTTCAGTCACTAAAAGATCTAGTTCAAACTCATGGGTTGTATGATGTATGGGCAGAAAAGTTCCCCTCGGACTCCAGCTTTACATACTATTCTGATCCACATAAAGTTCATGTCCGTCTTGATTACTTTTTTATATCTAGTCGATGACTCCAGGCATCACGTATTTTGAAATACCCTTGTGTAATGTCTGACCATAACCCGTTAGTATTGGAGGTAGATATTAAAGCAACTCCACAGATTAACAGGGCATGGTCGTTCGAGCGAGCGTTACTCTTAAATGAAGACTATCTGTGTTAGATGAGTGAGTGTATACCGTTGTTCATAACCGAGAATGTGGGGACTGCCCCCTTGAGCATAGTATGGGACATGCTGAAAGCCGGGATAAGGGGGGAAACGATAAGGTTTAGCTGGGGAAGGCAAAAGAGGGAGAAGCAGAAACTACAGGGGCTATATCAGACTCTCGCTCGTGCGCAGGCTAGGTTGGTGGGTGCAGTCTCTGCGAAGTTGGATATTGAGGAGGCCCAGCTTCTGGTTATTCTTGCTAAATCAGCAATAGAGGATGTATCTACCAAGAAGCGGGCCTATAAATATAATTTATAAATATATGTTTGGAACAACAAAACTAATGAAATTAATGATAAATTGGGGCACACCTTAGCATTTTGTGCCAGACAACAGGTGGCGTTTGGTGAGTTCAAACAGATCAAATATCTGGAATTCGGTCTCATTTCTGATGTAGGAGGGATATGATTGGCTTTTCAGAGGTATTACCGGCAACTCTATAAGGAGGAGACTTCTGAACTAGTGGAGATTGAGTGGCATCTAGAGTCTTCTAATATGGAAGGTTTGGATGAGGATGGTAGGAGTATTCTGGATCAGCCAATCTCTGCAGAAGAGATGGCACTTACAATCTCAGGGCTCTCATCTGGTAAGCCTGCGGGAGTAGATTTATTACCTGGGGAGTTGTATAAAGTGTTTCCTTTCACCCTTAGTAAATTTATGCTGGAGTTGTTTTTGGATATTCAAAGAGGTTTTCCCCTTCCTGAATCTTGGGCCTCTGCAAGGATTGTGGTTTTCCCGAACAAGGGCAAACCAGTACAAGAGCTAGGCTCAAACCGCCCAATTACTTTAATTACCTGCGATACAAAGACCGTTGCAACTTTTTTGGCCTCAAGGTTACAGGGGTCATAAGGAAAATTGTGTCACCTGTACAACATGGTTTTATCCCGGTGTTTGGCAAAAACATCACACCCGGCGGGTGATTACCTTATTTGATATAGCTAAAATAAGCCCATGGCATTGTTGTTATTGGATGCCGAGAAAGCCTTTGATTGGTTTTCTTGGCCTTATCTCTGGTCAATCTTGGAGAAGAAGGGATTGAGGCGCGAGTTTATTGGGTGATTTAAAATGTTATACATTAACCCTACGGTAGGATCAGATTAATGGGTGGAGAATCAGAGCCAGTTAAAATTCAGCGGGGGACAAGGCAGGGGTGCCCCTGCTCCCCCCTCCTTTATATAGATCGTCTTATTTATCGAATTAAGAACAACTCCCTAATCCGGCCAATTTCCACTTCGGCTGGGAGACTAAAATATTGGCGTATGCCGATGACCTTGCAATTGTCACTCCAGTTCCCGCTTGAAGTTGAGACTTGTCCATTTGGCCGAATCTCGGGTTATAACCTGAACCGGGACAAAACCCAGATTCTCATTAATGATAATGTTTGCTTTAAGGATACACAAGTTTTGTCAGATGCTGTTTATCTGGGGGTTGAGATCTCGGCAGACATGGATAAAATTGTTGAGGGGAACCTGGGACCACTAATAGACCGAACTAAAACTGATCTAAACAGATGGAATAACCTTAGACTAACTTTGATTGGTAGGAGCAATCTTATAAACATGATGTTTCTCCCTAAGATCTTATATTTTTTCAGAGCCATCCTGTTGGAGGTAAATAATACTTGGTTTAAAATGCTGGACAGCATGGTCGGAAGGTTCCTTTGGGCCTTTGGTAGACCACGGAGGGCATTGAAGTTTCTTTGTTTGTCAAGAGAAGGGGGTTTGGGCTGTATCAAACTGTAGGTTGTATTATTGGACTTCTGCCCTTCAACAAATTACTCCCCTACTATTTGATGTAGGTCAGAGAGGTGTGGGGGCAGTATTGTACCTACATGTTTTGAACCAATCCTGGGAGAAGGGGCCCGAGGGTTTTTGTTCAGACAGCTGGGATTTAGCTATTTAAAAAAAGTAAGATTCAAGACCCTAATATATGTAGCTCAGGTATGGACCAGTATTTGGAAAAAGCTCGGGATCGGGTGAATCTGGGGTTACACTCCCCTTCAAGATAATCCCCTCCTACCAGATATCTTTTATGATTCATACATCAAGCAGTGGGGGAAGAATAGCGCACCTGTATCCTTGGGGACTTTTTTAATGAAGAGGGCTTTGCCACATTTGAGGAAGAGAAAAGAACATTTACTTTAGGAAATAATGAATGTTTCAAATTCTTGCAAATTAGAGACTTTGTTGGGAAGAAAAAGGGTGGAGGTGAAGGGTTTAATAAAGTAGAACTGGTGGAGTTGATGAGGGGAGATAAACACCCCATTGGGAAGATTTCTAAACTTTTAAATGGGAGGTTGGGGGGTGATATGGAGGAACGTGTGGCCGGTGGCAGGCAAACAGTCTGGTTATGGAGAGAGACAGTCTCCTCTCTTTGGAGCTTATTCGATCGACGATGCTGTCCGCAAACCTTTAAGTCCAACATTATAAGACTTGGTTTACTCTTTGTATAACTCCGGCAAAGATCAGCAATTGAGGGCGTGTTGGCGGTTTAAATTGTTCCTGCAGTCAAATGTTTGGGGTTGATTGAGTTCATATGTTGGCAGATTGTCAAGGGCTAGTGAGCCGAAGAAGAGAGCTAAATTATTTTTTTAAGGTCAAATTAAATTTGAAGGTTTCGGACACATCACAATTAATTATCTTAGGAGTTCATGAACAGGAAATCTCCCCGGTTGCACACTCTATGTTTTTGTTTCTCGCGATGGCAGTGTTTAGATTGTGCTTAACGACAGCTTGGTTGGATCCTGCCCCTCTATCGTTTAATCATTGTCTGGGCCGTTTAATTTCGGTGTACAATATTGAAAGGGCTGTTTATGCTCAGAAGGGTGCTGTAAAAAGGGGTTGCAAATTTGGGAACCTTTGAGGGAATGGTTGGAATCCCATGAAGATGGCCAATAGACACTCAGCTTATGGCTTCCTCATTTCCTTTCCATTTCTTGCTCTTGTTTGTTTTGTACAAGTCTTTTTTTGCTCAATTGTTGCACGGCTCAATTGATGTGGTTTTCGTTTTGTATAATGGCTTGGATTGTCGGTGTGGGAGGAGGGATATAGGGAAATTAATTTGTTAAAAGCTAATAAAGATGGTTTACATTTTTTTTTATATGATTACTAATCTTAATTTAACTGATATTTGCCTCCAAACAGAAGTATGTATAGAGTTAAGAATAGCAAATATAGACTATCTTTGCAAAAATCTAGTGGTAGGGCTATGCAGTGGATGCCATATTATTGCAGGTCTATTATTATCCTGT
Source organism: Lissotriton helveticus (assembly GCF_964261635.1). NCBI lineage: Eukaryota > Metazoa > Chordata > Amphibia > Caudata > Salamandridae > Lissotriton > Lissotriton helveticus. Next base: position 136,053,052 of record NC_136071.1, on the reverse strand, counting down.
CCCAAGAATAGTGTCATACAACCAGAGTGATGGCAGGTACACTGCACACATCGAAAAGGTAGCCAGGCGTCTTGGATCTACATTTCAGCACTGGATCACAGAAGTAACATTTATGCATCCCAGATGCATCAGAATACTGTGCAACACATGCAGGAGTAGGCACATCCCAATTCTCAGAGTTAAATGATCCTAAATGTTGATTTCTCCAAGTTTACAGAATGCCTCACGGAGAGTGGAAACCAAATCCTAACGAGTAACTGTTATTTTGGGAAAACATATTGGGCCAGATGTAGGAGCCAAAATACCGGTCGGTAACGGCCGATTTCGGCCGTTACCGACCGGTATTTAAGAATCGGCATGTAGGGGGCATATTTTACCGATTCGGTAAATTTACCGAATTGGTATTTTTACCGATACGGAAACTTTCAGATGTAGGTGGGACTCTTCAGAGTCCCAAAGGCCCTACAAATTCGGTATTTTACCACCCAATCCAATTGGGTGTTAAAATACCGAATTCAGGTGTGCATGCACATGTGTGCATGCATACCTAGCCATGTGACAGACAGACATGCCCTTACGGCATGTCTGTGTGCCACATGGCGCACATGCCTATTTTTGGGGTGCCAGAGGGTGTCAAAGTGACACCCCCTGCACCCTTGCAGAATTCGGTATTTACCGAATCGGTAATTACCGATTCGGTATTTCCCATTGATTCCTATGGGCTTCACAGCCCATAGGAATCAATAGGAATTACCGAATCGGTATTTCCACATCTGGAAATACCTACATCTCCCCCCTTCAAATTTACCGATTCATAAATACCGAATCGGTAAAATTCGGTATTTATGAATCGGTAAATACAACTTACCTACATCTAGCCCAATTGTTCCTTAAAATAATGGTTAGGATTTCTTAAAGCTTCCCCAAGGAAATTAGGTACAGCAGCACAAATGGGTGAGGGCCACACTTTGCTGGCCGCAGAAATTGATTTTGCTGCTCAAATAAAAGTCGTCGGTTAAGGACAGAGCTTTAAGTGGGCCGGGTCTTGCTGGTGCTGAGCACCGGCAGTTCTTAAAAGCAGGTGCCGAAACGGGTCCCAATCAGGCTCTCCATTTTTACCCTCTGGGTGGGCGAAAAAAACTTATCTCTGTAAAAGTAGCACCCTACACTGCTTTTGATTTTTGATGTAACTTCAAAGGGACTCGTTTTTCAGTTATATATAATGCAAACATGAGCACCAGTCAAATTACACAAGGACATGTTCATTCGTGGGTACAGGATGTTGAGCTGACGTCAGGCTTAAACCTGCTTTCTCCGCTCAAAAGTCGGTAGCTATAGCCTTACGCCACAATCTCGCCCACAAGAACTCACCATTTTTAATATTATATACAACGAAGTCATAGTTGTTGCTAACTTGTAGGTGTAATGTTACTTGCTGCATTATATATCTGGATGCAATGTAAGAAGCAGCAAAATACTAGTCAGGTGAGCACTATGCTCAGCACAGATTTTTTGAGTAAGTGTTTTAAGCCACGCCCTTAATTTCATTGGCTACTCTCCTATGGGAGACTGCCCCCCCAGTTTTTTCATCCCGCTTAAAGACCTGGTTAAGGAGAAGAGCCACCTCCATTCCAGTGGTTGGTAATGGGCAGCACATTTAGGGTGGCGTCAACTTCTAACCACACAAAACCAAACATTTGAGATAGGCCCATACCCACAGAATCCTCAGCAGCACACATTCTTCTATGGGATTTCATATTTTTACATTATGGTCTGGGTATCAATTCAGAGGCACTTTCAGTGTGATAACCCAGTGTTGGTCCAATCTCATCTTCCGAACAGTATTACAGCGCTTGTGCCATCAAGGATCAGAGTATCTGTTCCTACAGCCACAGCAATTTCCCTTGGCACTGAGGACACCGCAACATTCATCCATTGCCCATAATTTGCAGACTATTTAAAATACAACTACTTGCAAGTCTGTCTGCACTGGTGCAGCTATAAAGCAGCTGTGGGAAGTGTCTGCAAAGGAGTCTGGGCAATCTTCCTGGCCAATCTCTGTAGTTCACACTGCGGAAGCAAAGTTGGCTTCATAGCTGAAAACGAAGCCAGGCGAACTAATTGAATTAACTGCTAAACTGCACTAGCAAACTATCGCAGATCCAGGGAAGCAAAATCAACTAGAGTAGCGTCCACTTGTAGTCATACTCTTAAGACCGCCCACTTCTAATGGTGCACCGATGTGTTTCGGATCGCAGGCAGCAGTCACCATTCACTGCACGCTGTGAATGTCGCCTTCTGATGGAGAGAGACAAGATTTACAGCTGTCTGAGGGAGCTAACCTCCGCTGCAAAGCAGTGTGCAATTTGAAAACCTATGGCTTAGGAGTGGCTTAAACAGTACATTTTACCTACAATGTAACTAGCGTGGAGAAAATCACTATCCACATCGCCACAACACACCTCTATGTAATCAAGGGAACGCCCTTACCATCCACTCATGGGGTGCGCTCAAAGTAACAAAAGAGTGGGTGCATGGTGTGAGGGTGCCTGAAACAAGCCCAACCCCTTTAAAAAGAAGCCCAAGTATCGTCAGGGGCTACTAAAAAAGCCCAAAAGAAGCCCAAGCCTGATAATCTGTCTTGAAAAGGGTATAAAAGAAGTATGCGACATACAGCATAAAAGATTTTTAAAAACTCTACACAGATTTATGTATTTAGTTGTAGGCAGTGCATCGTCCTGTACTCCGGCGGACTCGGGCAGGTTCATACAGGTGTGGAGGAAGGGGTGCGATGTCCACAAGTAGCCTTGCGCACAGAAAGAAGTGCGGCATGTGAAGACATTGATGGTTTGTTAGGGGGTCAGATGAAGCACTGAGCTTGCTGGGGAAAAGGAGGACTCACATTGGCAGAGCGCCGATAGAAGGAAAAAAAAAAGCGGTTGCCATTGCTGAAGCTGGCGTCCTGCGAGTGCTGTGTACAATAATTAAGTAAATAGTTCTGATAATGAAAGCTAAAGAGTTACGATACATGTAAAAGGGCCATTCCTCATGGGAGGTAACAGAAGACTGGGTGGTTCTAAGGAGGGACTAATAAGCCTATTAACAAATCAAAAGCCAACATTTACAAAAGACAGTGACGCAAGCCAATGAAAAATATGGGCATAGAGTGGGCGGAGTTCAATTCCATACCTCAATACAGCATGTCTCGACGAGACCGCGCAAGCGCTGCCTAGGAGAGTCCAAACATGGATAAAGATCAGAAGGAAAAAACATTTGGCAAAATAAAGTATTGTTGCGCCAGCCCGGATATGGAAACACTCTTCCTTAATGTGGGCATGTGTGGGAAATGACACCACTGACATTGCAGGAGAGGTCGTTGCTAAAGTGGTCTGTACGCTGTGGTGGGTGAAATCGACGTTTGAAAGGCATTTCAGAAAAACAATAGATGAAGAGCTCACCCAGAGCTTCCTATATGCATGTAAAAAATTATATTTTATATTTATGACTTTGTTTTGATTATATGAGGCTGACAAGACGGATAAAGCTGTCTGTAGTGGGAACTACAATGTGCGTGATAGAATCAGGAAGGAGACCTCAAACTAGAAGAGCAAATATTTCGCAGGAGGAGAACGTAAGGGATTGGCAGCTCTTATCTGAAGTCCAAATGTACCTATTTATGCAATCAGTTTTGAAAACATGATAGTGCACACTTCCGGGAGCAGTAAGGTATCGCCCTAAGATGAACTTGTTAGGTCGAGCTGGCGTTGGAGCGCAAAGCGCTCCCGCCAGCGAGACTATAGTCACCTTCCTCCCTGTCAAGGGAGTAACAGCTGTGAACGAGCCCGATACAGACCTGGGCACGAGCCGACCCAGGTCTGTGAACGCGCTTCAAGGTTGAGCAGCTTGTGCACGTTTGTTGGACGTCAGGCGCTGCAAGCCCGCCAGACCAATTATCCCAGCATGAAACTCTACTTCCTGAGGCGCCACAAGACCAATTATCCCAGCAGGAGTCTCCACTTCCTCAGGCGCCGCAACAATTTTCACCGCATGAGACCCACTTATCACAGCATGTCAACAGGGGCCCCAGGCTGCTGGAGCACTCAACTATAATTAATGTGCAGTTGAGTGCTCCAGCAGCGTGGGGCGGCTCTCGGCATGCTGTGATAATTATCACTTTGGGGCCTCATGCTGTGATAATTAGGGCGGCATGCTCTATTTGCAGCACTGAACATTTTCAAAGAAGGCATTGGAGACACTAACCCTCACGCCCTCACTCGCCCTCACACCCCCTGACCCCTCACACACCTCCTCACCCTCACACCCCCTCACTCTCACACACCCTCACATACCCTCACACACCCTCACTCACCCTCACACACCCTCACACACCCTCTCACCCTCACACCCCCTCACACCCTCACACCCCCTCACCATCACTCACCCTCTCACCCTCACACCCCCTCAACCTCACACTGCCTCACCCTCACACCCCCTCACACCCCTCACCTTCACACCCCTCACCCTCACACCCCTCACCCTCACACCCCTCACACACTCTCACCCTCACACACTCTCACCCTCACACACACTCACCCTCACACCCCTCACATACCCTCACTCACCCTCCCACACCCTCACTCACCCTCACACACCCTCACACACCCTCTCACCCTCACACCCTCACCCTCACACCCCCTCACACCCCCTCACCCTCACACCCCCTCACCCTCACACCCCCTCACCCTCACACCCCCTCACCCTCACACCCCCTCACCCTCACACCCTCTCACCCTCACACCCCCTCACCCTCACACACCCTCACCCTCACACACCCTCACCCCCCTCACTCACCCTCACACACACTCACACACCCTCACATACCCTTACCATAGCATAACAAACAAAAGCATAGGATAGCAAAAGCACAGCATAACAAAACAAAGCATAGGATAGCAAAACACAACAAAACATAGCATAGCAAAACACAACAAAGCATAGCATAACAAAACACAACAAAACACCATAGCATAACAAAACAAAGCATAGCAAAACAAAGCATATCATAGCAAAACAACAAAACATAGCATAACACAACAAAACATAGCAGAACAAAACATAGCATAACAAAACAGCATAACAAAACAAAGCATAACAAAACATAGCATAACAAAACATAGCATAACAAAACATAGCATAACAAAACATAGCATAACACAGCAAAACATAGAATAGCATAACAAAACAAACCATAGCATAACATAACAAAGAATAGCAAAACACAACATAGCATAGTAAAACAAAACAAACCATAGCATAACATAACAAAGAATAGCAAAACATAGCATAGTGAAACAAAACAAAACATAGCATAGCATAACATAACACAACAAAACAGCAGAACAAAACAGCAGAACATAACAAAACAGCAAAACAAAGCATAGGATAGCAAAACAAAACACAGCATAGCAAAACATAGCATATCATAGTAAAACAACAAAACAGCATAACATAACACAACAAACCATAGCAGAACAAAACATAGCATAACAAAACATAGCATAACAAAACATATCATAACAAAACATAGCATAACAAAACAGCATAACAAAACAGCAGAACATAACAAAACATAGCATAACACAGCAAAATTTAGAATAGCATAACAAAACAAACCATAGCATAACATAGAATAGCATAACAAAACAAAACATAACATAACAAAGAATAGCAAAACAAAACATAGCATAGTAAAACAAAACAAACCATAGCATAACCTCTTAAGTGCTGCGCCTATACCAACGGCCGACGGCACCACTACCTCGGGAGTGCTGCCGTCGGCCGTTGGACGTTCCAACTGCACCTGCGCAATGGAACGTTCAGCACTGGAGCTGGACGTTCCAAAGCAGCTAAGGTGTTATCATAACACAACAAAACAGCAGAACAAAACAGCAGAACATAGCAAAACAAAGCATAGGATAGCATAGCAAAACATAGCATAACATAAACAAAAATAGCATAGCAAAACATAAAATAGCATAGCATAGCAAAACATAGAATAGCATAACATAACACAACAAAACAGCAGAACAAAACAGCAGAACATAACAAAACATAGCAAAACAAAGCATAGGATAGCAAAACAAAACAGCAAAACATAGCATATCATAGTAAAACAACAAAACATAGCATAACAAAACACAGCAAAGCATAACACAGCAAAGCATAGGATAGCAAAACACAGCAAAGCATAGGATAGCAAAACACAGCAAAGCATAGGATAGCAAAACACAGCAAAGCATAGGATAGCAAAACACAGCAAAGCATAGGATAGCAAAACACAGCAAAGCATTGGATAGCAAAACACAGCAAAGCATAGGATAGCAAAACACAGCAAAGCGTAGGATAGCAAAACACAGCAAAGCATAGGATAGCAAAACACAGCATAACATAGAGCAAAATAGCGCATAACATAGCGCATAACATAGCGCAACATAGCGCATAACATAGCGCATATAATTAGCGCATAACATAGCGCAACATAGCGCAACATAGCATAACATAGCGCGCAACATAGCGCATAACATAGCGCATAACATAGCGCAACATAGCGCATAACATAGCGCATAACATAGCGCATAGCGCATAACATAGCGCATAACATAGCGCATAGCGCATAACATAGCGCATAGCGCATAACATAGCGCAACGCATAGCGCATAGCATAGCGCATAACATAGCGCATAACATAGCACATAACATAGCGCATAACATAGCGCATAGCATAGCGCATAGCATAGCGCATAACATAGCGCATAACAGCGCATAACATAGCGCATAACAGCGCATAACATAGCGCATAGCATAGCGCATAACATAGCGCATAGCATAGCGCATAACATAGCGCATAACATAGCGCATAAAATAGCGCATAACATAGCGCATAACATAGCGCATAACATAGCGCATAGCATCGCGCATAACATAGCGCATAACATAGCGCAACACATAGCGCATAGCGCATAACATAGTGCATAACATAGCGCATAGCTCATAACATAGCGCATAACATAGCGCATAGTGCATAACATAGCGCATAACATAGCGCATAGCACATAGCATAGCGCATAGCACATAGCATAGCGCATAACATAGCGCATAGCGCATAACATAGCACATAGCGCATAACATAGCGCATAACATAGCGCATAACATAGCGCATAACATAGCGCATAGCATAGCGCATAGCATAGCGCATATCGCATAACATAGCGTATAGCGCATAACATAGCGCATAACATAGCGCATAACATAGCGCATAACATAGCGCATAACATAGCGCATAACAGCGCATAGCATAGCGCATAGCATAGCGCATAACATAGCGCATAGCATAGCGCATAACTTAACGCATAACATAGCGCGTATCGCATAACATAGCGCATAGCGCATAGCATAGCGCATAGCATAGCGCATAACATAGCGCATAACATGGCGCATAACATGGCGCATAACATGGCGCATAACATAGCGCATAACATAGCGCATAGCATAGCGCATAGCATAGCGCAATATAGCGCATAGCATAGCGCATAGCGCATAACATAGCGCATAGCGCATAACATAGCGTACAGCGCATAACATAGCGCATAACATAGCGCATAGCGCATAACATAGCGCATAATATAGCGCATAGCGCATAACATAGCGCATAACATAGCGCATAGCGCATAACATAGCGCATAGCGCATAACATAGTTCATAGCGCATAACATAGCGCATAACATAGTGCATAGAGCATAGCGCATAACATAGCGCATAACATAACGCATAACATAACGCATAGCGCATAACATAGCGCATAACATGGCGCATAACATGGCGCATAACATGGCGCATAACATAGCGCATAACATAGCGCATAGCATAGCGCATAGCATAGCGCAATATAGCGCATAGCATAGCGCATAGCGCATAACATAGCGCATAGCGCATAACATAGCGTACAGCGCATAACATAGCGCATAACATAGCGCATAGCGCATAACATAGCGCATAATATAGCGCATAGCGCATAACATAGCGCATAACATAGCGCATAGCGCATAACATAGCGCATAGCGCATAACATAGTTCATAGCGCATAACATAGCGCATAACATAGTGCATAGAGCATAGCGCATAACATAGCGCATAACATAACGCATAACATAACGCATAGCGCATAACATAGCGCATAACATAACGCATAGCGCATAACATATAGCACATAGCGCATAACATAGCGCATAGCGCATAACATAGCGCATAGTGCATAACATAGCGCATAACATAGCGCATAGCGCATAACATAGCGCATAGTGCATAACATAGCGCATAACATAGCGCATAGCGCATAACATAGCGCATAGTGCATAACATAGCACATAACATAGCGCATAGCGCATAACATAGCGCATAACATAGCGCAACATAGCGCATAACATAGCGCATAGCGCATAACATAGCGCATAACATAGCGCATAGCGCATAACCTAACCTAACCAAGCATAGCGCATAACCTAACCTAACCAAGCATAGCGCATAACCTAACCTAACCAAGCATAGCGCATAACCTAACCAAGCATAGCGCATAACCTAACCTAACTAAGCATAGCGCATAACCTAACCTAACCAAGCATAGCACATAACCTAACCAAGCATAGCGCAAAACCTAACCTAACCAAGCATAGCGCATAACCTAACCTAACCAAGCAGAGCGCATAACCTAACCTAACCTAACAAAGCATAGCGCATAACCTAACCTAACCTAACAAAGCATAGCGCATAACCTAACCTAACCAAGCATAGCGCATAACCTAACCTAACCAAGCATAGCGCATAACCTAACCAAGCATAGCGCATAACCTAACCAAGCATAGAGCATAACCTAACCAAGCATAGAGCATAACCTAACCAAGCATAGAGCATAACCTAACCAAGCATAGAGCATAGCCTAACCAAGCATAGAGCATAGCCTAACCAAGCATAGAGCATAGCCTAACCAAGCATAGAGCATAGCCTAACCAAGCATAGAGCATAGCCTAACCAAGCATAGCATAGCCTAACCAAGCATAGCATAGCTTAACAAAACACAACAAAACATAGCATAACATAACAAAACATAGCATAGCTTAACAAAACACAACAAAACATAGCATAACAAAACATAGCATAACAAAACAAAACATATAGCCTAGCAAAACATAGCATAGCATACCAAACACAACAAAACATAGCATAGCATAACAAAACATAGAAAAACAAAACATAACACACACCACACACACAGCCACGCACACACAACTATCTGTCTATCTATCGCCCTTACTCTATCTGTCTATCTATCGCCCTCACTCTATCTAATCGCCTTCACTCTATCTATCGCCTTCACTCTATCGCCTTCACTCTATCTATCGCCTTCACTCTATCTATCGCCCTCACTCTATCGCCCTCACTCTATCTATCTATCGCCCTCACTCTATCTATCTATCGCCCTCACTCTATCTATCTATCGCCCTCACTCTATCTATCTATCGCCCTAACTCTATCTATCGCCCTCACTCTATCTATCGCCCTCACTCTATCTATCGCCCTCACTCTATCTATCGCCCTCACTTTATCTATCGCCCTCACTCTATCTATCTATCGCCCTCACTCTATCTATCTATCGCCCTCACTCTATCTATCTATCGCCCTAACTCTATCTATCTATCGCCCTAACTCTATCTATCTATCGCCCTAACTCTATCTATCTATCGCCCTCACTCTATCTATCTATCGCCCTCACTCTATCTATCTATCGCCCTCACTCTATCTATCTATCGCCCTAACTCTATCTATCGCCCTAACTCTATCTATCGCCCTCACTTTATCTATCGCCCTCACTTTATCTATCGCCCTCACTTTATCTATCGCCCTCACTCTATCTATCTATCGCCCTCACTCTATCTATCTATCGCCCTCACTCTATCTATCTATCGCCCTCACTCTATCTATCTATCGCCCTCACTCTATCTATCTATCGCCCTAACTCTATCTATCGCCCTCACTCTATCTATCGCCCTCACTCTATCTATCGCCCTCACTTTATCTATCGCCCTCACTCTATCTATCTATCGCCCTCACTCTATCTATCTATCGCCCTCACTCTATCTATCTATCGCCCTAACTCTATCTATCTATCGCCCTAACTCTATCTATCTATCGCCCTAACTCTATCTATCTATCGCCCTAACTCTATCTATCTATCGCCCTAACTCTATCTATCTATCGGCCTCACTCTATCTATCGGCCTCACTCTATCTATCGGCCTCACTCTATCTATCGGCCTCACTCTATCTATCGGCCTCACTCTATCTATCGGCCTCACTCTATCTATCTATCGGCCTCACTCTATCTACCTATCTATCGCCCTCATTCTATCTATTTATTTAGATACTGATCGCCATCACTCTATCTATCTGTCTAGCTATCTATTTATTTAGATACCTATCGCCCTCACTCCTATCTATCGCCCTCCCATTATCTATCTATCTATCGCCCTCACTCTATCTATCTATCCCACTCACTCTATCTATCGCATCACCACAGCATCACTCAGCACCACCACAGCATCACTAAGGGGCACAACAACATCACTATGCGCTACCACAGGATCATTGAATGCCACAGCATCACTAGTCGCCACCACAACATCACTCAGCGCCACCACAGCATCAATCTGTGCAACCATTCAACAACAACTGGGTCAAATATGATCTCTCAATGTTTCAAGCTTTATTACAAATGTCACAAAAAGAGGTTAGTATTTCACTTCTGTTCTTGGATTTTCGTCACAATAAAATACACTGAACATATTCTTCACAAAAGTTATTTACAAAAGTTTAAGCTATTGCCATTATAAATTACAATAACTTTTATTTAAGTATTAATTATTAAAAAAATTCAAAGCCATTGTTATTTGTAATATCAATACATCTAAGTCACGTGAATACAACACATATTGCATTACAAATGCTATAGGTGTCACAAGTTATAACTATTGGCATTGTAAATGACAAAGCTATTATTTTTGCTATTTTCAAAACCAACACATATATAAAAAATGTGTCATTTACAATACCAATAGCTCAAACTTTCCTAATGCGAGACCTTATGCATTGCAAATGCTTGTCATTCTTTAGAATTTCTATTTTCTTTACTCCATTTGTATTTTCTTCTGCCAAATATATGTAATACTGGCGCCAAATTACCTGATAATTCTCTTAAATGCAGTTAAAAGAAGAAATACATATCACACAAGATTTGCAAAATGCAGCGCTTTGATTAATGACAGAAATGAATTCTTGTTTTTTCCAGTAACTGAAACTTCTCAGTAATCAACTCGTGTGACATTTAGGCCCAGCTAGTGGTAGCAATCGACCCGCCCGAAAAGTCATCCTGACAACCAAAACGTGCTGCTAATCCTGACTAATGGCCTTTTGTGAGCTATACAAAAAGCCAGACGATGACGACAACAGCTGTTGACACCCCTGTGGTTTTTGCAACACTTTTATCAGAATACTGATCTTTTAAATGCACATGTACTTCTGCTTTTTAGTTCCTGTTTCTTTGCCTTCGTCATGGAATAAATGGACTACTGTTTGGTAACATACAGTTTTAAAGGTTTATTTAAGGGAAATATGCAGTGGTGTGTCATCAGTGTCAAAGACCCTATTATGTCACTTGAAGTGCTTATATAGGTAGTGAATGGGCAATTTATATCATGCCCCCTACCTGTTTGTTTTGGTGAGGAGCTTCAATTGTCTATATTAAACTATATCACCACCATCTTTGAAGACTCTACACATATCTTTCTAAGTCTCCGAGTTCCTTAATGTCTGCCAGCAACATGGTTCTAGTTGCTGGCAGCCAATCGGAGTTCTTGCTCCAGATAATTGACCCAAGGGAAATAAAGTTCCCTAGGCCAATCAGAACGCTCTATTTTTAAATTGTCACTCCTGCGAGAGTCTCATGCCTCTCGCACACACAACCATCCAGATATACAAACATTTTTTACACTTAATTTCTTTAAAAAAAACTACTGAACGGATTTACACAAAAGCACAATCTCTGTGGACTAGGGTTAAGCATCTTGCCAAATTTGATGTAATGTCATTCAGCAGTTTTTGCTGTCACCCTGCCTATAAAAGTCTATGTAAGATGCATGGGGATATTGCGTCTTGGAACCTATCTTTTTTCTCGCCCCCTCCCCCAGCCCCCCACCACTTGATAGATGGCCCTGAAACTCTCCATTCACAAACTAGGCAAAAAAGTACACTTTTTAGGAAAGTTTTGTGGACACTCATCAAACAGGGACAAAGTTATTAGCAAAACAAAAAAGGCATTTCCTATAGAAATACCCGACCTAACTATAACTACCTAATGGCGACTGTGGGCACAAAGTTCTTAATGGCCACTCCTGTCTGAAATGTGGCAGACAAAGCTAACAAATAATGCTAAAGAAAGATGTATTGGCAAAAAAAAAGGGGGAAGAAGAATGAAAAATTAAAAGGAAGGATGGGTGAAAGAGTACGTGGGTGGGGGAAAAGACGGTAAAAATGGTGGATGGGTGAAAAGATGTATGAATGGAATGGTGAAAACTGATGTATGATAAAAAGAATGGATGACAGAATCGAAAGGTGAACTGGTGGGTATCATCAGGTGGATGGAAGGGTGAAGGAATGAAAGGGTAGATGCTTGATTGGAAGAGGTAAGCAAGCTCTTCTAGGGCGGGTCAGGCTCACCTGCTTCACCTTCTTGATGACATCAGAGCTTTGGTTCAAAGGGGGGTATTTGAATTTTCTGGCTACTCCCTTGGTCAGAGCTTTGCACCTCCTTGGGACAGACTTGATCTATTATTTTGAAATTTTGTCTACAAAAAAGTACACTCAAACATATAACACTTTTTGTCATGGTTAGTCCTCATCTCATAACTTTATTGTGCATAGAAACAATATTTTTGAGGTTGCAGTCTGGTTTGCTTATGCCATCTTGGGGACTTTTAGAAAGTTGACCTTGGAATGCATTTTGCTCATTGATTAGCATTGGCTTTGTGGTTTGTAATTCAGACTTTCTCGCTTTCTATTTGCTGGCTTTATTTGCTTTAGGATCTCTAGGTTCAGTTTGTTCCTCCTGTTGCCTAAAAAGTGTTTACTGTTTTCCACTACAAACTCATTTTCTGGAAACAGGCCTTTAAGTCGTGGTCTTATCTTGTTACATTTGCAGTGCATTCAAAGGCAGATTTCCAATGTCAGTCCCTCTCTTCCAGGGAACTTGGTGTTCATTTTCTTTCTCTGACTTCTAAGTGAGAGAATGTATGTAACAATCCTGCTAAGTACCCATGTAAGAGGAGAAGAGATGTTCTTTTGTATTTTTTTCTATAGCACGCAACAACAAAAAAGCTGTGCGGATGTTCAGAATTAGTACAAATGAATCACATTTTCTTTGTAATTCTGAAGTGTGGTGGAAACAAATATTGAAGAGGATCAAAATGCATCAATACACTAGAGGATGACATTTGCACAACATTTTCGTTTATGTGCAGTAAAACCGTGTTTTGGTACAAATGTAATGGTCATTTCGATTGAAATGTGTCTCTGTAATGGCAGTGTGCTACCACACCATACATACTCTACACTATGCCACTCCACTCCGTCTATCCCAATCAACTCCACTCCACTCCACCACAATCTACTGCACTCCACTCAAATCTACCACACTCCAAATTTCCCCAATCCACCCACTCCAATGTACCTCAGTCCAACCCATTCCAAACCAGTATACCCGAATACACTCCAATCTACCCCACTCCAATCTACTCCACTCCAATTTACCCCACTCCATTCAAATTTAACCCATTCCACTCAAAACTCAACTGCAATCTATCCAACTCCTCTCCACTCTATTCTACCCCACTTCACTCTAACACACTCCTGGCTAGCCAAATCTACCCTACTCAACTTCACTCCAGTCTAAACCACTCCATCCCATTTCAACCTACCCCACCCCACTCTGCTCCAATCTACCCTACTCCAGTCTACCTCTCTCCAATGTACCCCACCCAAACCAACCCCTATCTACTCCACTCCAATCTAACCCACCCCAAACTACCCCACTCCAATCATCCCTCTTCACTCTACCACAGTCCATTCCAATTCACACTACTGAAATCCACCCAATCTACCCCCACCATAATCTACCCCACTCTACTCCACTCCAGTCTACTCCACTCTTCCCAAGTCTATCTCCCTCCACTCCAATCTGTCCAGTTCCACTTCTGCCCACTCTACTCCAATCTACCACACTCCATTCCAATCTACTCCACTCGACTTCACTTCTATATCCCACTCAAATCTGGCCCACTGTAGTACAATCTAACCCACCACACCCTAACCCACTCCAACTCTAATCTACCCCACTCCATTCCGCCCCACTCCAATCTACCCTGCTCCAATCTACGCCACTTTGTTCTAATCTACCCCACTCCAAACAATCCCACTCCTATTTCCCTCACTCCAATCTACCCCAGTCCAGTCTACCGCACTTCACTCCAGTCTGCCCCACCATATCTAGCCAATCTATTCCACTCCAATCTACCCACCTCACCCTAATATACCTCACTCCAATCCACTCCTTTACAGTCCAATCTACCCCACTCCACACTACTCCTCTCCACTCCAATCTACTCCACTCTACCCTCTCTAATCTACCACACTCTACCCCACTCTAATCTACTCTAGTCTATCCCACTCCACTCTACCACACTTCACTCGACCCAAATCAAACCCCCTCCACTAAACTCCAATCTACCCCCTCTACTCAAATCTACCCCAGTCCACCCCACTGCAATCTACCTCACCCCAGTCTACCCTACCACCAAACTACTCCACTCCAATCTACCCCTCCACCAATCTACCCCAATCCAGTGTGCACCACTCTTCCCCAGCGTGCACTCCAATCTAACCCAATATATCCCAGTCCAATCTATCCCATTCCACTGCAGTCTACCCCACTCCACCTCAATCTACCCCAATTCAATCTACCTCACTCCAATCTACCAGGCTAATCTAACCAACTCCTGCATTCCAATCTACCCCACTCTATGCCAATCTACTCCACTGCACCCTACCCTCAATCTACCCTATTCCACTCTACACCAGTTAACTCCACTCCAATCTAACCCACCCTGCTCCTCGCCAAAAACATTTAGCCATGCTGAACAGCAGCCACACTGGTGTACAACATGGCAAAAACACAGTTGTATAGGCGAGGCCAGTTGGCTTTGCCAGTGCTTTTTTAAGTGCAGCAGACATTTTCTGAATGCTTTTGTCAAGATTTAAATTGTGAAGGTTGTCACAAGTTTATAATACCATGTGCAGGCCCGCTCTTAACACAAATCAATTAGTTCCAATACATTTCTAATGTAGTTTTCCTTTTTGGGATTTTTTTTGCATAAATCAAGTGTTTGTGGCGCAGTCGGATATACTATTCCCGAATTTTGTCTATCCAACAATGCTTGAATCAAGAGCTGGAGCAGGGAGCTGGTGCAGGGAGGTCTGTGTGTTGTTTTTTTAAATTTATTTTTTACTTAATATTTATTGTTCAGTATTTCTTCCTTCATGCTGTAAGGGCTGCTGTAAAGGCATTTTCCACATGACAGAAGAAGCGTTGGCAAAACCAATAGCTTCAACTTTAAAGCAAATACATGCAAACATCATTTGTTCATGCCTTTATGTGTGTTTGCATAGTAAAGCCAGACCTGTTGGTTTGGCCAGTGTTTTTTTTAAACTGGAGACCCTGCAATTCCTATAGAGATGGAATTTTTTCAGCATATATGGAATCACTTGAAAGGCACAATACACGTTTAAATGTTTTTTATTAACATGGATGCCGTCCGATGCGTTTATCATTTAACATATTCTTTAGGTCGAGCCTAGCGCAGCGCGCATGCGCTGCAATATGGGAGGCTTCTTGTGAGCCCTCCAAACTTCCCCAAAACGTCTCTGTGTGGGTCTGACTCCTCCAATACATTGGAGTGGCCTTTACGTGTGACTTTCAATAATGAAAGCATGCACATTGGCCAAAGGCGGGTGCATGTCCACCTCTTCTCCAAAGGTTCACTCCCATGGCATTTTGCTCTCGGGAACGAGCAGCGGTACGCAGGGCAGCAGCTGCATTCCTCCCTCGTCGTGGATGAGGTTACTAAGTAAACACAGCGCAGGCGCTTTCACTTTTGTGGCCACCCTTGTTTAATTTCCTGTTGCTTTGCTTTGTTCCCGCTCCCACCCATTGTCCATTGCTGCTTACTTCTTACTTGACCCTTTCATTTCCTGTTAACTTTATTTTCTCGCTTTATGATAAGGTACTAAGACAAGTCGTGTACAATGAGGGTGATGCGCAGCTCTAGTGCGTGTGCACCATGCAGCTGGGTCAACAAAGTTTTTAAGGTCGCCATTCTACTGAATGTGTGCCTGTTCTTCGGTTTGCAAGTGTATGGTGGGGGCAGACTTACTGGATGGGTCATCAGAATAGAGGCAAGATGCTTGGTTTTGCATCCCAAATGATTCGTGCAATTGCTATTTATAATAGCTTCAAGTCCCCTCGACTGTAATCACATTTCTACTCGCCTTGTTTGAGCTCTTTCACTTTGTAGCAGTTGTTGATGAGAAACAATGGCATTTGTCCTCTATGTGACAGATACAAGGCGCATACTTTTAAGTGATCAACAATTTTTTAAAGCGCTAAAATTCCATGAGAGCGACGAAGCGCCACAGCAAATGCAGTAAAAGCATAAGATAACGAGATATAATTTAGGTCAGACTTTAAAATCTTATATTGTTTTAAAGCCTTTCTGAATGCAAGGATCTGATTACAAAGCCCGAGCGACTCTAATAAAGTATTCCTCCAAGAACCAGCAAACTGCATGCAACATGTTTGAATTCATGCAAACATTTCTACACCCTTTACATACCGGATATTGTGGCAGTAACATGAGTATAGGTAGTGATGCAGCGTAAAAGAACAAATGATTTATGCAGGGATCCTCAAGTCCATCCTGACTGAATAGTGAGTTAGGTTGAGAGGCCACTCATACGGAAATATACTTTTTTTTTTTATTATTGTATTTTATTGCATTTTAAAGCGGAAATATACTTCACACTAAATAAAGTAAGGTGCCGCTTTCTATAGACCTCTTTACTATAGGGGAGGTGTGGATACCGGGCTGACTCTATTCAGTGGCAAGTATTACACATTTTACACTACGGCACTACCTCCATGGCTCTATTGGCGAGGTAAAGAACAAGCGTAATGTATGTCTGACATGCAGGGGGTATTACACACAAAGAAGTAACAATACTTGGAGATGAAGAACTGTTAGCCTTGCACCTAGAATTGATCACTGGGTTCATATTTGGAACAGATGGCGAAAGTGATACCGGTTTGTATACGCTGCCTGCGAAACTCTCCTTCACGCTCTACGCACTCCTCTCCATGTGTAAGCTGCTTCTACATGCTGCCTCTGTAAGTATGGTGCACATCTTTGGGCCTCACACAAGACAGCAACACATCACTCTTACTAGATGACACTGCAATCAACACCTTTCCTCATTCATGCACTGAGGGAAAGGTAACCATCAGCAAGAGGCAGGAAAGTGCTGTAGAAATTCTGCAATACATTACGTTACAATAAAATAGCATTTAGTGGTTGGGGTAGATGTGACCGGTCAGGGTGCTGCGGTGGTTCGTGGCAGAATTACAAAGATATAACAAGCATTTCAAATGCAATAGGTCTCGCATTTACGCGAGTTTAAGCTGTTGGCATTGTAAATGACAATTCCTTTTATTTATGTTTTAAAAACCAAAACATAAATAAAAGGCATTGTTATGTGCAATGCCAATAGCTCACACTAGAGTAAATTCGAGACCTATTGCATTGCAAATGCTTGTTTTGGGTTTGGTGTTACCCAAGGCCTTTTGATTTTAATAAAATCATATTCCTCATTGTAGAGGCTTTCAGATGGCCCGCTATATCCACTGGTCTAGTTTTGTGTCATTGTCATTCACATTTTGTTTCACCCAATATACCATGAGGCAAGGGGCTGTGAGCCCATTTCCCTGTAAGGGGCTGCAAGCCCATTTCCCTGTAAGGGCTGCATTCTGCTCTATCGCATGGAGCACATCCATACACAAAGTAGTTCCTGACAGTGCCAGGGACTACTATGGCAATGAGTGCTTTATATAAAAAAACATTACTTTTAGTCAATTTTTTAAAAAGACTTGTGAGGAAACAGCATCTCCACCAACAATACATTTTTATAAATACCAGTACAAAAACAAACATAGAAATATATACACAAACATACACACAAATACTAAAAGCTTCGGTCATACAACCAAACTAACAGCAGGCACTCCAGGAAGCGATCCAAGAAGCTTTATTTTTCCAAAAAGCACTGATGCGTTTCGTCCAGAGCCTTTCTCCAAGTGCGAAACTATATATATATATATATATATATATATATCTATCTATATATATATATATATATATATATATATATATATCATCCAGTCTTACTATGGAGTAAATTTTAAAAGAATAAAATTGAAGGATTTGCACTTTTGTGGTCCGTGCTCTTCGTTTGTGCCCTATGGGTAAGGGATTTGCGATGCTGAAGAGTTCTACTTCATATATATATATATATGTGTATATATATGTGTATATATATATATATATATATATATATATATATATATATATAATCTCCACAACACCAGTTAGTTAGCATCTTTGTCAGAGTGTGATTGTTTGCTTATTGCAAGTATAGTATTTGCACCCTTTTGGAAATACAGTTTTTTACTGAGTGTCTCTGAATAGTATATAGTGATAGTTTGTACAGGACTTCCTATTTCATTCATGTCGTGCCTTTGTTAGTGTTGGGAGTTTCGAGCGGGTACCTCCTCGTGGCACAAGGATGTCCAGTGCCCAAGACAGCCATCTAAACATACACTGTATGCGATTTAAAGTTCCCCATGTCCCAAACAAATCCTGCAGCTGCAAGAACTGAAAAATCTTTGCTATCTCAACAACTTGCTAGGCCTCCTCACCAAAAAGGAGTACGGCAGCCTGGAGTCTCCCGAAAACACCTTACAGAATTTCGGTGTGAGGGAAAGAGTGGCAATAACATGTGAAGTGTGGCTGCTCTCGTCCTTACCCTTGAACTTCATAGACCTACTGTACCATGTCTACTGAATGTATGGGAGCACCCATACATGCAGTAGACCTACACCTCCTGGATCAGTTGGAAGCAACACAACAACAACCCATGTGGCCATAGCATAAGTCAACATTGCAAAGGCTGCTGTTGCAAAGCCTGATGACTCTGCTGGCATGCCTAAGTGGCACCCTGGAGACAGACACCTTGTACGCTTAGCATCTCCCATAGAGGCCAACTGTTGCCAAGGGTCATAAATGCCCATACTTTACCTGGGGCCATTACTGAACCACTGATGCTCCTTTCTGATTGAGGCCTTTGGTTGTCATTACTGCCCTGGACCTTTGATGTATGTACTTCCTGGGTCCATTGATATATGGAGTTCTATTGTGGTTTATTACTACCAAAGGCTGTTGGGGTTTCTTCATTCCTGGAGCTAATGTCTTAATACTGCCTGTGGTCTGTGTATTTGTGCCAGTACATTTCAGTGCATGGATGCCTATATTGCTCTGTCTGCCTGAAGGTTGGCTTTATATCATTGTGTACGTGGAAATATAGTGTGAACATGCACCATATTAAAGTCAAACCTATTGTCTTGGTCAATTGATGCCTTTAATTTGCAGTCAAAAGGTTGCTTATACTTTCTAAAAGCAGCACCTTCATGATTTTTTATATCAGGGAGCCAGCAAGGACCAGAGGAGTCTGAGTGGACCATCTTTACATTGCTTGTTAAATTTGCATGAGTGTAAGGTTCCTTGAAGAAATGGTGTCTCCCTTCACATGGTCAGTTCAGAACCTCTCTGAAGGTCCCTCTAAGAAAGAGAAGTTCTGAACTGGGGACCCAGAACCCTAAATTAACAGCCCTACTTACCTGCCACCACCGCCGAGAGTCACCACAGCAGCCAGGAGAACGAGCCGCCACCGCCGAGAGTCAGGAAGTACTCCAACATCGCGCCGCCGCTCCGGGGACTTCAATACCCGGCAGGCCTCGCGGCGGCGCGTCCCTGATGACACAGACGCGGGGAGGGAGCGCCAGGAGGCGCGTTAAATTGGCAGTCACCCCGGCGGAGCGGGGGAAGCACTACTTACCTGCCGCCACCGCCGAGAGTCACCACAGCAGCCAGGAGAACGAGCCGCCACCGCCGAGAGTCAGGAAGTACTCCAACATCGCGCCGCCGCTCCGGGGACTTCAATACCCGGCAGGCCTCGCGGCGGCGCGTCCCTGACGACACAGACGCGGGGAGGGAGCGCCAGGAGGCGCGTTAAATTGGCAGTCACCCCGGCGGAGCGGGGGAAGCACTACTTACCTGCCGCCACCGCCGAGAGTCACCACAGCAGCCAGGAGAACGAGCCGCCACCGCCGAGAGTCAGGAAGTACTCCAACATCGCGCCGCCGCTCCGGGGACTTCAATACCCGGCAGGCCTCGCGGCGGCGCGTCCCTGACGACAGACGCGGGGAGGGAGCGCCAGGAGGCGCGTTAAATTGGCAGTCACCCCGGCGGAGCGGGGGAAGCACTACTTACCTGCCGCCACCGCCGAGAGTCACCACAGCAGCCAGGAGAACGAGCCGCCACCGCCGAGAGTCAGGAAGTACTCCAACATCGCGCCGCCGCTCCGGGGACTTCAATACCCGGCAGGCCTCGCGGCGGCGCGTCCCTGACGACACAGACGCGGGGAGGGAGCGCCAGGAGGCGCGTTAAATTGGCAGTCACCCCGGCGGAGCGGGGGAAGCACTACTTACCTGCCGCCACCGCCGAGAGTCACCACAGCAGCCAGGAGAACGAGCCGCCACCGCCGAGAGTCAGGAAGTACTCCAACATCGCGCCGCCGCTCCGGGGACTTCAATACCCGGCAGGCCTCGCGGCGGCGCGTCCCTGACGACAGACGCGGGGAGGGAGCGCCAGGAGGCGCGTTAAATTGGCAGTCACCCCCGCGTCGCGGGACGCCCGGGGCTAAGCCCGGGCAAAGGGCGGGTCCTCTGTGGCCCTCAGAGGCCTGAGGAGCCTGGCCTGGGCCGCCACCTCTGCCCGATTTCCCCCAGCCCAAGTGACTATTGGACACAGAAACTGTAAGTCTGCTAAACATCACATCACAGTATATTGGGTTGTTAGTTGCCTTCTATTGTCAAGCATTAAATGCATGGGCCTGTCATCTAACAGTTTTTAATATAAGAGGTCATCTGAAATTTGTACTGGAGAGTGTCATGAATTGTCGGGAGACCAGAAGCATGGCCGTTGCAGGAGCGAAAAAGTTAACTGGGACTCTGGATGATTTTATTGTTCGTACCAACGCATTGATTGACGAGGGGATAGTATTAATGGACAGGAGGGTGTCACAAGATCTAGCTACGGCCAAGAGATCTTCTCTAGGCCTCATTGCACAGGCACGTACGCCTAACCCTGAGTCCCGACCCAATACCCTCGCAATGGTACATAATATTGGGGATGCCGGTGATTTTGAAGTTTTAAGCTCACAACAGGACCTAGAAGCCACTCCCAACCTTAATTTCTTGACAGAGAGTGGCTTAGATAGAACTGAGTTAGACAACCCACTCCGGGCAAGTGACACATATCAAAGGGGCTTGAAAGAAGGGGCAATCTCTAAACAAAAGGCAAATAAACCCACTACCCATAAAGGGAAGAAAGCACAAACTTCCCACAATCGAAATAATACCATCTTAGACCCGCCAATTGTGAATAATAACTTGGCAGTCTGTGCAAACGACACGGGGGGTGCACTCGACAAACATTGGTTTGCCCTTAAGCCTTCCAGACGATACTATCATTGATAAAAGTCTGGAGGAAATTCTTGAACTTAGTGGAGAAGTCACTAATTTAGCCAAACAAAATCAGGATGGGAGTGGGTTAAGTATGGTTAACAATAACAACATTTTGAACATATTAAAATCCCTACTCGAACCCATAGAGGTCAGATTACGCTGCTTAGAAACCATCTTGAAGAACATCCATAGGGATAAAAGTGCCCCAAGCCTTACTTTGAATGCCAAGACATCCCACATCGCCAACACAGCCAATAAGTCATCTTCGGCTGGTAAAAGTGTTGCCGCGGCTAATAATAATGTTCTTAAGAACACTAGTAATACTTTAAATCTGGAAGGCACTAAAGTCAAGGCCACCGAGTTAAAACAACTCGAGAATTCAATTAAACCCAAGCCAATTCCCCAAGTCAAATCTAATGATCCTACCCTGCCGACCCCAAACCCTGACCCGACCCCTAGAGTTAAGGCAACGGCCCGTAGAAATATCCATCTTCCCCCAGATGCCTGCCCCTACGTAGTGATTCTTACTGGTGTTACTGAAATTTCATCTTCTGATATAGAATCCCATCAGGCCCTAAAAAATAAAGTGTGCCACTGGCTCTCCAAAAACCATCCCTTACCGCCAAATATGCCAAGTAACATTCTAATGGTGGAGAGAACCCCATGGGTGGGAGGGAATAGGAAAAACTTACAAGGGGATTGCGTGGTGGTCACTTTTGAGAACACACAGGTGGTAGAATATATATGTAGGGGATCCTCTGGATATCACGCAAGCACTGTTATTGCTAGGCCCCTCTCCTATTTCTACCTACCCGGGAACCAATCAGATAATAGATGGAGTTGGTTAAGGGGCCCACATGAGCAAAAAGCAACTCGGAGGATTAACCCCCCATGGGAGGTGCACCCTCCGGGCCGGGACGAGGGTGGCGATGAGGGATGGAACCCGGTTAGGAGAAGAAGAGGAAGACCGTTTCAAGGGGGGTTTGCCGCAGGGCCTTATAACAGTCACCCATTCCATTACCATCAGCCTGCTTACGGATATGATAACCATTTCAACTTCCCAATTGCTAATCGTTATGATTGTCTATCAACCCTGGATTGGGTTGACTGACAAAGACAGGATTTATCAGTTAGACAGAGGTCCAACAACAACTCCCCCACCCTTCTGCAAAAGGAAAATAGCATCCTGGATGAGCAGATGTTAAACCCAATTCCCATTCATGGCAATGGCGCGGAAGGTGGGGCTCCATTGCAAACAAAAACAGATGAGGCTTGGGGTGGCCAGGACATTACTATGGCAACATGGAACATCGCGGGCCTCAAAAACAAAGTGGACGATCCGATCTGGCGGGACCTCATAGGTTCTATGGACTTAATAGCTATGCAGGAGACCTGGGACACCCAAAATTTATTGACTGTGGATGGGTTTACTACTTTCTCTATACCGGCTGTTGGGTCAACGAGGGGGCGAGCTAGGGGGGGTCTGGTAAGCCTGATTTCTGCTAAAATTCCTGGGACATACACGCAATTAGCCACTGGCTGCCCTTATTGTCTTGCTGTTTTAATCACTTATAGGAGTTACCATAATGTTTTGGTCATAAACTTTTATAATTCATTTGACAGAGACAGCCCAGTTAGTAACTTGATGATGTTAAGTGCTTTTTTGGTTGATTTTAAAGAGTCTGTAGAGCATGATTGTGCCATCTTGTTGATGGGAGACTTCAATATTCACGGTTGTCAGGATAAATTCCCCCCCAACGTGTTGTTTGGTATCCCGGATGAAGAAAATACCCACTTTGAACATTCAGAGCAGGGTATTTTTTGGGAAATAATGTTGGCCGAAAATGGGTTTGTTTTGCCAAATGGGTGTGAGGGGGATATCCCCACGTTTACAGGCCATGGCAGTGGCTCCGTGATTGATGACATATTCCTCAGTAGTACTTGTGGAGTCCAAATCAGTAGCTACTCGGTTCTAGGGTCCCACTTTAGCGATCATAATCCTGTTGTATTAAAAGCAAAAAACATATTTGTCATCAAGGATAGTTGCCCAAACCTGGTAGAGAAATATGATGTGCGGTTGACAGACCAAGCACGCAGGATCAAATGGTGCAAGCTAATTCCAGAAGAATTTTTTCGTAACCTATGTCTTAGTAGCAGGGACGACCTAATGCTGTGCATGGATGATCAGGCTGGGGATAGTGAAGTAATGGAGGCGTATAAAAAGGTTTGCCTCGACATTTTCTCCAACCTGACTCGTCAGGGTAAAGGTAGAACACAAGGGAAGGAAGGCTGGTTTGACAAAAACTGCTCAGCGGCCAACCATAAACTTAAGGTTGCACTTAAGTCCAACCCAGTAGACAAACGGCTCGTGACCACCCTCAGAAAAGAATACAAGACCTCAATCGAAAGAAGGGGGCGTGAAATTAGAGAGGACGCCTGGGCTGATCTAACCTCAATAGATGTCTTAAAAAGCAGCGCCAAGTTCTGGGCGGTGGTCAACCAACCTTATTTCTCGGATTCCAGTAATAATGAACTGGACTGTGGAATCCAAGAAGATCGATGGCACTTGCACTTTAGGTCTGTTTATGAAAAAGAGACTATGGCGCCAGAAGGTATGACTGCCTTCCCTCAATCGCCTTATACCTTAATTGTGAATGAGGAGGAGGTGGCAGTGGCCATCGGCATGATGACCAGCAATAAAGCTCCTGGACCAGATGGCGTTCCCTCTGATCTTTTTAAAGTCGACATTTTATTTTGGTCCAAAGTTTTAGCCAATGTTTTTAATAGAGTTTCTAAGACAGGTATTCCTGAGTCATGGACACAGTCGGTCATTGTACCCATTTACAAAAAAGGGGACCGGGGGCATCCTGGCAATTACCGACCCATATCCCTCATTGATTCTGCAGTCAAGGTTCTAGGGAGAGTGGTTTTAGGTAAATTGACTAACTGGTTAGAGGAGACCAATACACTTTCCCCTCTACAGTATGGTTTTCGAAAGGGGCGCAGTACTATTGACCAAAGCCTAAATCTACAATTGCTGATCGGGAAGTACACCTTAGCTAAGCAAGGGTCATTGTTTATTGCTTTTATGGATCTGTCCTCGGCATTCGACCGAGTAAACAGATCCAAATTGTGGGGCCAGCTCCTCAACATCGGAATAGACCCCAACATAGTGTATTTCCTAGCAGATCTCCATAGGGACCTTACAGCAATGGTCCGTTATGATAGAAAGGGGAACTGCACGGAAAAAATTAGCATTATTAATGGCGTGAGGCAGGGTTGCATTCTTGCTCCCCTGCTCTTTACACTATATATTAATGACCTAGGTAAAGTTTTGGGCGCTGCTTGCAAGGATATCCCGAAGGCAGGGAAATATTTACTGCCTGCCCTACTGTACGCGGATGACGCGGCCCTCCTAGCTAGAACTGCAGTAGGACTCCAATGCCTGTTGAACTCTTTTTATGTTTTTATGAATAATCTTGATTTAAGTGTTAATTTTGGCAAGTCTCATGTTATGGTAGTGGGCCACAAAGCGAAGACTAAAAAAAATGTGATGTCATTATTTTGTAATAGAGGCAAGCTATCACGAGTTCCCAGATTTCCCTATTTGGGGGTTGTCTTTGATGAAGGCTCCACGTGGCTTCCTCAAATGGTAGAGAAAAAACCAGCTTTGGCACGCTCGATCTCGGCGGTGCTGAGCTTCTCCCGTAAATTAGGGGTGAAGCCCATCGAGGCAGTACTAAAAGTATATGCTGCCAAATGTACCGCCATCGCCATGTACGGGGCTGATTTGTGGGGCTTTAGGCCAGTTACATCGCTTCAGGTCACAGAGGACAATTTTTTAAAAACACTTCTTTCCCTCCCAAGATCCACTGCAAGCTTCATAGTTCATCAGGAATGCGGCGTGGGTTACTTGGAGGATAAAATTGCCATGGCCCCCCTACTAAAATGGTTGGCAGTCTGGTTAAATCCAGAGCTTGAAGTGAACCATGAAATTTTAAAAGATTGTTTATTGCTAGATCACTGGGAAAAGATTCCCTGGTTGAAATATGTGCAACAAATGTGCGAAAAGCTGGGCCGGCCCGAATTGTTCGATAAACCCTCTAGTTTGGTGAAAGGAGACTTGAAATGGGCAAAAAACACTTTTTTGCTGAACAGAGGAATGGACAGAGAGGGCAGGGAGCTGTTAAAGCCCTCTGTCAGGACCCATCAGCTGATTGTTTCCTCTGGCTCTGAACCGGAACTGTACCTTAAAGTTGTAAACGATGCTAATCATAGGTACTTGCTAACGAGGTTCCGATTGAATAAAATTCACCTTCTAATTTCTGGCCGCCCTGTCTGGACCAGGAGCACGGACTTAGATTTATGCAAATGTGACGGCTGTTCAATTATGGACACTGCTCACTTTTTGTTTTTCTGTGATCACTTCAAGGGCATTAGATCAAAATGTATTATACCATTGTTAAAAGGAAAAGGCTTTAGGCAAGTGAAGCCAGCTTTGTTGTACCTTCAACTTTTGACAGAAATATGGGAAATCTTTAACGTGGCAAAATTTTTAACCATAGCAGTGAGACTTGGCAAAAAGATCGCTTGGTCCTAGTTGATCTTCCATAAATGTTAACCACTGTATGAATTCCTCAATTAGGTGATCAATGTTTATGTTGTTGTTTTTAAAACTCTTGCCACCATGTACTGCATATCTTATTGGGCATTCCCTGTTTTTTATATATGTTGTATTTTATCATATATTATGCAGCCTGGTGACCTGTGGACCTTTTTAATGCTTGTACACTTTTATGGTTCTTGTGATTTAAACCGAATAAAGTATCTTTTGACTTTGACTAACAGCCCATTCTGGAAAGCACTGCATTAAAACAATAAAGTCTAATAATATTCAGGCAACTTGCATATTATTTTACCAGGACACTCAGGGAGTGACTTTTCACTTTTGTTGTTAGAAGGGCTATATCAGATTATTTTAAATTTAGGAGTGTAGTGGGTGAGAGACTAACAGATGGAGCAGGGTTTGCAACATTTTCCTTAATTTCTAAAGTATATGCTGGGCTCTATAATCCCAGCATTTCTAAGTGCAGCCATAACCATTCTTATCTGTTTAATACTGTCTGTAATCGAAATGGGGAGAAGATGTAGCCTAACTTCTAGAGCGGTCGAACTCGATGCTGGGGAACCCAACAATGCTCAACATCCTGTGATTCGGAGCAAATCACTTAATCTCCCTGTGCAGAACAAAAATGATTGTGTCCATCTGTGACAAAACTGGCGCTCGTGTAAAGTGCTATATAAAAATCTTTTTTTTTTTTTTTAAACTTCTTGAATTTTTCATAGCAGTAGTAGGTTAGCACTAAAAGAAATGGCATTGCTGGCCTGCTGCCAACCCAAGTACCAATGCAAAACACTAGCATATATTTTTTATCCCAGGGAAGGTATACAAAGGGCAGAAACCTGAGGAGTTTGGTGGCTGTCCCCCTGAGAGTGTTTGCTCCTTTCTAAATTCAGCAGGACAGCAGGCCAGTTTGCGTGCAGTCGCTCTGAATTCCTTTTTCACATATTAACATCACAGGGTAGTCTCGTGAATTGGCACTTTGAGTAAATTTATTTAAATGTATTTACTTGAATCAAATTGCCCGAAAAATACAAGATATGTATTCCAGATGAACTGTTGTGACCACAAGTTAGTTGGCCTGTCAACTGAATACCACTTATTTTAGTTTTTCTAAACTGAGCGCTGCAGCATAATTTGATGGGAAACCGTATGTTTTAGTGTATTCTCTTGGCCAACCCCAAGACTTTCTTGAAACTATTAAAAACTTTTGACACGCGGGTGGCCATACTGATGTTTTCCACTGCTTTCATGTTAATAGGCCTCGGCATTTTCCCCCCCAAAAAAAGGCTTCCTCTCTGACGTAGCAGAGTTCTAAAACGTTAAGATTAGCCTACATCCATACCATTTTTGGCAGACCTGCTTCAAAGGTGAGGTATTTGTGTATCCAACTGCATAGAACATTTTCAAGGCTGTTTGAAATTCCTCCATTGTTAGCAGTCTTCAACAATACCAAAGGTAGCAGAAGTGCCATCACTTAACCTTTGACCCTCGATGACATCACAGGAGGCGACCTCATACAGCATTTAACTGTCAGTGACGTCACGGGTTTGACTCTTGGCCACACCCTTGGCTCCTCAACATTCTTGTATTTGCTTGGCATGGGCTAGGGGAACGCCAAGAAAGCAAACATGGCTCTTAAAACCCGGATTACTTTTTGTTGTTCCTGATGCTGCCTTCTTGAACCCTGGCAAAGGCGGGGCCAATGGTGCCGTCATTGACGTACATGCTTTCAAAGAGAAGTTTATTTTTTACGGGCACTTCAACCACAAGGCTGAACAAGGTAAATGCTGTAGGTAAAACACATTTTACAACACATTTTACAATGACTGCCTAAAGAATGACTCTTTGTTCCGCGTGCTGACGGAAGGCTTCAATGCAAATTTATTCTGCAATCTTGATTTTTTTTATTTTTTCTCTTGATAACATTGGCTGACAAAAATCTACTTGTCCCAATGGACAAAGCCATCTTTTTTCCTAGTTGACAGGTTTCAGAGCAAGCAACAACCTGGGTGTTTATTTAAGAAAATGCCATTGTACAAACCCAGTCCGAAGTCCAAACAGCGGTAAAACATTTACAGTAATATAATATATTCATTTGTCTTTCAGTTGCTAAAAATAAAGTAGTAAAGGCTCGCCTACACCAGCATAGGGCTTTTCAACTGAGGTTTTGTACTTGCAACTGTGAGGGCATTCAAGGGGGCAGCACAGGTGAAGTGGGGGAAAAAACTGCGAAGTGCACTCGCAGATGCCCTAAAATGTTTATTATGATGTGACGGAGCTTATTCCCAGTGCAGTTTTTTTTGCTCACAGAGATAGTTTTCCCTTTAATCGAAGCTTGAAGACGTCCGCAGACTTTTTTTTTTGGCAAGCTCAGTTTTTGCTAAACTTTTCTTTGCACAGTGGTTTAGCAAAGCAGAATACTAACATTTTTCTACATAGTATTACACATGCAAAGCCATTTTGTTCATGCCACATAAGTGTATGGGTTAAGCAAGTAGTTAGAAAGGTCGTAATTGCCACATGGAAGGATCAAAGCAAAAACCCTGCGGTCTTATTTCTAAGCTGCAAAATTTGCCCTTTACTTTCGATAAAGTTGCTAAAGAAATTCTAAGACCACCCCTAATGAAAACACGGATAGAAAATTAAATGCTTTGTGATGTCTTTTTTTATTTTTTATTCTTTACACTTTGCAAAATACGCACATTTTACTTATCACACAGCATTACACACACCATCGAATTCTAGACATTTGTCGAGCTATTAAACTCGAACTATAAAACCCTGATACCTGGTAGTCCTCTCTTGCTACTATAGCCTTTCTGGTGACACCATCAGTCATCTAGGCGCTACAACAGACTGAGTTCTCTCGAACATTGTCCTCTCTAATGACTTGTGCTCGTGAGGCCGCCTCCTGCTGTGTAAAGACATGGTGCCTCCACTCAGTCACTACCTTTAATTTGACACAGTGCCACAACAATGTTGTCAAACTATATCCAACTATTTTTTTATCAACGTCAAATTTTGCCTACAACTCAAGGTCCCGTGGCTTTAATCAGGAATGAGCAAGAGTTCCCCTCCATTTGAGAAGGCCAACCTCTTCCAACCAGCTTCTGCAGGTGTCACTGTACTGTCTTGTCAGTGATGGTAGCTCAGGCTCCCCTTGTCTTCTTTTGCATCTGAATGTTCTCCTCACTCTCACTGACAGTAAGGGAAGAGCCAACATAGCCCTTTTATCTATAAATGGCTGTATTTCAGAATACAGGGACACGCCACTTCCACTCCCCACCCATGAAATGGAAATC
This sequence comes from Lissotriton helveticus, assembly GCF_964261635.1. Taxonomy (NCBI): domain Eukaryota; kingdom Metazoa; phylum Chordata; class Amphibia; order Caudata; family Salamandridae; genus Lissotriton; species Lissotriton helveticus. Next base: position 136,023,055 of record NC_136071.1, on the reverse strand, counting down.
CCAATATGTGATGTTGGTAGCCCCTCCAGTATCTTCCAAAATTTGAAGCTGTGATTCCAACTCTTATGTCCGATACAGCACACAATTTCAAGTCTTGAAAAGACTTTGTGGACGCCTGAAGGCCCACAACAGACCTCTCCAGGCCACATGTTGTGCTCAGCTCGTCATAAGCACACGAGCAGTGTACTGCATGACGAGCTGAGCTCGTCATGAGCATGGAAGGGGTTAAGAAGAGCGGAGCAGGCTTGGATGTGGTGTGGAGGTTGTTCCATGCTTTCGAAACGATGTAAGAGACTAGCCATCCTCCTGATCTGGTTGTGTTTATGCGTAGAATGTGTGCAAGTAGACAAGTCCTGCAGAGCAGATATGACTGGGAAGTTGATGGAAGAAGCTGCAACTGTTCAGATAGGTGGGACCTACATTTTGTAGTTCCTTGAATGTGTCTGTGAAGAGTTGGAAATGCACACATGCTAGTAAAGCTCCATAAGGGGTGGTGTGATGTGAGTTCTGTGTTGGAGGTTGAGGATGGGTCTTGCTGCCAAGTTCTGGATGGTTTGTAGTCTTCTAGTGAGTTGCTTTGTGATTCTGGAGAAGAGGGGGTTTTTGTATTCCAACATGCTGGAGGCTTTTTTAGTATTACTTGGGGCCATTTGAAGAACTTCCTTAGCATCTTCAGGGTCTGGAAGCAGGATGCAGTGACGACATTGACTCGAGCAGTCATGTCCAGTTTTCTGTCTGTGATTTATTCTGAGGTTCCTGGCGTGGGTGCTGGGTGTGAGTCCGAGTTCAGCCAGCCACCAGTTGGAGTCCCATGATGAGGTGTTCTTCCAGATGATCACTACTTCTGTCTTGTTGGTGTTGATCTTGAGACAGTTGGCTTTTATCCGGTTAGTGATTTTGGTCATACAGGAGGTAAACTTTTCTTGTATTGGGGGTCTTGTCAGAGTAGGTAAGAGTATGAGTTGCGTGTCGTTGTTGTAGAACAGATATTGATGGTGTGTGCATGGATGATGTTGGCCAAGGGGATCATGTATGCGTTGAAAAGTGTGGGGCTGAGCGATGAACCATGAAGCGCTTCACAGATGAGTTTGTAGGCTTCAAAATAGTCAAAGGTTTACATCTTATGTTCTATCCATAAAGAAGGAGCACATCCAGTGTAGAGCTGGTCATTGAATGCCATTCTTGTGCAAGCACCTGATGAGGGGGACGTAAGACTGTATCAAATGCTGCAGAGAGGTCCAGAAGAGTGCTGAAGTGTCTCCTCTGTCATGAATCATGCCGATGTTGTCTGTGGCGTTGATGAGTGCTGTTTCTTTACTGTGGTTGGGGCTGAATCCAGGCTGCAAGGCATGGAGGAGCTGGTGGTTGCTAAGGTGGTTAATGAGGCATTGGTTAATTAGTTTCTCTAAGACCTTTGCCGCCTATGGTGGGAGAGTGATTAGTCTGTAGCTGGAAATCATGGCTGGGTCAGCTGATGGTTTCTTGAGCAGGGGCGTGATGAAGACAAGTTTCCAGTTTTCTGAGAATTTGGCTGAGTCGATGAAGATGTTGAAGGTGTTTGTGCTTCCCTGATAGGTAGGAGTCCTTTCGTTAAGACGTGGTCAGGGCAATTGTCAGATGGGGTCCTTGGTTGGATGATGTTCATGGTAGCAGCGATTTCGATGATGGGCCATAAAATCAGGGTTCATTCTTCGGCTGTGATGGGAAGTTGAGTTGCAATGATGACTGGGTCTTGTTGAGGGTCAAAGTTGGCATATATGGAGGTGATTTTGTTGCAGAAGAATTGCAAGGGGGTGATTTTGTTGAAAGCAGCAGGAGGCATGGTGAAATATTTGATGATGGCAAAGAATTCCTTGTTACTGTTAGTGCCAGTGTTGATATAATGTGCAAGAGGTGTGCCCTTGGTGCTCTTTGTCTGCTGGTGGTGCATCTTAGGGTTGATTTAAAGATGTATTTATCTGTGGTGTCTTGACTTATTCTGCATCTGTGCAGAGGTTGGGTTTAGCCATGTTTTCGTAAGGAAGAGTAGATCCTGAGTGTGATCATGCAGTAGGTCCAATATCTCCATGGCATGTTTGATGAGCAAGCTGGTGTTGTAGAGCATGCATGCATGCAAGTGTGGCTTTTTTGTGTGTGTGGTGTTTGGCCTGTGTGAGTGGGTAGCTGGTTTGTGTGAGTGTGGGCGAGTGGGGCGCTAGGTGGTGTTCATGCGGGAGTGGTGGATGAAGGGTGTGAGAGAGTGCATTAGAACATGCAAGAGGGGCATGTGAACACTCCTTTCGTGATGTGTTGGCTGAGAGCATGGAGGAGCACAGCAGGGAAGCTGTGGGTAGGGGGTTAATCAGAGTTCTTGACGCTGGATGCAGTCCTGGCATTGACAGGGGCAAGTGGGCTAGCCTTTGGTGCACCTTCGGGCCAGATTGTCTGCCCTTACCCTTATCCTCCTTGGGGTGTATCTTGCTGTTGGCTTACCCTTAAAGGAAAAGAACATCATAGTAGGCCTGATCAGGTTAATAGTCACTTCACACAATCTCTGTGGTCTACCAGTGTGAAGTAATTTTCAGGTGCCATTAACTAGGGCACACCCAAGCACGACAGCCCAACTCCCCTCTTCGTTCAGGTGTTTCTCTCTTCAGTAGCTTCCATCACTGATCAAGACACTATTGAGCGCGCTGCGTTGCTTCCCCATTTGTTCTTGTCCCCTCCTCCATCTCACCTACTTAGTCAATGGCACCAAAGAGGGCCCCTTCTTGCCAATATCACTACTAGACCTGGCTTCTCTCTACAATGGGTGGCACCATCTTGGACACGCTGATTCTCCCCGTGGTGGGGGCTTCTACAAATTCAGTGGCCTCTGGTGATTCTCTGGACTGCTTCTCATGAATGAAGTCTTAGCCTGGTCTCTCCCTCCTGCATTTGCTCATAAAGGCCCCAAAGGAAAACACCACAGTGGTACACACCAGAAACACGTCCACCCCACGCTCCCAGAAAGCGCCACCTGAGTTTGAACTGCTCCATGTTTGTTTAAAAGAGAGGGATGGGTGAATTTGATGAAGCAAACTTAAAACCACTTAGTCCAAACCCTGTATTTGATCCATAAATATTTGAGCTGTTTCACTGCTGTTTGCAGAAGTTCTCACCAGAGATAAGCTTCAATGACCCCTGCAGCATTCTCGCAGTCTTTTGACAATCGGGAACAGGGTGGTTGGACTGCTGGTGGCAGTCAGGTGTAAGCAGGACTAAGGCAAAGATTTGTATCATCCAAAGCAAATTCATATTTTGCTGCTCACACCCAATTACTGGAACAGTCTTTGTTTTTTGCAGGAGTAATTCAGCACCTCCTTTTAACTAACCAACCACCTCTGTTTCAAGAAATATAATTCCTCTATAGCTTTCCCGCAGAAGCACTGAAGTCTGTTATCCACGGCGAACAAAGCGCGGAGATACCCCTTACGGGGTCGAGTCCTGCGCGATACAAGAAATTAAATTAAATTAATTAAATTAAACTATATTCTTACCTCATCCTCAGTCTTGCTCTATGAAAAGTGCGCCCCTTATTGGTTTTGAATACACTTTTTGTTTTTCCTAAGTAGTTGGTGGTTGGTTATGGTACTTTGACCTAAGGAATACTGTATTAATTTAGGGCTGGATTACCTGCCTGGTAATTGTTCTTGCTTAGTAAAAAAAAACCATTGTCATCTTTAGAGGCAGATAGCATTTTGTTTTCTTCACTAAGGTTCCATTTGAAGTAAGCACATAGGAGGAATAGGTTGCGAGTTAGTCATACAGTTGCATTCATTTGAAAACCACATCAATAAGTACATGTGTGATCCTTTAAAAGGGCAACCATACAAAAACGTTCATAGAGACATTTCATTGGCTCCCAGTAGATGACCGTATCCGCTCAGTGGTCTCTGCACACCACTTTCAGGAGCAAAGGTCTGTGGTATGTGGCACTGTCATTGACTGCACACTAAATGAGCCAGCAAGCCTTAAAGCAGCTGAAACTGAGGCAAGTCTATTGGAGACCAGGGTGCCAAGTGTGGAATACCATGAACCCCAACCTGATGACAGAACCAGGTACAGGATGATCTGGAAACCAAACTGTTGCACCTCATGCATAATGGCACTCAGCCCAGAACAAGTGCCACAAATATAACATTTCTGGTAACTAGTCCAGCTATACTGATTGTACTCTTAACTTCCGCATCAGGTCCTGATTCAGACTTTCGTTCAAATCCATAGCACTATGAAGTGGCTGAAACATGATATGCAGTGCTTTGTAGGACCACTAGATAAATAAATATAATTTCTGGAAATGTTTTGAACATTGGTTCAGAATGAAAAAATAGCCCAAATTGCATGTTTCATGAAGCACACATGTACACAACAGTGAATAGTTCTTACTTCCAGATCACAGCTGTAGACTACCTGAATATCTTTGCTATGCAGTTAATTAAAACATTCCCAAATAATAATTAAAAAAAACTGTCAAACAGGATATAACGTCTTAAAACAATTTAGATGGAATAAGATCAGGTTCACTGGAATTACGCGATTGTGTGGCCACAACGATTTCTGATTACTTATAGATTTGCCATACTTGGCACATAATCTGCATAATCTGCGGATTTTAACAAAAAAACATGGTTTCTAGCTCAAATGATTCAAAAGTTACACAAAATGTGACCACACATGTTGCCACGCAGTGGAAGGACCTTTCCAAAGCTAGATTGGCCACCCTTATGTTGTTTATTTATATATTTGGGTGTTAAACTGGTACTAATGAGGTGCGACCAATGCCCAGAGAGTGTTGCAAAATTGAAAATGACGAAATAAAACTATTACAAAATGTGTAGCGGTTTGCTGCATAATTTGCCTTTTCTTTCCGCAGAATTTACTCCATCACTGCTGCATAATTTGGCCCTCTCATGCCGCATAATTTAAGTGGCCCTGAGTAAGATGAAGGTGTGTGTAGCGTGTGAAAATGATTTTCATCTTTGCTTTTTGCAACTGAAAATTGGTTTTAATTTACTAGCATTGGTCACCAGCCTTTAGGCAATTCTTCTTTTTTTCTTGATTTTTACAATGCAGAACTTTATTGTTCGGGAGGCTGCAGGGCTCTCATCAAATTAAAACAAAAAGGCATTGGCTAAATGTTTTTTGGTCTAAAAAAGTACAATTTAGTTTACTTCTCACTGGTGCTGAAAGGAAATACTTTGTGTGTGTAGGTGCTCCTTGTGAAAGGTCAGCATGCCATAACTCCGAGTGAAGTTAGTCAGTGGCTGAGGGGCTCTGACTGATTGCCCCTTGATGGATGCTGGACTTGGTGGAAGAAACATGTGAATGATTCAATCACAGACTAATGGGTGAAGGCTGGCAGAAAACCCCTGTAAGTAATCATGTTGGGGATAAAGGGAAGAAAGAAAGGAGGAAGGTAAAAAAAGGAATGAAAAATAGGCAAAAAATGAAGGTGGGAAGGATGGAAGACAAAAGGGAAGGAATGCAAGAAGGAAGAATGAAAAAAAAAAGGAAAGAAAACAAAGAAATAAAGAAGGAAAGAAAACAGGAAAAAAGACGAAGAAGAAAAAAAGGGAAAGAAGTCAAGCAGAAAAAAATAACAATGGAACAGATGAGAGGAGGAATGAAAGTAAGAAAGAAGACAAAAGAAAGAAGTAAAGAAAGTAAGAAAAAAGGAAATAACGCAAAAAGAAAGAAAGGAAACAGGAAAGGAAAAAATGAATTCAGGAAAGAAAGAATATGAGTGGGAAAGAAATCAGGAAAGAAAAAGGAAAGAAGCAATAAAGAAAAAGACAAAAAGAAAAGCAAGAAGGCAAAAAAGAAAACGGGAAGGAAAAATGGAAAGAAAAGAAAAAAGGAGAGGGCAAAAAAAGAAAGGAAGAAAGAAGGAAAACAGATGGAAAGGGCAAAAAAAGAAAGGAACAGAGAAGGAAAGAAAGATGCAATGAAGGAAAAAGAGAAGGCAAGAAAGTAAGGAGGAAAGAAAGGAAAGAAGGCAAAAAGAAGGAAGGTAAAAATGAAAAGGCTAAAAGAAAGGAGAAAACAAAACAAAAAAGAGAAAGAGGGAAAGCAACAGGTAGAAGGAAAGCAAAAAGGAAAGAAAAAATAAATGGCAAAAAAGATTGACCAGAAAAATAAATGGAAAGAAGGCAGAAAGGCAAAGAAAGACGACAAATATTAAAGATGGAATGAAAGAAGGAAAATGACAATAAAGACAAAGGACAGAAGGAAAGGGTAAGTAAAATGAAAGAAATAAGATGGAAAGAAGCAAGGAAAGAGGGTACACAGTATAAAAATTGGATAATAAAACCCAAATTACACCTTATCTATGGTTAAATAAAAGTGTTACAAGTGTGCTACAAATTAAACACAAAGTTTGGGGTTCTTCATGGGCAAAGTTTAATAAGGAACCATTTATAATACTGAGTTCTGGAACACAGTATGTTATAGTGCAAATGCAGTGGTCAGATAAACAAAGGTCATTCCAAAAGGAATTTACAACAGCAACTACAGGAGCCAAGAACTGATACCGCTGGAATGTGCCTTGTGCTCTCTTCAAAGGTGGGCTGCTATCACATCAGGAAACACTAAATAAATGACAAAGTAAAAAAAAAAACATTAGCACTGAAGGCAACTATCTTGTGCGTAGATGTACTTCTTGCGAAAGAGCAAAATGCAGGCACTCAAAGTAAAAATAACCAGTGGCTGAAGTAGGCAGACCCATTGCCCCATGCTGTATGATGTAGATGGAGGAAGAAAAATATGAATGACATAACAACAGACCAATGGATGAAGAGAGGTGGCTGAAAGCCCTTTTAAGTAAGTATATTATACATGTTGTTTTAGAAAATTCAAAAGGTCTTGGCTAAGGCTGAAAACGGGAGCATTGATTATTTCCAGCACAATAATCGAATAAAAGGCTAGACTTGTCACTCCTTGCAACAGAATCATCACCATTTTATATCCAGTTGGAAACTCATGCTGCTTGCACCGGATAGTGTACAATTTGGGGACTCTCATGAGTATTTGAACGCTAACACGGCAACATATTCTTTCAGATAATCATAGCATGAACAGCAGATCTATCAAACATCGCTACCTACCAATCGCCTCTTGACAACTATGAAATTTGCATCTCAAGACTCCTAGAATAAGATGGCTGAGTGGCATCATAGCAGTGACATCAGAGTTTATAAATATTAGCAATAAAACTGAAGAGATGTGATGTGGTCCAATAGCAAACCTTGGAGCCTGGAGATATGGGGTTGAATCCCAGTGTTAACACTTGATCAAAAATCATTTGATTCTGGGCAAATTACTTTGTCTACATGTACTCAACTTGTAAATAGGTGCTGTATAAATCTATAAAAAAAGTCTTTATACTGTTCTGTCTATCAGCATCCTGATGATTCATACAGACACCATTCTCTGCACTGTAAAATGCACATTACTACATATTTGGGGTGATATAGATTCAGTAAAAGTTTTCTCTCCCCTGCATCTTGGAGCTAGTCCTGCACTATAGACCTCCTATCTAAAGTAAAATATCTCCCAATTACTAAAAAAAGCAGAAATTGGAAACTGTTGACCTACATCTGCCTGGGTGGCTATTTCCTGATTGGAAACATTTGAAAGAACCTATACCAGCCTGATGGAGTTCTAAAATATAGTTTAGCTCAACAAGGACCTAATCTTTCTTGAGGACACAAGCTTTTTGACAATCCACCTCCCCCAATGAATAGAGAAAAACAGACAAATTAAAAGATACAGAACAATGAAACGCGCTTCTGTTCTGATACAAGCAGGCCGACATCTGTGTGTGCTCCACAACACAATTTATAATCCGGTATAAGACTACAATGTTGATATCATCTACAATACATCACTGAATCCTTGATAAATGCTCTTTCCCACTGGGACAGGAAAATAAAATAATCAGACAGTATAGCATTCTCAAGAGCTCCATCACCTACGCCGTCCTACTTTGTCAAATGAATTCTAAATATATAAAAATACCAACCAGTCTATCACCCATGTATCGCATACACCTGCTCATTGTCTACTACCGCCTTTAGGAGTAATACCAAATTTGTAGCCCATTTAATGGAATATATTGGTAAAAGCTGCATGTTTTCACCCACCCAGTAACGTTTTTCTCATGGACATCGGTGTAGACTAAGTAAACCCCAAATGTAACCTTGCATACAGTTTTTAGGTCTTGCCTGAGTCAGTGCATGCGCTGCTCTGGCGAGACTTTTAGTAAGGACATCAGAAAATGCTACCACACGCATTTGGTGGTGCCTAGAGCTTGCGGTTACGAGTGAGGGCGCACGCTTACGAGCACAGGCGCCATCTCGCGGGCACTCTTACAGCCGTGGTCACTTTTACGGCTGCGCGGCTGCGTCAGTTCCATGGCAGTGCGGCTTGTTCCCATCGCTAATTGTCCGGTAAGTAAATTGAGTAGCTAGAAATTCACTGCTGAAGCACAATGTCTCAGGAAACGTTTAACCTGGAATACTCTGCAGACAGACACTGTTTCTTTCGCCAGCTGAAGTGGCAGCACCAGCCTTAACTCCAAGGAATACGTTACAGTGTAAATTGCTGTAACTACTCACGTTAAAGTATGAATACACACTAGCTCGGATCATCTATGGTCACATAAACGTATCATATCTCTATAGCCCTGATATATCTTCATTAACTCACTATAACAAATATATTTCAGTTTAAAGTTGATTTTTGATGACGAGTAAGGTGACGTGACAACCTGTCAGTTACTTCTAATGACCGTTTGTAAATTCAGTCCAGTCTCCGCTGCCCGTTGTGGATCTTTTATCAACAACACTTCTTCGTGATATCAGTACTTCCGGGTCGCAATACAGCCAAACCATATGGCTGAACATATTATCGGAATCTTATGGAAGGGGAGGGACTCGCGAACTGTAAGGTGGCCTAGGATTGGAACATTGGAGAAGTCTCAGCCAATCTTAGTGCAATATACAGAATCCCAGAGTACTCATTTGTTGTTGATTCCACACCGCAACCCGCAAGTGCCTCAGAGGTTCCTTAAAATTAGGTCTGCAACCATCACTCGTCTCGTCAGGTGGCGGGTGCTATGCTGATTGTAGGGGTTGGAGTATTTCTTATGGCCAAAACTGATTTATTCGCGGATCTGGCAGTGAAAAGTGAAGCCGGCTGTAAGAGGTTGTCTCGCCCGATCAGGTCCGGTACAGTAACTTAATAGTGGTTACGTTTATTTTCTTCCGACTTGGAGGCAATTCCTAACTTTCTGCACAGCACTTAAAAACAAACTAAGAAAAAATAACTTGCTTTTATCTGTAGTGGTAAATACCACACTTCTGGCATTTCTAATTGCTATAAAATTAACAGATGTCACTGTTCCCTAATTTGGGGCTCTACATTTACTCCCTTTGGAAGGATGAAGGGTTAAGTTAATGATTTTGGATAACACTATTATGTGTTTCATTGCAGTGTTGCATCTTAATTAGCTTTCTTCCTAAAATAAGTAAATTCAAATAACGAATACAATGCACTTCCTCCAGTTTTACATCCTTCTGGAAATGTAACTTTATATTTTGCTTTTTAAATGTTTCCTGTTAGTTCTGCAGCAAAGTATCTGGAGGGAGCGTTGTTTGGAGTGGACAGATTGGGCGTTTGCCCCTCCCTACCAGCTTTTTGTGTTTTTGCCCTCACCACTACCCATTTTTCTGTTGCTTTTAAATTCCCCTTCCCCCAGCTCCGCGACCTTGCTGCACCTGCGTGTTGCTTCTTTCTCTTGCTCCGTCACTCTCCTCTGCTCTTCTGTTGCTTTTTTCCTCCCACCAGTTCTCCGTTGCTCTGCCACCCCTCCTCTCCATTGCTTTTCGTCCACCACTCCCTGGCTCTTCACTGTTGCTTTTCAGTCTCTTCCCTTCCCACTGATTATTTTTCTTCTTAATAAATTATTATTTTTTTAAATATAATTTACATGTATCTCTCTCTCTCTAAATCTCTCTCTAAACCTCTCTCTCTAAATTTTTCTCTCTCTCTCTCTCTCTCTAAATATCTCTCTCTCTAAATCTCTCTCTCACTCTGGTCGGTTGACATGCTAGCAGTCTATTTGGGAGTAGGACGTAGCTGATACTCAACAGTCACTATGTAAACAAGCATGGCATAGCCAATAGGTCTCGCTTTTGGGCCCTTATAAGTGTTTAGCCATGCAACAGTTGATGTTGTTGCACCAAGGATATTGTGCTGCATAACTAAATACTTATAAGGTCCCAAAAGCGAGACCTATCGACTATGCCAATGCTTGTTAGGAAAGATACCCAGAGGCACCAGGCTCGAGCAGAAAAGGTCTGCGGCCATGATGGGCATCAGTTTCTTCCGATATGCTCATACCGCATTACTAGGGGGAAATTTACACAAGAAAACAAGGAAATAAAATATATTGTGTGTTGGGTGAAACCCAGCAATCGGGAATTATGCAAGATTTCTCTTTAGTAGATTTTTGTTTTATCCAGGCCTAGTAAAGTTCCTTCCATGGTTCGCATCTTATCACTTAAATATATGTATTTAAAATTTCTTTCAAATTTAAGATGGGCGTGGAGAGTGCACCACAGCACTTAGCAGTAGATTTGCAACACAAATAAACCTATTGAATCATGTAGAAGAAGCTGAAAGTAGCTCCTTGGTGCCTGTAACTACTAGCGGACTATGAGCTAATATGTCTTTAAAGAAAAGTCTGATCTGTCATCACGACCAACATGAAACTTCCTCGGCGGCTTTTGTGCCCGCCGCCCAATAGAATTATTTTTTTGGGTTAGCAATATACTCAAAAGGGTTGGAAGTATAAAGGAAGTGATCGCTACAGGACTGGAATGCGTGCACCACAAGAATTTGCATTTTTAGTGTTATTAGCTAGGTCCTTTCCGAATCTCTCCCATACTGACAAAGTTTGATAACCTATTCCTGATAAGTGCACGAGTAAAACTTTTTTCCAGGGTGGAAAGGGAATTTCTGCATGGCTGAATATATTCTTCCCCCTCCCCCAGACAGAAACAAAATACAATTTGTATCAAGTAATTTGTAATTGCTAGCCACATTAGGCATTTGCTCATGTGGAAATGGAATTTACAAACATTTTCCAGGAGTACGCCTGGAAATCTGGAGCTGGTGGAGGTTTTCACCTCTACTTCTGTAAATTCATGTGAATTTTTGCAAGTAGCTTATCTGCAACAATGCAAGGTCATTGAACTGTGTGCCCACTTTCATGACTCTCTATAAAACTAATACTTGTGTGTATTTTTTATTGGAACCCCTTTAACTTACACAAGCTGAGTTTACAGCTCACTATACTCCTTTGGAGCGCTCTCAATAACAGTAAGGAATTTGCATTAATTGCATGTGTATCTGTAAAGCGCAGTCACCTACCCGGGTATCTTGACGTTGAGCAGGTGTGTGTGCTTAGCCCTGCCTATGGTAACCATCTGTTGAAGACAACATTGTGGAGCTTGAGGCGTGCAGCTGCAAACCACCTGCATTCAACGTATATATTTGTTTGCAATAGATGTCTTGAAGGCAACACATAAATGTGTGTTTGGGCACACCAGTGTCTTGGTCAATGGTGTAGCAGAGTTTCTCTTAACCTGTGGTTCTAGGACTCCTGGGTGTCTGTAAGGCCTACTTGGGGGGCGGGGGGTTGCAACTAGCTTAAAATAATCAAATAATATTACAATTAATACATAAAATTAATAAAGTATATTTAAATAAAGAGCTCATTTCAGGTTCAAATCATAGAATATGTTTAGGCCTGGGTCCCCAAGTTCCAATAATGACTTAGTAGGGCTCTAAAGAAGTAAAAAGGTTAAGAACCGCTGGTGTAGCGTGTCAGCACAAGTGCATATTGTACTTACTCTGTTTCCTGGCGGTTAATTTATAGTAGAGGTTCATTAATCAGGTCTTCAAAGGGATTAATAGTTGTAGTATAGGTAGCGGTGGTGTAGATAGTTATGCTGTGTACTTCTTGTATGACACTGTACCTTTATCTGGGCATTTCCATTCACACTGAGTCTTCACTAGCATCCAGGCTCTGAGAAATTTGTCCAATGCTGACTGGAACCCTACAATTCAACTCCATATCCAAATCCAGAGTAAGGAGTTGAGCAGGCCTCCTCCCACATCTGTCATTATGCATAGTAATAGTAAGATCAAATGATTTATTCAGAAATCAGCCCATAGCTAGAAGTGATTTCCATATATGTATTTATCTTGTACCTGAATATCTGGGCAGTTACCTCCTTAAGTGGAAAGCAATCATGTATAATGGTATTATGTATAATGGTTTATTCTGTTTTTTTGGCAGTAGCACCAAATGGTAAGTGAAGCACTGGAGGAGCTTAACTATCACCATATTTAACCAGCTTTTATTCCACTTAGCATGCTTCAGTAAACAACCAGGAGCAATAATGTGATGCACCTCTGAGGTCAAGGCTGCTCCAAGATACTTCCTTCACAGTCTTCTTATGACCAATCCATGCACGTGGATGGCCTTCAACCTGCATATCTAGTCTTACCTAAGACCAAGACTGTCTACCCATGCAACCAGCATACGATCCAGAAACCACATGCAACCACACACAACCAGAGGATGTCTGACATAATCCATGTCACGTGCATGCATCTCTTGTTATGCAACATGCTTTTCAGTGCGCCAATTAGGCAACATAAACATCATGGGAAGTCCATGTACATCAGACATTGTGCACTTCTGCATAAATTGATATAATGTACAGCTCTCTTAGCCCAACATATACTCATTTATCTGTTTGACTCCAGGGCGCTACACAATGTCACTGTCAAGGATAAAACAAGCAAAGACATAGATGAAATTTACACAAATTTGCAGTGTTGCAGCAAATTGGAAAATGTGTGTAGTGTTGTGAATATGGAGCTTGAGTGGAGGTTTGGCAGTAGGTACACCTTACCTTAGTTTTCCAAGGTACACTCCTATGTGTTGAAAAGGTTGCTGCATTACCCATGGGCAGCACAGAATTATTGGGCTTATTTCTGTGTCATGCATGCTTCTTGCCCAGGCTGCCACTTGCTGCACTTACTATGTCACGCGTGCTCTGCTTCCTAAAACATCGTTGTGCACATTAGACCGGTAGGTCAGTTCTGATCCGCAAATTCATGACCTGACATTTCTGATACCTGAGTTTAACTTGGTGTTATTTATTACACAATGTGAACTGACAACTTAGAAAATGTCTGTCTGACCTATAAATTCTTTTTATATCTTTCAGCCATTGACTGAAAATTATGTTTGAAAAGAATGTCGTGCTCAACTGAATACCAGCTGAGTGATGGACGGCTGGTCGTCAAGAAGTTGCTTTGCCTTCTCCTCATGCTCTGTGGATGCTCTAGTGGTAAGTAGTTAAAATGTTGCAGTTCTGGTTTCACAGTCCCTGTTGTAATCCGCCTGAGGGGGTTGGTAGATAAAGTTCTGCAATTTTCACTTCTAAGAAATAATCTTGCAAAACAATTCTTTATAAAATTTCTAGTATCTAGGCCGAAGCTTCCAGGAAACATGACTCCTCAAAAATAAATTGATTAGAATAACCTAAGACGTGGAATCACTGGCTCTGTTGGGAGGTAAAATGCTATAGTATGATTTGATATCAGCTGAGTGTTACTACAGTTTTGATTTGTGGGTAAACGTTTGATCTTGGTCTTTCAGGCAGTCTGGCACTGTAAGATGGGCCAGTTTGAAAGGGCCAGTGTCCCTGCTGTGTTTTTTGTTTTGGCCCGGTGGGCCGTGACTGGACCAAAAAAGCACCCTAAACACTGGCCGTTTCAACATTCGTAAATATTGGAAACCAGAAAAACATGACTATTCCAACATCCGGGAGGTATTCATCTAGTGGAGGATCATGATGAACGTGGAATTCATTAAGTGTAGCCATTGTAGTTTAATTATTCGGAAGATAGCTGCTATTGTGAGGTGAACTTAAGCAAAGACCCATTTTGTCTCAAGAAAGAATTATCCTGGGTGCTTTATATTCATATGCCACACTTCTTTACCTACATCCATACAAACCTGTAATATTAGTCCTCCTGAACGTATTCCATTAACTCTTGAACGACGCAGAGATTCCATCATCCCAATCTTTTTTTAATAAATGCTTAGGTTTTCAGACTGCTTTGCTTTATTGCTTTTTACGTGTCTCCTCAGACAACCATTGTCTTTACCCATGTCTACAAGTAAGATGGGTTGGGTAGACACATAGTATGTGTAGGGGATTTTCATTTAGTATAAATATTAAGATATACTATGTCCCACTGTGTGAGTAGTTAAATGGAATATTCCAGCAAGTATGTGTAGGGGATTTTAATTTTGTATAATATTAAGATATACTATGTCCCACTGTGTCGTTAGTTAAATGGAATATTCCATTTTGCTGCTATGCACTTGTACCATTTACCTGTTACCCAACATCAATAAGGTTCTTGCGCTGAGTTTAACTGTTACATTGTAACCTGGGGCGAGGGGCTGGGGACACTTGCTAGAGGTGGAACAGGCACCGCAACAGTAAGAGGCTGACCAGAGTATCGGATTAGACTGGGCTTTATTTTGATTGTGCGTCTTGTCCTGTAAGTAAGTCTTTCTTTAGCGAACTCCCGGTTATCCGTGTTTAGGCCTTCTTTCTCCAGAGTTCCGGACACGTGATGTTCTCTCGGGACCGCCTGAGCAAGCCACACTCCTCCCTCGGGAGTGTGGCACGGCGGAACACAGGGTCGTTGGCCTCCTGGCTCTCCTCCGCAATCCGGTAAACCGGTCCTATCGTCCTCTTCGTTCTCCTTCGTAGGATTCTCCTCGCCTTCTCCTCTCGAGCCGTCGGTGACGTCACACGCCGCATACAGGGCTTCCCCTGTTTTCAACCATCCCGATGCGTCCACGTCAGTGGTAGGCGTGGCCTCGTCTCCGTCGATGTCCGCCCAGTTAAAGGAACCTGCAGATGTTTCCTCGTATTTTCCTTGGCGTGGTTTCCATTCATCCCTCGGTGACTCCGACTGTAGGGTAGAAGGGGAGGCATCATCAGGTGTCCACCAGTCGACCCGGCCACCCGTCCCAACCCTGTTACACTCCTCCCCCCTTGGATTCTCCCGGTCGGGGAGAAGGGGCACCCTCGACAGGTAATCAGCGTTGCCGTTCTCAGTCCCTTTTCTGTGTACTATCTGGAACGCAAAAGGCTGAAGAAACAAAAACCACCTGAGTACCCTGGCGTTCTGAGTCATGTTTCTCTGCATCCATTGCAGGGGAGCGTGGTCTGAGTATAGAGTGAACGTTTTTCCTTCAAGGTAATATCGCAACTTGTCGACAGCCCAGCGGATCGCCAAGCATTCCTTCTCCACTGTAGGGTATTTACATTCCCTTTGGTGTAGTTTACGGCTTATAAAGAGGACGGGGTGTTCCAACCCATCCTCGCCAGTCTGCGACAAAACTGCTCCGATTCCAGTATCCGAGGCATCTGTTGCTAGAGAGAAGGGTTTGTCAAAGTCCGGGGGAATCAGCACCGGGCTTGAGGTGATGGCTTGTTTTAGGGCTTCGAAAGCCTTGCAGGCTTCTGGGGATGGGTATTTCCCGATGTTGTTTTTGTTGTTGTTTTTAAGGAGATCTGTCAAAGGAGCGGCCAGAGCTGCAAAATTCAGGATGAACCTCCTATAATACCCTATCAGCCCTAAAAAAGCCCGAAGTTCTTTCTTTGTGGACGGAAACGGGGTGCTAGTAATTGCTTTTATCTTCTCTTCTTGAGGAGCGATAACCCCTTCCCCTAACATGAACCCCAGATATTTCACCTTGGAAAAAGCCGCCCTTGACTTCTTTGAGTTTATGTGCAGGCCTGCTTTTTGTAGGGCCTTTAAAATGAGGACTATGTGTTCCAGGTGGTCTTTCCATGTGGTACTAAAGATGACGATGTCATCTAAGTACACCGAGCTGTATCCGTTGTGAGGGGCCAACACCGTATTCATCAGTCTCTGGAACGTAGCAGGGGCTCCGTGAAGCCCGAAAGGTAATACCGTGAACTCAAACAGCCCATCATCGGTGGAAAACGCTGTTTTGTGTCTATCTTTTTCACGCAGTGGTACCTGCCAGTAGCCTTTAGTCAGGTCTAAGGTGGTGATGTATTTAGCTTCACCTATCCTCTCGATCAGCTCGTCTACTCTGGGTATTGGAAATGCATCGAAGGAGGATATCGCATTTAACGCCCGAAAGTCCATACAAAACCGGGTGGACCCGTCCGGTTTAGGGACCATCACAATAGGCGAGGCCCAGTTGCTCTTTGAGGGACGGATAACCCCTAGCTTAAGCATGTCCTTAACCTCTCTTTTCACGTCGGCTCTCCTGGCGGCCGGTATACGATAGGCTCTTTGTTTGGCCACCTTACCGGGTTCGGTCTCTATGCAATGCTCGGCTAGATGGGTACATCCTGGAATGTCTGAGAACATTGGAGAGAACTGCTGTAGCTTTTGTCTGAGTTCCTTCATTTCCAACTCTGTCAATTCGGGGTTAACTGGTAACTCGTCTAGTGTGGTACCTTCCTCTCCTGATGGCACTGTTAGATTAGCGGATTTGGGTGGGGGCCCTATCCACTTCTTTAACATATTTATATGGAAGGTTTGTTGTCGTCCAGGGGTGACTTGTACCCTGTAAGTAGTTTTGCCTATGGTCTCTACTATTTTATAGGGCCCCTTCCATTCACTCCTGAATTTCTGGGTGGATGACGGAAGAAGCACCAAAGCCCAATCCCCTTGGTTTAGGGTCCTCAACTTCTTGCCCTTATCATACTGGTGTCTCTGTTTCTCCTGTGATTTCTCCAAGTTGGAGTACGCCAGGTCCCTCAATTTGCCCAGCCTTGATTTTAGCTGTCTGGTATACTCTAACAGGGACCTTTGTTCAGCCGCCTCTTCTTTCTCCAATGCTTCCTTTGTGATTTCCAGGAGAGATCTGGGCTGACGTCCGTAGAGTAGTTCGAACGGGGAATACCCTAGGCTGCTCTGTACTTGGGCCCTCAATACGTAGAGTGCTAGGGGCAACAACTTGTCCCAGTCTTTATTCTCGGCTGTCAACATTTTTTTCAAAGTGGTCTTGAGAGTGCGGTTGTATCGCTCAACCAAGCCATCTGTTTGGGGGTGGTATGCTGAGGTACGAATATGTTTTAGTTCCAATGTTTGGCATACCTCCTTCATCAGTTTGGAAACAAAAGGGGTTCCCTGGTCTGTGAGGATTTCCCTGGGGAACCCTACTCATGAAAACAGCTCAATTAATTTGTCGGCCACGTTTCTTGTTGTAGGTGCACTAGGGGCAAAGGCTTCAGGGAACCGAGTATTGTAATCGACAATTACTAGGGCATAAGTGTGTCCCCTGGTGGTGCGAGGTAGGGGACCAATAAGGTCCATTCCTACCCTCTCGAAGGGATTGCCTATGACTGGCAGGGGTTGGAGGGGCACTGCAGGTGGTCTAGTCATATTCTTTTTCTGGCATACCTCGCACTGTCGGCAGTATACTTCTGCTGTTTTGTAAATACCAGGCCAGAAGAAGAGTCTGGTGATGTTTTGTAAAGTCTTTTCAGCCCCACTATGCCCTGCCGTTAGATGTGTATGGGCATAAAACAAGATTTGGTCCCTAAAGTCTTGTGGAACAACTAATTGTGGAGAATCACCTGCCTTCCCTTCTCTGTACAAGAGGTCGTTGATAATTCTGAACCTGGGATACCCTTGATTTGGTATTGCCTCGGCTACATGGGCTGCCTCCCATGCGTTCAGAAGGGATGGATCGTTTATCTGGGCGAACTTAAAACCCCGATCTAACTCCCAGGGGTCTGTGGTTAAATAAGCTGCTGGTGCCTGTTCTATATTTTTCCGGAAGAGACTCAGGAAGTCAGGGTTGTCTACCCCTAGAATCAGGTCCTCAGGTAGCGTTTCCACTACTCCTACCTTTACTACACAAGGGTCTCCCCCCAAGGGCCTAAGGGTCAGGTGAGCCACAGGATACGGTTTCACGTCTCCGTGTACACATCTGATGTGTACTACCATGTTATGGCCGAGCTGAGAGGGTAAGACCAACTGCTTCTTAATAACTGATTGTTTGCAACCAGAATCTAACAGGGCTTTCACACACTTGCTGTTCACTTGTACCCTTACATAAAAAGACGGACCCATCTCCGCGGTGTACATCACGGCCCTTGGAATGTATCCAACCTCCATGGGTTCTTCGGTTGGTCTTTTCCGTGGACACATTCTGGCGATATGTCCCCACTCTCCGCAATCGAAACATTGCGGACCCCTTATGGTAGGCAGTTCAGGGCGAATGGGTCTGGGTTTTATCAGTTCGGGGGTCTGCTTTGGTTTTCTGTCTTGCTTTGCTATTCCTGGGAGTCCTTTGGGTCCCTTGTCCGTCTCCCAAGGAAAGGCACGGGGCAGTGCCCTGTTGTAATTGGAAGCCATCTCAATCGCTTGTTCAGCCGAAAGGCCTGAATGCTGTCTGAGCCACCGTTGAGTGCCGTATGGCAAGGCCTCCATAAACTGTTCTAAATAGATGCTGGTCATTATCTCCTCTTTACTCCTACTCTCTGGTTTCAGCCATTTATCGGCTGCCATCTTCAGTCTTAGATATAAAGTCTTTGGGTGTTCCCCAGCGACCCCCTTTTCTTTTCGAAATCGCAGTCTGTAGGCCTCTGTGTCTAAGCCCAAATGGTCCAGGATTACCGCTTTGATTGTTCCATATGGTGTTATCCCAGCATGATTAGCCACTTGGTAGGCGGCTTGTGCCTCACCAGACAACAAGGGTGCAAGAAAGAAGGGCCATTTGTCTTCAGGCCACCCACACGCTCTTGCTGCACGCTCAAAGTTAAGGAGAAAAGCGTCGGGATCTTCCCCTTGCACATACTTCTGAAGCTGCATCCCCGAGGGATGTGGCCCAAATGCCCGTCTCTCCGTTGGTACAAGGACGTTGGCGCTTTGTACTACTTTTTGCAAGCCCTCGATTTGCGCTGAAATCGTGTTTTTAAACAGGTCGCGGTCTGCGTCTGCAGTTGACATCTGTTGGCCTATGGCCCATTCCAGTTTTTGCTGTCCCTCTATCAATTGCTGCACCACCTGTTCCATGGCTGTGTCTGGTACGGAGGGGAGAGATCCCACTTCTGACACCACTGTAACCTGGGGCGAGGGGCTGGGGACACTTGCTAGAGGTGGAACAGGCGCCGCAACAGTAAGAGGCTGACCAGAGTATCGGATTAGACTGGGCTTTATTTTGATTGTGCGTCTTGTCCTGTAAGTAAGTCTTTCTTTAGCGAACTCCCGGTTATCCGTGTTTAGGCCTTCTTTCTCCAGAGTTCCGGACACGTGATGTTCTCTCGGGACCGCCTGAGCAAGCCACACTCCTCCCTCGGGAGTGTGGCACGGCGGAACACAGGGTCGTTGGCCTCCTGGCTCTCCTCCGCAATCCGGTAAACCGGTCCTATCGTCCTCTTCGTTCTCCTTCGTAGGATTCTCCTCGCCTTCTCCTCTCGAGCCGTCGGTGACGTCACACGCCGCATACAGGGCTTCCCCTGTTTTCAACCCTCCCGATGCGTCCACGTCAGTGGTAGGCGTGGCCTCGTCTCCGTCGATGTCCGCCCAGTTAAAGGAACCTGCAGATGTTTCCTCGTATTTTCCTTGGCGTGGTTTCCATTCATCCCTCGGTGACTCCGACTGTAGGGTAGAAGGGGAGGCATCATCAGGTGTCCACCAGTCGACCCGGCCACCCGTCCCAACCCTGTTACATACATAAATTTGCTACACCTTTGAAGAAAAGGGACACATCATTCATGTTTTGAGATTGTCATTAATAACTTTTACTCATGTGAGGGAATTAATCATGCTTTCTTCTAAAGCTTTCAGAAACAAGAAATGTTGTGCCTGGTTTAGAGTTTGGCAGACATGCTACTCTGTCACAGATGTGATGGATATCCCATGTGCCTTGTTGCAAGTGCATAGTAGCCTAAGGGACTCCTAAGAAAGCAGACAGAAGTTCTGTGACCTTTCTGATCGAGTAACCAGTTCACCAAACTCTAAATAAGACCCTTTGTTTTGTTTATTTCTTGGCCGAGAAAGCAAGAAAACGCTAGAACAAAAAATGATGTCAAGTTTCTGCAACGAAAAATACACAGTTCATTCCTGTTTGTGTAGGTTTCCATTCATGTTTTATTGAGTTGTGTGCAAGCAAAACCAAAACAAATAGTATTTAGACATGACTCTTATGATCCATGTAAGTACACAAAATTCATATTCACATGTTTTGTTCTGGAAGTGGTTTCTTGTGAGCTTTTACCACAACAATCGTTCACTCGTATGAGCAAATCCTTTTCTTGGTGCTCAGTGTTCTGGAGATGCTGACTGGTTCCAGTCTTTTGGAGTGGAACCAATTCTAGTAGAATTATAAAAAGCAAAGTGTATACCTTTTGAAACTTCAGCTGGTATACTTTTGTCCTACTGGAACATATAACAACTCGTAGCTGTTATGACTTTCCGTACACTACTTGCGACGCTACCACCTTAGCATGTTTTTCACAAGACCATGGTGAAAAAATATCTGTAAGGACAAGAAGTGTTGTTTGAAGTAAAGGGACTAAAGCCTGTGGGAGCAAAATAACTGTATGTGTAAGTTGGGCAATGCACAATGAAAAATAACTTCCTAGGCAATGATTATATATGAAAAGTTTCTTAGTTTATGTGTCTAGTTAAAGTAACTGAATGTAACAAGAGAGTAATTAAAAAATACAAAAATGTATTCATCACATATCAAATCTCACAAAGCATAAAAACCGTATAACCGTATACCACACTGGGTGTTTGGTGCTCACAAACCTTCCACTTCCATCCCTACTCTTTTCACACTCGATAAATCTTTTCCCTTCTTTCATTTTTCCTAGTTCCAATTCAACTTGTATTTTATGTTTTAGATTTCTTTGTCTAAAAGGAACATAAAATGAAGGCATACCAAGTCAATTAATGTGTTCATTATTGTTTATGTGTTAGTTAAATGATGTAACTTAAATTATAAGTTGGACTATAAAACCGAAGAGTGATAATATAAAAGAATGTTTAGTATGTTTTTTTTATTAATTTCAAGATGTTTGGCTTTTTCTGATGAAGGCGTACTTTACGCCGAAACGCGCGTCGAAGATTAAGTATTTTGCCAGAGGATTGTCTCCTTTTTAAAAGTGTTTTTTAATGAGATTTCTGTAATAAATAATATCATCACTGTATGTTTTTACAGAATAATACGGATTTTATACTTTGTGAGATTTGATATGTGATGAATACATTTTTGTATTTTGCAATAACTCTGTTTTTACATTCAGTTACTTTAACTAGACACATACACTAAGAAATGTTTCATATATAATCATTGTCTAGGAAGTTATTTTTCATTGTGTATTGCTCTGTCCTAGGAATTTTATTTCTATTACAATCCGGGGGTCCTTGTTACTTACAATAAGTTGGGCAATGTGCATCACTTGTAAGAATAAGGATGTCTGAAGGATGGAACACCAGATGTTTAAACACAACTTTGTGTGCCTTTTACACTGTAGGGTTTTAGATTCTCCTGCATTTTGAAACAACTGAGGTGTGCACATTCATTTTGAGTTCAGTGGGACATGGAGTAACCAACTAATAACCTTATTAAGGATTGTTGGACGCTCCGGCGTGCCCCCAGGGTCACAGAAGTTTAAACCTCTGCCACCATGATGGATGACGCCTGCCCTATGTAGAGATCTCTGCCTTCAGAGGAGCTACCATGATGCAGGATCCCCTGATGATTAGTAGCCGGCATGTTTTATGTGGCTGCACAGTAGAGCTTTTTGTTTTCCATAAACGAACTTCCAACGTTGGAGTTTAAAAAAAAACATAAAAACTAATTAGACAGACACCCTGGAAAATTTCTCCCAGATTGTGCAGGGCATTTTAAAAAAAATTCTGTCCGGGACCTCTAGGCTTACTCTGGTGGTCCTGAACAGGAAAAACAGTATGATAAACGTCAGCTCAATATAAAACGGTTTGGGGTACATGGACCAATAGCCGTGAGCTGTTGGTTTAAGGTTCCTGTAGGCTATGGCATGGTAGTTTGCCCGACTTTAATAGAATGGATGGACCGAGAGTTTGCCTGACTGGGAAACTGGTGTGCAGAACATTTTATAGGACGTATTGTGACTGAAAGGTCTGTAAAACGAAGCTTACTAAAAGAAAGAATATTTAGCAAAGCTGATGTTTTCACTCCGCCATCTTGCACAGACCGTGTCAAGATATAATCTTGATTCTCTGTTACTCAACCAAAGCTTTTTAGTTTAAAATGATAGATTCCCAGAGATCCAGGTAAACCCATGGAGGTCTATAAAAATGTCTGCCACCTTGTGGTTGGATAAAAGTAAAACAAAGTAATGGTTGGATATCTTGAATTGATCTTAGCCTCTGATAATTACTTTATAGCTGCATTCCAGTCTGTTCTGTTTTTTTTTGTGTTTCTTTTTAAGCCCACCTTGGCATCTCAGACAGAAACCAGCCATATGCAAATCAGCCCTAGTCCTGCTTCAGTAGGAACAGCCCACCCTAACTACGGGGTCAGGCACCTCTGAGTGGGCACACAAGCAACACCAGATCGGTGTCGGCCTGTTTGGTGCAGTTTGACTCCCAAGGTACAGTGATACACGTCAAAAGCATCCTCGCAGAAACTAATTGCCTTTGCACTGGCTTTTGTATGTGCACAAGCCAGGAGAATTCCCCTGCTTGCCCTTAAGCGCTCCCTTTAAATTTCCCACGTGCTAACACCAGAGGCAAGTGCAGTATTATAGAAGGGGCTTGTGGCACCCAAATGGCTGCCAGTGCCGGGCAAATTTCTAAAAGAATATGTGTTCAAGCTCTACATTTTTGCTAACACTGACCCTTTGGAGTTAACCACATGAGCGCTAGCGAAATTCTGCCCCTGTGCTTGTTTTTTAAAAAACCCATTATTCATGACGAGCTGGGCTCGTCATGAGCGTGCGAGGAGGCTACCTCATGACGAGCCCAGCTCGTCATGAGCGTCGAAGGGGTTAAATGTCCTGTCCAGTTCAGACATGCTTCTGGGATTGTTGACATTGAGCGCTAGGGGTGATCTTATGTAAAAGAGTAGTACAAAAGAGGAAGTCAAAATAAGATAAAATGTTATTGCTGTTCTGGAGAATGCAAAGTATCTAACCATTGCTTCATCTGGACTCTGGTGCATGGTTGTTTCATTGTTTGTTGTTTCTCTCTAGGTAAAACAGATGGCCAGATAAGAAATTTGCAGTGTTTCAATGACTATGACAAAAAGATGGATTGTACGTGGGAGGCGACGAATTTGGACACCACATGTGCGAATCGGTACCGCATGATCTATGAACGAGAGATCGTTGCATTGGAGTAAGTTTCAGTCGCAACTTTGGGCATTGTTGTTCGTAGACTGTTGACATACAGACTACAGAAACTACAGTGAGTGCTCCCAGACATCTGCCGCTTTTGTCCCTAGAGATCCCACATATTTTAAGTAATATAAGACAAGTACTCACTTTCATTTCTGAACCACAGTGGAGAGCCAAGGCAAATATCATTGACATCCAAGGTGAGATGATTGTTGCCACCAAGACCTGTGCCGTTGGGCTTTATTTGATGGTCCTACAGGCAGCCTTGTGTCTTCTGCTGGTGGAGCCTTATGCAGCCAGCTAGTATTGACTTGATCTAAAAACTAGAGCTAATGAACCTTCACTCGTACTCCCTGTTTGTAAGCTTGTATGACGAATGCTCCCTCCTTACTCATCTAAAAACTCAGCTCCTACGCTAAAGGAACATCCAGCAAGTCAAAAATAGAGAGAAAAGTAACATAATACTTCAATAAATGATAAATAAATAAACAACATTGAAACAGTGAAAGGGCACATAAACAACATTTTCTTTTTTTTTTAATCTAAAATGTCCATTTTTGGTAGTACTTTGTTTACTGTTACAAGCCATTGCGAATTGGTCCTAAAATATCTAAAGTGGGAATAAAATGGGAATTTTCAGAGAATATTCATATACAGTTAGTACAAATAGAAACTTCTTTGCCCTCTTTACGCTTTTGAAAAGAGGGAGGGGGTCCTCCCAGGTGGATTCACCAACGCATGTAAGGGTACATAAAAGTGTACACCTGTAGTATTGCTTCCTTACTTATAAATGCTTTTGTAATCGACACATTTCACAATAGCAACCTTTACCCCTTCGTACTCATTCTGGCTGTCGTGTAAGATGTGGATGACAGCTTCTGGTAGGGACCAGTATGAAATTGACATTTATGCACAAAGTGGACTGCAACCAAGTGTGCATATGAAGCTCTGACAATATGCAATGTTTATATAACAAAGAACACTCTTGCTTTGCAGAAGTCATATTTGTATTTTTATTGACTAGCTGAGGCATCCAGAAATAACACTAGTACTATTATTGTTCTCTTTATTCTATTTTTCTGTGCTTTTTCCCTGTAGAATCTATTTTCCAAGCCGTATGTATTTTGATGAATACAAATTGCAAATATATTAAATAGTCTTCAGGTCATATTTATTCCTTATATGTCTTGGGCAGATGTAGCAGTTAATATGAAAAGGCGCAACAGCTCTTGTGAAAAGTAGAGATGCATCGAGAATATAGAAAGACCCTGCCAGGTCAATGTGATCAGTTTATTGTTTTGATGTCATCCTTAGACCATCCCTTGATCCCTATGCAGTTTAGAGCTTGAGCGTTAATTCTGTGCATCACTATCCAGCATTTAGCAGTAAAAGCGCGTGTTTGATTCAGTTTTACCACATTAGTGGTGCAGCGAAACGTCATAGCTGAAGGGTAAATCTAATTAAAATGGTACTAGTAAAAAGAAAAGTGGGAATTGACCACGTTATGGACCAGTAGGATTTATTACCCAGTCTTAAACACTGAGGTCCCAATGAGAAAGGTGTCTTGAGGGGCATGAGGTTGCAGCAAACACTGACACCGTAACACAGGTAAATACCTCCTTTTCCAAGTTCACACTTAGAAAGGTGGCATAATGTGCAAGTTTGGCAATGATTTCTGCATGCCCTGGTAAGTGCCAGGTATTTTCCCTCCCAGTACATTTTTACTGGTTTGACCAGGGAAAATGAAACTCTGGGTAATTGCAGCAGAGTGTAGTTCATCGCATCTGGTAATTAGTTGAATGCACTAATGTCAGCATTACTTGTAATACCGATCCCTGTGCTGAAACCTTTGCATGAGGATTGGAATTCTATGGCCGACTAGTAATCGAGGAGCACATCATTAGGTAACGCACAGTTCAATCAGGATTGTCACTAGGATTCTTGCCACCAGATTTAGTGCTAACTGCAAAATGCACACTTCAACTATAGATCAGTTTTGGACCCACTACTGTGACTCCTCTGTTTGTGTTAGCCAGTCCTTTCACAATGCAGTTATTGAATTACATTACCTCCATGCAATTCCTTGGCGGCGATTCCTTAGTCACCATAGCAGTGAATAATATCTTCCTATGTTACACCTAAGTCTATGGGGATGTATGGACAATCACACAGTTTCCAAGACTAATGGTTTAAGCGAGTATTAATAGAACATCTACCAACAATAGAGGAGGTATTTCATCCCTCCCTTCAGAGGTCAAGTCACTCTGTTTAGATGTTCCTGCACAGCCAGCAGATGCACCTCTATCTCAGCAATTGGTTCTGTCTAGCTGCAGTGACCACTCCCCTCCACCATGCTGCATCATCATTGGCAGTATTTCCGAGGCCTCCATTTCTGTGTGTGTGTATACTTGTAAAGCGCACTATCACCTGAAAGGTATCTTGGCGCTGTATACCGCTGTGGAACCCTTCCTGGCTTTCCCTGTGAGATGCCCCCTTACTGGGCACCTCCAAGGTGAGGCCAGGCATCCAAGCGCTGCTGGGGCCGTTGTGGAGATTAAGCAAGCTATTGCCCAGAGTTGCAGAGTGGGACCCATGATTAGAGTAGGCACCTAGGCGAGAATTATCGAGTCCTTGGACATTGAGCTCAAGACCCTGCTGCGTCGGGAATTGAACCCTGGTCCCGGGCCAGACCTCTGCCTCAGGGTCTGCCGCTCTAATCGGTGAGCCACACTTCTCCCTTCCCCCTGTCCACCCCACCCAAAGTGCCTCCTGCTGTGGTGGAAATAGTCACTTTGTTAGAGAAACCTCCTATAAAGCATGGAGAAACCAAAATACAGTAGAGATTTCACCATTAGTGATGCAGGTAATCTGGATCTATTACTCTACTGGATGGACATTATGCCATTATGCCAGCCAACCCCTAAATCAACGTATGAATACCGTGTACTAAATACTGTAACATTTGTCATGCTGAATATCCCTGGTCCTCATTAATGAAAGGGTGATGTGAAAAGCTCATGATGTATTTGTCTCCAGACTCACAGGTAATGACACCTGTCTAGTTTTTGCAGAAGTGGCATTATCCCTCCCTTTTCAATTTTCACAACCCTCTTAGCAGACAATATTCATTACTATGCTCAGTTTTTATCCCTAGAAATATTTGTTTACCAACAGTAGGGTTTTCCACTAGCAGCTGAATGACAGCTGAGAGTGGTCGTAGCAGAGTAGTAATAAACTGTACCAGAGGTGCACTGACAAGAGAGGAAAAAGTTACTGTAATCATTTTTACGGCGTGACCTCCTGGAAGGGATTTTGAAGGAAGGTTTGGCAAGATGAAGTTCACTGTATCAATGTACCTATGATTTAGATTATGCAGAAGCCTGCACATGCTTTTCCACTGGTTCTTATATAATATTGCTGTTTCCTATTTGATGTAATCAAAGTGTCGGTGGTTGACATATTGAAAATTATTTCCCCAACTTATGACTGCAACACCAGCCCTTCATTTCCTCGGAGGAACACCTTAGAAATCAGAAAAACAGATTCACTATTGTCTCTCTGGGGCCCTCAACAGCACTACCACATTTTGTTAAATTTCTCTCTGCTTAAGCAGCAACCAGACTGCATGCTGCGTGTTCTAAAGCTAAAATATTTTAGGATAAGAAACTCCTCTTTTCCTTCCAAATTCAACATGTAAGCCATTGACTGACTTTGCAAAATATGTGTGACCTAGAAAAAAAAGAAGTAATGTGGGCTGAAGTTTGTCTTATAGAAATGGGTATTACAACATGGGTTTTTGGAAAACTGCTGGCCGTACGTTTCCAGCCCTCTTACCTCTTTAATGTACTTTGTCCTCTCCCTAAAGCTTAGTAGTGGTGATTTGTTCATGTTGTAATGCTTGTGCTTGATGGTGTTCTTTTCCACTTGGCCTCCATTGTATCATGTTCTTTAGCTGCATTGAAAAGTAGGAGAGCTTGTGATGGGACCGTTCTGTGCTCCTCTTTTCATATCGGAGTTGCAAACTTTAAAAAAACAGCTCATTATTAGTATTCCCAATATCCATTCATAGGTGGGTACCTAATTGTGGATGAATCCAATGTTGAAATCTTAGAGCTGCATGGTAGTGCAGTTTGAAATCAAAAAGTGACGTAAAGCAAAACTTTAATGACTTTCATTGCCTATGGAATGGCTTTCCACTGCATCAAAGGTTTCACTTCAATAGGTAAAAGGACATGATTGTCTCAGCACCATCTCCTACTCAACTAAAGATCTGCAACGGGAATCTAAAAGCTGCTATCCGAGTTGTCACCCTGACCAATTGTGGTTCCCTCCTGTTCATTCTTGATCAGCGAATCTCTACCCAACCCTTCCATGGACTGCATATGTTAAGGTTCCAAGATCATATATTATTCCTTGGTTATCTGATTTTCCTGCTCTTGTATTCCTGAATGTTGACCATTCTAAAATATTCTGCTGTTTTGTGAAGCCTGGTTTGCAAGTTGCAGCACCTGAAATATTCCCAACATAAAATATTGACTGCCACAGTTTCACTGTTATTGCACCCATTGTAGACAAAGCATCAACTAGAATTGTACCCAATCCATTAGCTAACAGCACTCCTAATGCATTATTCCACAATCGATGTTTATGTATTTAATACACCGTGGAGACTATTTATTTAAATCAGTTAAAACGTATTTTAGCGAAATATAGGGGAAAGGGGCTACATTTGTTCAAATTATTCATTGTATGACTACTTATAAAGTGGCTGGGAAATAATTTCCTAAGTACTGCCAACTTGTAGCATAAGGACTTTAATGTGTATATTTTCAAAGTGTTATTGATTGTTGGCCAGGGCTAGAAGTTTGAGGAAAAAACATTTTCAGACCATTTTGCATTTCTTGTGATTAATACATATAGATTTGACATTATTTTAGGACCTTGCTATCTCACTGCTCCTACTGGTATAGATTGTAGGCACACCACATTAGTGCCAATATATTTTGTTTAGGGAATCAACTGGTGTGCAATCTTCAAACACTCAGAGCACAACCACACGATGAAATTAGGAACTTAAGATTTTCACTGTCTGTAAAATGCAAGTAGTGAAAAGCAATAAACCATTTTTGTTTTTAAAGTGGGCAAACACTTTTCAGGGGGACATATTTGCATCATATGTTTAACGATAGTAAAGCATTTCACCGGGCTGCCTCATCTTGATTCTGCTAGTCAGAGACAGAGTCCGACTTTTGCAGCTCAAAACAATGAATTGAGTGAAAAATACCTGACTCGGCTCTTCAGTGCTTCAGTCGTGCAATGAGTACCTACTCGCTTTTTCTCTTGTTTTGTATCTCCTAATCATGATCTACACCCTAGGAAGCCTACTGATAACCTAAAGTATCATATACATACAGAAATATTTTTACACCTCAGGAGTCATACCAAAATGGTCATCACGATCACCTCTGCTTCACTAGAGTAAATCACTGGATGCAGTTTAATTCCTTGCTGCAGATTGATGCACCTTAACGTTTTCGCATAGAATAACCATATGTTCGAGGCATATGAGCTGCAGATTACACACTGTGCATTGATCGCCACCTAGTGTTGGGCCCGGATGTTTGCAGTTTGTTGTTGTCTTGAAAAGTTCTTTGGAAGTCACAAGATAGGTGACTCCTCCTTAGGACCATATTGCGCATGAGCATAGGCTCGATCCTCAGATTGTTTTTTCCGCCATCGGGCTCGGATGTGCTTCCTTCGCTCCGGTTTGGAACCGAATTTCCTTCGCCGCGCAATCCTCACCCAGTTCGACGGTATTGTTTCGATCGCGCTCCACATCGGCGCGATTCTTCACCACTTCGAAGTCTTCGATTCCGGTTGTCGGCAAAGGCCTTCTGGCCTACCTAGGCCTTACTCTCTGGCTTATGGAAAGGACGCCATTCAGGAAGTGTCCTCAATGTGGGTCGAAGTTTCCCCACACAGATCTACATGAGGTGTGTAACCTTTGCCTCTTACCGGAGCACGAGGCCTAAGGCTGTTCCGCCTGTGCCTCTTTCCGCTCCAAAAAGACGATTCGGGACCGACGAGCTCGAAGAACAATGGCTTGCTCGTCCGTGTCGATTCCAGACGACATCGTGGAAGAAGGCGTTGACGTGCCAGAACACCAGCAGGCCGAAGAAAGTGCCAGCTCCTCTGATGCCGAAGACTCAAACGTCGAGGACATCACTCCAGCTCAATGAGTCGTAAGTAAGACCGTCGACCCAATCCCTTCCTTGACACCCTCAAAAAAAGGCTTCGGTCACACCCTCACCTTCGGGCCCGGGTGCACATCGAGAGACTGCTTCCCACGCCCTGCCTTCGGGCTCGGCAAAGAAGCCTACTAAGCTCTGACACCTAAGCACTCGGCGCCGAAGACTGGCACCGGCTCATCGATGCCAAAACCGCACTCAGAGCAGAGTAAAAAAAAACACCTAAAGGTCTCGACTCTCACGCTTCGGAGCCAAAAAAACACCCGGAACCGAAAAAACACGTTCCGGTAAAAGACATTTCAAAAGGTCATACTTCTAAGCCAAAAGACTCTAGACCAGCTACCGAGTCGGTGCAGAAGAAACCTCCGGAACCGAAAACTTCGACGCCGAAGGATCTGCCTGACACAGAAGCGCTTTTTACACCAGATCCTACTCAAAAGACTCATGTAAAGGATCCTAAGACTGGACAACTAGCTCTTAGCTCCAAGAAGAGACCACTAGAGGTGCCTGCACCTCCTCCTTCGCCAAAGAAGAGAGATATTCAACCTCTCCATTAAGGGTCCCTTCTCCATCACCTCCCATACTGTTCCTCCTCCTACACCTCCTCCACCACATCATTCGCCTACACCATCCACTAACCCAGATGATGATGTAGATACAGACTCTGATGACTCAGGTGGGGTGCACATGACCCAGCAGGGACCAATAGTCCCCCTCAGTCACCTAACCCATGGGATGATTATAACACCCCTGGTGTGCCTTACGTCCCCCAAGACGATGTATATCCTTCCAGGTCATCCCCACCAGAGGACACTATAGGTTTTAACCTACTAGTCCAAAGAGCTGCCCAGTACCATGGGGTTGACTTACACACCAATACTGTGGAGGAAGATTTCCTATTGGACACTTTTGATAATACACAAAGGTCTACTGCCATTTTGCCAATGCTTAAAGGGGTCATTAAGCACGCAACAGAGTTATTTAAAGATCCTGTCAGGGCTCGGGTCCTCAACCCTCGCATTGAGAAAAAATATAAAGCTGCCCCTACAGACCCAGTTTACATTAGAGGTCCAGCACCATTGGATTCTTTAGTAGTATCTAATCCACATAAACGTGCTAATTCACAGACATCAGGTGAGGCCTCACCACCAGATAAGGAATCTAAACTCCTTGACGCCTCTGGTAAGAGCACGGCGTCACAGGCAGCTAACATATGGC
The DNA here is from genome assembly GCF_964261635.1 of Lissotriton helveticus. NCBI lineage: Eukaryota > Metazoa > Chordata > Amphibia > Caudata > Salamandridae > Lissotriton > Lissotriton helveticus. The sequence goes on along the minus strand of NC_136071.1, from coordinate 135,992,088 downwards.
GCATTGCCAATACTTAAGCATTGTTGGCAAGATACGAAAGGGCACATTATGATGAACTGGAGTCCATAATGCAGCATCTACCAGACAAGTATAAAAATAGGGCCAATGAACTCATACAAGAAGGTAAAAATATTACTAATACTTCAATTTGTTGTGCCCTAGAGGCTGCAGATACTGCCTCAAGGGCAATCAATACCAGTACCCTTTTGCGTAGACATGCATGGCTACGTATTTCAGGTTTTAAACCTGAGGTACAAAATTCCATCCTCAATCAGCCATTTAATGAAAAACATTTATTTGGCCCTAATGACGATGTGTCTTTAGAGAAAATGAAAAAAGACACAGACACAGCAAAATCTATGGGAGCCTTGCAGCTGCAAGCTCCCAGACATTCTTTTTGTCGCTCATCATATAGAGGCAACGCAAGAGGCTACTCCTCCGAAAGCCCTTCCACTTCCTACAAGACCCCTAACCAATCCGCATTCACTAGGGGCTACCAGAGAGGGGGTTACTGGGGTAATAACAACAAAGGCAGAGGCAAAACCAACAACTCCCGCTCTGCCTCCACCCCTACCCAATGACTTTCCTCCACTTCCCCCCCAACATTCCACTCCTGTGGGGAGAAGACTGCAACAATTCCTTCCTGCCTGAACCAACATGACATCAGACAGGTGGGTGCGACAAATTATTCAGTCAAGTTACTGTCTAGAACTAACATCTACCCCCCCAAACATACCACCCAAACAGCGTCCAATGTCACAAGAACAACTATCACTGTTAAAGCAAGAAGTAATATCTTTGCTAGAAAAAAGTGCAATAGAACCAGTCCCTCTGCACCAACAAAACAAGGGGGTTTACTCCCTATACTTTCTTATCCCAAAGAAGGATGGCTCTCTAAGGCCTATTCTAGACCTCAGACCGCTAAATATATACATACAGTCAGACGATTTTCACATGGTCACACTCCAACAAGTCCTTCCTTTCCTGTTCCAAAACGACTTCCTTGCTACTCTAGATCTCAAGGACGCATACTTCCACATTACCATTCACAAAGCTCACAGGAAATATCTCAGATTTGTAATAGACGGGCAGCACTATCAATTCAAAGTACTCCCATTCGGAGTCACAACAGCACCAAGAGTATTCACCAAGTGCCTAGCAGTAGCCGCAGCACATTTACGAAGACAGCACATCCACGTCTTCCCCTACCTCGACGACTGGCTCATAAAAGCCAGCTCATACAACCAGTGTGTAGAACACAGTTATACCACGATCCAACTGCTCCACAACTTGGGGTTCACAATAAACCACGCCAAGTCTCATCTGCAACCATCCAAACTACAACAATACCTCGGTGCTGCAATAAACACCTCAACAGCGCTAGCTTATCCCACTCCAGCAAGGATAACCAGCATGCAAACTCTTCTCACAAAGTTTCAGCCACAACACTCCCTTCCAGCACGAGTGTTCATGCAGCTCATAGGGATGATAACGTCTTGCATTTTCATAGTCCCTCATGCAAGACTTCAAATGCGTCCTCTACAAGAGTGCCTATCACGTCAATGGAACCAGGCTCAAGGTCAATTAACAGACCTAGTGTTGGTAGACGGTCGAACTCCTCGCTCTCTGCAGTGGTGGGACACCAAAAACCTTTCCAAGGGGTGACCGTTCCTATAGCCAGTTCCTCACATAATCTTGACAACAGACACATCGCTCTCCGGCTGGGGGGCCAGCCTACTGCAACACACCATGCAAGGCAGGTGGACACCACATCAAAAGTTACTCCACATCAATCATCTGGAGTTACTAGCTATATTCCTAGCACTGAAAGCTTTCCAATAACAAGTATCAAACAAAGCTGTGTTAGACCACACGGACAACATGACAGCCATGCATTACATACAGAAACAGGGCGGAACACGCTCCCTGCAACGCTCCCTGCAACTCTCTCATCTAGCACAAAACATATGGAGGTGGGCTATACCTCAAAACATATTCCTCTTAGCCTAGCATGTCCCAGGGGTACAAAATACCATAGCAGATCTGTTAAGTTGGCAGACACAACAGATCCACGAGTGGGAACTTCAACCATTCTTTCAGATGTGGGGACAACCTCAGATAGACCTCTTTGCCACCCACGAAAAAGCCAAATGCCCAAGCTTCGCCGCCAGATATCCACATCCACACCCACTGTCATGCGATTTAGATGTACTGGTCAAACAAATTTGCGTACGCTTTTCCACCTCTACCACTCATGCCACTAGTAGTACGTAAACTACAGCAGCATTCTCTGACCCTCATCCTAGTTGCTCATCCTAGTTGCTCCAACATGGGCCAAACAACCGTGGTACATCACACTGCTACAACTGTCTGTAGTACCACACCAAAAACTATACCTGTCTCCACGCCTTTTAACACAGAACCGTGGAGAGATCAGACACCCGGACCCAGCTCAGCTCAACCTTGCGATCTGGCTCCCGAAATCCTAGAATTTGGATATCTTAACCTTCCTCCAGACTGCATGAATGTCATAAAAGAAGCTAGACGTCCAACCACTAGAGCTTGTTTTGCAGCTAAGTGGAAACGCTTTGTAATATATTGTCACAACAACAATATTAATCCTCTAGACGTGTCTATTCAACACATCATAGGATACTTACTGCACCTCCAAATATGTAACTTAGCCTACACATCTATTAGACTGCACCTTGCTGCAAGAGCAGCATATCTGCAAAACAGACAGCATCTATCTCTGTTCAGAGTGCCTGCTATTAAAGACTTTATGGAAGGCTTTAAGAGAATAATTCCTCCCAGAGTACCGCCTTCACCTGTGTGGAATTTAAACATTGTTCCCACACGGCTAATGGAACCTCCCTTTGAACCCTTACATAAATGTGAACTACAATTTTTAACATGGAAGGTTGCGTTCCTAGTAGCTATTACTTCTCTGCGGAGAGTTAGTGAACTACAAGCACTAACTATTCAAGAACCCTTCTTGCAAATGCATCCTAATAAGGTCGTTCTCCGTACTAACCCAAAATTCCTGCCCAAAGTCATTTCTCCCTTCTACCTCAATCAATCTGTGGAACTGCCCGTTTTCTTCTCGCAGCCACAGACAGTAGCAGAAAGAGCTCTTCATACCCTAGATGTCAAAAGAGCATTGCTATACTACATCGAGAGAACACAACCCTTTCGTAAGACCAAACAACTTTTTGTGTCTTTCTCACCACCACATAAGGGTAATCCCATTTCAAAATCTGGGATAGCTAGATGGATTGTTAAATGCATACAGATTTGTTACCACAAAGTTAAACGTACGTTATCGGTTCCTCCTAAAGCCCACTCTACAAGGAAAATAGGGGCTTCAATGGCATTTTTAGGGAACATTCCCCTAGATGACATCTGCAGAGCAGCTACATGGTCTACACCGCACACATTCACAAAACTCTACTGTGTAGATGTGCAAACTAAGCAACAAGCTAATGTGGGCCAGGCTGTTCCCAAAACATTATTTCAAACTACTGCAACAGAAAGGGGTGGTCGCCGCTAAGAGTGGGTACTGCTATACAATCTGTGCACAGTGTGTAATCTGCAGCTCATATGCCTTGAACGGAAAATGCTACTTACCAGTATGCATCTGTTCTTGGCATGTAGAGCTGCAGAGTTGCACCCGCCCACCCGCCTCCCCGGCAACCCTTATCTGTTCCAGTATTATCTTAATTAGATACAGCTTACATGGACATCCTTCCTCTTCTTGCAAAGCTCCATCATTTCCCTAATGGCGAAAAACACTCTGAGGATGGAGTCGATGCCCATGTGCAATGTGGTCCAAAGGAGGAGTCCCCTATCTCGTGACTTCCAAAGAACTTTTCAGGACAACAACAAACTGCAAACATCCGGGCCCAACACTAGGTGGCGATCTATGCACAGTGTGTAACTCTGCAGCTCTACATGCCAAGAACAGATGCATACTGGTAAGTAGCATTTTCCTTCCCTGTTATAAAACATTTTATTCGATCTTTGCTGATGAACTGATATACAAATGTTGAAAATTACTGAAATATAAGTTTACAAAAAAAATGATTGTGTCCTCAACTAGAGTTTGTCAAAGATTAATTTACACATGTAGTGAATGGTGATTGATGTACTCGTACAGATTTGAAAATAGGAGGGCAGCGAAACATACCTGATTAATGTACAAGGGATCCACATTTACAATGACTAGGGGTGTTTCTCACTTTCAATGTAAAGCATACATACATTTCATCAGTTTAATATGAATCCAATAAAGTGCACATCATTTAAATTAAAACTGTATCAACTTCCATTTTTTAAAATGTTTTTATCCTAGTATTTTGTCTTGGTTGTCTCTATATTATAGTTCAAAGACAGGATTTAAACACATTTCACTCTGACAGCTTTTTCTTTCTGAAGTATATTGAATGTTTATTATGGTCTCCATTGCTTTTCCAGATATAACACCTGTATTCCAGAAAATGTGAAAATTGATGGCTTCATTGTGGCGGACAAGTGTGTCTGCACAGTTACGGTCGCCCAGTTTAATGCAGGAGATGAGTATCTGATACAGATACAGTCTTTTGGAAAAATACTAGCAAATAAAACCATCTGTCCCTTTAATACGAGTAAGTCATTAAAACGTAAATCAACTTCAGCTAGCCTGTTCCTGTTGTGTTTTTATGTTTGTACACATTGCTAACAGTTGTTTTTTTAAAGTATGGAACATCTGGGACTGAGCAGTAATGAATCATTTCATTCATGTCACAGGAGGTCACCTCTGAGCTTTGCTTTTAAGTGATTATATCAAATCAAATATAAAAACAAATGCTACAGGGTAGACAGAGGCTTGAACAGAGCTGCAGGCAGAATTCTGTAGGGCATCTTCCAACCTCTGAAAGTCTTCTTTAACCTGGAACAAGACTGTTTTTTATGCAGTAAAGGATTAACTCAAGGGTGTACAATTAGGTCCCAAGGCGCACACTATTTTCAGCGTAACCACTATTGAATGAGCTACATTTAAACTATGTAAATTTGTTTCATGTGTAGTTATGGAAAATGGCCGTCCACTCTGAATACACATTGGACAACATTAGAGTACAGGAGACTAGAACCAGTTATTTGCTTTCATTTGCATTTCTTGCAAAGCCTCCTGTTGACCACAGTGAGATGCTTTGAGGCAGATGTGAACTGCTACACAGTCACAGGTTGTCATGGAGGTTTCAGGTGTCAGCCCAGAGAAGACAGTGCAGATGTAGAAAAGAATGCTGGACAAACATCTTTAGAGTGCCTAACATTTATAATTGTTTAATTCTGTCACTTGCCCTGCTCTTGTGTGTTTCGAGAGAACCTGGATGGAGAAGGTATTGAGCAACTAGATTTATGAATAGCGAGCTTTTAAGAAAAATGTGTCTAAAGACTTTACCTTACCTCATGTAATAAACATGTATGGCCAACACATTAAGTCGTTCAAAAGGGTGCTTTACCATGTTAAACACAAACTGTAAGGGCTATAGTTGTGACCCAATCAATGTATCCAGGTCTCCCATGCTAGTTTATTATGTGCTTCTCACCTTGGGTGAATAGTGGGCCAGTATGCACATTGCAGGTGATGTGGTTACCTTAATTACCTGTTTTTCAAACCGCAGTTTTCAGAAAATCTCTAATTATTCCTCGGTTTATAAAAGAAAGGAGTGAGCATTTATCAAAGCTGTCATATGTCTTGAGATGCTGGATTTATGGTTTCATAGAGTTCATCTGTCAATTTAATCTATTTTTCCAAAACAGTTAAGCCAAAAACACCTGGAAATCTAACAGTTGAATATAATAAAAATGGTGACCCCATTTTGCACTGGGATAAGAAATACAGAAAGGAAGAGGTTATCTGCCATTACCTGAAATTTGAAATTTTCTATTACAACAAAGAGGACCCTAGTAAGGTAAATTATTCTTCTGCTTAGAACTGCCCTAAATAACATAATTTGATGCATGCTTTTTCAGTCATTATCCTGCTACAAACCTAAGTAATAATATGTTGTGTTAATTTGTTATCTTTATGTGGTGCTATCATTTGTTAGAATTGTACAGTGGTTTGAAACATTTGAAACATTCTTAATGTGTTATAGTCCTTCAAGTACTAGTAAATTTAAGATTTTAGAGCCTTCCTGAAAGAAACACAGGTAGAGTGAAATATGACTAACCCCCCTTCGATAATAGAGATATCCAGGAAAAACGTTAAGAAATTATGTTTGCCATATTTGGAAGAATTGCAACTGACCACGGAGGCATCTAAAAGCTCTGTTCAACATATACTATTAGTACAAACCACCCTGACCATACAGCCCTACTTGACTTTTAATCTGAGTGGTTACGATAGGTTTGTGCTTACTCGATTTAGAATGAACACATTCCATCGCCTGGTCACTTTTCCCAAAGTTAATGATTGGTCACACTTGTTATCATTCTGCCCCTGTGACGTAGTGTCCACACAGTCCACGATGCATGTGACCCTATTTTGCTGATTTGACCATGAACCAAGGAAGCATTAGGTGACACTGATATTAAAAATTCTGGGTCTGTGAGAATGTCGCCCTGCTTTTCTGGCGATCCAATATCTGGATATAGAGTGTTTTGCAAAGAACATCGCCAGATTCTTGAAATTCTGTATAAAGCATAGGCCAAACCTAGAACAGGACAGTTGAAGCAATAACCGTGTAATTAATTTTTATTGTTTCTCTATCCTTCAGTAATTTGATAAATTTCTTTTTTTTTTAAATATTTATTTTATTGCCACAGTTGGGTCCTTTGACAAATGATACATTCACAGCCTCAAAAAATATACATATCCATAATCTTCTTTTACAAAATTGTCTGAATCAAACGGGGAGGGCAAGATTACCAAATTCATATACAAAATACGTAGATCCATAAACTATTCCTCTAAATATTCTTTAAGAGCCCCCCAAATCGATATACCTAATCGTTTTTTCTTAACACCCTTTAGAGCGTACAGATTCCATTCCAATTCATATACATTAAACAATTTCCTTCGCCAAAATTCAAACATCGGTGCTTCAGGTTGTAGCCATTCCGTGGCTATACATAACCGGGCAATGGTCATTGCTACAAATAAAAAGTTCTTACATTTACACCAATTCACATTGTCATTGACACATTGCCCCCCCCCCTAATAACATAAGTGCGGGGGATATTTTAATCGGATAATGAATAACTAAAGATATGAACCTTTCTATATTGGAGATGAAAGTTTGGGACAGTTGTAGAAGACATGAACAACATCTGCATCTTCCCCTCCACACGAAAACATTTTCCATCATACATAGGCCCCCATGTTGCCATTCGTTTGGGCGTATAGTATAATCTAAATAAAGTCTTGTATACCTGCGCTTTCAGATTAGCTGACAAACACATATCCTTAGCCATCAAAATAGTATCTACAACATTTAAGTCGGTTTCTTCCAGCTGATTCTGCCAGTATACATTATATTTGTTCAAGTCATCAGGTTTATATTCCGTCAGCAGCCGATATATCATACCAATCCTTTTTTTTAATCGGATTGCCTCTATTAAATTATTAGGAGTGGGTGTGTTTAATTTCTTTAAACAAAAATCTCTAACTTGTAAATATTTAAAAAAAGAAGAATGAGGTAACTGATATTTGCTTCCCATGTTTGAAAAAGATCTAAATATTCCGTCTGCATCAAATAAATCACCAATTCTGACCACCCCTTTCTTACTCCATTCCATCGCAACACTATCCCAGAATATCGATGGAAGTATTTTCTCCGCTGAAAAAGGAGTGTAATATGAAATTTTCTCTAGCTTCATAATCCTCGTAACCTTTCTCCAAACTTTATATGCAGACTCAACCACCTTAAAACGGGTGTGCTTGTAGTAGTTCCCCTCCAGCTCTTTTACCAGACATCCCTTTGCATGCTCTCCCAATAATAGATAAAATATCGACGGGGACTCAGCCGGGTCCTCAATTTATTCTCCAGTCAGCAAGATTCTCATTCTTTATAAAAAACAAACATAATAATAGAACACGAAATCCGGAATCCCACGCCCACCTCTCTCTATTGGCAAAGTCAACCATTTCATTGCTCGCCTAGTTTTACCAGGTGCCCAAAAATTTTTTATACATAAAGTTTGCAACTTATAATATGATTTAGGGGTATCTCTAAAGGAATACTGCGATATAAATATAGTATCTTGGCTAGCACATTCATCTTGATGATGTTACCTCTCCCTCTCCCAATTATGGACAATTGAAGTCTCCCCCATCTATCTAGAGATTGCTTAAGTTGTTGCAATATCTTATCCCAATTAGCGTCCACTATCTCTTGTGTATGGGATTTAATTGTAATACCTAAATATGTCACTTCCGGAGTAACCCTATGATCATTAAATTGAACGCTGTCTGAGCAAAGCACCTGCGTTTTTGCAGCATTTAACTTATAACCTGAGCTATTTCCAAAATCAATGGCCAGGCGTTCAATCTCTTTCATTGCCTGCCCAGGATCAGTGGTAATAATGGCTATCTCATCCGCATATGCGAATACTGAGTGAGGTATGTTTGAAGCGTAGAATGGTTTAATATGTGGTGACTCTAGCAGTTTAATTATGAATGGATTAATAAATAACGCGAAGAGAAGTGGAGAGCAGGGACATCCCTGGCGTGTACCTCTTGTGATGACTATCCTTTCCGACTTTCGGCCCATAGCTACCACTCTCGCGTTAGGTGAACTATACAATATGTTTGCAAGAGACCTGGGCAACTACTGACATTAACCTGGATGGGTTTGTGTCATATAACAATTTGGCACTAAGGTCAGGTATGGGTAGGGCTAAAGGGGGGTTAGTGATTTTATTGTCTGTGAACCTCCCAGTCTGTATGAAGTCACACCAACCTGTGGGTCACCACTCCCAAATCTTAATATTAGAACATGTAAAGGGCCATGTAATAATGGTGATTAATCACTATAATAACTTGTTTGATGCTTCTAATACTTCGGTGGTGGAGGAGTTGGGTTCCGCCTTGAGCAACATCCGAAGAGATATTCACAAACCAATTGATATCATATGGGGTGGGGATTTCAACCTACGTACCTGTCCCCATTCATTTACTAGAATTTGTGGATACGACGGGGACAATGGGGAAAATCGGTCACATTTTGTTCACTCACCTTATGGTGATTCTCTTAATTCCCTTATGTTAAGTATGGCCCTTATGATTCATCCCCCGGCTGTAGATGCTGATGGCAAACCTGCTCCAACTTTTGTAGGACTAAATTCGGCTTCTGTTATTGACCACCTATTGGCCTCTACGCACCTTGTTCCCTTTTGTACGGTCCCCATTGTCGTCGACCTTGGAAGTAGCGACCACAATGCTATTACCATGTCCATTTCTGCTTGGGGGTCACCAGATATTAGTCATCACCTGTTAATTGAAGATGTCACCCCCTGTAGACGGAATGGTATCCGTATAAAGTGGTGCTTGGACAACTCTGAGAAGTTGCAAGCTAAAATCCTAGAAGCTGGGTTTGCCGAAATTTACATATGCTTAGATTCTGAGGCCTTTTGTGGGTGTATCATAGCTAATTTTGTGGAACTCGGCATTGCTATAAAAAGGTGTCTTACTATTACTAAAGCCCGAATTAAGAAGCAAAATGTGGGTTGGTTTGATAGCATGTGTACCAGATCCCTGCGGGAACTCAAGCAGGCTTTAACTAAACATCCCAGAGACAGGGAGGCTATTAAATCCCTTAGACTTACCTACAAAAACAATCTTGTACGTAGGAAGCAAGAGCTTAGGGAGCTAGCCTGGGATGCCTTGAATCAAGCATCGGTATTACGTGACAGTAGGCTTTTTTGGTCTACGGTCAACAGTCCCTTTCTTGCTAATGAAGAGGTCCCTTTACTGTCAGCCCAGGTTAGTGAAGCAAATTGGGTTGCCCACTTTTCTGGAATTTTTAACCCGCCCAGGGAGGACTTTGTCAGTTCCCCTATCCCGATGTCTGAAAACAGGGTTCCCTTGGATATTACCCTACCAGAGGTTGTTATTTCCATAAGTCGGAGTAAAGGGGGAAAGGCACCGGGACCCGATGGGGTCCCGGTTGACCTGTATAAATCCAACCCGACTCTTTGGAGCCCACTCCTGACGCAGGTGTTTAATGCTTCAGTTTTGGAGAGTACACCACCTACCTGGAGTGAATCTATAATTCTACCTATCTACAAGAAGGGAGATAGAGGAGAGGCTAAGAACTACCGCCCTATCTCCCTTCTTGACTCCTCCCTGAAGATCATGAGTAGGGTTCTCCTGATGAGGCTGGAGGAATGGGCAGAGGAAAATAAAATTCTGGCTGAATTCCAATATGGCTTCCGCAAAGGACTGGGGACAACAGAGCAGTGCATTAATCTTGACCTTCTTATTGGAAAGTACACGAGAGCGAAACAGGGCTCTTTATTTCTCTGTTTCGCTGATCTTTCGAGTGCCTTTGACCTTGTGGACCATAACTTGTTATGGTCCACATTATTGGGTATGGGTGCTCCCCCAGCAATTATTCACTTCCTGGCCAGACTTTACAATAAGTTATCAGCCCAGATCCGTTTTGGCCGGGCAGGTGAATGTACAGAGAAAATTAAGGTTAAATCAGGCATAAGGCTGGGCTGTGTGCTGGCCCCCCTGCTATTCTCCCTCTTCATTAATTCTATAGAATCTGAACTGAAGATGGTACAGGCAGACTCTCCCCAGGTTGGTGGCCGCTCTGTACCAGTCCTGCTTTATGCCGATGACACGGTATTGCTCTCGCGCACTCCAAATGGGCTTCAAAAATTAATGAATATCTTTTATAATTTTATTAATGAGCGAAAACTGAAAGTTAATAACTCCAAGACTTTTATTATGGCTTGTGGTAAACGGATGAAATCTTTAATGCCGTTCCATTTTAATAATCATAAAATTGAGGTGGTGGACAGATTCTGCTATCTCGGAGTTACTTTTAATAATAAAGGGACTTGGGCACAAGAGATTTTAAATGTTAACGGTAGGATGGCTAAAAGCTCCTCCGGAGTTTTTCGATTCGCAGCCAAGCTTGGTAGTCGCCGCATACCAGACATGTTAGATATCTATAGGCATAGGTGTGTATCTATTGCACTTTATGGTTCTGGTATCTGGGGCTACTGTCAGCATAGGGAACTGCAAGTCACCGAGAATGGGTTCCTTAAAAGACTCCTTTGTTTACCCCCCTCGGCATCCATTGAACTGTGTCATAGCGAGGTGTGCATGAATTATCTAACGGACTTGATGGGATTGAGACCTCTAATGGTATGGAGGTCAATTTGGGCTAAAGACAAGACTGACTTTACCAGGCAGATTATTCTAGATTGCCTTAAATTGGACAAAGCCCACAAGATTCCCTGGTTAAACTATGTCTCTTCTTCTTATAGTGATGTTTTTAACCTGGACATAGTTAACGACCCCCATTGTGCTGTTACTGTACCAAAAGGGAACTCAAAAATGTCTTTATTGGGACTAAATCTGACTTACGCAGAGCGAAGTGCAGCTCCATGTCTACTCATGTATTTTATTATTCTAATATGAGGGCATGCCTATGTACCTTAAATTTATAACCAAGCAGTCACATCAATTTGTTCTTACGAGGTTTAGACTTGGTATTGTACATAACTTAGTGGCCTTCCCAGTGATGAAACTACATAGTCAATCCCCCTGCCCCTGTGATGGCCAATCTAGGCAAAGCACTTTGCACTTTATGCTTATTTGCCCAGTTTACATGCACCTTCGCCGTTACTACCTTAGACCTGTGTTTTTAAAACACTCTGTGTATACTACAGCCCAAGCCCTGAAATTGTTATTTACACTTGATTCTACAGATATCTGTTTTTTTACCGGTACCTTTTTACTCAAAGCTGTTTCGCATAGGAAAAGTCTGGTGTTTTAATACTTTTTAAATTCTCACACTGCTGAGTTATTGTCCTCACTGTAATGTTTGTATTGTGTGTTTTTATATTGTATGCTTTTGTGATTGTTTTTAATAATCGAATAAAGCTTTGAAATTGAAATTGAACTATACAATACCTTAATAGCTCTCAGGAAATTTTTACCAAATCCCATTTTATTCATTACTGCCCATAAATATGTCCACTCTACGCGATCAAACGCTTTCTCAGCGTCGAGTAATATCAACGCCAAGTCTCTTCTCTCGATTTCAGCTATATCTATCAAGGTAATCACCTTATTAACATTTGCTACAGTTCCTCTATTTGGGATAAACCCATGCTGAGTCAATGATACTAAAGGTGTTATGACCTTAGACATGCGGTTTGCAAGCTTCTTCGAGTAAATCTTGCTATCGCAATTTAGTAAGGATATGGGCCGATATGAGGCGGCTGTTCTGGGGGTTTCCCTTTTTTTGCGAAAACTACAATTGAGGCATCATTCCATGACTGTGGAGCTCTCCCCAGTTGTGCCATTCTAAAGGTCTCCAACATAAGAGTTTTTAGAGGTTCAAAAGAACATTTATACACCTCCCCTGGAATAAAATCAGGGCCAGCTGCCTTCCCGTTCGGAATATTTTTGACTGCTCTTTCCAGTTCTTCCATTGAAAAAGGCTGATCTAACTAACGCCTCTTTCTCAAAGTCTGTTAATTTAGAAAAAATGATCTCATGCAAGAAAACACCGGGAGATAGGGTAGATTGATGGGTATATAACTCAGTATAAAACTGATATAATATTTCCAATATTTTCTCTGGGTCTTCATACACAACGCCACTTTTATCTTGCATTTTCGCAATTTGGCGAGCAGACTCCTTCATTTTTAATTTCAGGGCCAGTGCCCTTCCTATAGCCTCCCCATACTCATGGATATACCTTCTATATATTAAATATTTCCGAGCTATCTCCTCAGACCAAACTCCTGTGATATTAGCATGGCATTTAGCAATTAACCCCTCATACTCCTGGATTTTAGTCGTATTATCCCCTTCTCTATTTCTTTAATCAAATATTCTTCAGCCTTACACAGCTGAACATACAAGTCCCGAATTGTTCCCTGTTGCTGTTTTTGATGATAAAGTCCATAACTCACCGCTTCCCCTCTAAAACAAGCTTTCCAAGTATCCCAAATTATCTCAATATTAGTGGAGTTCCGGTTATTCTGTATGAATTCTACAATCCATTTACCCATGTATTCTCTGTATTGTTCATCCAGGCAAAGCTTCCTGTCGAACGAAAAGCTCCTGCTTTGTTTCATTTCTCCGATATGGGCAATCTCAATTATCAGTGGGGAGTGGTCCGATGTTACCCTGGGGTATAACTGAATCTTTGTATTGGATTGAATACTAGTTGAAGTAAAAAAATAATCCAAGCGGACAAACTTCCTATGTGGTGAGGAATAATAAGTATACCCTGGTAATGGTGGATAATTTTTGCTCCAGATGTCAACTAGCGCGTAATCCTTAACTCGATTGTATAATGCTTTAAAAACACGTGGTTTTCGCCCCTTATAATTCTCTGCTCCAGCCTCTAACTCCCCAGCCGGCAAGTTAATGTTCAGGTCCCCACACACAACCAAGGGAGAGCTCCAATTAGCCAGCTCAGAATCTAAATACTCCAATACGTCCCCCTCATCCAAATTAGATCCATAAATTGAACATAACGTTATGTGTGTGCCTCCTATATTTAATGTCACAATCACCCATCTACCCCACCTATCTGTCAAACTGCGTACAAGCGTGCCTAAACGCGGTCTAATCAAGATCATTACCCCTCTGGTCAAACTTTTTGCTGAGATGCTGCTAACACTGTGTACCCTAAATCAGCAGCTCTGCCCCTTTTCTCCCAAGGGAGATGGGTCTCCTGTAAACACAAGATGTCAGGGTTTCAAAAAACGAATTTCAGAAGCAATCCTCTTCCTTTTATTTATATTGTTGAGACCCGAAACATTAAAAGAACAAATTTTGATATTCCTAGCCATCACAGTACTTTCCCACCATCTTTGCCTTCTCCACTTATTAGATTTATTATTGCTTTAGTAAATCCCATCCTATTCCCGGCTAGTACTGTAATAATAAATCGGTGTCTTTTTATCAATTCTATACAGTCATTTGACCCCAACGTGGATTTTTTCCCCCTTTAACCCCAGTGCCACCCTCCACCAACAACCCCCTGACCCCCGGTCACCCTCCCCCCTCCCCCCCTCCGTTACCGAGGCTTTCGGACTCATGGTCCTGGTGATGGTAATGAGCTTTCCACCCCCCCTGTCATCACCCCACAGGTTTCTTTCCATTCAGCTTTTATCTTATATACAAACTGCTGATTTTTTTTTATCATCATATCCATACCTTCCAGTTCTAACTATCAAAGACCGAAAAATAAACAATACATCTCCTAGATGCAGAACCATTCCTTTGAAAAACTGAGAAAACAAATAAATAAATTCCGCAGCCATTCTATATTATACGTCGTACAAACTGTAAGGCTGTTGTCTAAGTCAATAACTGATACCTAAAACTCATACATGGATATCATTCATTTAGCTACTTTTCATATTAATAGATGATCACATTAATCCAATCACTTTAATTCAATATGGTAAATCTGAATATCTAAGAATCCTTTAAAAAATGCAGATATTCCTTTGCGGCTGCAACATTAGTGAAAAACGTAGTATTCTCCTTATAAATCACTTTAAGTTTTGCCGGGTTCTTAATATAGGCTTGTGCACCCTTTGTTTGAAATTGATTCACCAACTGCCGTAGCTGCCAACGGGTGTCCATTGTATATTTACTATAGTCTGGTGTTGCAAAAAAAGTAAACCCTTCACCCATGCTTTTACTATTTGGTCTGGTGTGCGTATATATGTCTTCTCTGGCACGGAAATTGTTAAAAGCCACAAGAAAAGGTCTAGGTTTAATGGCATTTTGTCCAGGTCGAAGTTGAATATTAAAAGGATATCTATGGGCGCGCTCGATCTCTCGCTCCCAATCCCAGTTATTCAGATCCGGAAATGCCTTCTGGAACAGTTCAACTATAAACTTGCGTGAATCCTGCCCTTCTTTACCTTCCGGGATTTGCATAAGTCTGAGATTGTTGCGCCGAGCGCGGTTTTCAAAATCGGCCATTTTCCATAATAAGACCTCTTTATTGGCACTTAAAGTTTCAGTGGCCGCTTTCTGTTTGACCAATTCATCTTCAATAGTAGATACTCGTGCTTCAACCTCAGTAAACCTTCCCCCAAACTCAGACTGTGACTTTGCTAATCTCCGAATAGAACTTTGAAGCTTCCGACAAGAGTTTTGAATTTTATGACTTTCCTGATCAGTTTTGTCCATATGGCTTAGAATTGTCTGATAAATCGTGGCTAAAGTAATGTTATCCGTCTGATGTTCTTGATACCCTCCAACAGTGCCCTCTGTCATAGACGCATCCCCTTCACCCCTCACAGTGATGGGGCTTTCTTCTGTATATTCATCGGCTTCGTCATCATCAGCCTCACTTTCAACTTCCACCATACGCATTTGCTTAGAGTACTGTGTGGCCAAATCTTCACATGAAGAGGCTGAGTTTTCTGACACTGAATAAAAAACCATAGATTCTGCCTCGTTAGCTACAGCTGTATCCACCCTTACAGCCAAGCCTTTCTCTGCCATAGTCGAGCCTTCAAGAGGTTCTATACCATTTCCCTCTAATGATCCAGAGCTAGGCTCCCCGTCTGTCATAGTATCATCAACGCTTTCATTTACAGATGAGATGCCGAGTGGTGTGTTAGCGTTTTGTGGCACCATAATTGATACTTGCTCTAACGATTTATCATTCAGCATCACTTCTTTTAGTACCAGCGTAATAGATTCTCCTGTACAATTCTTTGATTGTGATGCTGACTGTGGGCTACGCGCCGCTTCCTTTCGTTTTTTTTCCTCTGCCGCCAACAACAGGGTGGAGATCGTTTGTTTAGCTGCACCAGAAGTTTCAGAAATGACCCCTACCCCAGTTTTTTATGCCACAGCCCCACTTAAGGCTTTCTCACCTCCACATGTAGTCAAATTGGTATTAGCCTCAGGATCTCGTTTTTTCCGTGTACCTTTCGGGGCCACAACGTCAAACTCTTGCAGCTCCTTTTTCCACACAGCCTCCAGTAAGGCGGCGTTCACAGCGTTCGTAGCGGAGCCAAGCAGCAGCACCTGTGAGAGTTACCGCCCACCAGGCTCGGCGGAGTCTCGTCAGCGCTGTGAGCACCTTCAGCATCAGCGTCGGCGTTCTCTTCTCCGTCGCGGTTGCAATACTCTCCACAAGGTTAAAAAGGGCTGCACACGTTTCTTTTCCGTATTCGGTTTATGTCCTTGCGCCCCTGTTTTTCACGGTCTATCTTAAATCACCAACGGCTACTCCACGCCATAAACCTGTGGGTCAGGGAGAGAGATCAGCTCACACGTCCAGCACGTCCATCCGTGCGGGCGCCATCTTGCCTCCGATCAATTTGATACATTTCTTATGTTTTTCTACTCTGAGCTTGCACCTTTGCACTTTTGGCTGGTATGCATAGTCATTGACTAATATTAACCTTGTTTTAACCTATTTCATTATATTCAAAAAATGAAATTGTTGCGATATTTTAACTGTTTGTTTTAATAATGAACTTTTATGGTTTTTGTTTTTCTAAAAAACGAATAAAGGAATTTGAATGAATGACTAAGGACCCCTAATATTTGAGACTTATTTGATTCCACAGTTTAGGGGCAGAGACAGAGAAATGGCTCTTGCACTTGCCCATAAGATGGGTTAGTCAGTAGTAGGTCAGTAGTTGATATTTGGCAGAGGGTAGTCCACAACTGTTTGTGTGTAGCCCAGCATTTTGATTTAAAGCTATTGGAGGTGAGCATTATCTACTGAAGTTTAAATTTGACTTCTCCGGCTAATCAGAATGTAGCAGAGTCAAATATAGATTTTGGGCACAACTGAATGTGGATGCCAAAGTGGTTTTTATAGGGTGGTGTAAAACTCCTTTTGTTATGGAGGTTCCTTTGTTCATGTAGACATGAGCTTATATATGCTATATGAACACAGAAGTAACACAACATTAGGTGGTCGATTAGGATGGCGGACGGACTTGCGTCCGTCCGCTACCCCGAGGTGGAGGGACCGACCGCAGGGACAGCGGCGGTCCCTCCGTAGCAATTAGGATGTGACCGCCACGCTGGCATGTTTCCGCCTGCAACCTAATATGGCTGGCGGTGTCTTGCAGACACCGCCACCGTATTTGCGTGCATACACCGCGGATCAGCGGCGGACGGACTTGCCGTCCGCTGATGATCCCACCGGCATCCTAATGTCGCGGTGGGTGTTTGCAATGTCCGCGGCGGTGAATCCGCTTCCACCGGCCCGAAGGATGCGGATTCACCGCCAATATAATCGACCCCTAAGTTAGGTTCAAGATAGAAATTGATAGTATTAGAAGTATTTGTGAACATCACTTGAGGGAACAGAAGAACACGCAGAAGGGGATCCATAGTCAGGTGCACTATCCTTAGTCGCCTTGACTACTGCAACGCACGGTTACTCGAGTCCCCAGCTGTGCTGCTGGATCGACTCCAAAGAATTCAGTCGGCCGCCGCCAAGCTAGCTCTTGGCTGGACCAGGAGGTCCTCCGCCACAGCGGCCTTAGCCGAGCTACACTGGCTCCCTCTAAGGCAGCGAGTGGCTTTCAAAGCCCTTTGCCTCGTCTTCAAGGCTCTGCACGGAGTCGGGCCCAGACCTTTGCAAGCATTGTTTTCATGGTACACCCCCAACAGAAAGCTTCGATCCGCCTCAGCCTGTTTGGTAACAGTTCCTAGATTTAATAAAGTCAGGACTGGGGGCAGATCCTTCAGAGTCGCAGCAGCAAAACTGTGGAACAGTATGCCACTTGACATCCGCCAAACTTCACAACTCCTCCCCTTTCGGAAACGTATTAAAACCTGGCTGTTTCCCTAAATTCTAATAGTTTGCTACTCGTTCTCAGCCTCCTCAGCTAAAGAGTACTCTCCAGCGCCAGGAAACCTGCAAGGTGTTAGTCGCGCTTTATAAATACTTTAAATAAATAAATAAATAAATAAATAAATGGGTGAAAGTAGTTGCAAATATTATGACAAACCATGCACAAGTTAATCGGATGAGGTTTCTGCGGACCCAGAGTAATTCATGGAATAACATTGTAAAGGGAAATTAAATTCATGTCCGTAGAAAAGATTAGAAGTTTCTCTTCAAAGTACTGGAATGTGGTCTAATTACTATATTTTGAGTGGTCAAACCAAAAAGCCATAGTTTTAGTCCCTGGTTCATTAATGTATGAAATGGTTTTATCCAAAGGGAGTTAGAGTTTTCTTCGTGTTTGACCATCTGCTTAAATTGGCACTGCATGAAAAAGGGCAGCACCCAATATTAAACTTTAAATTCAAAGACATAGTGGTTTGGAGTTGAAGTTTGAAAGATATATTGTTCCATGACATGGAGAAAGTTGGCCTGAGCATTAGTACAACACAACAACCTATGTAGGTGAGATGTCGATGCCCAGTAAAAGAAGGCATGTGTTGTGATGTTTGGTTATTTATATTCTAGTTATATGGTGGTGTTAGGGGTTCTTTGAAAATGCTGAAAATTTTCCTTTATAAAAATTTAAGTTTGCATACCTTTGCAATTTGATTGATGGACTTTGTAAAGTACATAGCACACACTGACTTCAATCTCGGATACCTTTTTTATTGACTGACACATGAAAAGTGGGACTTCTAGATCATGTGGGATCCTTGACTGTATATAAGTTATGTTGTATACTTGTACTTTGTACATTTGTACACGCTGGACCCCCTCCTGTGCTACTCGAAAATTATTGAAGAGACTAGCACCTCGGTTGGGCCTGATGAAAGTTTTGGAAATATAATTGTTTGCTACATGTGTTGGTTTATCCAAGATGTTCACAGCAAGCTAACAAGGTGACACAATTGTAGCACTGATGTTTCTTTAATGCTGCATCTGTATAATGGCAACATGAATAATTCCCCAGCAAGAATGCTTGCCATGCAGTTAAAGTTTATTTCTTATTATTGAAAGAGTAGCCCATACGCACTACTGGCCAGCAAAGGTGGCTGCAAAACTGACACTAGTCATTGCTTTATCACTTCAGAGGTCAGCAAAGAGGTGCTTCACAAAGGCAAAACTGTATCACTGTTTATCCCTACCAGTTATTTTATTGTGGTCCTACTACTACTCCCGACTTGTTGTTTCACGGTGTGGCCACTAGCAGTATTGCGGTTGTATTATTGGTTTGAATGGAATTTGCATATTGACCTTCTCTAGCACATCATTTAGCTTTTCCATTTTGGTGGCTGTGCCGTTGAGTTTTCACACAGTTCACACTCAACGGCGGAGCCACCTCTGATTAATTAATAGGAAGACTGAGAGTAGTAAAAGCATTTTGTGGCACATGATTTATATGTATCTAAAGCAGTTGTGTTAAATTGTTTGTACATGTAACCTTATAGATGGTCATGTGTATAGTTGTTGTGTTTGACATCAAGTTGAACCTACGCATTATTTATGTGGGGGGTGTCGAATATAACCCTGATTGATGTATTCTAAATAAACGTGCTGAAATTATGCCAAAGTGCCATTGATTAATTAGGGTAATCATTTTGGAAATTTGTTTACATGAATCTTTTCCCTTAATACTAATACTTTCTGTTCATGCTATATTTAGCCCATGTGATGTGGGGTTATTGGGGCTTACCCCTATCTGTACTATGAGTATGCCCTTTGAACATAGCGATTGGAATGCCATTATTTGGTGGGCTAGATTATAATATGGAATTTGCTTTTTATCAGCCTTGGGGGTCATATAGCATTTTTCATAGAAAAAGAATTCCAACCCTCCTGTAAGGTGGATGTCATGCATTGGCCGTAGGATTTTATTTCTAGAATGAGGTTTGTGATCCAGGTGAACCAGACTGTGAACCTTAGAGTGGTTGTTGAAGCTGAAATCCTCTTTGGATTTGGCGAAAGATATGTCTGGTCCCGAAAGATGACAGACAGGAGAAAATGTGTCTCGGGCAGTGATTCTTCATTCAAAATAGGTTTGTGAATTTAACGCTCCAAATACGCACAAATGTTGCATTTTTAAATGTTTTCACTTCATCATAAAATCCAGAGCAGATTCCCTCCAAGCCACAAATGTGCAAATTTGGAACAGTTTATTCAAACTAAAGGCCTTAATTAGAATTTGGTAGACAGAATACTCCATCAAAATGTGATCGCTATCCTGTCATGTACTCCTAATACAGTGGACGGTCTGCTGCAATTCTGTCCAGTACCTTCTGTAGCGGAAGGCAAAGAGTCTAATAGGAAGTGGAACTTTAGGGACTTTTCCCTATAGCTCTCTTTCACCCTTCCAAGATTTTAGAACACTGGTTCTTAACCTGTGGCCCAGGGACCCCTGGGTCTTCGCAAAGTCTACTAAGGGGGTCCACGACTGCTTAGAATATTAAATAATAATAGCAGATTAATAAAGTGTATATAAATAAAGAAGCAAATGTAAAATGTATATTTTGTAAATGTTCTGTAATGTCTAGGAATTTGAAATTGGTGGCTTAAAGGAAGTCTCCTTGGAGTGATTCGTGGGAGCAGTGCAAATGCATTAAACAGAATATAGTGTAGACATAGAGTGGCCTTAATACAATTTAGACAAGTTCCAACCTTCCCATTAAAATTAGAATATTTTTTTATATGTGTTTGTGAATTAAATAAAATATTCCATCATTTGTGTATTAGTGTGATAAATGTTTGTTTCTGTATTTTTTTGTGTATTGTTTGACGGTTCTTATTATCGAACATTTTTTGGCCAGGGTCCCCGGCTTCCATTAATGACCCAGTAGGGGTCTCTGGTTTCCAGTAATGATTCAGCAGGGGTCCCAGGTTCAAGTAATGATTAAGTGGAGTCCACAGCAGTCAAACGGCTACAAAACATTGTTTTAGAAGGTAGTAGACTCAACTGAGGAGTGTATATGTTTGCTTCAGAGATTTTCGGGCAGGTTTTTCAAACTGCACCAAAGTTATTAGTGATTTAAACTACAATTTCTAGTGAAATAACAAGACCACAGTAACTGTGTGGGGAAGCAGTATAACACTGCTCGAATTTTATTTTAAATACCAAATATATTGTAAAAAATGTAATAATCCTTAACCCCTTCGCTGAGGGGTGTTTGTGCGGGGGAGGGTGGCCGCGCGCGGCGCTCCTGTGCTTGTGATGAGCTAGGCTCGTCATGAGGCACAGTGCAGCTGCACTCATGACAAGCTCGTCACAACCACACCCGTTTTTAGAACGTTCAGCACAGCGGGGTAATTATCCCCGCGTGCAACGTTCCAACGGCCGTGACGAGCAGCTGCACTCTGCCTCATGACGAGCTGAGCTCATCATGAGCATAGATGAGGTTAAGGAAAGAAGTGTTACATTGGTTCATTGGTCTTTTGATCTACTTTTTGCTGTACTGTAGGAATCATGCAAGCAGTTTGACTGAAGAAGCAGAAACATATAGTTATGATGTGAATGAAAGCTACACTGATGTGCTTGCCATGTGTTGATTTAATTGAAAGTAAATCCTGAAACTTCAGAATGCCATATGATACTAATACTTCACTGAACTGATGTGAGAAAACTTGAAATGGGTTACAGAAGATAGGGTGGCATTTTTGGTGTGATAGTGCCACACCTGCTCAGATACAGATATTATAGGCTCCGGTATTTTGTGGGTTCGGCGTTCCCATGTTACGCTGAGTTCTGCAGCTCCACATGGCGGATTATGTGGTAATCCCACGTTTTCTCCCTGACCGAGGTGGGTAAAATCACAGAATGCAGGTTTTTTTTTCACACACTGAACTCTAGCTTTTACCTGCTCAAAATTGTGTAGTGGCTACATTTCTGTGTGTGGTAATGCTGTCATTCTGATTTGTGCGCAGTTGGCATGCTGAAAAGTACCTGTATCTGTAAACATGGCACAGGTAAGATGGTGCATGAAGAAATTAAACATCTCATAAACAATCTTTTTTCAATTTTTAGAAATACATTGTTCTCCATGACCGAATGGAATCGCGATTTGAAATAAGTAGAAGTCAGCTAACACTGGGCGGTTACTATGTTGCTAAAATTCGAGCAAAACCCCAAGGATACTACGAAGGCATTTGGAGTGACTACAGCTCTGAAATTGAATTTCGTAATGGTAAGTAGTTTCATGTAAGAATCCTTTATTGCTTCCTTTTGTTGAGGTAAGTATACTGCTCTTTCTAGAGGGTTTTTCTGCTTGCTCTTCCTCAAGCCTCCTTACATTCCTGGCATACGTTTTCATGTGAGGAAAGTGGACAGATAGGGTGAGAAAAGCGTTGGATATTCCTAAGGAGAATGGGTTATTGCTAGAAAGTGTAAATTGGCCTAGGAGGGGGTGGATCACCTTAGGCATTATGTTTCAGCCAAAGTGATTGAACCTAAAGATGAAATCTCAAGTGCCATAGGACATGCTACTTTGCCCAAGGACAAGTACCAACTAAAATCATTTTTAGGGCTTGCTGATTACTGCACCAAGATTCTTCCACAGTTTGGCAGCAAAACTGCGGTGTTGCGTAAATTACTTAAGACAATTTAGAAATGTGTTTGGTGTGAAGAGTGTAATGCAGCCTTTGGGTAGATCAAACAGGGCATTGTTTCCATGCCACCTTGGAAACTAGGTGAAGACATCAATGTGAGCATAATTATGACTGATGCTAGCAGCTTTGGGTTTGGAGCGGATGCATTGCAAAAGAGGCGCAGAGGTGATGAAGAAATTATAGCATTTGCATCAAGAGCTCTGCAGTGGCAGAGTTCACATACTCAAAAACCAAGAAGGCAACGTTATCAGTGTACTGAGAAGCCCAGTACTTTAAACGTTTTTGACCTCATTTAGAGACTGGTGGAAGGGTTACTCTGTCACAAAAGTGACTGATATCTAGACCACCTTCTAACAAGTGCAACAGGATGCAATGGACTTGCAATAAGGTGGATGGAATATCTTTCACATTTACGATGGAATAAATAGTTCACCTAACTTTAAATCAGACCCTGTGGGTGTGGTGGTGAGTTCATCATGCAGACAGACCACAAGCCCCAGACTGGTTTGCTCATCAGCAATGGGAGAGAGCAAGTGATCCATAGATTGCCAAGTGGCAGCATCATCTACAGGAACTTCGCAGTAAGCTCAAGCACTTCAGATGCAAAGATTTTGCAGCACACTGCCTCTCTAGGCTGCCCAAAGAAATTGGAGAATAAGAAGAGGGAATAACATTTCATGTGTGCCTCTTAACAAGTCTGCATTTATGTTAGATACGTTGAGAAACTGTGGCAAGCATATGGCAATGCTAGCTGATGGGTCTCCTGTGGCTCCTCACGAAAGGATGTGTGCTAAAAGCTACTTGTACAGTGCCATGATAAGGCACAAAAGCTGATCTGTTCATTTCAAAGACCATGTTATGGACTGAGTTTCTTTTAGGTTTGTATGCTTCTGTGTAAGAGGTGTTGCCATGTTATAAATATGTTATTGCAAGTAGGGATATGTGGGGATTCTTGTGGATTATTCCTGCTTCTTTATTTCTGTGGATTCCGTAAGATATGTTGGTAGGCCTGTTTTAGTTATTTTATGATTTTACACGCATTCCTCAAGATAACTTTTTGCACCTGTTAATTGTATTTTCCATATTCACCCTTACTATGTTATTTGCTCATGTTTATGTGTACTTCGTTTAGTTGTAAAAGTGTATGTGTGTAGTTTTCGCTTGTTTGCTCCATGTTCTTACTTCTAGAAATGTTTCTTGGCAAGTTGCATAGCAAATTTTCTGTAGCAGACAATTGTTGAGTGGAGTGGATTGGATTGGAGCTGCCCCTTCTTTTCAACTTCATACGACCTAACTTTCCTCTCTACCCTTACTTTGGCTCCACATCCCTCCCATTTTTATGTGCTTAAAGATTTACCTCACTCATCTTCTCACATCTTTTTCCTTCCATCTTCTCCAGTGCTTCCTTTTCCCTTCACTCTCTGGCATCTTCCTTTATCTTTAGTGAGTACAACTTTGCTCTTCTTCCCGCCTTTACTCCATACTATTGTCTTCACTTTGTTAGTCCTGCTCCATCTCTTCTGATTACTACTTTGTTCTTTTTTCAGTATTTCCCTGCTCTCGGATTACTTTACCTTCTTCCCGTCTCTTACTTCTATTTCCTACTGTAATGCCCTCACCTTTTCTTCTTTTTATAATCTCTCTCTTCAGTTGCTGCTTTTTCAATTCCTCACTTCTGCTTTTCTTTTCTCTTCCTTTCCCACCGCTCCTACCTTTGCTACTATACTGACCATGTCCATGGTTTTCCTTGCACTCCCATTTTTTAGATATGGATTTGGTTAATTTGTCAATCTCTTTACACCATTTCGTATTTATCCTAAAAGCTTGTCATATGTGAAGCACGCTGATCATCTCTTGGTAATACGGGATTCTATAAAAAAAGTAATGTTAACTAATGACGCATTAGCAGTTTAACAAACTGTAATGATACATGCTCTAATTAGTGATAGATGCCTTTCAAGTGAGAGTGACTCCAGTGACTCCAGAGAAGGAAGCCTCGCTGTAATGCTGATGTACACTCTGGACCCTGCTGTGAAAGTGGTTTCCTTAGGGATGATCAATGTGCAGTAGTGGGCAACTAAGGAGAAGAACAGGTGGTCCCATACTTTTGGGTGTTCCCCTGGGTTGACCGTATCATCCGTCAACCTGCAGGTCAGAGTGGCCCAGATCCATTGGTATGACACTATTTCAGGCTTTAGAGGGATGGCAGTTAATGGGGTGCAGGAGCGAGGGGCATGCACGATCACCATTATAGTGTCACAGTCCTGTGGGTTTGTGGGGGCAACTGGAAATTGACTCCTAAATCCTGGTTTGCCACTTGCTCGTGGTTTGGAGATACGTTCTCTGTTAGCCTTTATAGTACACGCTTTATAGAACTTTGCTGCCCAAATTCCTCATCATTTCCTTAGAGAGGGAGTAGGAAAAGTTAGCTGTTTATAAATGTACACACCCTTGAACTCCATTCTGCCCTGAGCATCTTTGAAGACTTTATAAGGATGCCACAGGTCCCAGGATTAGGATTTGCTTGGTGACCTGATGTGAGGAAAAACCATGAGGGCTAATGAATAGGATATTCCTTGTCCTCCCAGCTAATGCTCTGTCAACATGGAGAGGCCAAAGTCACCTAAAGTGAGTGTTTTGTGACCTAAGACCTATTTCAGAAGGCCTGCTTCAGCCTTAGCTTCTTGAATGGGATACCTTTTTGTTCCCTTTGCTAACACAACAAACAGTAGGAATAGAGCTAGGGGTGTGGAAGGTGCTACAGCACCCTAAGAAAATGGGACCTTATCAGGCTAACCCGATCTCCCTTCAAGCTTACTTTTATTTCAGTCCTTGTCCATTGAAGGGACAGGCGGTACAATAAACACACTTTGGGAATGCAAATGCTGGTATGGAGGTCTGCTGTCGCTTGTAGCCTTAAACCTAGTTATGTATGGATTTGCAGGAGTAATCCTATCAAATGTATATAAATGATGCTGAATTATCACTAAACCCGACCAGTAGCCTACTGGCACTGTGCGCTACATGAAAAGTCCGCTCATGCAACTGATTATGTGTAAAACAACGTCTTCCATTCAACCCAACCCTTCATATACCAGGGTTGTCGTGCTGTAATCTGCAGGGCAACGTTTTTATTCGGTGACTGAATGGGGCAATAAGACAGCCAAAAATTATGGGGCTTTACGGAAAGAAGTTTCTCCATGGCAATACATATTTTCGTTCTGGGGAACAAAAAAGTTACATTTTGCAAATACTCTTTTCCGTTCAGTTTCCACATATGGAAATTCATATGTATACATTTACAGGTGTGTTAATATATATATGCGTATCAGTATGTCTGGGAATTTGGGCAAGTTAAGAGATTCCCACGAGTGGTTTTCAAAGTCTTTGGAAATTCCATTAAAGTTCTAAACTTATTGAAAACATAGGCTAAGACTACATGTGTATATGTGTTGCCACCTTTAATTATTAAACAAGAAATTCATGACTTCTAAAAACAACCAAGCCAAAAACCGTAACCATAATTTTTCAAAGAGGAAAAAAATAAAGAAAAATGTTGCTACATTGTAAGCATATAAGAATTATTTAGGCAATGCAGTGAAGGAGAAATGTGTATATTAAAACTCCTGAAAAGGCATAATGTGATTTCTTATGCTAAATACTTGGGTGAAATAGGTTTATCAATATGTTTAGCAAACCATTTAATAGATCAGTAATTACAAAAAGCTTAGTTACAATGACATGTAAATGGGAATTACACATTTTAAAATATAATTATCTGCGTGTTGAGTTTGCTCCTGGTCCTTTAATTCTATTTTTAGATGCTCCCCGTTCTTTGTTATAAGCAGTGGGTAAGAACCGTATTGCTTGCTAAACTGTTGGCTGCTGCAAAAAGATGAAACACAATTGTGTCTTTATCATTTTTATATTTAGTTAGGTAAATTTAAGAAATATTGTTTTAAATCCTACCCTTCACAGCCTTAAACCCATTTCTGTTCAGCATTCTAAATGAAGCATGAAGCAGGTACTAAGAAAAAGAGTTTATGTTAAACATTTTACTACTAATCTCTTTGTGCCAAACGACTGAGCGCTGAAAGTTGTGCACTAAACATAAACATGTATGCATATTTTTGTAGTTAGTGTATTGTACTAAGATACAGAAGTGGTAAATTTCGGCTTTGGCGAAGAGATCATTGGCTCATCCTCTTTGAGTTCTTGCTTTGTTTTCCTGGCACTACTACATTATGTGACTGAATAGTTCAACGGTGGTTTCCAAACATCACTAAACTCAACTATTCTCAAACATACATCTCTATGCTCCCCCACTCCGTCCCTTCCCATTACGTTGTTTTCCCACATATCACCACAAGGATGTTCTGGTCACTAACTCCGCTTAACCGCTAGCGGGTTTTCCCGCTGTGCGCTGAAATTTAAAAATCGCGCGGTTTGTGACAAAGCCAGCTCGTCATCCGCGTAGCGCAGGTAACGCCCATGACGAGCTGGCTTTGTCATCCGCATGGAAGGGGTTAAGTAGGCAAGGTGTCCCACAGATACAACCATGTTCGTAGTCCTTACCCAGGGTAAAAAGGAGCCAGGTTAGTAAAAGCTCAGTGAGAAGGCCTGACATACCGTACAAGTCTCTGATGCATGAACCTCTCTGTTCAAGTCTTTCCTTGTGGAGCCTGCAAGTGAGTAGTTTCAGGGGGGCGTTTGGAGTGTTACACCCCCCACAATAAATGCATTTTCAGGTAAATAGTTGGGTACGGGGAAATGTCTGTCTGATTTCAACAGGAATCTTTACAGACCAAAAAGCATGCATGTTCTGTACCTCTCTGTTTTGTAAGTCTTCAAAAATGTTGGTTATTTTCTGATATATTGTATTTTCCATCACGTAGTACCTCTACCAGTCCACATTCATCTCCCTTTCCACCGCCTCTTTAGCTCCTCTCTTGCACCCATAACATTATATGCCAGTATGATTGTTGTAAAATATAAAGCTCTTACCCCCCTCCCCCCCGATCTTACTGACTTAGCTACATCCCTGGGAGCTTGATCAAAATTCTGAAGATCTCCTATCTTCCAGTCCGCCTATAATCAGTGATGATTCCTCTCCTTTTCCTGTTGTCTTTTCTCCCATGCTAGCACTTTCTTCTGCTTGAGTGCAGTGTGAATCAGGTTCTCTTCTCAATTTTGTTTGCCTGACTTAGGCTTTGAGAGAGAGTGGATGTTCTTGCTGTCAGAGCAACCACCTAAGTCCTGCAAATGGTCCTTCTGCCAGATCAGTGAATCTAACCTTTGCTTGTTTTCCTCTCGATTTGAGGAATCTGCATATATCTGTCTTCACTCTACTAAAACCCATCTCTCTATCACTGGGAAAATGTGTTCAACTTTAGTAAATCTGTCATCCCCTGCTAGCTTTTGTTCAGGATTCCAATAATGGCCTCTGCCACACATTTAACCTCAGGTACCCTAGGTCAGCTAAGTTATTTGTATAAGGTTTTTGATATAGTTCTTCTTGCCACTGGGGAGTTGCAGCTCTTTACATAGATCAAGCAGTAGACTGAGTCTCAAATACTTTTTAAAAATTTAAAATTATTTTTATTGAGTTTCAAGAAATAAACAAATAACTAATAAAAATATGTTACGATTATGGAAACATAAGAGCGAAAATTAGAAATATTGACAAATCATAATGATAATAATAGTAATAATGATGGTAACAATAAGTACAAATCATGAGAAGTACAGAATAAATAAATCGATGGAAAACTACAAGTTACTCAAGTGCCTAGCCATGGTAGTCGCAGTGAGCCTGCAGTGGCGTACAGGAGGGCAAACAAGCCCAGTTCACCTACGGGAGTCTCAAATACTTTTAACTATGTTAATGATTAACAATGACATTGATTTCATGGCTGATGTTTATTCCCCCAGAGACCTTGAAAACAGTGGTAATTGCCCTCGCAATATCCAAATTGGACTATGGCAATGCACTCTTTCTTGGGATCCAAAAGCAATTTCTGAGCAAGCTTCAACGTCTGCAGAATGCGGCAGCCAAATTAATCCTAAACATTCCCAGGCATGAATCAGTGGCCCAGCGACTGGTGGCACTTCATTGGCTACCGGTCTGGAAAAGAATAGCTTTCAAGGCACTATGCATCACATTTAATGCACTTCATGGTAGAGGTCCACTCTATCTGACCTCCAGAATAAAATACTATGCTCCTTCTAGGAATCTTAGATCGGTCAATCACAAGTGGCTGCAAGTACCTAGATTCAAAGAAGTTTGTTGGGGTGGCAGATGTTTCCTGGTAAGAGTGTCTAAACTCTGGAACAGCCTACCCATTACGATTAAAAGTAGTCCAAACCTCATCATGTTCAGGAAATCTTTAAAAACCTGGCTCTTTCAAACAGATATTTAATACACATGCATTTGCTCTGATGTCGATTCTTAGTGTCAGCGCCAAGACGCCCCCGGGCATTTGTTGCACTTTATAAATTTTTAAATCAAATGATGTTGTCCAAGCAGTTGTCTGAGTAACCAAGCAATCAGTGCTGGAATTCCAGTCACCTTTGCCATGGGTTCTCTCACTCAAACCACATTTCTGTAAATGAGAATTCTCTTTCCGAAATGTAATGGAGAGCCAGTTTAAATTGGCTAGTCCACATAGGCTGATATTCTCAGTGGAATGGAACATCCACTTCAGTACTCCACAGCTGCTTGCAGGGGCAGACCTTCCACCAAGAGTCCAGCCAAGCAGAGGATGCCATCCATAGCTATTGGCCTCTCAGAATGGACAATGGTTTGCTAGTGTTGTATGTTAACAAACTGAAAGGTGCATGTTTGAAAGCACTGACAAAGCTTTCAAAGAAACTATCAAGCAGTGACTTGGGAACAACCTAGTGGTCAACGCAGACTACGTTCCAGGTCTAAAGCAAACACAAGGAAATGATGGATGGAGCAGTGAAACTTTTCAGACACGCACCCTCAGTCACAGATTTGGGTTAAATCCATCATCAATCTTTAGCTCACTTCGCCACCCCAGTTCAGACCCAGCCATATGCAAATCAGTCTTGACCATGTTCCTCAAGGGAACAGTCCAGCCTGAAATGCCAAGCCAGGTCTTCCCTGGACCGGAAACAAGCATCCTGGGACCGGTTTTGGGGTAACATCCCTCGTCAGCCAGGCTAGCCTGAATCCAGTGGCAAAGTGAGCAACGGACCCACGTCTGGACATACCCTGCCAACTTAGTGCGAACAAAGGAAACACAAGTAGATGATGGACGGAGCGCTGAAACTTTTCAGACACTCACCCCCAGTTCTATCCAGTTCAACAGCGGGCTGCTACTCCATACATCTCCAGGCACATTTAGAGACTGAATTCCCTACACCTTCAGGTGATGTATAGTCTCTGGAGTCCTCTGGGCTTGGTGCCTTTGCAGTAAACCTCAATTGCCAACTGACAACATTTGTGAGCTGGTGTCCAGAACTAAATGTCTGATCTACTGATGCCTAATCAGGTCTTCACATTTAAGCTTTATCTCTTTTTACCCCTTGCCAGGGTTCTGCTCTGTGTGTGGCGATCAAGCACAAGTTGATTTTAATCACAACAGATTAGCCCTCACATGTTCCTTTATCTCCTGGAACAGATTATCTTTCCCTTCAAGCTACTTCTCTGGGGCCTAGAGAGTTTTCCCCACAATCTGGTATTAAGGCCACCTCCAACACCTCACTTGACTTATCTTTAGGGACTAGCAAGATGATAGGACCTGTTGCAAGACTCTGTATGTAAACCAAAAGGCCTACAGTCTTCACTGCACAGTTGAACATCATTGGTACATGGAACAGGATTTGATTCTGCTTAGGACCTCTCCACCTTCCCTCAGGGACTTATTATCTGATCATTTTCGAACGTATTGACCTACCAGGCTATTAACATCTACCTTTCAACAGTTGGTGCACACTTTCCCTGCTGCAATGACACATCCTTCTAGAAAATCAATGCACCTAGAATTTCTCTTTGCTGTTTTCCTTTTTACTGTGTGGCCCATCCAGTGTGACCATGTTTCTTAGGGCTCTATCTTTCTAGCTATCATCTCTCCTCTACCTCATTTCTTGCTGAAGGGTTTCTGACGTCACAGTCCTTTCTGCGTCTGCTCTGCACTTTTGACCAGAAAGGGCTACCTGTTACATCCTGGCCTAACCAAGACGGCTGCCTCTTTTCTTCATGTACCACTACACCCTTAAGCCACTCTAGTGTCCCTTTTATGGGTCCTCAGCCCTTTCTTATTTGTTCTCACAGGCAACTTGTTTTGATTCAGTTATTTTGTTATTAAAATGGGGTGAGGCTGGGGTGTTCGCCACCAAGTTCCTTGCCTCCTCCTCCGCTTTGTTTATCCTTCTGTCTTCCTCTCTGTGCACATCTTTGCTCTGTGTTTCTAATTTTGGGTGGCTGATCCTTTAACCTTTGTTTCACCCTTGACTTTTACCTTATCCTCAGATTACTTTGCTACCTCCTCCATTTCCCCTTATGCCTAATCTTTCTTCCTTCTCCTCTTCTTTGCAACTTCTCCTGTTACTACTTCCTTCCCCAGTCCTAAAATGTCTTCCTCCCAAAAGATTGCCATTTGTAATTGCAACTTTTAATTTATTTTGTTTTAATTCTGAAACCAGAATTTCATGATGGAGTGTTTCTCTATTTATTTATTTTTTACCCAAAAATGATTTATGATTATATAAAGGTTTTTTTACAATGACATAGACTCAATTTTTGAAATTGCCATTCTTTGTGACTCAAAAAACAGTTTACAATGTACTAATGTGAAATTTGGAGTGTCAAATAGCTTTGTGAGTCGCAATGTCAACGTTGCTTTTGCATCGCAAGGATAGGGTGCACTGAACTGAAACGGATATTCAACGATGATTTGCCATCACTCCTGTTGTCACAAACTATTGAAATATGGCCAGTTGTCAAGAGAAGAATCAGTATCTACTCACAAAAGGGTAGCTGTCCTTGGGAGCCATCTTCCATTTCATGAATGGCAGCTGCGGATACCTTATGAAGCCGACAGTGTGCCCATGGACCGCTGCATGCTTTGGTAAAGGTAATTCATATGCTGCAGAATATTCTTATTATTATGGTCCCAAAACCCTTTAGCGACATGGACTGCAATGACTGCATTCAAATCAAGCGATTCAGGTCTGCTGTCAAATCTTTTCATTTGCAGTGATTCACATGGGTTGACAAAGTAAATCCTGCCTTAAAATTAAAGAGACCGGATATCCGGAAGACCTTGCCTATAGTCCTATTGAATTGTGCCAGGAATATAGGGTCTGCGATTTGATCCTCCCATTTTTTCATAGTCAATATCACATTTTGTGAAGTTGGTGTGTAATCAGTCTGCCTTTGTCTGATTAGGAATGTGCATTTTAAAAATCAGTCAAAATGGCACCATTCCCTTTGAGTTACGGGAGACAAATCAAGGTGGAGTAGTTTTTGAGAAATGCTGCAAATCTTTCACCGAGCAATGTGCTGCCAACATGAACATTCCCACAATGTGTCTTGTTTAATTAAAACCTTTTGTATATTTGAATCCTGTGGATTGTGAGTTATGTAAATCTCAAAACTAGACTGAACACAGATGTTTGATTTAAATACTAAAATATCATATTTTCAACTTTACATTTTCCATTTTTCCACCCTTTAGATCGAACAAACAATTTTGTATACGAGTCAATTCCACTGATTGGAGGCCTAACCTGCATTGTCATTGTTGTGCTGATTGTCATGCTCTATTTCTGCATTTGCATGTAAGTATCACACATGCTCTTTTTAGTGGCAATTGTAATAGAATGTATAGTGCATGGACGGGAGTGATGGAAATGTTCTTGGTTTAAGTAGTGTTTCTTTTTGAGACCTCATAGGTTTATTGTTATCTAGAGAAGAATAAATTTTTCAAATTCCAAAAGCAGTGCCGGTAACAAGCAAGCAAATTCACTTAAAAAATGCAAGGTCCGCCCAATCAGGAAAGAGTATAAAAGTTATTAGTGGTGGCCCTTGATTTTTGTGCTAGTGATAAAATAACAGCAATCCAAAGCTCAATTTACTGGTACTCAATTCCCGAAACCACAATGGCTGCAAATAGCACCGCTTTCTGTCTCCCCAAAAGCTGCTAAACCCAATTCCTGATATACTGCTGCCATAGGGTGGTTCTAACTAAGAAGAAAACAAAATATTACATTCCATCATGCAAGTGCATTGCACATGATATGTTCCAAAATCAGTAGAGCCAAATCTTGATGGGTCAAGTGACAACCATGAAAGCAACGAAAAAACATTGTAGTGCCAATTCGAAAAAACATTTATAGGTAAAGCAACTAGTGCTATATGAGAAAGTGTTTACGTACTATTACGAACCTTTGTGAATTGACAATAAATCGTCCAGCTTCCTGTTTGAAAAAATACAAAAACTATACAGCCATATTTGTGCTAATTTTGTATATATATTCACTAAATATTCCCATTTTAGATGTTCTTGGCCCTATTCACAATGGTGTGTAGAAGTACGTAAATGAGTACTACAGGAATAATACTTTATGTACTCCAACAGGCCCTCATATAAAACTGCATAGTCATGTTCAAGGTACAGACACATGTCAGAAATGCATATGTCGGGTACTTTGGCAGAGTGCCTGTGTCAGGTTGTGAGGTGGGCTAAGCAAGCGAAAGGAAATGCAGCAGGTGCACTATCAAAGCAATGTTTGCGTTACAGTCACTGGGGTTCCATGGTCCTTTTGGACCAATTACATATGCATGATTGAGTGCTAGAATATACACCGGTGCTTAGCAGAGGAAAGAGAACCTACGCATAATAGAAACTTGAAAAATCTTAATCACACAAACTGTGAACCTATAGCACAACAATTATATACCACCACTGATACAGTGAAGAAAATGCATCTAATCGCTAAAACCATTGTGCGGAAACAAGACTAACACATTTGTATATCTGAGCTTGGAAGTGGGTGCATCAGGTTGCACAACAGAAAAGGTAGTGTGGCCCAATCTCAGGATGGCTGACTATTCATCAATATGAAATTTACCGTTAAGGACTCCAAGATGGAGTTGATGCTCCTCACCCTGATTCCCAATGTAGACTTAGTCACTAAGTTATCACACCAACAAGTGGATGTGTTTGCCATCATAAGTTGACTCTTGACCTTTCGCCCTTCTCACTCAGTGTGCTCAGAAAGGAGTGCCGTGCCATATAGGTTAAGAGGGCATTTATTATTTTGTCCCAATAATTATGTTCCACATTTCTTAGCTCTCTCTCCTCTTCTGTCAACAGTAACACTCCTCAGCCATCAGAGCATACCAACAGCATGGAGTAAAGAAAATACAACAGATACTTTCCTGAAGAGAATATGTAAATTATGATTTTTGAACTTGAATGGATATTCTTGCATCTTAAATAGACGTCACTGGCATCATACAGATATATCTGACTCATTTCTAAAAAGTAGAGCCCAGTTTGTCCTGAAAAACTCATCCATATCTAAGCCAGTCTTGTATCTCTTGTACCTCACTTGACCTGCTTTACTATGGTCTAAGACTCCGTGTCCAATGCATACCTCAAACCTAACCCCACCAATACAGAATTTGTATGCATCACCAGTGACTGTAAAAGGCTAAAGAAGCAAGGCTGGCTCTGTGAGCAGAATTTGATAGCTTAACTTCTCCAATCATTGTCATTGTCAGATTCCTGGTCTCCTCTGTTGAAATCAACTTCATTTTCAGGACTCACTGTGTGCCTGGCAAATTTGCTCCGACTCTTCAGAACAAAGCCCTTCTTACTAGAAGTAGACTGTAGTACAGCTGTCCAGGTTATGGTCCTTTTCCATTTTAAGAGGCAATTATTTTCTGGCCAGCATCTGTGAGATCCACTCGACTTGATTGAAGATCATCTTTCAAGTACCTTAGCACATCATTAAGGATTTTTGAAAGTATGTCAGCATCATAGCAGTCCTCAGAACTCCACTGGCTACCATTGCATCTCTGCATTACAGCATGCATTGCATGCAGCATCTGCATCACCGGGCATTCTCCTTCTATGACATTGCTGACCAAGCAGGCTCAACCACTTCTCACGTTCCAAAAGGAGCTGAAAATACATATTTCATGCAACACCAACCTGGTGAGGAATCACTCTGATTCTGGAACACACTTGAAGAGTTCCAATGCCGTCCGGTCTCACTCCCTCTCAGCTGTGTAGCTCTGCCACATACTGTGAAAACCCAATTGTGTACAGTGCCCCATTGCTTTATAGCCACAGTTGTGTTATTTGTAATATATGTACATAACTTGGGTTAGATATTGTGTTACTGGTTGGCTGGGGTGTGAGCCCTAGTCAAGCAGCAACCACAATCCTAGTCAGGGTAAGGCGCAAGCAAACCCCAACTTAACCCATGCTCAACACCCTGGTAGCTTGGCACAAAGCAATCAGGCGTAAATCCTATAAGAAGAACCAGAGATATTGAATTCTAACGTTTTTAGAGAAACAAGCACCAAAAGGCATAATTGTGGATATCTGGGGGTGTCGTACTTGGACAAGGTCACAATTTCAGGATAATCATAGGCCTGGCTACAGGGACCTGGTTAGGCCTGCTGAACAGGGTACCTTAAATCCTGGTTTGTGGAGCTTTGCGTGGGTCCGTGTCGAAGTGCATAGTCCTGTTGTGTCGATGTCGAGGATCCCACCGACGGGGCCTGCAATGTACTGTTTAGAGTCGGGTATGCATTATGCAGTCAGGGCAATGGTTTGGTTCCAAAGAATTGGGAGGCTGTGATGTGGAGTCCAGCATCGACATCAAGGCTGCAGTTGACGAAAAATATGAGCTGAGGATGCATTGCACAACAGTGGTTTGGAAGGCAATGAGAGGTTGCGGCATCAATGGACGTCTTTGCGATTGGTCCAATCCAAGCAGCTCGGGGTTGCGCTGCACAGCAGTGGAGAGGGGTCAGTTTTGCTGGATCCACAGAGGCTGGCAAAGCACCTTAAGCCCACCTCCAAGGGTCCAGGGCTGGGGTGGCACCACTTGGCAGACTTACAATTGGCAGGGTCCAGGTTCAGATGCAAGGTTGTTGGAAGCCTGTATGTCCCTGAGGCTTCAGATTAGGAGGCCAGCCAAATAGCTGGAGTTGCTCTGGGTTCAAGAGATGCAGGTCCGGTCCTTCCCACTCAGTCAGGAGGCAGCAGGTCTGCACAGAAAAGCAGGAATTCCAAAGGGTGCAGTCTGGCAGAGTGGTAGTCCTTGTAGCTGGACAGCGGACCTTCGTCCTGGTAGAGTATCCACAGGTCCAGAAGTTGACTGAAGTAGTGTAGTCTGAGGTCCTTCTTTTATACATAGTTGTGCCTTTGAAGTGGGGAGACGCTTCTGGAGCCATGCCTTCTGATGTGCACAGATGCCCTGGCTTCAGGATAACTACAAGGGGTATGCAGCTTTTTGTGTGGAGACAGGACATAGCCTATTCAGGTGTAAGTGAAGCTGGGCCCAGCTCCTCCCTCCCATCTTGCTAGTGATGGTCCATCCAGTCACATCTAAACTCCCATTGTGTGGGGCTGTCTAGGAGAAATACACAAAACCAAACTGCCAACTACACCCAGTCATATGATCAGAGACAGGCTGCAGGCACCAAGTGGCCAAGGCAAGAAAATGACAACTTTCTAAAAGTAACATTTTCAGAATTGTAATTTCAATCTGCCTTAACCACAAGTTAGGATTTTAAATTAGGATTCCAGAGACACCAAACATGAACCAGTTATCTCACCCCATTTGGAAATTACGCTTATAAAATATATAATAAGACTCCAA
The DNA here is from genome assembly GCF_964261635.1 of Lissotriton helveticus. NCBI lineage: Eukaryota > Metazoa > Chordata > Amphibia > Caudata > Salamandridae > Lissotriton > Lissotriton helveticus. The sequence goes on along the minus strand of NC_136071.1, from coordinate 135,955,498 downwards.
TGTTATCCTTTGGAAGAGATAGACCTTGCTGTAGTGTCAGGACATGTAAAACATAAAGGTTCACACACAACCTTTTAAATACACTGCACCATGCACTTTGGGCTGTCCAGGGCCTACCTTAGGAGTGTTTTACATGTATTTAAAAGGAAAGTTTGGCAAAAGGGTTGAAACAGCAGTTTAAATGGAACACTCAGGCTCTACAGTGGCAATCCAGAGACATCTTTAAAGTGCTATTTAAGTGAGGGGCACAGCCAGTGCTGCAGGCCTGCTAGTAGCATATAATTTAGCATGTTTAGAGGAGAGGTCACAAGCACTTTAGCACTGGTTAGCAGTGATAAAGTGCACAGAGTCCTAAGCCCAACAAAAACAAATTCCGCAAACAAATAGGAGGAGGAGGAAGGCAACAAGTTTGGGATGACCCTGCTGAAAGGGCCAGGTCCAACACAACCCCCCTCAAGCCTAAAGCTAGGGAAAACTAATCAATACCTTGAAGGACTTCCCTGCTTAGGCGATAGAACGTGGACAACAGCCCTCTACTGCAGCAGCACTTTTCAGTGCAATCCCCCTCTGACTTCAGTTGAATCCCTCTGTCTATACTTTCCTAAGCCAATTAACTGACCCATGGGTAACCCTTCTCCTCATCTGTGGACTCCATCTGTGCAACACCTAACCTTAATTCGCTCACATATGCATCCCAGTTGACAGACAGTACCACCATGGCTAACAAAGTGACAAGGCCCATTCCACTCCTTGGATCAGACTTCTGTCCCTAATCCTAGAAAAACTCTGCCCAGAAGGACAGTAACCAACAGAGGCCTCTGACAGCTGTCAGTCAGTGTCAAGAGCCACGCCCCAGGCCATCCAGTGTTCTCTGGCCTCTGAGGTTTCTCAGATTGGCGGCAGTAACCCCAGGTGTATTGCACCCTACTTCCACTATACCATCTACCAGTTCAGGGATGGTATTCTGAGACTTATCACCCAAGTTAGGGTCTTTACCCTGAGGCTAAATCGGGGACGGGGTGAGTCCTCCGTCACCCCACCCCTCCATCTGTGATCCTGTACTCTCCCCTTGTGAGTGGTACCCCCAGAAAACTGTACTGTCAGGGTGCCCTCTGAGGTCACCCCTCTTAGTTCTCCTGATACTGGGGGCAACTCATTCCCGAGATTGTAGTCTTTGGGCATCTGGGGACTAACTATGACCCTCCTCTGGGTCATCTCCCCACCCCGCTCCACAGATACCTGGGTCATAGGGTGGAAGAAGTCCTCCTCACAGGCCTAAGTTACCCTACACACCTGGCCGGCGTACTGCTCTGGGGAAACTAGCCTTTCCACGACCATGGTCTTTCTTACCCCTGTGTTCCACAGACCAACCCATTCACTTTCACCTGGTGGTGACTCCCGCCCCTAGGAATCACCAGCTCACCCTCTGAGTCCAACTCCCATCTAAAGGAGATCATGGTATTGCCTATGACCTTCCCATGGGGACTACTTACCCCTAAGGCCATATTGGCCAACCCTGTAAAGGTCTCACCAGTGGGTGGATTCTTAGGCAGACAGAGTCCCCATGTGTGTTTCCTAGCTGGGAACAATCAAAGCAGCGGGGTTGGAAATGGAGGGCCCTATGCCACTGCCTACCAGAACCTGTTTCTCAGTAGGGGCATGGAAACCATTCCCCCCCCCTTACTCTGAACCACCCTTCTTGGGTACACTCTCAAGTACCTTCTTTTGGACCCTGGGGCTGAGCCAGGGGTCCGCCTCTTTAGAAAGCTTTGTGGGACCAGTGAGCTTACTATCAATCAGGGGTTGGCGCAGCTCTGTAAAACAATTACTGAACATGTGTTTCTTGCAAACAGAATCAATCAGCCCTTTGTAATCATTCTCCTCACTGCCCTTCCCCCAACCATCCAGTGCCTTGCACAAGAAATCCACAAAATCCACACAGAACTGCTGGATAGCATCTGGCTGTCCCTACAGGTCAGTGTAGTGGGTTTCAGTGCTTGACTCACTTGTAGTATAAGAAGCTGCATGTTTTATTGATCACCGGTTACTTGATGTCTTTCACTTGAGCATGCATGAGCACCGTTTACCATCTTCCTCTAACCAGCCGTGTTATTCACGCTACCGTGTTTGTACCACAGCTCATCTTTTAATACTTTAGTTCATGTCACGTCGGATTTGTATAGTCATTTTTTCGTATCATTTTGCACTTAATATCACTCACTGTGGAGTATCGGCGAAGACACGTGTGACAATTAAGATGTGTTTCTGAGCACTATTAACACTGCAGCGGCATACTTTGGACAACTACTCTTGGCAACCTCTGAAAAGTTAACATAGCTCATAGTGTGTTTTCACTTGAATGCCTCAATCTTTTTAGTTGGCTCTGTACAGTATCATGTGTTAACATGTTTTACCATAGGACCACAGATTAATGTATCGGAAATCAATGCTTTTTCTTATTGTTTTATTTACGGTGGCCCCGAGGAAGGGACCCATTGTCCCGAAATGCATCGGGCCAATAACCATAAACTGTGTTAACTATGTGTCTTTGTTAACATGTTTAACAATATGTGATGCGTTGTTTATCTATTAAGCAATATCTGTACCAAAAACAGTCCTGATGTAATGACGTAAATGTATATCATATAACGATATAAGATTCAATAGAATGATTCACGAGGAATGAATAATAACTTATTTGATTAATGAATGAATATTTGCATTTGTGTTTATTCAGAAATAGAAGTTGATTCATTGTGAACTAAAACCACAATAAGTAGTTTAAGAAAATATATGCTGTGCTCTCGGTTTGGTCCAGACAGTGTGTGTCTTGTACCTATCAAATTTTACATAGATATCCTAGGGACAGGCAGCCCTATGACACTGAGTAGCACGCAATAGATAGATTACACATAACTTACTTTTTGATTAGTTTGAATACCATTTAAACCTGGTTTGCTTGTGACCTACACTTAATTTCATATTGTCCCTGAACTTCTGCCTGTACTTTTCTTGGGTAAGGCCATATTTCCTGACAAGGGCTTCCTTTAAGGGGGGGGGGCATACCTAAATATATCCCCCTTTCCTTAGGGCAGGTTGGGTGTCCCTCCCATCACTCTGGATATGCCCCCACAGACTAGCCGCCAATTATCTTCAGGGATCTTATGCATCTGTAAGGCAATCTCATAAGCCTGAAGCCACTTGTCAGTATCATCCCCCACAACAAAGTCAGGCACCAGAACTTTAGGAATATGGGCCCACTTGTCTCCAGAGGGCACTAAAGAAATGCTGCCACCATCACTGTTGGACACTGCCTGTCTGGCCTTGATGTAAAGCTCCTTAAGGCTCTTCTTCTGAGTCAAACGCTCCCAGGTCTCTCTCTCCTCTATTGCAAGTTTCCTCTGTTCTGCTTCCATGGCCAGCCTCTTTTCCTTGATCTTGACCGTAGCCATTTCCAGCCTGTACTCCCTCTCTCGGTATAAGCCAGTGTTACCATGTTTAGAGGAGAGAGCGTACGCACTTTAGCACTGTTTAGCAGCGGTAAAGTGCACAGAGTCCTAAGGCCAACAAAACCAATTCAGCATAAAAATAGGAGGAAGGCAAAAAGCTTGTGAAGGACCGTGTTGAAAGGGCCGAGTCCAACAACTTGTATTAAAAATGTAGCAGTTATGTACTTTGCTCCCTGCATTCCAAGATACTCTCATTGAATGCAAAAATGCCTGCCTTTTCTGTACATCACAACAGTGCCTTCACTTGTTTCACATCTTCGGCCCGCGATGAACACTCTTTGCCCCGCAGTGCACCTCTGTTCCCTTAGCTTCCCCCTAAACCACGATTCCCACCCTCTGTCCTTTCTCTACTCTTCATCAGTGCTAACACTTTGTGCTCCCTTAAAACTTCAACAATGCTTTTTCTCACTGTTAACATTTTTGTGTGGCGTGTCTCCTGGTATGTGTTTTGAGGACGGTATCTCTGTGCACATCCCCTTGCCCACCTCCTGTACTTCTCTTTCTGTGTAGAACATTTCACAAGGTGCAATGGTGGCCTTGAGTCAGAACCTGTGGCAAGACCCTGAAATTTTCTTCAAAATGTCCATTGCATGATCTCTGGGCTGGTGGCAAATATAGAAAACATATGCTGTCTGGATGTGCTGCAATAGACATTTTATGTTGGACTGTCATTTAACGCTTGGGTTGTGGAAGGGTAGGTTGCAGATACTCTGCTCATAATACTCCGCTGTGAATGAATGAATGAGCGTTGGGCAGTTGATTTGTTTACTTCTGCGCCCAGTGCATTCATGGATACTCTCGCCCCATTGGTTTCTTACTGACTGTGCTTTCTGTTGTTTTACTGGCACCATTCAACCCTTTTTCACTGCAACACATTCAGTTGCCGAAAAAAACTATGTAACAATAACATGGCTCCTGGATATTGTGGAGTACTAGTCGCCATTATGCCCTCAATAGAATACTTTAATAAACAGAAGTGTAGTGTCTGACCCACCTAGATTGTATAATATGCAAAGAATGCGAAACTCTGACCACTGTTACAGGCAAGTAACTGTTTTGTCTTAGAAATGTGACTAGCAATCAGGTTCTTATTTGCTTCAATGGGTGTGGTTTTTAATACAGCTCTTCATGTTACAAAATTTGAGGGACTTGGGTACCTGTAATATCTGCCCAATGGTAGATTTGCCACGGGTTTAAACCTCTTTTTCTGGCATACACTTTTTTGCTGGCTTGGACACACTATGGATTTTAGTGCAAAATATGATGCACATTCAAAAAATGCTTGCAAAGGTGTGTTTCATTGCTAAAGGCACTTGTGTGGGAGACTTCCAAACATTTCCCTTTACACCTTGTGTGTTTTACACTTTGAGTGAAATGTTCATTGAAGTGCATTTGTGTAAAGTACAGTGAAGTAGAATTTCTCCACAGTAACTTTCACATGTTCATGGCCAAGAGCCGTGAGAATTTATCTCTGCATTTAAAAAATGCAGCACATCCAGAACCTAAGTGTTCCTGTTAGTAAATATTTATAAGTATGTGCAACTAGAGTAAACACCGGCAAATCATTTGCCCTCTTTTGTGAATCCGCCAGCTTCATAGTCGCTACGAGCGCGCATTTAATATCGATAGGGCCGGTAATATGAGTTTCTAAGTGAGATTTCATTGTTCAACTTAGTCTCTCCCACAACTTCCCCCCTTACCCATCTCCACCACCACCCCCCATTCAGAGCTACCCTCAGGTTGCGTATGTGACACACGGTTATTTCAAAAAATAGTTTTGGGAATTTGACCCCAGGCCCGTCCTGGTCTTTGGCTCAACTTGCAGGCAGGGCTTTCATCTTGTTAACAAAAACACTCAAGTACATTTTGATAGATGCTGTTCTAAAAATACCTTTGCTACCTTTGCCTAGGAGGATATGAAGCAGGCTCTGAAGGGAAGTGGCTGCTCAGAGGTTACTGTGATTACTTTAGAGTGTGGGGAGAAGGCCTGCACAAAACAAATGTTACTCTTTATGACTAAGTGCGAGGAGGCTTCATTGCTGGAAATATATTTGCATGTGTTGGCTGCAGATACACATGCTATGGACACTCCTGCCATCAAGTGTTGGGCCAGACTCTGCAAGGATGTTTTATGATCGGCTTCATGCCTCGTCTCTCCCCCCACTCAAGGCGTTGCACATGTTCAATGGCTCCTATGCTGCCTACGGTAAACAATAATTAATCGAAGATCCATTGAAGTACATCCAGTGGATCTGAGGGAGGTGCCGGTAAGCGAGTACCTGGCGAGTGACACACTTACGCGAGTCGAGCATGCCAATCTCCGGGTGATGGAGATGAAGAAAGACCTTTACTGACTGTGCCCTCGGTGCGGGTCAAGTACGCACACTCCAACACTCACAAAGCGTGTAATCGGTGCTTATCCACAGAGCACAAAGAAGACGGGTGCACAGCCTTCACATTGTAAGCATCACCTGTCACACACCATGGAGCTGGCAGTGGTGGCGGAGTTATCGCATAATGGCGAGGAAGAATTCGAGGTGCACCAACAAGAGGTGGGGTAGTCATTGCCAGCCCCCACTATGCCACCTCCGATTCATTCGTAGTTGATGAACAAGCTCCAATACATGTCCGGGGGCCTACATCACCGTTGCTGATTCCTGTGTCAGGACAGAGGACCAAGGTGATGTCATGTACCACGAGTACTGTTGACCCACCACTTGCCATGACCGTCTTGCACACACCTCCCCACCTCGCCACAGTGCGCCACTGCCCTCTGGCTCAGTTCAACACTGCGACCATGCCTTGAAGCCGAGGAGGAATGAGCACATTCTCGATTCCAAACATATGACAAGGCCACATCACATTGGGAGCCCCTCAATACATCGGCACCGAAGCATAAGTCTCCAACGGCAAGCACATTGGCACCGAAAGCCAGCAAACAGACTTTAACCCCACATAAGGCATCAGATCCATCGAAGATGATGTTCAGAATGTGTTGATGCACTTCTAGTTTGAAGCCCGAAATGCGTAACTATGCATGTCTACGCAGCATGATTGGTGGAATTGATGCCCCTCGCAGCTGTGTCCGCCTGTCTAATGCACATTAGATTGTGGCATCGGATATTTGCCTGCCCTCATTTACCAAGTCTTCTCCTCGCTTTTTATATTTGTCTGGAGATGTTGCATCAGTTCCTGCATCTCCTCCCAGGTTGCTCTGTTATATAGGGAGAGTAGGCCCACTGAGTTGGAAATCTTCCAATGTTTGGCATGACCAGTCACCACCCTTTTGCCTGCAGCATCTATCCACTTGCTTTCTTTATCTGAAGGAGGCACTTCTCTAGGTCCCTGTGCTGCATCCCTTTTTGGAGTGCATTCACGCTTCAACTTCATCACGTTTGAAAACGTTTGGGCACACTGTGGATATGCAGCTTCAAAAAAAAAGACATGGATACAGCCAAATCAGTGGGTGCCTTACAAACACCTCAAGATCAGCAGCGCTATCAGTATTACCAAGGTAGAGAGGCTGCAGAGGATTCTACCAGTGACAACAATCTTATCCATGCCGGCAACAACAGTACTACCAGCAAAACCATGACCACTATAGAGGCGGATACAAAAACAGAGACCGAGGAAGAGGCACACCCAATCAGGGTCCCTCTAATCTAAACAGTGACTTGCCCATATTTTACCCAGATCATTAAACACTAGTTTGGGGAAGGCTGCAACAATTCCACCAGTTGTGGCCAGACATAACATTGGCCAGTGGGTACAACAAATAATCAGGCAGGGATATTGCCTAGAACTAACTCAACAACCACCAAATAGACCACCAAAAGGGCACATACTAAATCCACAGCATCTACATCAGCTGAAGGAAGAAATATAGGCATTATTACAAAAAGGGGCTATAGAACCTGTCCAAAGAAAACATCTCAATAGGGGAGTCTACTCCCTTTATTTCCTCATACCAAAAAAGGATGGCTTACTACGACCCATCCTAGACCTACATCCCCTCAATCGATTCATACTATCAGAACACTTCTATATGGTGACATTGCAGGATGTAATACCCCTACTACAGGAGGGCAACTTCATGGCTGCGTTAGATCTGAAAGACGCATACTTCCATATCCCAATACACCCAGTCAATCACAAGTACCTATGGGATGTGGTAAGTGGACATCACTTTCAATTCAACGTGCTACCATATGGGGTGACCGTCCAAAGGGTGTTCACAAAATGCCTAGCTGTAGTAGCAGCAAAATTACGGAGGTAAAACTCACAAGTATTTCCATATTTAGACAATTGGCTGATCAAGACTCCAACCAAAGACACATGTCTCAGACACTCAAAGCACAAGACATCCCTTACACAAATTGGGCTTCACAATCAACGCAACAAAATCCCATCTCCAACCGCTCCAAACACAACCCTGTCAATTCAGCATTAGAGAGCAGCATACCCTAATCCACAAAGGTTTCTCAATCTCCAGAAAAACCTGGAAATTTTTCAGCCACATAATCACCTACCAGTCAGAATAGTGATGCGCCTTCTAGGGATGATGTCTTCATGCATAGCAATAGTGCCTCATGCATGACTACACACAAGACCCCTCCAAGAGTGCTCAGCATCCCAGTGGTCACAAGCACGGGCACCATGGACGATCTAGTGTTGGTGTCACCCAAGGTCCATCAGGCACCTCAAACATACTGAAAGGAACAGCCTTCAAGTACCCAGTCCTGCAAGTGACAATCGCAGCAGATACATCACTCATGGGTTGTGGTGCTGGTATGATGGGCACTGCACCACACAACAACAGACATTACATATCAACATGTTGGAACCATTAGCCATTTACAGGGATCTCAAAGCATTCCTACCAAACATTACAGGGAAAATGTCCTTCTTCGAACAGACAATTTAACAGCAATGTATTGCATTAAAAAACAGGGAGGGACCGATTCCATTCAACTGTCACACCCAGCACAGAACATATGGAAATGGGAAAACAGTCACAAAGTCCACCTCCTGCTGCAATGCATACCAGGACAGGACAACTCCATTGCGAACCTGCTAAGCAGGAACCAGCAACAAGTTCACAAGTGAGAAATACACAATCAATTACTACAACAATACTTCCAACGGTGGGGAACCCCAGCAATAGAACTCTTCCCCACCGTCAAACTCAAAATGCCAAAGCTTCGCATCCAGACACCCACACCCTCAATCCAAGGTGAATGCACTACGGTTGAACTGGTCTGGGATATTTGCATGCGCTTCTCCGCCTCTCCCACTCATTCCATTCGTGATCAGGAAAATGAGACTGACTTCATTCACCTTGATACTCCGGTAGCTTTCCTAGTACCAATAACCTCCCTACGAAGGGTCAGCAAAGTACACACGCTCACAATTAAAGAATCTTATTTTCAAGTGTTCCAAGATAAAGTACTTTTATGCACAAACCCAAAGTTCTTACCAAAAGTTATATCAGCATTCCATTTAAATCAAACTTAAGAGATAAGTTTTCTACCCAAAACCAGAAACTGTAGCAGAACGTGCATTACATACACTTGATGTTAAACGTGCATTTTTGTACTATTTGGAATGGACAACACCATTCAGAAAAACATAACTGTCTGTATCCTTCACAAATCTACGTAAAGGTAACGCTGTCTCAAAATATGGAATATCACGATAGATAGTCAAATGTATGCAAGTTTGCCATGCCAAAGCTAACAAACGCTATCAATTCAATAAGAAAAGCAGGAGCAACAATGGCTTTTGTAGGCAATATCCCTCTCATTGACATTTGCATAGCAGCAAAATAGATAAACCCACACACTTTTACAAAACGCTATTTTGTGGATGTACAAGCCAGACAACGGGCTTTAGTTGGACAAACGGTCCTTCGAACATTATTTCAAACAAACGCCCCATTCATGCCTAAAGGCACCGAAAAAGCGGTACTGCTTTACAGTGTATGCATAGCGTGTGTATCTGCAGCCAACACATGCTACGACTAGAGTATGTTACTTACCCTGTAAGCATCCAAGCATCTATTCGTAGCGTGTAGTGCTTCAGATTCACATGCACCCTCCTGCCTCCCTGGCATTTATTAGATGGTGATAAATATACACACAAATGCAGCATGTTCATCAATGAAGCTAATTTAGCAGACTATATCCTCACTCCCTAGATGGCAAAGGGAAAAGAACATTATCTAACAAACGAGCCGTTTAAAATGTGCAGTACCTCGAGGGAGAGGAGAGACCACGCACAACCCCAATCATAAAATGTCCTTGAGGAAAAACAACTTTCATAGTTTGGGCCCAACACTAGATGGCAGGAGTATGCCTAGCATTTGTATCTGCAGCACTATACGGTACAAATATATGCTTTCAGAGTAAGTAACTTACTCCTTTAGCAGTGAGGGTGCAGGAGTGCAGTTGTTTCACTGTTGTATTACGGTGTGTTATATTTGTAACCCACCTGATTCTAGTACAGTGGAGCTCGTAGGGGGGGAGTAAGATATACTGACGAGGGCAAAAGAACTAGTGGAAATGTATTTGTAGGGTGGTTGAAGACATTTTTGGGTAAATTAATCAACACTTCCATCTGGCTTGCATCCAACAGTGACACAAACTGGGTCAAAGTGGTGATTTTATGGTTTACTTTCCAGCATAAACTTAACATTCGCTCCCAAAATAAACTCTACATAGTCAGGCTGATTTTTTTAAAACACGGCATTGAAAATAACACACTGCCATGCTCAGGGCAGAAATCACAACCGGCACTGTAGGCAGTTGATGATGTGCTGAAAAGCAGAGTTATTAAGACACTCGGGCCTGCTGGTTGCAGAGCATTCTCTCAGTTACTCGCAGGTCACGAGTCATGGGGGTTGGTAATGTTTACCATGGTGCGGGGCTGGCCGGCCAGGCCGCTCGCCTCCTCAGAGTCCAGTCCTGGCCACTGCAAAGTCACTCCCTCTGCAATTCGTGGCGGGGTGACGGTCATCATTTTAAATTTACCGCAGGCATATGGCGGTGCTAGTCAGCCACCCACGAACTGCAGCAGCCAGTGTCCGTACGCGCAGGACATGACATTCCTGCGGTGCCTTAAGTCTCTGACAGACTGTATCACACAACTTGAAACAACGACTGATGTCCCGGTAGTAGCCATTGGGCACTACCTCTATGTGATGTCAGTCAGAGCTGCACTAGGGCGGGTACCTTATTGATATATTGTAGCAGCCAGCTGAGCCCCCAAGCCTGTGGGAGCGGCGTGTGCATGCCATGGCGCGTTGCCTGCCACTCCAGTTTTAGTTTAGCATAGTAGGCCGTGCTAACAGCTTGACAGCTGAGGAGCTGTGCCTATAATCCTGACAGTGCTTTTTAGTGCGGTGATGCAAAGCACCACAGAAGGTGTTAGTTGAACTCCTGATGTCTGGTACTTGTCAGTATTGCCTTACTGCACAAAGATGGAGCATTGTATATTCTCCTGCAGTGCTGAAGTGCATCAGAACTTGAAACCTGCAGAATGGTGCAAGGATGAGATATGCTTCAGAAGTGTCCAACCCGCACTCTAAACTGTGGAGCATGTCCCTCCACCACAGAAGCTGAGTGTGGACAAGACAAGACATGATACATTGGTGGAAATGTGCTGCAGTTCAGAATAAGGACAGGGTCTACTCTTGCAGGATACATGTCTACTTAGAAGTGCTTCTGTTCTCTACCATGAATCTTATTTAATCTGGATATTAATTGTATTAATTATAATCTCGTACGGGCTGCTTATTTCTTTTTTGTCCCAGTGCAGAGCGCTGAAACTTTTCAGACACTCAACCCCAGTCACAGATGTGGGTTGAATCCATCATCGTTCTTTCGCTCACTTCACCACCTCAGTTCAGACCCAGCGATATGCAAATCAGTCTTGACCCTGTGCCTCATAGGAACCGTCCAGACCGAAATGCCAAGCCAGATCTTTCCTGAACCGGAAACAAGCATCCTGGTACCGGTTTTGGGGTAACACCCTTCATCAGCCAGGCTAGCTTGAATCCAGTGGCAAAGTGAGCAAGGACCCACGTCTGGGCATACCCTGCCACACTTAGGGCGAACAAAGCAAACACAAGGAGATAATGGACGGAGCGCTGAAACTTTTCAGACATTCACCCCCAGTCACAGATCCATCATCGTTCTTTAGCTCACTTCGCCTCCCATGGAGATAATGAGAACGTCTTAAGCCTTTTTTTTGTACTTTGCGCCATACTACGGCGTAGGCAGATTTGTGGAGTGCTTGAGCTATTGTTGCCGTACTTCTAGCAGTCCAGGCCATTAAAGCTCGTAGCTCCTTTCAAGTTCCTATTTGCACTCTAGGCTCCTTATTTTTGGCCTTTCGTGCGCCTTGGTAGTGCCATGCTCCTTCCATCTTTTTGACTGTGCTCCTAGGAGAAAGTTTTTCAAATTCTTTCTTACCTGTCCTCTGCACAGGTGTATCCCTCAGTTAGTTTTTATACACTCGTTGGTGCTGTGCTCATTGGTAGAGTCTCTGCTTTCAATTGCCCTCACCACCAGAGGGAAATTCCATGACCTTCCAAATATATTCTCAATCATGTGAATCTCTTCAAGGTAACTTTAGTAGAGCCCAGTGAAATTGGTTCTCTTGTAGCTATTTTGGGATCACCATTACACTTATCTAACCCAGCTGTTTTTAGTTTTAAATTAATTTTCTAAAGATTTTGAAATATTTTTCAAATTTGGAGTCGTGAGTTAGGGTGTGTAGTTAAATGAACAAAACTATATATTACATTTTCATTCTAAGCTGTTAGGCAGCAACACATGTGTTTTAAATGACTGTAGACCTACTACAAGTATTATATGTGGTTAAGAGGAGAAAAAGACCAAATTGAGCACTCTCCTCATTCCAATCCTAATGACTGAGTATCTGCATTCACTTGCCGTCATGGCACTAATAATCATTGTGTTTGTTACATCCTCTGTGAACAACAACTACTTATGAGGAGGCTGTCTAATGCTCATATAGTTTCAACAGAGACACTTTTTGAAGTGCTGAATGTTTGAACCCATGAATCTATAGAGATTTGTTTTAGTAAATCCCTTTGGCTGTGGAGTAGAGGTTAGTTGCATAGCCTTTTGGCCATTAAACTGTACATCATGTTTATTAATATATAGATCTTCATAGCGGTATGTACTGAAATCAGTTTTATGGCTTTTCTAGAAGATAGAAATATATACACCTTTTTAATTCCAGCAGTGCTTACATTTCAAATCAAAGTATCAATTTCTTTACAGGATCAAGCAAAAATGTGACATGATTCCGGATCCATCCAAGAGCAGCTTACACTTTGCATTCATTGGAAAGTCGCAGGTAAATTATTTCTGACAATATGATCTATAAAAGTGTTTTGCTTGCAGTATGGTTGGCCAATCTTTTTCCATTGTTTGTGGTTTTTATGAGAAGATAGACCTGTTGTATGCGAAAGCCTTTTGAACAGTGTGTGTGGAATACATTCTTTATAGGATGAATCCTGACCCAATTGTAGGTAAGGCTTGGTAATGCCTTACAGAATCAGATCACTTTTCTTCCACAAATAGGTTGCTTGGTATAGCCCTGTGTGAGGGAGTGCATAAGCATATGTTGGTATAACTTTTAGGGAGATTGACCAAAGGGTCTGAGTGGTGTATGTGCCGACAGGAAAACTAAAGAGTGCTCTTAGCCGCTTGTGTAGACTTGGCCTGGAGTGAGTCAGAGCTCAAGTTGGCTGCCTAATTACTATGGGGGCACCTGCAGGTGTTGAGACTGTGTGCATGACCCAGAGTTGATGCTCACTTAGGTTGCTGCAAAGAGATTAGATGGAGACCGGCCCCAGAGCATGCATGAACTGTGTGGCTTTGCTTCCGACAACCTGGCACAGAAGCTTCACAAGGTTCTAAGCCGGGGGCTCACCCTCGAAAAGGAGGAGCAGGATTTTCTTTTTGACTCAAGGGCCGAAGAGGTCAAAACTAAATATTTTAAATGAGTTGCTGGCACTCAGTCTGGAACATCAATGCGTCTGCTGAACATTGGATTTAATATCCACCTCCAGCCCCCTTTATTGATAGTAATCAATTCCAATAATCACGGCTGAACCATTTTTGGGATTTAATTACCCAACTTCCATATGGACGTTGCCCTTGGGAAAAATTCATTTTTAAAATCTGGCGTTAAAATAAAGTGATCCCCAAGGTTAATGTGCTTTGTGCTTCATGAGGAATCGACGATTGGCTAAGTCACGCAATACCGCTCCGTACTTCTTTCTCAAAGTAATCTGAAAGTTATGAACCAGGCCAAAATAAACGTGCTCTCTGGCAGTCATAAACACAACAACTAATCACACCCCTCAGAGTTGCACAAGGCCAAATGTAAGCTATGGCATCTATAGAAAGCTTAGGGAAGGTGCTTTCTTCCAAAGGCAGGGTTCAGTATACATTTATGGGCTGTATCTACGCAAAGATGATTGATGCAGAAGAAAGCGAGCATGATGGAACAAATTCTTTGCTCAGTAAATTCTTTGGAGGAGCTATTTAAGTAATTTCAGGAACTCAGTTAAAAGGGTGAAGAACCTGGCAGATACTAAACCTAAATGGCTCTCCCAGGTATGTTAGATATGTTTTTCGTTAATTGCCTGGACAAAACACTTAACTGAGATTATTGAAGTATTACTTTGCTCGTCGTTATTCCTGCTCCTCTAAGGGTGATTTCATCCTATGTTTATGAAAGACTGTCTAAGGTCTTTAATTGTATCCCTCATCTATAAGATATAGTAAAAAGTTCTGTAATTTCAGCAATTGCCCCTCAGTAACTAATATTTGTCAAAATAACACATTTAATGTATCACTTGGTTCTCTTCACCCAGCAAATTTCAGGCCCCCTCTAAGGTCCATTTCTAGTTAAGATGGTAGGGTGGGTGGTAACAGTTACAGTCCTTCTCAGAGCTAAATTTTTCGATCAATTTCAGGCCAGCTTTTTCCCAGGTTGGTTCACTGTCCCGCCTTTTCAAGTGGTAATGAAGAATACAAAAAAGTGATGGCTGGAACAGTTGAATTTTAAATTTTTATGTTTGTATTTTAGGGATTTTTATATAGTGCAAACTCCACCAAAGGTATCAGAGCGCTTTACATGAGCACCAGTTGCGTTACAGACGAATACATTAATTTTGTTTGGCACGGGGAGATTACATGATTTGCCCAGAATCACAGGATGTTGAATGTCCCTGCCGGGACTCAAACCCAGTTCCCCAGCTCGAAAGTCAACTGCTTTAGCCACTAGGCCACATCCTCTCCCTCAGCCTCTGGTACTTACTATGGCCATTACACTTTTTTTGCCCACCATAACATCGCAGGTCAGAACCAGCTATATGCAAATATGCCTTGGCCTTGCACCAATAAGAACAGTCAAGCCCCAACTCCCAAGGCAGGTCCTATCTGAACCGAAACACAAGCAGTCCAAGACTGGTTTCAGCCTCTTTGGGCCTCTTCAGTCAGGTGCAGCTTGATTACAGTGGTTGTTCAGGCTGTAATTTTTCCTATTGGAGTAGGACCAAGACTGATTTGCATAAAATGGTCCTCTGTCTAGAGAGACACAGGGGATGAAAAAGGATGGTCAGAAATGCGGCCCTAGTTATTGCAAGTGGCTAAGATTAATTCAGGCATTCATCCTGTCACCTTGCTGTTTGTGCATTTCTAAGTGGTGGCCTAACCCCCATTTCAGTTGTTCCCAAAAACAGTGAATTATAGGGTTCCCCAAGGCTCGGCATTGTCGCTGCAACCTCCAGCGATCCCTTTTCATGCCTACAGGCAAGTTTATATTTGCATGTGATGAAGCCCAAATGCTGGCCAGTCTTAAAGATAAGACTCTGGACTTATCAGCAGACATTCTTTCCACCAATCTGAGATTAGAAAATTTTCCCATGTTATGTCACATTGACAACTTTCATCCTTGTAAACTGGCATGCAAATTTCTAGCTTTCAAACTCAAGCTCTTCAAGACCCCTGAAGAGGATGATCAATTTTGTTTCCCTGCTGATGAGGTTAGTTTGGTCCCTCGTCTCATGTCCCTGTGCCAACTTTTAAAAGAGAATCTTACAAAGGCTCCTGTATAATTCTTAGGCCAGACTCAAGCATATGCATAAAGCGACAGTCAGACTCCGATATGGATTTGGAAAACGTTATCCTGTTTCTTCAGCTTTTTGGTCACTCTACTGGCTTTAGTTACTCAGCAAGAATATGTTAAGGTTCTGTGTTGAGTCCATTATATTTTCTATTCCGGTGGGCTAATGTTTATATCCAAAGACTATGGACGAGCCCAGTCACCATTGTCTCTCGCAAGATTAACTCGAACAGTTTTTTCTGAAATGTATGCTCACCAGAGTTGTGGGCAGAGCCTACCCTGTTGAAGCGGCTTTTTTTGGAACTCCCTTTTTATATCAATCCATCTGGAATCAAATTAGAGTAAGGGCCACCTATTCAGAGCGTGGCAGTCGGACCGCCACAGTACCATCGCCTCCACCGGGATCCAGGGTCCTGCGGTGTGGTCTTCTGAGGCAGGAGTATGCTGGTGGTGCCGCAGCGGCACCACAGAACTTATCCCGAGTTGCCAAACCATCGCCCTTTCCATGGCGGTGGACCTGCCATGAAAAGAGTGGCAGTGAGGCAACTAAGGGGGCCTCTGAGTCTGGGGGTGCATGTGGGGGGAGAACATGTAGTGTCCCCCTGGATTTGCACCCCAAGTTCCTGCCTGGTGTGGCATGTATGCCACACCATGCTGGACGGTGCAGTTGGTGCCTGACAATGGCGGCCTGCATGTTAGGGTCTTCTATGAGCCACCGCTGTCGGACCCCTGCACGCCACCCGCCAGACCAGGATTTAACGCCTAATCTGGCAGGCGGGCGCACCATGGCTTCGGCGGTCCTACAGCGGATGAGTGCATTGGTGACACTGCTGTAAGACCACCAAAGTCGTAATCAGGCCCTAAATGTTTCAAAGCCAGAAAGATGTGGCTGTTCCCAAATGTATTGACGTGACTGTTTTCTTATCAGATTCCTTCGTAAATGGCACCAAAAACGATGTATGTGTTAAAGCAACTTATAAAACAGCCTGCATTATAATGTATCGTATCCGTGCTTCCACCTGATAGGCCTCTTTGTCTCACCCTCAGGTTCTGTTTTGTGCTCACTGGTGAGAACAAGAGAGTGAGTCATAATTGTAACTTGCTTTTCCTCTATGTCTTGCGTCAGTAGTTTCTTGCCACTCCACCCTGCGAAGACACTCGAAAAAAAAGTACATTTCATAAATTTTATATTTAGCGTTCCACATTTGTTTATAAACTAATTGATTATACAATTATTTGGAGCACCAAAAACAACACATCATTACACCATAAACCCATGGGATCATTTTACACTGTGCAATATAACAGTAAAAGCCAAAAATATAAATAGGTACAGAAACCTAAAAAGATGTAGGTAATATTTGACAGTCTAGTTTCTTAATTAGGAGCAATTTCTAGTAAAAAGGCAGAAATGCCATGACAATCAATACCACATATAGGTTTCTTTAGCTTTTCTCCAACAGATCTCCAGTGCCTGGAATATTAACTTAGTTGAAAACTGTTAAAATCCGCTGTGACACCCTCAACCAGTTTTACCAGTTTAACTACATCTTTAATGGCTAGTGCATACTTTGACTCACAGAATTTAGAGCTTGGGCGTGGAATTTCCTCATTCTTTCTAACTTTACGATCTAGAGTTATGCCTGTCTGAAGGGGAGTGTTTTTTTTTTTATTTCAACAGTTTTTATTAGCAAATTTTCATATATAAATACAGTACAGTGATGCATTGCCTTTCAAATAGCCTACTCTCCAGGGATCTGGTTTAACCAAACACACCCATCTCCAAGAGTAGAAAAAAGGCTTCAACCACTAGATGGCGGAATAGGCACAGCATGTGCATCTAGAAGAGCTTCAGACCGCAAAGTCATTGTTACAGGTAAGTAACTTGTTTCTCAGCTAGGAATTTACAAGTTTATTATGTGTGTCGGTATGTGTTGATGTATCTTACTCTTTCAAACAGTACTTTGTCACTTTCAACAGTTGTGTGTGAGAATATTGATTTTTTTAAATAGCAACCTCCCAAAATATTGTGACCTTAATATTGACCACCAGTATGTTGTGAAGGTAAGCATTCATAGTTAAGTAGAGGTTTACTCTACTTAACTAATCTACGTTCCTTGTCAGTGCATATATTGTCAAGCTACGTTATGTGTAGTTGGGTATTGCACGCCTAGATGTACATATATAATCTTACCTACACACTATTCTGGTAGTCCATGTATTTGCCATGATACTTTGGCAGGACAATATTAAAATTTTGATAATCTAGTAATAAACCCTTTCAACATTGTTATCTCATTGCTTGTGTCTCTCTATTAAATTAAGTATTATAACTCAGTTTGCAACGTTAGTTGCCTGTCTTAGGTATGGTAGCAGTAAAATGTATGTGTTTCCTCAGCTGACATACTTTTAATCGATATAAATGCATAGCCTGGCCATATTGATTAGGGTGTTCAATCATTTGTATGTATATGGGCACACACTTTTTCATTATTAACAGAAAGTTAAACTGGATTTCCAGTGTGTTGTTTATTATATTAAGTCCAAATAGACATTTGGTCACGGCCATCACGTTTTGTTTCTGAATGCAAATAATAGTTCCATACTTGGAATTCAGTTCTCATTCACTGAGACCCTTACCTATATTTTGGTATGTTTCCAAATTTTTATTGAGTTGTTTTAAATAACTTTCAAATTATACCTGTGGTTTATGTTTTGACATTAAAGAAATAGCTCCTTTAGTGATTCTGCTCTGCAGTAGCTTCCAACAAGCAGTGGTAGATAGGAATTTTAATTGGAGTGTTCTATTTTAATTTTAGGACCTTTAAAAAGGGGGGGGATCAGTGCATTATAGGCCATGATGTTACCTTTGCATATAACATTAATGTATAGGATTCAGAGGGTGAGTGGCTCTGATCACTCAGTTCTTTGCTCCCTTGCCAAAAGTCCAGGTCTGGAAGATCTAAGATTGCAATCCCTAGGATTTGAAATTAAAGAAATGTCAAAAGTAACTGCCCATTCTCTTTTTATGTGTGTAGATGGTGTTTGTAAACCGCAATTACCGGCATTGGCGCCAGTGGCGATACTTAGCATTCTAAAAGAAATGTGGATGCCTTGCGCCAGCGCCTTCTCTCGGCTTCATTCTGACTGTGTATGTATGTATGTAGTTGAGCTTATATAGCGCACAGCTACCCGCAGTGGGTTTCCCGGCGCTTGCTTAGGGAACCCTTCCTGATATTCCCCTGTGAGATAGCAGGGTATCCACAAGGTGAAAGTCAGGCATCCCGCCGCGAGGGGCCGTTGTGGAGATTAAGCAAGCTGTTGCCCAGAGTTGCAGAGTGTGAACCCGTGAGTCGAGGAGGCACCAGGGCGAGAATTATCGAGTCCGTGGAATTTTTAGCCCAAGACCCGCCGGGGCGGGGAATTGAACCCTGGTCCAGGACCGATCTCAGATTCCGGGTCTGCCGCCTCTAACCCCTGAGCCACACTTCTCCACTAGACTTGTGTCTGACTGCCTGATGGGTGATGATGCTCAGAAACGGGTGTCAGGCAGGTTTCCTGTGACACATGTGCTCTTTACATATCCGCCAGCTCACCACCTTAGTCTGCTGGATAAGGCTCAGCAGTATCCTCCTCCTCCTCCTCCTCTTCTTCAGGGCTGGACTGGGAACCCAAAGCAGTCCTGGCAATTTTGCTGACCCAGCCCACCAGGGTCTGTCTGGAGGTTAGGGGGTAGCACTGCTGCTTTTGTGAACTGGGGACAGATATTGCAACACCATTGCAAAACCATCTCCCAGTAACAAAACCGCCCCCCGCCTCATGAAACCGCCCCCACTACTGGAAACCGGCCCCCATCCTTCCAGTCTCCGGGGGAAACGCCAAATGCCGTCTCGGCCATGCTCTTCTTTGACAATTTCGTTATTCAGGGCCTCCTATCTTACTAGAATGATGGCCCAGCCTTCTTCCTGATTAATGATTCCTAGTTGTAGCCTCTTTGCATGTCCAGTGTGATTTTATACTCACTTTGTAATGCACAAAGCACTTGCCTGTTAAGTTCTGGAGCTGAAACTGGATAGAGTCTGTTTCTTCTTTCTAGGAGAGCGGCTACATCTCTTTGGCCTCAGTAGTGGTGCTAATTTCCCCTCCGAGATGAATTCTTCAAAATCGATGTCTGTGCGAGTAGCTCCTGCCTCCCATGCTAAGGGCTCAATTTAGAGTTTGGTGGATAGTTTGGTGGATGGATTAAAGGGAGTCAGGGTGTTGGAGGACTTTGTCTTCCACTCTGATATTTATCCACCTGCCAGATTAACACTAAACTGCTGGCCCTCTGGTGAACTCTCTGGGTTTGTATGAACCACCGTCACAGTGGTTCATACAACACCCTTTAAAGGTTGGTATGTGTCAGTTGTTGGAAACGGACGCTTACACCTAAGGTTTAAAAGATTTTCTGTTTTCAAAACAAACTCCCAAAGCAAGAGTTTGTTTTTCAGAAAGTGAAAACTAATGGCCACAGCACCATAGGAGTATTTTTCCATGGTGTGGGAGTCATTTTTACTGTTCCAAGAAGAAAAAGCCAACCAACCACTGACTCTAAAGAGGACGGACGGTCATGTGGCTTAAATCCAACAGCCCGTACTCTATTGGGCCATCGGAGGAAGGTTTATGTTGACAGAGTACGTTTTATTGACTTGAAATTGAGTGGGTGGACTGAGAGTTTGTTAAAGAGGGAACTCCTTCAACGTTGCAATCGAGTACACTGTCCGCCAAAGTCTAAATCTGGCCCTAAGTATAGTCTAGTGAAAATAATGTCAAGCTTCTGGTGCAAACCAGGCAAAGAGACCAAGCCTTAACAATGGTGCTGTAGCACCATAGACCTGGTGGAAGCAAGGGAAATTGCCACATTCCCACCCCAACCACCTCACCAAACTGGTTTGAATGTATAATACAGCTCCTAGCACCCTTGGGGCCCTAACGCCATTACACTTCCAGCAGTATTGATAACTAAGTCCCTGAGAAGAGCTACTTCCCATGGGCCTCACAGCCATAATACACTGCTGCGAGGCCCAGGGAAGGGGCCCTCCCTTGGGGTTTGCAGTGTTGAATCTCAGCTGAGGTCCATGACAATTGTGCAGTGGGCCCTGGTGCAAGCAAGGTAAATTTCTCCCAAATCCTAACCCACCCGTGGGATAACCCACCCGTGGGACAGTAGAAAACGCCATAATTTGGTTGCATTGGGTCCCTAAATCCTAGAGTACTGGCGCCACTGCACCTGCTGTACTGCTGGTAGCTGCGCCTCTGTCTAGGGTATCCGGTGTCTCAAACCAGTCTGAAAGTGCTGAAACACCAGCACCGTGACCTCCCTAGTACATAACACCAAATACATTCCTCAGATATGAGCTCTAGGCACATCCCTTAAGGAACACAGACCAAATGAGGGTGGGAACTGCAGGTTTGGTGGGACAACACATAGAAACTGTGAAAGAGGGAAAAGCGATCCACCTGTGGACTCGCTTTCTAAGAATAGTGATTCCAAGTGATGTTTGCCAAGGTAACAGCTCTGTTTCGCCCAATCACATCTCCGTATTGTGGCCTAGTCATTAAGCGCTGGCTTAGTACAACACAATCATGTTGGGCAACAAATCGATGCAAGTGTCTTCAGTTTCATGTGAGGTTTTACATCTTTTAAATTAGTAAAACACCACCCAGTTCCACCTGAAACATCGAGGCACCTAGTAGAATTACATTTGAACATTTAGAATGACACGTAACTTTACGTATGCAGTGCACTAAAGGAGCACTAAAGGGCACCCTGTGTACTGCTTTGAAGTGTATCAGTCCACCTTTCACACTTTGTTTTGGCTAAAGAAGTGCCTGACTTGGTGCAGGAGCATTCAACCATTGGATTAGTGGACAGCCATTCATTGTGAGCCATCCAATCACATGTTTATATACTGCTTTAGTTAAAGTGTGTTTTCCTTTTTTCTATTAGAAAAGAGGCCATTAATGCCAGCAGAGGCATTATCTAGGTGTAACCTAAGGTAGTGATTGCTGGTACCTCTAACGTAGTTGAAACACGAAATTCATGTAATTTAATTTGTTGAATTCTTTTAATTGTAGGCAGCTGACATTATCTATTTTCACTAGCAGGTTCTGTGCCTTTGTTGTCACTCAGTTTATTGACTTACTTCATCTTCAAGTGTTTGATAGTGGTAGCATAAACCTAACTATTACCTGTCATTCAAGATAATTTGATGTTAATCTACAATGAAGTAATGTGTGTGTGTAGGCTGATTTGCTGTGGAATATGAAAGTTAATCTTTGAAATACTCACATATGTAACTTCACTTGTGGCCTTTGCAAGGATGTTTGAAATTAATGATCAGAGAAATCCTGTGCAAACATCATGTTACAGGTGTAACTAAGGGCTTTTCACAAACATTTGCAAATGCATGTTGGCACATGTATATGAAACATGAAAGATCCAAGTGTAAAGAGCAGCATTAATGTCAGTGCTCATACATACAGTGTAGGGAGAAAAGAAACTGTTAGGAACAATATATTGACTTGACTGGAGGATAATTTTTTTTCATTTTGGAACCCTAGGCCTTACACTTTGGCAAAAAAGGAATCAGCCTCTCTATTACGCATTACATGACATTTTTCTTAGTCTACAGAGCAGCCCCCTACTACAGTAACACCCTTGGTCTGTGTAATTTATTGATACCTAACATACTACAAGGTGTCTATTGAAGTGCAGGCTGCAGTGTTTGTGGATGAGATTGTAATCTCTACATTCCAAAATATGTCCCTTTGAGACTACAGTCTGTAATCCAGCAACAGTGTTCCTCCATGTATGCAGGCTACATTCATACCTAGTTTTGATTGGCAATGATTAATAACACATTTGCAACATTTTGGTAGTTTTACCTGAGCAATCTAGATAAAACATGGCTCTTTAATGTCTGCTTTACTTCATATAATATATAATATGGAATTGTGAAGTTTTAATATTCTATTCAGCCCGGGATATAATTCTGGGACAAATATATCTCATGGGCTGGAATAAACCAAAGAAGCTCAGGGCAAGAGCCCCTGTGATATTTGAAAGTGACAACTCTCTAAGGCTACTTTGCATTGAGAACAGGATGAGGGCCTGTTGTGCTGAGGGACTCCTCTGTCGCTGCTAGGAATATATTAAAAGGTGCTTTGCCCTGTTTCCTTCCATGGGGTAGCAATCCAATCCAGACTGTATCCAGTGTTCAGAGGGAGCTCTTACATGTTGGATTTCAAGGTGAGGGGAGCGAAATGCCACTACCTGCTTTGTTAGGTGCGAGGGACGAAGAAGCGGAGATGAGCGACAACCCTGTTGGCTAAATGGGGGCAAATCAGGAAAGATGGCCAAAGATCCCACTGAATTCTCCAGCTGAAAAGACATGGATTCAGTGTTGTAATTAATCGACCTTCTGATTTGAAAGAGATACAGACTCAAGTCAGTTGGGCCCTGGGCGTGCTTCTTCACTGGACAGCCTGGGAATGCTTGCTTTAAAGGGTGCTGTAGGGCAGTGTGGTATTTTCAGTTAACTAGGTGTACTGGGAATTTCTGAGTGTGTTTTTCCCTGTGTTATGGGGACATGTGGTCAGCTGCGTTACCGATGTCCTAAGATCTGTAATATCTCAATACCCGGAAATTGAGATGTCCCAGAAATGCAGGAAGCCTTCACTCCAGTGGAGCCGTTTAGCTAATTCCATGCTGACACCATCTCAAAAACTCTATGGGAATAATTCATTTGCCTTAAACATTGTTCTGATGGATATTCTACCAGTTTCGTATGTCAGAGGCTTTATATTTGTGTGTTCTTGAGGAGTGAGTAAACCAAGATAATCTACCGGAGGTAGCCTATCAGGCAATGGCCACGCCTTTTTAGAAGGTAGCCACACTGGCCTGCCCTACCAGGGCTTTTAAGTCCACACAAATGTTGACTGAGAACTATTGTGAAGGCCTTGTGGAGCACGTGCTGGATTTGCAATACACATATGATCTCCTGAAGCCCCCCAGGGTGGTCCTGCTTTCCAGCTCCCTGCCCATTTTGTTTTTAATGCACAGGTAGACAACTATAGTTTGGCACTATTTTTACAGCTCCACTTATTTATAATGCAGCGGTTTTCATTTGTCTTCATTCTTGGTTTATTTTTCCTATTGTATTTTTCACTTTCATTTTGTATGGACATTGTAAGTGATGTGTGTCTTTCACTCTTCAGTTGTTTAATTGATTGTTATGCACACCTTTTGCAGTTTATTTCTCTGAAGGGTGAGGTGCTGCTCAGGCCAAACCAGGCTGGTGCTCTTTGTAGCTTGTTTGCCTCATTCAGTCTATCTGTTTAATTAGGATGGGGTGTAGTCACTCACAGCTTGCAACACTCTCTGGAAAGGCAGTTTTCCAATCTAACCAGTGCTGAAATACGGATAAGGAAATGGGTGTGTTTTTATTTGTGAATACCATGCACGCATAACATTTTCTATGGTAATTGCAACTTAATACTGTTATTGCCTCACAGATATATATATATATATATATATATATATATATATATATATACACACAAGGAAATGCAGATGCAACTATTTTTGTACAACTAATTTTGTAAATTGATATGGGATCCATGTTTGTATTCTTCATCGATAACCTGAGATGAAAAAAGTTACTCTTCATTGCTGGTGTATGTGTAAAGTTAGTATTTTGAGAATCATTAAAGAGCAAGCCATACTAAAAAAAAACAAGGAGTTGGCACTCTAAGTGTCTTTTTTTGTGATAAAAATGATGATTAATTCTTATGTTTGATCTAAATATTTATTGCCACCATTAAAAAAGAATGTTCTGCACTTCTAGGTTGCAGAAACCCCACTTGTGTATGGCCATAGCTCTTCAGACAGGCAAAAATGGTGTCATCTCAAGGTTACCTGGTAAGTATGGCTGTTTACTAAAGCTGCTTTGCAAAGTTCAGTTTGTCCTCCTTCAAACAGACTCACATTTTATCTCCTCTTTGTCTTAAACAGCTGGAGTTGGCTTGGCAGATTTGCACCTAGTCTTATTAACCAAGATGTTTTGCAAAACCCTGCATCGCAACCTACAAGAAAACCATCTGTAGATAACTCTCTCAGAGAATCTAAGCCCATTTATGTGAACACTCTAACTGAATCAGCCATCTTAATACCACCAATCATCTTAGTACCAGAAAAAGCCCTTTTTGAGCCTTGTGTAATCCTAAGTAGGCCAAATGATATCGACAAAACTCCAGCCGAAGAAATGAATCTGCAAGATGAGGACAGAAAAGAATCTGCCGACAGCAACAACCTATTTCTAGATCCCTCGTTGAATGCAATGTTTCTTGACATGCTCAACATACCCATGTGTCCGCAAGAAAACTCAGTAATTGTTGTTGATGAGTATAAACCATGCAATGATTTGAGAACTGAAAATTCATTGCAGAGCAAAACATCCTCAGATTGTATTGGCAGTTTCTCTTTTTTCACTGGGACAAGTGATGAGGGGAGCTGTGAAAGAACAGTACACACAATGGCACAAACACCAGCATCGAGTGATTCTGGATATCGTAGTTTTGAGAGTGAAGTTGGTAATTTAGATCCGGACCAACAGCCTCACTTGGATCATCTCCTCTGTTCTTCTGGCTGTTCGGAAACCCAGGCTAATTTCTTGACATCGAATGAAAATGTTCAAAACGAAGGTGCCAGTGAGTTCAGCAGCGTGCTACTGGAAAAATGTGTGGATACGTCTGAGCTGAATTTTGACCACCAATATCGCAGCTTCAGTAGCGCCATATTACAAAGTGAAAATAATCTTGAAGACGATTTTGCATTTCATGACTCGCCATCATCAGTCAATTGTCCACTTATCTGTGGTACAGTACAGACTCAAGGATCAAGCACAAGTCAGCAATTTTTTCGCAATGTAGTAGGATTAGATTTCAGTTGCCTGTCTCATCAAAATGACAACCATCATGCAATTCCATCTCTTAAATTTGCTGAGGATTCATTTCTCATGGCAAACTGTGACAGCTGCCTGACAGAGATGGACATTAGCACAGCAGGCATCGATTCAACTGCTTCATTTAACATCCCTGGTTATCAGAGTTTTGAGAACGCCATTGGACATGAGAAGGTACCCGAGGGGAGAAATGAAGACCATTTTCCTTTGGATTATTCCTCAAATGACCACACTGTAGGAGAACACAAAGAGAAAATACCCAATGAGATGCTGTTTTGGGACAACCGAAATACAAGCAGAAGAACCCTTCGGCCACAGTTTGCAAACTAGTTTAGTGCATTTGAATACAGAGGTCAGTGACAACACCGTTCATTGGGGTGATTGCTACAGCCAAGATCTGGGAAAAGAAATGGATGGTGAGCTTTCTGACTGTGTGTTTCCCTTCGTCTTTGACAACACATCCATTAAGGAGCAGTGTTTAGCTTACACGCAAGACCAAAAAACAGGATTGGGCCCAATAATATGTTTTGATCAGAGTTTCGACACAGGCACATCAAGCAATTCAGATCAGCGAATAATGAATGTGAACAGTAACGGGACTAGTGATACTTTGACAGAAAATAACATAGATGAACATTCTAATTCTTCAGGCAATACACGCAAGGCATATTTGCTTGAAAGCCCATCCAATGGCCAAATCAGTTTAATAAACAATTTGAGTAAGGACACTGAAGATGCGCATCCTCAAAACGTTGATTTTGTCAGAATTCTTCCGAAAGAAAGCGTAAATCGATCAATAACAGGGGCATTCATTCAGGAAATATCAACGTGCCACAAGCCAGCAGAAGATAATTTCTCTTTTGCCGCTGCTTCATTGAAAGGTACACTGTTAAAATATAAAAATACACCTTATTTCATAAAAGTCAAAGATCCCAAGACAACACCTTTCCTGAAAGAAAACCACCTTATTACACCAGCTGAAAAGAAAGAAATAAAAAATGAAATTGTGAAATTGAATGAAGCTTTAGATGTTGATGGAAATTCATACATGACTGTCACTGAATTGAACACTCATGAAGACCGTGTATAAAACCCACAGTGATTAAAATGGAGAAACATTCTTGAAAATTTGTAAATATTAGACTCTGTCCTAATCCCTTGTGGGAAATTCATTAAGCAAATTTGAACATGGACAAATCTTGAAAAGAAATACAGTTCAAAATTGTTTTGCACTTTTCGTTTCCTTCTCGTATTGTGTAATGTAATTTTTTGATTTAATTAATTATGAGTTTTTTCTTACAATACATATTCCTCCAGGATAGACATACAGCCGAAGTTTGAAAGTTAAAAGAAGATTAGCAGAGGATGGTAAAACTCTACATACCAACTTGTATATTCATCAGAAAAGCCCAGAAATGAAAGTTGGACAAACAATCTTCTTAAAGATACTGGGGTATAAACGAGAGGGGTTGATTAACAAAGTTTAGTGTGCGGAAACCATATGCTTGACAAAAAATAACAAGAAGGGCACATGTAAGTTTTTATATGTGTATGCCATATGCAGTAAATGTGACTAGATAGCAAAGTGGGTGAGACAAAGATGCATTTGTAAGATAACTAATTTTAAAAAGTCAAATTGTTCTTGCATCTAGGTAGTCTTAGGGCAGACAATGCAAAGGATCTTTTTACCCAGAAAGAAGCCACCCTTGAATATATTTTCTCAGCCTCAAAACTGGGGCAAATCATATGCTCCTGTTTAACACAATGTTAAGTTGGTTCTGTTCCAGCCAAGTTTGTGGAGTCTGGTGAACTTTAATCAAGTAAGTTGCAAGTACCCTGCCTGAATTACTCAAAGCAATTGAAGAAGTGAAGCGGACCACACACCAAAGGAAAAATAGAGAGAAATATTAGATTTTACTACACAATTTTCAAATGAAATTAGTCAGAAGTGCCTGATTTTTTAGGCCTTTCTGAAGACACAGTAATTAATATTGTAATACTGCATGGTCTACTGATGAGGCTTTTGATGCTTGGGGCTTGCATCCACAAGACAAATTTGAAAAATAACAGGACTTTTACAGCAAAATTATCCAAATCAATGAGCTGAAGAGCTGTAGATTTTACAGACAGTTCAAATAAATAGCACATTGACATGACATCCTGTTATTTTTCCTAACTTCTATAGCATTGCCGTTCACTACCTCTTTTACTTTCTTTTTTATCCTTAGTTTGCCACTTTGAAGAAGATTCCCAGTCATGTTATGACTGAGAATCTACTTGGAATGGGCAGAATGTGTAGAAATGTATAAACTGTGGGCCTGATTCAATAAAGAACTTTGCACGTGTGGCGGAAACCCCGCATCTGTGGGGGGGGGGGAGTCTCCGCACTCTGTGCGGAATCTCCACAATGAGAATTCTCAATGCGGATGTTCTGCGCAGAGAGCCGAGACTTCCCCATGACTGCGGGGCGTCCATCACAAGTGACAAGGCCCTATGTGAATCAGGCCCAATGATTTTAACTTTATAAATAGCTATCGGTACACATCATGCGATACCTCCATGTCGATCTTGAAATAACCACCACATCAGAAAGAAATTGGCCTTTATTATTAAGTAAACCATCAAAAACCATTAGCAGTACATATCCCCAAATAAGCTTGAATAGTAATTAAAATATTAGCTTGAAGTATTTCAGAACAGCATTCATTTTTCACAAAAAATGTAAACTTTTCGTTTTCAACAAATAAACTGTTTGTGAGCCAAACAGCTTGTTTCCGTGAAATGTACCATATACACAAATATTATGCAAATATCAGTTTAATATTTTCTGATATGCAGTGATTTCATCCCAAAAATAGCTTGTTCTTTTTTTAGCAAACAGGCTCATGTAATAACCAAATACTATTCTTTTACTGTTTGTTTGTGTGTGTCTGTATGTGCGAATACCCTCTAGTGTATCAGTCATGTCCATGCTAGTGATGTCATTACATGTTGAGGCTTGCCTTTCCTTTCTGTATATTACACGAGTGGCAACGCCTCAACCAGAGGCAGCTCTACATATTTCTAAATTTACAGTGCCCTGAAAAGCTGTGTATTACCACATTCTTGTAGTTAGTTTAAAATCCCATTTTAATTTAAAAATAACGAACACTAATCCCTGATAAATGTTATATCTATTCTGGCAGCGGCCCATGTCTTGAGCATCCCATATTTCCCTTCAAGAAAGGAAAAACCTTAGACCACAACTGATCTGAAGATTTAATTCTCTAACATCATTGCATACCATTATGTCCTCCTATGGCTTGCACCTGTACTAGGACACTTAAAATGAATGCATTTCTATTGATGCATTTATCCCTGAATTAAAAAAAGAAAAATTCTGAGGAACTTCTTTTCCACAAGTAACTTTGTATGGCCCTTAGTAATTCTACATTTGTGCTATTAAAGTTTGATATATTGATATTTTACACTAACCCTTTGGGAGCTTTTTTTACCAGTTTACACAAACATTTGTAAACTCATAAGCGTTTTAAGCTATTTAGGTATTTTTGTTGACTCATAAGCTTTATAAGCTTTTTAGGTATTTGTGTGCAATGCGGTTCCCTAACCCATTTTCTACCATTTATATGACTGTGGGGACTTTTGCATATTATTACTGTTGTGGCTACAATGATCACATGGCAGTGTTGGTTTGAGTTCAGTACGAGTAGCACAAACATTTTTCTGTTGCTTTCTGTGATTTTGTAGAATATGAAATTTACTAGGATGTGGCATGTTGCTTCAAAATCAAGAAAGCAGCTGAATAACATGAGTCATGTACCATCACCACTGAGCTGGATTCACTCTGATTTTTTTTTTTGATTCTCTGCAATCCCAAACGGATTAACATATTAACTACATCTTCATGACCTTTTATAGTGTATATTAAGTCCGCCAATGTAGGCACCAGTGCTGTGAGGAAAAATTATACAAGACTTTTCTATTACAGCTGTTCCACTGGATTTATGTCACTACAACGCATGCTTTTACAACGCATGCCATTACAACGCAGGTTTTACAACGCAAGTCGTTACAACGACTTGCGTTGGGGGGCGCTGGATAGTGAATAGTTTAATTTACTATTCCAACTCCAGTCCCCGTGGATAGTAGGGAAGGTGTTGGATAGTAATTAAACTATTCCCTATCCTAGAGCGCCCTCCAGCGCAATTCGTTGTAATGACTTGCGTTGTAAAAGTTGCGTCGTAATGGTAGTGCGTTGTAAATGTTGCATTGTAAAGGATGCTTCCCATTCCACTGATATGTGGCAAGCACTCATTTGAACCCTCTGCCAAAAAATAGGATAGGCCCATAATTTAAGAGCATTTTTCCAATATTGATATGGTTTTGTGTAATGAAGTTATTAAGACACTGCTATTATTGTTGGACCTTGAGTATTTTACTAATGGCAAATTAATAATTAAAGGGCTGGTAAAGATCCCAGCACATTGAAACTGGGGGTCGCATTCCTAACAATATTGTGTTTTACCTTTTTGTCAGGTATGGTACTTTTGATAGTCCAGTTTTTACATAAACTGTACATATGTGTGTTTTTCCTTTAGTCACTGGGTTAAATATTTCATGAAGACATTTCGCCATGCACTTTTTAACCACTTTAAGACATCCAGTTGAGATGTCATCCTTATAACTAAGTTTACATTTTTAACATGCCTATTTATTTTCTAATCTATGTAAGTACTCATTAAAGTTTACAGACTTTGATTGCTAATGTTTTTTCTTATTTTGTTCAACTCTGTAAATATGGTATATGTGTGTTAAGCGGGAAACAGCATTTACCAAACTAGTGGCATTTTTAAATTAGAAAAAAATGTAATAATAATATTTTTCCTCTTTTGTTTTTGTATATATTTTTTTATATATTATGTACAGTTTTTGTTATTTGTGTTTTTTCGTTTTTGTCACAAATTTCTGTAGATTTCATTTCAATGACTACTTTCACTGAGTTATGCGGTGTGACACTCGTGACATTTTGGAATTCGAAATAAAAAGAAAATAAGCATTGGTTCCATGTGTTTTCCTTGAGAGAGAGCGAGAGAGAGAGAGAGAGAGAGAGAGAGAGAGAGAGAGAGTGTGTGTGCTAGTGTGTTTCTGACTGAATGCGTCTGAGATTTCAGATGTAGTTGCCTGTGTTTGTGTGTGTACCAATGTAGAGGTGTGTGTGTGATTGTGTGTGAACAGTCATATATACACAAATCAGTGACAATTGTGAGTTCTGTTTGTGTTTTAATTGCCACACCTGTACGACCCAGTTGATGATATTCTTATTTTTTGTAACTTATTTTTATTCTAATACTGCATTGTTAATCACAAACATCATTGCATTCCACTGTTTTCCTTTTTTTGTTTTTCTTTTTTACATAGTGTACTCCGGTGCTAATAACTCAAATTGCATTACAATGTGTATGTTACTCCAGGATCTCAGATCCCCCCTTCATATATCTTTACAGTCTGTATGCCACAATCACAAGGGTAAGGATCATACAGTATGAGTAAAAGTTAAACCACAATAATATAACATTTTGTACAGCAGCAACCAATGACTAACTGCACTCCCAGGATTGAGGATTCAATCTCGTTAGATATCCCTAATACGGGGCTGGTCGGCCACTCATCCTTTTAGAGACTGTGTGAGCAGTGTGGGAGGGGGCCCTGCTACCAATGCCTTTGTGTGTGGCGGAGATGCGTTTGGTTGTTCCACCTGGGTACCACCTGATTCCGGGTCCTGCAACAATTCTGGCATTTCAACCTTTCTAACATGTGTCCCCAGTACTCTAAATCATGCTCTGCGTGCTCATCTCTCCCTACAATTTTTAGGCGACTTTCTTCTGCCACCCCCATTCCCTTATATCGGATAGCCATTTAGCAATTTTTGGAGGGGGTGCTTGGGTCCGGTGTATGGCTATGCGCCATTTGGCCAATACCAATCCTAGAAGTGCAAATTTGTGTCTGGTGCGTGTTCCCTTTTTTTGCGTAGAGAGTACCCCCAATAGGCAATGTTTAACTGACTGCTCTATCCAGATTGCTGCGGTGCTCCGCAGTATCTGGACAACTTGCTGCCAAAACCTCTGTAGCCTGATGCATGACCACGTCATGTGCAGGAAAGTGGCAGGGTCTGTGCCGCACCTGGGGCAGTGGGAGGGGCACACTGGGTCAAATCGCGCTATTCTCTGAGGGGTCATATACGTGCGATGTAGGTAGTGGAACTGGGTGAGTTTGAATCGAGCATTGCTTGCCACCTCGTGGACTTGTGCATACGCCCTTTTCCATTCCCCTTCCATAAGGGGGTCCGTCAAATCTGCCGCCCACCTTTCCTTTATCTGCGTCGTCTCAATAACACGGTCTTCTTTGAGGGCCTTATATATACGGGAAATTAGACCTCTAGTCTGGTTTTAGCAGGAGAGCTAGCATATGGGACTCCGTCGGCTCTTTGGGAAAAGAGGGCCACATTTCTCTGACTGTGTGGGCTATCTTAGTGTAATGTAGGAACTGCACTACCATTCCATAGCTTCCCCATATGTTAAAGAGGTCCCATTGGCAAATAGATCCCCAACGGACAAGCACCCCCCTTAATACCATTTAGAGATATCCATAACCACCTGAATTCGACCGAATCCCAGGTGCCTTTGCAAGGGGAGTGAGAGCGTGTAGGGCGCCTTATGGATTACCCGGCTGACTGCCTTTTCCCAGGCTATCGTTACCTGCCGGATTGTGTACGGGCACGAGCTGGGGACCCGAGTGCCCATCAAGTATTTGAGCAAGTCAGAACCATTATTACGACTCGCTAGTAGTGCTTTCTCCATGTTATGTCCCTCCATGCACCATTGTGCAGCATACTGAAGCATCCCAGTAAAATAGCATAATCTAAGGTCTGGGAGGCCCAACCCACCTACCTCAACATCCAATTTGAGCATATCACCGTGCTGCGACCCCCAGCCCATACCAGCCAGACCAGCAACTTGTTCAGTGTGACAATCGTTTTTTTTTTTTAAGAAAACAAGGGGGACCCAAAAGGTAGCTAAGGACCAAGGGTACAAATTATTTCAAAAGACAAAGGTCCTGAGCAAATTAAGGGATATAAACAAATATGATATAGAACACAATAGGTACTATATAGTTCTCCTGTCCAGCCGGACCAGGGATTTATTTAAATAGAATAATAAAATTGGATACAAAGGCATCAATTACTGAAAGTAGGGCACAGTCCTGTACCGTACTAATGGAAAAGACAGAGTGGTAGAAAAATTATAGAGAAAAGGAGTTTCACAGGCAAAGAAAATGAGCAACCTGGACACTTTTTAAATCAGTGTAGCTAGTGTTCTCCAGAGTAGAACATACACAATAATACACAATGGTTACATGTATGTCCACTTAAAAAAGTCGACGAGGTTTCGATCCATTGCTCTAATTCAGAAGGATCATCATCAGGACTAGAAATAAGATTATTTTGCCTGGTTTGAATAATACGCCTGTTTAAAGAAAGAACAAGGAAAAAAGAAAAATAAGGTTTTCTGAGAGGGTCAAAGTATGAGAAGTCAGCATTTCAAACTGTTTCACCACATTTGCATTATTCGGAAACGCAGTGAGCCTAATGGTGTTGTCCCTCTTTTGAGGGCATGTGCACAGGTGCATTTAGCCGTGCAAGCTGCATTGAATCATGAATTGAGAACACATTGTAAAGTTGCGTTGTGAAGTGAGTGCCGGTCGGAAATAACCGCGTGAGCGACGTGAGTGCGAGTCGCGGTGTTAATTTCAAGGAGAATAATTATTAAGCATCTGAAATCCGTATCGTGCCTGGCGTATGTTAACATGCATTATAGGGAGCTACAAACATGAATTGTGCATATCGGTCTATAGCAATGCCGGTGAGGAGGCTAAGAAGGATTGAGACGAGCTGGTATACATTCCGCCTTAAGGGCATTAAGGCTTACCTCGGGTGGGAGGGAACGTAATGCTGAGGGTAGCACACGGAGCTTGGAGCCGTTTAGGATTGCTCAGGCTATGAGTTGCAAATTACTGTGAGCACGAATGCGCTGTAAAGTCAAGGAATGGAGAATTAGTTAGCTCGAGGGGGATATAGCATGCATTGGTAGTTGACGGCGCTGATGCCAAGGACCCTACCGAAAATGTAACTGGTCTGCAGCATGTTGAGGTATAAATGAGGTAGAAGCTGCTTCTTTATACCTCAACATGCTGCAGACCAGTTAAATTCTCGGTATATAATAATAGCAGCCACATGCCTTTATTTTTTTTGCGTGGCACATACAACTACATTTTTTAAATATTAAAAGTCTTTTTCAGAAGTGCAGCAGTCGCGCTTCACCTTCATCAATGGTATCTGCGCGCCTTTCTTACCTTTGCGTGGCTCGCACAACTACATTGTGCTTCATCTTCATCAATGGCAGACACACAACTTTGTTTTCTTTTGGGCGTCTCTCTCAACTCTTTTTTCAAATTTCTGAAGCAGTGCAGTGTGTTGCTCTCTTCATCTTTAATATTAGCGACCACGCACCTTTCTTTTGTTTTGCGCAGCTTAATGGATAATCTTTACGGATTGGAATTCCCACTGCTTTGGAGCCTTTCTGTCTTTAATTTCACATTTCATACCAATGCCAACCCCCCTTTGTTAAATAACCATGACAACAACAATGTTTTCCCACTTGTGGTGCATGAAGGCTAACTCTTATGTTCCTTGTACATGTAATCATTCTCACATTCTCATAAGCATTGACATATACCACACTTTAAACTTTCCTTTAATCACTGTAACTACATCCACACACACACCACTTTAATGTTAACAAGTGGACAAAAAGTGGGAGGTTTTATTGTTACGGACCAGTGTGGAAGGTGTTCTCTTTGGTACACCGCTTTAACTTGCCCAATGCTGTCGATATAAAATACAAGTGTAAAAAAAGAAAAGGGTAGTAGGCACTAAAAGTTTTTTAAAAATTCAAATTTAGTTTGCAAAAAATAAATGCTGAATATTTACCAAGTTTCAATGGAAGTGTTCCTTCTAGTGTCCTTTTATTTATAGAGGAATCCAGAGGTTCATTTAGTTCTGTTGGGTGTCTTGCTGTCCCCTGATAACATTTGTCTTTCTTTTCTTGTTGATGGCATCAGAGTGCATCGCATTCTAGTGCCTGTGATGCCAACACCTGTTTAGCAGTGTTCTTTATTCACTTTCGGTACAGTAAAAATATTAGGCAATGTGCAGGTTACTAGTTTAGACTCATTCCCATTTTGGCAAGAGGGTTACTTGAGCTCCACATTTACAACTTGTGGTTGAGATTCTATGCCCAAAACAGCTGTCTCAGTCTTTCATTCTACCCAGGTTGGGAAACTGAGAACCATTAAGTATGGGAATCATAACACCAGTTTCTTACAGCCATTCAACAGCTGCCGTGTGGTATGAAGCACTATATAAGGCAAGAATTTGCAATGCAATAGATCTCGCATTAGTGACAGTTTGAGCTATTGGTGTTGCAAATGAAAAAGTTTGTTGTTTTATTTTTTTGACGCCTGTTACTAGGTGTCCCTGTGGAATTTCAAAGGGACCTCTATTAGCCACATAAGGTACTGCACCCTTAATACAATTATGAAGAGAAAGATTGAAGATAAGTATACGTTTCCCTTTGTATGTACTGGAAGTGACATTTTTGTTATCTTACGTTTTCAAAATGCATTTTTTTTCATCCTAAACAGTAAGTTTAAGTTCCTGTAACTTTATGATGCAATTTACGTAAGTTAACAATTGATGCCCTTTCAAACTTCAGTGCACTTTTCAATTTCCTCTTTTAACTTCCAGCCTGAGACAGCGTCACCTACTGTCTAAGAAGATTTGATCCAGTGCTGGGTCAACCGTCTAACTATTAGTCATCCGATGGTTCTTTTTGTGCAACTGAGAGTTGATGGGAGTAAACTCTTAATAATAATCACTTAATTAATAGTGTAACCCATTTGGCTACACAACAAGGACCAGGAATGAGTAAATAAAGTTCAGGGGCCAGATGTAGGTAACACATTTTTACCGATTCTAAAATACCGATTTTTACCGAATCGGTATTTTAGAAAAGGGAAATGATATGTAGGTCAAAAATCGGTAAAAAATACCGAATCGTTCAAATTCGGAAACCCCGACCCGGTATTTACCGAATCGGTATTTACCGATTCGGCAAATACGATTCGGAAAATCACATTCAAACCTATGGGCACGGATGCCCATAGGAATGAATTGAATTTACCGAATCGGTATTTACCGATTCAGTGAATACCGATTCGGTAAATACCGAGTCGGGGATACAAAATATCAGGCAGTTGATGTATCAACCAATCAGGTGCCTACACCCCACCCCTCAGCCAACCAACAGAGCAATCTACCAATCCTGTGCATCCACCCCACCCCACAACCAGGAAGTGGCCACACCCATGCAGGTGCAGAGTACCTGATCACACAGGAGAGCAGTTACACAGAGACAGGCTGTTGTGAAGCTGAGCTCTGCAGGACAAACAAATGGATTCCCAAGACTCCCAGAGGGAAGGTGCAGAGAGGAAGAGGAAGATGAAGTTCAGCACCGGTGAACTTCAGGTGCTGGTGGAGGAGGTTGTCAAGCACTACCCCACAATCTTTGGAAAGCAGTCTCTGCAGGTACCAGAGGCTGTGAAGAGGAACACCTGGCTGGGGATCCAAACCAAAGTAAATGCAATAGGAGTGACAACCAGGGAAGTGACGATCTCAAGAAGAGATGGTATGATCTAAGGATCATAACCAAGAATAACTTGGCAGCAAGAAGTAAAGAGGCCAATGCTACAGGTGGAGGGAAGAACAGGGCACCTGCTCTCACGGATCTGGAAGAGCTTGTGGAGTCCACACTGGAGCCAGAGTGCGTTGTGGGGATTGATGATGCAGACAGCTCAGCCCGAGCTGCATCAAAGAAAGGTAAGGGACATGTCCATCATTCCTCACCCCTTGCCTGTGTCCCTCCCCCAATGTGGCTGTGTGTTGAGGAAATCCAGTACAGACTTCAGTATTCACCTGCAATGCATTATGGGAGTGGTAGTCATAAGAATACCCATCAGAGCAGTCAACATGAAATAATGTCAGGCATGCCACACAATATAATTAGAGACATGGGAGGAGCAGGAAATAGTGATATTATAATGTGATTTAATAGTGAATTACACGGTGAAAGCACCACTAAGACATTGTCCATATCTGTCCACAGGTGAGACATCACGCAAGTCAATGCAGGAGAGGGAGAAGACACATCCCCAAAGGGACAGGAGTGAGCAAGAAGGCAGGGATGCAGGGCCCAGCACTGCAATACCTACAGCACCCTGCACACAAGCAGCTGCCACACCAGAGGCAGACACCATGCAACTTGAAGCATCTCCTGTGCTCCTTGACTCACCACAACATGAGTCACAACAACTTGACACACCAGCAGACACAGAGGTGTCAGACGTCTGCAGGCCCAGGAGGCATGACGTTCCCCCGCTAAGGATCCTACAAACATCCTCCGATGAGGAAAGGGAGGGTGAGGAGTCAATAGAGTCAATGGCAGGAAATGCACCAGGTCTTACATCCACTCCTGTCAGTCGATCCGGTGGAACAAGACGTCGTAGGGTCCGGGAGGCAAGCGTGAGTGGCCGTGATGAGGGTGTCTTCCGTGGCCTTGAGACCACAATGGTCAAGGTGCAGCGCCTGCAAGCAAAAGCTATTAGTGCAGTGCACAGACAAATGCGCCATATGAACACAAATTTGGATAACATGAACAAGGGAATAACATCAATGGCGGACAGCATGAGGGACATGGCCGATGGAGTCCGGGACATGTCACAGTGTGTGATGTCATTCTGTGAGGAACTACATGAGGACCGCGCCCAAAGGCGCAGGGCGAGGCATTTCATGCAACAGCAGACAAGGGGCATGCACCGTCTTGCAACTACGACTTCACTGCTGTGTCGCCGTTCAGTTGCGATGCAGGAGGGGCTGGTGCACTGCTGTACTGATCTCACGAGGGGGGTGGGGAGGGTCACTACAGCAATGGAAGTGCTGCTGACAAACCAGGCCGCCACCACAGGAGCAGAAGGTTTAGGGGAGACAGATAACACTAGTAGCAGGAGCAGCACCCCTACGCCTGAAATACGGAGGAGCAGCAGACGCCAGACTACCGGCGCTGCCACAGCAGACTTAGAACTAAGCCAACCTCACGCATCACGCAGTGCTGTTCATGGGCGCAAGCAGTGAGTCTGCCAAATTCAGTTGGACATGTGAGGGTGAGGTAACCCCCGTCCACCCAGTAGTGCTTGGCACACTAGTATGTTACAATTGTGTCTTCGCACATTTAACATAGTGCCAAATAAACTACGTGCATTGCAGTACAACACGTGCTTTGTCTCTATACTTACTCAAAAGTAGTTGTGTGTGATCTCTGCCCGTCTCTGTCTTCCGTCTGTGGGTGTTGGTACTCCTATTGTGTTGGCTGCTGGTAGTGCCTGCTCATCGTCATGGTCTTCATAGTCCTCCAATTCCACCTCTGTGCCCTTCTTAGTTGCGAGGTTGTGCAACATTGCACAGGTTGCAATGATCTTACAGCATGTTACTGGTGAGTACTGCCGTGCCCCCCCACTTTTGTGGAGGCAGCGGAACCGGCTCTTCAGGAGCCCAAAGGTGCGCTCCACGATGTTCCGGTGGATTTATGTGCCACATTGTATTGTCTCTGGCTGGGGGTTGTGGGGTTGAGGTAGGGTGTCAGGACAAAGGAACGAAGTGCATATGCACTATCCCCTAATGTGAGAGAAAAAATACATTACTCACAGGCACACATTGACATACGTCTACATCATCCATCAAGGGAGTGTCACACAGTAATTTACCCAGCAGGTATCCTTCCCCGAATTCCCCCGCTGTCAGGCGGGTGTAGATCCCACTGTTTTGGAATATATAGGAGTCGTGGGTGCTTCCTGGGTACCTGGCCACTATATCTGTGATCATGTACTTGGCATCACAGATTACTTGTACATTAATTGTGTGTGATGACTTCCTGTTCCTGTATATGTGCTCAGTGGCAGCTGGGGGGCATATTGGGATGTGGGTCCCATCAATGCAGCCAATCGCGTGTGGGAAATTTGCCATGAGGTAAAAGTCAGTCTTGGTCCTGAGCAAGTCCGCATCAGTGTCTGGGGAAGTGGATGTAATGCTCTATTCTTTGCATCATGGCATCCAGGAGCTTTCTGAAAAAACGCGACAGGCAGCTCTGGGACACCCCACCTACTGCAGCAACAACACTCTGGTAACTCCCAGATGCAAGCAGGTGTATGCTACAGAGCACCTGCACATGGGGTGGGATGGTGTGGGCCCTTGGTTTTGGGTGGTCCAGGAGTGGGTGCAGGTCCCTGATCAGGTCCATGATGGTTTGGGGGTGCAGTCTGTATCTTTGCAGTATCTCTGGCTCTGTCAATTGGAACAGTGTAATCCTCTGCCTGTAGACCTGCTCCTCCCTTCTCCATTCCCTCTCACCTGCTGCCTGTAGCCTTAGCCGTCTTGCTATGACGTAGAAAGCCGCCATTCTGGTTCCAGTGTTGCATTTTGGGCCCTTTTTTTATAGGCTGCACCTGATTACCACCTGCTTTCAATCCATGTTAAATACCGATTTTTGGTAAATTCGGTAATTTATGGGTCACCTACATCTCAATGGTGTTGTTTTTTCCATTTCTTAATTTCCGAATCGGTAATTTTACCGATTCGGAACATTTACCGACTCCGTATAATTCCCGAATCGGAAATTTTACCGAATCGGAACATTTACCGACTGTATATTTTCCGATTCGGTAAAATTTCCGAATCGGTACTTTTACCGATTCGGAAATATTTCCGAGCCGGTAATCTACCGATTCGGAATTTTTACCGATTCTGTAAATTTTGGCCGACCTACATCTCAATGTCCAAATACCGGTCGGTAACAGCCGAAATTTCCGAATTTCGGCCCTTACCGACCGGTATTAGCCAACCTACATCTGGCCCCAGATGTTTTATTGCAGGTTAAAGTAAATCAATCCCAGTACCATGCTGTAAAGGTAAGATTACAACTGGGTATCCAAACCTCCTGAAGAAGTTTAAGCGCATCAGTATGAAACAAACAGGAAGTTTAGTCACATCAATGCAAAGAATTAAAAACATAATCTGATGCTCAAAGAAGAGTCTGCAAGCTTCTCTCCTAAACATGAGTAATAGCTAAAGTCATCTAATTTAGAATCTCAACTAATGAGAATGGTTAAGTCTAAAAGGTGCTCAAAAAGTTGAGAAATTGCAGAAAAGGAGAAAATTGCAGGAAGTTGTGGTAAGGTATCAATATTTCAGAAGCTCGATCAAGAGTCTTCTAGAAATAGGGAAATAAGTGTTACCATGAGCCACACTCCAGTAAAGGATCAAAGGGGTAAGCATAGAGTTCTGAGAACAACATCGTCCTTGGGTACCTGTGACTCCCCATAACATTTAATGAATAGAAACCATCAGTTAACGCTCTCACTCTCCATGTTCTTTGTAAATGACTTCTTCTCGGTCTCTCTATAGCTAGTACAGTGTTCATTCTATTCCTAAACTAACAAACCTGCAAAATAAATGTCACTCAAGCAGAAATGGAAAACAGTATTTCATGCAGAAAGAAATACAGGCCTAGTCATGGTAACTTAATATATTAAATCAATAGTGCACGTTTAATATGCCTGTGCATATTCAGCTTACAAATAAGTGAAACATCGGTACATTAAGTTCACATTAAACCTAGCATAGAGGTGGAATAACATTGAGTACATGCATATAAATGTGACTGAACACTACTGTGGAGGGGAAGCGCCACTCACCTCAAATGGGCGGCACCTGAACAGGGAGAGCACGACCTCTAACCCTCCTGCGTCTTTGACGACCAGGACACCACCTCTCTTTTTCTCCCTGCAGGACTCGGACCGACAGACAGGACAGAACGCTCTTTTGTGCCTTATTTCTGTCTATTCTCCCTTTTTTCTTTATCCCTTCTTTCCTCCCTTTACCTTTCCCCGCCGCTGCTGCCCCCGCGGCCCCTCCCCCCCCAGCACGACCGGCCCAATCCAGCTCCCCTCCCCACTCCCGCCTCCCAGCTGTCCAGCCCTCCCCGACCCCTACTTAATGGCGGCCAAAGGCAAGCACGTCTGCGCCCGTCTGCGACCCGTCCGCGACCAGCACCAGGAACCCTGGACCTCCGCCCCGCCAACGCTACGACCCAGCAGCACTCCACGCACTCAACCCAGGCTGCAACAACAACTGCAAGCTAGCATCACCAGCCGACACCCATGGACCCTTCAGCTGTCACCGCTGCCGGCACACCTGCAGCACCGCCAAGAACACGGATCCAGCACAACCCGCCCACAAGAACACAACCGAACTAAAGACCCTGCAATGCATCCTCCTCAACGTCCGATCCCTCCACAAACATGCCACAGAAATCTGGGACCTCCTCGACAGCACAACCCCAGACGTAGCATTCTTCACCGAAACCTGGACCAACACCACCTCGGGACCGGACATCGCCATCGCCATCCCCCAAGGATACAAGATCTCCAGGAAGGACCGCCCCATCCACCCAGGAGGAGGAATCGCCATCGTCCACAAATCCAGCCTCCGCCTGAGCACACTCCCTGACGAGTCCACAGAACTGATGGAACACCTTCACTTCAAGATACTGGCCAGCCCCACCGCCGCCCTCCGAGGAACCCTCATCTACCGA
Source organism: Lissotriton helveticus (assembly GCF_964261635.1). Classification (NCBI taxonomy): domain Eukaryota; kingdom Metazoa; phylum Chordata; class Amphibia; order Caudata; family Salamandridae; genus Lissotriton; species Lissotriton helveticus. The sequence continues at coordinate 135,914,002 of NC_136071.1, read as the reverse complement.
CCCCCTGGACCCCGCGGACCCTTCGCCAACTCCATCACGGACATTATCTCGCCGCAGGCCATCGCATCCACCAACTACACCCTGCTGGGAGACCTCAACTTCCACCTCGACAATCAACTGGACCCCAACACCACATCCCTCCTGGACAACCTCCACAACATTGGACTCCGCCAGATCGTGACCGAGCCCACGCACTCAGCAGGACACACCCTCGACCCCCTCTTCACTACAGGAAACTCCATCACCTTCAGCCACACCACCGAACTCCCATGGACCGACCATCGTTGCGTCCACTTCACCTTCAGAACACCCACCATCCACAGACACCAGCACCTGCTTCCACAAAGAAACTGGACCAAAATCACCGATGACCAGCTCACCTCCTCACTCAACAACTCCACCCCAACCATCGCGGAAAACGACGACCCCAACACCGCAGCCCGAACCCTGCATAGATGGATCTCGGACAGCACCAACACCATAGCCCCCCTCAAGAAAAACAACAATACTCGTGCCAAGAAAGCCAGATGGTTTACCACCGAACTTCGAGAGTCCAGGCGCACATGCCGCCGCCTCGAAAAGGCCTGGAGAAACACCAAATCTACAGAAGCCCACAACAACTTCAGAGCCGCCACCAACGCCCACCATCAACTCATCAGAGAAACGAGAAAAAAAGCGATTGAAGACAGAATCTCCACCCACGCACACAACAGCAAGGAACTCTTCAGCATCATCAAGGAGTTCGCCCAACCCACCAGCGAGTCTACCGACATCCCTCCCTCACAAGACCTCTGCGACAAACTCAGCATCTTTTTCCACCACAAAATCAAGAGCATCTACGACAACTTCGACGAAGACAACCAACACACTGAACCCTCACCAACCACCCCCGACACCCGGAAACCAGCGATTGATGACTGGACAGCCCTCACCACCGAAGACACACTGAAGATAATGAAGTCAATCCACTCAGGGGCCCCCACGGACCCCTGCCCCCACCACATCTTCAACAGAGCCACCAACACCATCGCACCCATCCTCCGCCAAACCATCAACCGCTCCCTGGCGACCGCCTCATTCCCCGACGACTGGAAACACGCCGAGGTAAACCCCCTCCTAAAGAAACCCTCAGCGGACCCCACCGACCTCAAAAACTACAGACCCATCTCCCTGCTCCCGTTCCCAGCGAAAGTCATCGAGAAAGCCATCAACAGCCAACTCGCCACATTCATTGAAGAACACAACATCCTCGACTCCTCCCAATCCGGCTTCAGAAAAAACCACAGTACGGAAACCGCCCTCCTCGCCGCAACAGACGACATCCGCACTTTACTGGACAAAGGAGAAACAGTAGCCCTCATCCTCCTCGACCTATCAGCGGCGTTCGACACAGTCTCCCACCGCACCCTAATACGCAGACTATACGATGCAGGAATCCAGGACAAGGCCCTCGACTGGATCTGCTCCTTCCTCTCCAGCAGGACGCAGCGGGTCAGACTCCCCCCTTTCCTCTCGGACCCCACACCTATCACCTGCGGAGTCCCCCAGGGCTCCTCCCTCAGCCCGACGCTCTTCAACGTCTACATGGCTCCACTTGCCCCCATCGTCAGAACCTACGGACTCAACATCGTGTCATATGCAGACGACACCCAGCTCATCCTCTCCCTATCCAACGAGCCCAACACCACCAGACGCAACTTTCGAGAAGGCATGGAAGCCGTCGCCAAATGGATGAAAAACAGCTGCCTACAACTAAACACCAACAAAACAGAAGTACTCATCATGGGCCCAAACCCCGACGCCTGGAGTGACACCTGGTGGCCCACCGCCCTCGGAAACCCGCCAACCCCCACAGACCACGCACGCAACCTGGGAATCATCCTGGACTCCGAGCTCAAAATGGACCACCAGATCAACTCTGTCTCATCTTCCTGCTTCCACACCCTCCGCCTCCTTCGTAAGACCTTCAAATGGATCCCCCTCGAACACCGAAAGACAGTCACTCACGCCCTGGTCACCAGCAGACTCGACTACGGCAACGCACTCTACGCCGGAATAAACAAAAACCTCATCTGCAAGCTACAGAACATCCAGAACGCCGCCGCAAGACTGGTCCTCAACCTGCCAAAACACTGCCACATCTCCCAGCACCTGCGCACACTCCACTGGCTCCCCGTCGAGGCGAGAATCACCTTTAAGATGCTCACCCACGCACACAAGGCCCTCCACGGCACCGGACCAGCATACCTGAACAGCCGACTCAAATTCCACGCACCCCAAAGGACCCTACGATCAGCCCAGCTTTCCTACGCTGTGGTCCCCCGCACCAGAAAGACCAGATCGGGAGGCCGCTCCTTCTCCTTCCTCGCGGCCAAAGCATGGAACGCCCTTCCGCTCCACCTCAGACAGACAACATCGCTCCCCATCTTCACAAGAAACCTCAAAACCTGGCTCTTCGACAGACCCCCTCCTTGATGGAATGGAACCTGCACCCCTCCAACCCCCCGCCACCCCTAGCGCCTTGAGACCCTTACGGGTGAGTAGTCGCGCTTTAACAAACTCCTGATTGATTGATTGATTGAACGCTAACCCGGATGCGGCTTCCCCCGAACACCGAGAACCCGGAAGTGACAACCCGGAAGTGACCGGACGTGAACCCGGAAGTCCCGCCCCCAACAACAGAGCGAGAAGCAGAAAAGGCGACGACGAAGAGAGGAGAGCGTTCCAGGTAGCTGACTCGTGGCAGGAGACAGCGTGTAGTGGACCAGTGACGGAGAACGGACGGAGCGAGAGGAGTAACGACGAGGAAGCGGAGGACGTTTGGACGGAGGAGTGGTGGAGTCCTCTGGAGGTGGCTGGAGAGCGGCCGTGACTCGTCAGAGTCACGGCGGGGCGCGTGAGTACCTTGTTACCGTCTCCGTGTTTCCCCTTTGTAGATAACTGTAGATACATGTATAGAGATAGCCCACACGTAGACCTCACTCTACCGCACTGTAATATAGTTAATAGTATCACTGCCCAGCAATCGTGTAATATAGCCCTATAACCCCGCCCCTCACTCACTGGAGCACCTATCTTCTCCCCCTTCCGACATCTCTTCCCTTCCGTCTGAAACCTCCTTTCCATTCCCGTCCTCACGTTCCTTCTTGTCCCCTCACTACCCGGTGCTGGTGTTAGTACTCCGCAAGTCCACACTGAAAAGGACTAAAACCCCTCTGCCTCTCTGTTTCCCTCCGAGGTTGCACCGGAGCCTTCCCCGGAAGACAAGTCGACCGGCGCCGAAGACCCATTTACCGGCGGACCAAGAAGAACCGAATCTCCGGCCTCCAGTCATCATTTTTTCCTACCCCGACTGTTAATCCCACAATAAAAACAGCTACCATAGCCAAATATATACGGCCTCCACGCCTGTTATTCCGGTCCGCACCAACCCCCAGTCCACATCTGGTGTCAGAAGTGGGATTCGGAAGCATGGAGGCCGCAGTAAAACAACTTGCTGAAAGCCAGGAGCTCCTCGGGATGATGATGGAGCGCTTCCTTAAAACAGCCGAGGATGATCGGGGCCAACTCCACGATGTCCTCAAAGACCAGGGCTCTGTGCAAGACCGAGCCCTAGGGAAACTCGCCGACATTATGGGTCAGCAGAGACCAACAACTTCCTTGCCCTCTGTGGTTCTACAAAAATATGTCCCGGGAGAAGACCCGGACTTCTTCTTTACGAACTTCGAGCGGTTGGCTCAAGCGGTAGCATGGCCGGCTGATCGCTGGGGTCATTACTTGGGGCCTCTGCTGACGGGAGAACTACAGGCGGCCTACCAACAGGCCAACATACAAGGGCAGACACCGTACCAGGACATCAAGACCTGTATCCTAGAAAGGCTAGGGATAGATGATGAGACCTACAGAGTGCGACTGCGACAAGCCCGGGAAGGACCCCAAGAAACACCCCGAGCATTGTCATTCCGTATCCAAGATCTGACCAACCGCTGGCTGAAGCCTGCTACAGCCACTAAAGAGGAGATCCTGTCCAAGATTTACTTAGAACAATTCCTGGCCTCTCTACACCCTGCCACCCAGAAATGGGTAAGACAGCATGCACGTCTAACTCTGGACACTGCCGTGGAGATCGCCAGTGCCTTCAGCCGGGCACAAGACTTCCAGAAAAAGGACGAACACCCTAACCGTACGTCACAGGGGAGTCATCCTCGACCCCTGAGACCTACCGTTCCCCGAAAACCAGAACCTGTCCCCTTGTTTCCCTTCCCGATAACTCCACGACCCAGTCTCCCCGGTCCCCAATGCTACCAGTGTGGAGGACATGGACATATCGCGCGGTTCTGTCCCCAGAAGGAAGAACCCATGGAGGTTGGACTGGCTAGAAACTATGTATGTCTTACTATGGATGCCAACCCACCTCCCTTCCGGTGTCCGGTGAAGATAGACGGTCACCCTATGATGGCCCTCGCCGACTCCGGGTGTAGACAAAGTGTATTAAGGCCACAGGAAATGCCCAAACCTGTGGGGCCCATGACAGGCATGGTGGATATTCAATGTGTACATGGCGATACAAAGAGGTACCCCACCACCCGTGTCCAAGTACAAAACGTCTCGGGGGAAAGAAGCCCCCTTACGGTAGGCCTGGTTCCAAACCTACCGGAGCAGGTGATCCTGGGTAGCGACTATAACGGTCTACCAAGCTTACTACAGGAAGCTACGGACTCCTTGGAAAAGTGGTGGTCCGAGGCTCCCTTTTCCCAGAACTCTCCTCCAGTGGCCCCAACATCCAGAGTCCCAAAGACAAGGGGGCAAAAGAAGAAGGAAAAAAGGACACACACTACAGCCTTTCCTGTCCAAGTTGACGACCATCCATGGGAATCGGATCGGGAGTTTCGTGCCGCCCAGCAAGAGGACCCGATACTGCAGGACGCCTGGGGGCGTGCCTTGGAAAACGAAGATCCCTTACACGTATGTCCATATTTCTTCAAAAAGAACGGGCTGTTGTATAGGAAAGGGGGACCCCAACAAGACCCTCAGCTACTTGTTCCTGGTCCCTTTCGCGATAAAGTACTGTTCCTGGCTCATAGCCATTTGTTAGGGGGTCATTTTGGAGACGACAAAACCGGACAGATCATTCTGGACAAGTTCTAATGGCCTGGGGTGTACAAACAAGTGAGCCAATACTGTAAGGAGTGTCCGGTATGTCAGAAGAACAGTCGATACCGGCCTCCAAAGGTACCCCTCCAGCCACTCCCTCTCATTGATGTCCCCTTCAGTAGGGTTGGGATGGACTTGATAGGCCCCATGTTGCCCTCCAGGAGCGGGTGTAGGTATGCCCTTGTCCTTGTAGATTATGCTACGCGCTTTCCTGAGGCTGTCGCCCTAAAACAGCCCACCACCCAAAACATAGCAAAGGCCCTGGTGAACATCTTCGCTCGGGTAGGTTTTCCCCGGGAGATATTGACGGATCAAGGCACCCCGTTTGTCTCTTCCCTTATGCGTCAGGTGTGTTCCCAGTTGGGCATCAAACAATTACGGACCTCTGCCTACCACCCCCAGACCGATGGGTTGGTCGAGCGATATAATGCCACCCTGAATACTACCCTCAAGAAGCTGTTGGGACTAGAGAGCCGTCGGTGGGAGGAAATGCTACCGTTAGCACTATTCGCTATACGATGCAAGGTCCAGAGCAGTACCGGCTATTCTCCCTATGAACTCCTTTACGGGAGAGCCCCCAGGACACTCCTAGACATGGCCCGCGAGGCCTGGGAGACCGAGCCCGATCGGACCCGACCTCTACCTGAATATGTCGCCCACCTAAAAACCCACCTGGGTAGATCAGAGAAATAGTGAGGCAAAACATGCTAACTGCACAGGCTACACAAAAACGCCAGTATGACCGAGGAGCCAAGGCAAGAACCTTCATCCCTGGTGATCTTATACTGCTTCTCATAACCTCTTCAGATCACAAATTGGTAGGCCAGTGGCAAGGGCCGTACCCAATAACGAGACAAGTGACTCCTGTTACCTACGAAATCGAGTTGGACCACACTCGCAACCAGAGACAAATATACCATGTCAACCTCCTGAAGAGGTGGGAGGGCCCACAGCCGGTGCTGTCCAGTGTACCATGCCCAAGACCTCCCCACTTCGAGGGTTGTGTGGACCCGGAACTACCCGCAACCAAGCGACAAGAACTACGGACTACCCTATTACCGTTGCAGGCGGTATTTTCCTCCCTGCCTGGACACACCACGGTCATCGAGCATGCAATCCATACAGATCCCGGGAAGGTCGTAAGACAGCGGCCCTATCGGGTCCCAGAGGCACGCAGGAAGGTTATTCAGGAGGAGACCAGACAAATGTTGCAAATGGGCATCATAGAGCCCTCCCTTAGTTCATGGAACTCGCCCATCGTTCTTGTCCCAAAACCAGATGGCTCTACGCGGTTTTGTATCGACTTTCGCGAAGTTAACAAGGTCTCGAGTTTTGACACTTATCCGTTGCCAAGAGTGGACGAGATGATAGAACCCATAGGTCAAGCCAGCTACATCAGTACGCTGGATCTCTGCAAAGGATACTGGCAGATCCCCCTGAAAAGCGGGGATAAGAAGAAAACAGCGTTCTCCACTCCAGACGGCCTGTTTCAATTTAGAGTCATGCCCTTTGGGCTTCATGGGGCCCCGGCGACATTCCAACGGGCCATGAACATAGTCCTGCAACCCCATGCCCAATACGCAGGAGCATATCTGGATGACATAGTCATTTATAGCAAGGACTGGCAAACGCACCTGTCCCACCTGAATCGGGTTATCACCTCCCTGGGAGAATATGGGTTCACTATCAATCCCGCAAAGACCGTTCTAGCTGCACAGTCCGTAAAATACCTAGGGTACCTGCTGGGAGAAGGCGTCATCCGCCCTCAGGACAACAAAATAAAGGCCATTCAGTCCATTCCTTTCCCCCAAACCAAAAAGGACCTCCGTGCCTTCCTTGGGCTACTAGGGTATTATCGGAGGTTCATCCCCAACTTTTCGCAAACTGCAGTCCCATTGACAGACCTCCTAAAGAAAAACACTCGAACCGAGGCCATGTTAAGTCAACCCTCACCACAGATGTGGAAGGCCTTTCAAGACCTTAAACAGTCCCTTGTATCAGAACCAGTGCTGATCAGCCCAGACTACACCCAAACCTTTATCTTGCAAACAGACGCCTCTGATCAGGGACTGGGAGCAGTTCTTTCCCAACAAGACAAGGCAGGGGTGGAGAGGCCTATATTGTACCTCAGCAGAAAACTCTTCCCTCGCGAAATGAACTACGCTGTAGTAGAGAAAGAAGCCCTAGCCATAAAGTGGGCCATAGAGAGCCTGCGCTATTATCTGGAGGGCCGTGAGTTTCTTCTGTACACAGACCACGCCCCCCTGGAATGGATGGCTCGAAATCGGGGTCATAACGACCGGGTGCTTCGGTGGTTCCTCTCCCTGCAACCATACCGGTTCAAAACCTTACACCGGAAGGGGGTAGAACAGGGCAATGCTGACTACTTGTCCCGGTATCCCCCACCTGCCTCCCCCACAAGAAAGACAGCTAGGGAAAGGGGATGTGGAGGGGAAGCGCCACTCACCTCAAATGGGCGGCACCTGAACAGGGAGAGCACGACCTCTAACCCTCCTGCGTCTTTGACGACCAGGACACCACCTCTCTTTTTCTCCCTGCAGGACTCGGACCGACAGACAGGACAGAACGCTAACCCGGATGCGGCTTCCCCCGAACACCGAGAACCCGGAAGTGACAACCCGGAAGTGACCGGACGTGAACCCGGAAGTCCCGCCCCCAACAACAGAGCGAGAAGCAGAAAAGGCGACGACGGAGAGAGGAGAGCGTTCCAGGTAGCCGACTCGTGGCAGGAGACAGCGCGTAGTGGACCAGTGACGGAGAACGGACGGAGCGAGAGGTGTAACGACGAGCAAGCGTAGGGCATTTGAACGGAGGAGTGGTGGAGTCCTCTGGAGGTGGCTGGAGAGCGGCCGTGACTCGTCGGAGAGTCACGGCGGGGCGCGTGAGTACCTTGTTACCGTCTCCGTGTTTCCCCTTTGTAGATAACTGTAGATACATGTATAGAGATAGCCCACACGTAGACCTCACTCTTGCACTGTAATATAGTTAATAGTATCACTGCCCAGCAATCGTGTAATATAGCCCTATAACCCCGCCCCTCACTCACTGGAGCACCTATCTTCTCCCCCTTCCGACATCTCTTCCCTTCCGTCTGAAACCTCCTTTCCATTCCCGTCCTCACGTTCCTTCTTGTCCCCTCACTACCCGGTGCTGGTGTTAGTACTCCGCAAGTCCACACTGAAAAGGACTAAAACCCCTCTGCCTCTCTGTTTCCCTCCGAGGTTGCACCGGAGCCTTCCCCGGAAGACAAGTCGACCGGCGCCGAAGACCCATTTACCGGCGGACCAAGAAGAACCGAATCTCCGGCTTCCAGTCATCATCCTTGTTCCTACCCCGACTGTTAATCCCACAATAAAAACAGCTACCATAGCCAAATGTATACGGCCTCCACGCCTGTTATTCCGGTCCGCACCAACCCCCAGTCCACAACTACATTATAGAGGCCAATGCAAAACCATTAGTGCATACATTTACATAAAGTAAACTTGTTTCTACTGTAAATACATGTTAATAGTGTGAGGATTATTTTATCCAATTTCTAAAGCCTATATTTCATTTAATAAAGTTAAGGCACCCAGTGTATATGATTTCTAATAGTAATGAAGTCCATTCACTGTACAGAGTTCAAGTGCAACACTTTACATTAATAATGTTAGTACACACAAATATCTAGTGCTAAGTGCACATATATGTGCGTATTTGAGACGTGTAAAGGTGGAGTAAAATGTATGCTGCTCCACATGGAAACTACATGCTCTGCTCATGAAATATGCTGCACCCTGCCTTGGTCTCTGTAGGCCTCCCTTAAGAGTGACTTACACATATTGCAGAGGGAAGCTTAGGCTTTGCCATTTCTTTAAGTAACAAGGGCGGCCTAGCAGTTTAATACTTCTCTTCCAGTCTGCAGTGGCATACTGGGATACATGTTTTACTTGTGTCACCTCCATGGTGTCTCAAACCTGTGCTGAATTCCCTGGAGTGACCCTCTTACTTACATGCCCTGGGTACCGTATACCAGGGGCTTACAAGTAAGTTAGCGTATGCCAATCTACTGTGAACCAAGTCGATATACATGTTTTATGGTCCTGGCACCGGGTTCAGGTTAGCAGGCCTCAGAGCACACTCTGAATCGAAAACCCAGCAACATAAGTCCAATAACGTGGGGGTGACCATACAAAAAGAAGCATTTCCTTACAGTAGCTATCGGGGGATTTTTTTTTTTACCTCAGGGTTCTGAGTTACATAGACGACTTGTAGCAGGGTGGAGGGTAACGCGATCAACAGGGACTGGTGGACCCCTGATATTCACCCCCCTACTTCTCTTTCACCGCTTCAGGACACCTGGGATATGGAGTCCGAAGCGTGGTGGAATCAGCAGGGCAGCAGAAAGGAAGAAGAGGCCGGAGGTGACACACCCCCCTATGACGCTTTGGTATGTTGTGGAACCCGCATAGAGAATGAAACCACGCCCCCCTCTGACGCGTGCCCGGAAGGAGACAAATCCGTGTGTTCCGACACCTGGAGGAAGAAGAGCGGAGAGCGAGCGAGGAACGAGGAGGAAGAACGGAGAGCGGAGAATTCGGAGGAGCAGAGGAGTGGATAAGCCGTGCCAGGAGGCCAACGTAGATGCTCACCGCCCAGCCACGCTCACGGAGGAGTGTGGTTCACACAGGTGCGTCAGCTTGTGTCGGGCTGGCTGGGGAGGCGTGGCAACGCCGTGTAGATAGTGTGCATATTGTTTCTTTTCCCTATCGTTTCTTTCCTTCCCTTCCCCCCCTTCCTTCCTACACTGTATTCCACTCACCCGTCTACCACTCACGAGTACAGCTGTATAGCACAGAACCGCACCGGTGTCCTCAAGCCCTCCCCCCCCCCCCCCCGCCCCTCCCCTCGGGTACGGAACTCTGGAACAAACACTAAGAGCCTCTTTTTTCCTTCTTGCATGTGGCGCTGGGCATCCGTCACGGAAGAGGACCCCACAGACACCGGGCCAAGGGGAACCAGTCCAAGAAGACCCCAGAGCCTGGCGGACACTCTGAATACAGCGATACTTGCTCAAGAAAGACTCACTCAAAGAAAGAAAAAAACCTTTGTGCGAATAAAACCCAGTTTACCTCACTCAGTAGTCCGTGTCCCTCCTTCTGGCCCGCCACACAACTCAAACTTCACTCTCGTTTAAATTGTCACTCAGAACCCCTCAGTGAAAAACAACCCCAGTAATTACTGGCTACCCATCTATAATTCTATATATTGATGGAATAGGGTGTAACTGTCATGAGCAGGCAGTAGACAAGATCAGCAGGAGCCTAATATATATATATATTTGCACATTGCTTTAATTGCACAGTTGCATTAAATTTGCACAGAGAGGATATGTTGTTTAAATAATGAATTTATTCATGTATTTATCCATTAAGTCGTGTATTTTAATGATATGCTTTTATGCTCTTTTTTACAATGGATTGCTCTTATTTGTAATTTTTACCTATTTCCATGGGGTGCTCTGCATTTGTGAATCCGTGAGTATTTTTTCACTGCCCATGCTGCTGTTTGTAGTGACATCCATTTACGTGTTAGCTTCCTTTGCACTCGGCACTTTAAATGTTGCTTGCTTCTGATTTGGCGTTGTGTGACCAAGGCCTCTGGGTAGGCCGAAACGGTATGCTGGCAGGCTGCTTTAAAATTTAATAAAGAAGAATTTCTCACCTGCATATCTTTCCATAGGAAGAGCATTTTTTGTTTTGCTTATAACTTTGGCGTTGTTTGATGAATCTTCATGAAATTTTCCAAACTAAGTCTTTCTTCATATCAGCTCCTATGTTGAAAGTTTGGGGGTGATTCGTCAAGGGGGGGGGGGGGTGCAGAGAAAAAAAGGGGGTCCCAAAACGTGTTTTCTCCATGTTAATTCCCATAGGAAACTTTAGACAAGGCTACAGGTCAAACGGGTGAACTGAATTACCCCACATTTTGCAGGGAGAAGGGGCTTGGTCTAGAAAGCAAGCTTTTGTTTATTTGGTGTCAATCCGTTCAGTAGTTCTGGAGAAATATCTAAATTTACAGATATTGATATTTGGGAATTCTGCCATCTGATTGGCTGAGGTGTTATGAGCACGAGCTTGCTGCTTATTTGCTGCGAACGGTTGCACCTAGGAAGTGTTGGCAGCCATTTTGTGTTTCCGTTGAAGCGAGTAAAGGGGAAAAAGGGTGAAAAAAGTAGGAAAGAGGAGGGTAGGAGCGCTGTGAGCTCTGTGGTTACGGTCAGCTATACAGGGAGGGTGAAGTGAAGTATTTACCCCTCGTGGTGTGAAAGTGCTGTTTTGCCCACAGTGAGATGGTGGTGAGGTGCTGGTACACTCGGGGATGAAAGTGTGCACCTAAACTGTGAGCTAAGTACTGTAAACTGATGTGCTTTGGGCGCTGTAGAATAGTGGCCGAAGTGAAGTATTTACCCCTACCGGTGTGAAAGTGCTGTTTTGCCCACAGTGAGATCGTACTGAGGTGAGGTGCTGGAACACTCAGGGATGAAAGCGTGCGCCTAAACCGTGAGCTGAGTGCTGTAAACTAATGTGCTCTGAGCGCTGTAGCATACTGGCCGCTGTGGCATAGCTGTGTAGGTGGTGTTAGTATGCGTTTAGACTATAGCGGGAGTGGGAAGCAAACTACTTACTGATACCGGTCTGAAGACTCGGGGATGAAACCGTGAGCCTAAGCCGTGAGCTGATTGCTGTAAAGTGATGTGCTGTGGGCGCTGTAGCATACCGGCCGCTGTAGCATACCTGTGTAAGTAGTGTTAGTGTGCGTTTATACTATACAGGGAGTGGAAAGCGGACTACTCACCGCAACCGGTCTGAAGACTCGAATGTAGTGTTTTAGCAAGCAGGAATACAGAAATAATCGTAAAGAATATAATGCAGAATGTTGCAATACCACAGAAGAGAAATGGGGAAATCAGGTGTGTCTATGAAAGTGGCTGTGTGTAATAAGGCAATAGAGTCTGAAATTTATATAAAAAGTGTCTATATTTAAGTGCCATAAATGGACCCACTGGTGCAAGAGCTAAGGCATCCAGCTGAGGCAAACTCCAACCGCTTCTGCTGTATTCAAACTTAAGCTCCTGCATCAGTGAATTCCACATTACATGTTACAGTTCCATGTGACATAAACAATACCTATTAGTTTTAAATGACTCTAAATTCTATAATGAAAATAAAGGTAGGATATGATTACCACATGTATCCTTTAAGAAAACAAAAAAAATTAGCAAAATGTAATCATCAAACTTCTTAGGTACCCCGGTACTCCTTTTTTGTAACACAAAATTATCAACAGTAGAACAGTCAGCAATCTCTTGTACAGTAGATTCAATCTGGTGTGTGTCAGAATTGGTAATAGTTCTACCCACATTGGAACTTTGAGGAGGAACACAAACATTGCGCTTCTGAGAAGCACATTCAGTACCCTTCTCATCAAACCATACATTAATGTCTTCAGCTCTTTCAAAAAACATTCTTGTGCAAAGAGCTAAGGCATCGAGCTGAGGCAAACTCCAACCGCTTCTGCTGTATTCAAACCAAAGCTCCTGCATCAGTGAATTCCACATTACATGTTACAGTTCCATGTGACATAAACAATAGCTATTAAACATGAATGACTAAATTCTATAATGAAAATAAAGGTGGGATATGATTACCACTCTGTTCCAACCAGTTCCTAAACAATGTTGTGTTTTTTTATCTTGATCGCCAGCTCGTGAGCAGAGGCTGAGGATGAATACATTTGTGTGAAAGGGCTTTGTGGATAACAGGCAGGCAGAGAGACATGTGCACAAAGATAGACATGGTTTCAAAATGGATACCGGATTTAGGCTAATTTAGCAAGTAAATAGCGTATTTGCATAGGCCATACATCACCCATCCCTGGTTAGACTGGAGACATAAGGGGCAATAATGAAAACAGAGTTCAAATGCCTGAGCATACTTAGAAAATAGTTAAATTGAAGTGTATTAAAAACATTTTAAGAAAAAAGTCAAAAAAGTTGTACAAAATCAATCCAAGAATAACGTGAATTTCTTACAAGTCTTGGAGATTGCAGTGCGGACGTTCTTCAGCGGCTTGAGATGCGTAATGTTCCAAGAGGTCATTGTTGCCATCGTCTCAGAAAAAGCGAAGCGATCCAATTCATACCCTCAAAAGGACAGTAATGATCCTCGACTGTTGTAGTGGCAATTTGAATTGGCAGGCAATCTGAAATGTTGTCAAAGGTCGCACGTTGCAGGAGATCTTTCGCGGCTGCGCAGAAATCCCATTCCGCCGCGATACCTTTTTGCGTTGCATCCGCCATTTCTCCACTGCCCGAACAATCAAGTTCATGGTTTTCAAGATACTCCATTACCTGCTGGATATTGGGAGCGATTGTTGGGATGTTGGCAAGGCATATATCCATTCAGCAGTCAAATAGGCAAGTTTTGCAATAAAGAGATGGTTGCACGCAGATTGCATATGTGTAAATAAATGTCATGTTGTAGCTGGCTCCGATAATAGATAGAGGCAGGCAGCCAAAAAGTTGTTCCATTTTTTCACGGTATTGATGTAGCTTCGCGTAGAGGGGTATTCTGTCGGACATGGTTGTTACCACCGGGAGCGCAGCCATTTTTTACAAGCAAAAATAGTAGTAGGATGGCCGCAAATAGAGCGAGAATTATGGGCAGAGATGATCGAATGAAGGAAGTCTAGTATTATACCAAAAACAGTTTGAAAGCCTGTGACAAGGCCGTGACCGTGTTAAAAAAGTGTGCCAGACCTTGAGTGTGAGATGTGTTGAAAATTGTGTAACAATTCACAAAGTGTAATGGGAGGTTTGTATTTAAAAGGGACTGTATTTTACTTGAAGTTCGTGCTATCTACAGTCGATACATTTATTTTGCAGAAGTGAGGGACACTTCTGTTCTGAACAAAAGCGCTTTCAGTTTGGTCAATTTAATGAAATCTGTTTTCAATGCAGGTATTGAAGGCCAAGTTGAAGTTTGGGAGTTACTTTGTGTAGGTGGGAATAGACATTGCCACAGGAAGTTACTGGGTTTGAAACCGTAAGGACATACGGTATGCCAGCTTACATTCCGTAGGAGTGCATGTTGTTGAGAAGCAGATAACTGACGTTAGAAAGCTGTGTGAATGTTGGTCTGATTGTGGGAGTTGGCGTGCTTTTAAGAAAGCACGCAAGATTGGGGGCTGTAAGCTTAGAAGCGTCATGCAGTTGGACATTCTTAGACAGAAATGAATGACTGCCATTGTGGTCGCACTTTTCACCTGTGAGAAAAAGTTCTGTATCCTCTTTAAGACAGCAATATGTAAATGGGAGAAACCACTGCTCGTGAATAAACGTGCTACCTTGTATAATCATATACAACATGACAAACAACATGGACACATCAACATTACGTACTATGGGAACCGTGGCTAGCCATGTACACAAACCAAATATGACATGGCACCTCTGTCACACAATGCAGTAAGCGGGTAGAGATGGGAGCAAAGTATGTGCGAAAGTGGGAAGTGATTCTCGATTATAAAAGTATACAATGCAAAGTGTTGAGGGGATGTGCCGGACAGACTTGAGTATGCAGAGCACAGACATGTACATGTCAACATACACTGATGGTCTATTGAATGAAGTAGACAGTGGACGCAACCATGATAGTACAGTCAGTAGGGAAGATTACGAAAACATAGTGCGTACGTGCCCCCTCCTCCCCCCGAATCTTTAGTAGTGGGCTGGCTCGGCGTACACAGGGCTAGGGTAAGCGTATGAATAAAAGGCACATTTCTCTGGGTGTGGTTTTGTTCCGGAAAGGTGAACGTGTCTGCCAGGTCTGCGCAGCTTACACCGCCACGAGATTGACCCCCTGAGCGAAGGTGGCTGCATGAATGATGCTCTTAGCCTGCTGTACTCCGAAACCGCCATGGCTGCTGCGACGCATATATGCCGCACAGTTCACCTTTCGACACCGCCGTATGTGAAAGAGGCCCACCACGTGCCGGCAGAAGCTCCTGGGCCGTGGTCTTCGTGCTCGGAAGGCTCCTGAGATCAACGCTGGCTACCGCGACACAGGCACACCGCGCCCAGTCTGAGGCCCAGCACCGTGGAGTGCTCTGTATACGACTAACACAGTAGTCGAACAGGTACCAACATTGGAACAGTGTCTTGATCCCACAATGGACGATGTTAGCACTGCATCTGAGAGTGGAGATGAAGGTACTCCCTTCGACCAGGTGCAACCATCTCTAGGTCCCAACAGTGGAACAGTGTCTTGATCCCACAATCGACAATGTTAGAACTGCATCTGAGAGTGGAGATGAAGGTACTCCCTTCGACCAGGTGCAACCTACTCTACGTCCTACCAGTGGAACGATGTATTGATCCCACAATGGACGATGTCCGATATTACTTGCTGCTTGGTTTTACAAAACTCCCTCTGTTGAGGTGCATCAGACTCTGTGCTTCCGTAGCTAACTGCTGCACATGATTATTGTGCTTGGCTGACACCAGTCGGTGGAGTACACTGCAATACAGCAAGTCTGAACAGTGAAACGGGGTCTTGATTCTATGATTGAGGATGTCAGAAGTGAAAGTATGTGATGATTTCTGTATACCCCCTCCGATCAGGTGCAACCAACTCCGTGCTTTCGAATCCAAAGGCACGTGGCTGTGAGGCGTTAATGATAACGGCATCTGGCCTACACTGCGGTCAGCAGGGCTCACAATTCAGATCGAGTGGTGATTGTTTAATTACAGAATCCAGTGTTCAAGTAACTACAATGTCTATTGAAATATACACATTATCCTTTTAGTATACTTGCTTGAAGAACTGTTTGTAGATGAGTTATAGGTTTAGTACAATGACCAAATTCTTCTTGGTAGTGGAAAAGAACACTGAATAACAATCTACCCTGTGGACAGCAGAGATCGAATTGTTTTGATTTATTTATTGCAGAGTTTTCTGTAATTTATGTTGTTGTATTTTGTGAAGAGGAAGTGAGAAAAAGTATTCATGGATGTCTGTGTGACTACTGCCTTCAAGTTACACTGCAGACAGCAGTGTTCACAATTCAGATCGAGTCACTATTGTAGATGACACAGTCCTGTGGGCAAAAGACATTGCTCCAGTGCGCTCTGTCCGCACCACGCATACGCATCATTGCAGGCTCCGCAAACGCTTTTTGTTGCTTCATGTATTCCAAACTGGGCAGCTCACGTCCACATTACGTGGCTGTGGGCCCTTGCTGGCCGCTCTCTCTGGCCTACACTGCAGACAGCAGTGTTCACAATTCAGATCGAGTCGCTAATGCAGATGATTGTATTGTATTGTATTGTATTGATGATTTGTAAAGCGCGTTGGCTACCCAGGGGCGTCCCAGTGCTATAGAAAAGAGTGAGTTGGGCTGGAGAGGCTGGAGTAAGAGAAGCTGAGTGAAAAGTTAGATTGGAATTTTGCTGAAGAGCCAAGTTTTTAATAGTTTACGGAAGGTGAGAAGGTTAGGTTCTGATCTGATAGGGAGGGGAAGGGAGTTCCAGATCCTAGCCAGGTTGTAAGAAAGCGAGCGGCCTCCACATCTGGCCTTCCTAATGCGTGGTACTGAGGTGAGGTGGGAGGTTGAAGACCTGAGTGGGCGGGAGGGTAGATAGGCTTTCATCAGGGGGGAGTTAATAGAGGGGCCTGTACCCCAGTAGGATCGGTGTGCGATGCACATGCTCTTAAATTCAATTCTGGATCTCACCGGGAGCCAGTGAAGATCCTTCAGTCTGGCTCTGACTGAAGTTCGGCGGGGGATATCCAGGAGGATTCTTGCCGCACAGTTTTGAATGACCTGGAGTCTGTTAAGTGTAGATTGTGGGGCCCCCAGATATAGGGCGTTTCCACAATCGAGACGGGAGAGGATCAGGCCTTGAACCATAATCCGTCTTGAATGGAACGGAAGGAGGGGGAGGATTTTGCGGAGAAGTCTCATCAGCCCGAAGCAGGTGGCAGCAAGCTTGGTGGCTTGGTAGTTGAAGGTTAGAGTGTGGTCGAGCCAGATGCCTAAGCTCTTGATTTGCTCCTTGGGTTGCGGGGGGCTTCCTAAGCAGAGAGGCCAGATGGGATTGATGGATTTCGAGATGTTATTTCCAAGGAGCATTATCTCTGTTTTGTCCCCGTTAAGTTTGAGACAAGAGCTAGACATCCAAGCAGCGACGGCTTCAAGGCAGATATGTAATCTGTGATGAGAGTTCAGGGGGGGGTCCAGTGCTACCACTAGCTGCGTGTCGTCTGCATAGGTGACAATTTTCACCCCGAATGGGCGGATGACATCAGCTAGGGGGCGTAGGTAGACATTAAAAAGGGTAGGGCTCAGGGAGGAGCCCTGAGGCACTCCACAAGTGAGGGGTTTACTGGCTGAGGTGAAGTCCCTTTCAAAGACCTGGAAGGATCTATCCGTAAGGAAAGACCTCAGCCAAATGAGTGCTGTGCCTGACACTCCTATTTTGTTAAGCTGGTGAAGTAGGATGTTATGATTGACAGTGTCGAAGGCGGCACTTAGGTCGAGTAGGACGATGGCTGTGGACCCGCCATCGTCCAAGATCCTCCGTGCCTCCTCCGTCACTGCAATAAGTGCAGTCTCCGTACCATGACGGGGCCTGAAGCCGGTCTGAGAGAGGTCTAGTATGTTGTTGGCTTCCAGGAAGTCAGTGAGAATGATGTTTACATGCTTCTCGAGAAGTTTGCTAAGCCATGGCAGAAGGGATATAGGTCTATAGTTAGCGGGGTTGGATTGATCCAGATTGGGCTTTTTTAATAGAGCTCTAACCATTGCCCTTTTCCATGGAGGTGGAACAGTACCAGTCTGGAGGGATGAGTTGAGCAGGTCTTGTATGGTGGGCGAGATCAGATGGGTTATCTGGGTGAGAGCGCTGGGAGGAGCTGGGTCGATGGGTGATCCAGATTTAATCTGGCTCATGAGTTTTTCCAGTTTGGTAAGTTCTAGTGGGGGAAAGCTATTGAGAACGCAGGAGGGAGCCATCATGTGGTCTATGTTGACGGAGTCTGAGATCAGGGTAACGGTGGGGGGAAAAGAGGAGTTGATGGTTTCTATCTTTTGGTGGAAATACTCAGCTATTTCCTCGCAGTGGGTCTGAGTGTTATTGTGATGTTTTGGGGCCTCAGGAAGTTGCAAAAGGGATTTTGCTATCTGATAAATCTCCCTAGGTTGGGAGGCTGCCTTCTCGATCTTGAGTTCAAAGTATTTAGCCTGAGCTAGATGGATATTTGCTTTGTAGTTTTTGATTGCCGTTCGATAGCTTGCTTTGTCTGCTGGAAGGTAACTGAGGCGCCACTTCCTCTCGAGTCGTTTACAGACACGTTTGGCCTCACGTAGATCACTTGTATACCACGGGGCTGTAGGATTGCCCCTTTTAGGATGGGAGTTTTTTAGTGGTAGTACTGTGTCTAGGGCACTGCTGATCCAGTTGTTGTAGTTCTCATTGTCTAGAGTGGGAGCGGAGGTGTTAATGGGTTTAGTGCCTTGAAGGAGATCCTGCCACTCAGTTAAAGGGAGTTTGGACCAGTTGCGGGAGCGTTGAGTTGTCGGGGGTTTGGGGAGGAGGTGAAGGGGCAGGGTCCCGGTGAGTGGGATGAGGAAGTGGTCAGACCAAGGAAGGGGGGAGGGAATTCCAACATGGAGGTTTTTGCAGTTGCTAAAGACCGGGTCTAAAAGGTGTCCTTTTTGGTGGGTGGGCCCAGTAACGCGTTGGTGTAATTCGAGGGCGATTAGGCTAGAGGAAAGTTCTCTGGCTATAGAGTCATTTGGGTCGTCTAGGTGGATGTTGAGATCGCCTAAGATAGTAAAGTTGGCAGAGCTGACTGCAAGATTTGCCGCTATTGAGGCGAGATCCGAAAGAAACTGTCCTTGTGGTCCTGGCGGACGATATATAAGTATACCCGAGAAGGTATGTGTGGCGCTGAATTTTATAAAAAACGGAAGGCATTCACAGTCCGGAAAGTTTATAGGGGTGCTAGTAACAACGTAATCTGATTTATGGATTACTGCCAGGCCACCGCCAATACCCTTTTTACGGTCTAGGCGAAGTAGTTGATAACCGGGTGGGAGCGCTTGAACCAGATCAGGTTCAGAGTGTTCCTGAAGCCACGTTTCTGTGGCGAAAAGAACATCTGGGCTCTTCTCCTCCAACAATAAAGCGATTTCCGTGGAGTGTTTGGGGAGTGAGCGGCAGTTGAGCAGTAACATCAGAATTGATGTGGGTTTCTTTGTACTGTGGGTAAAATGAAATCCACACTGATTACGAGCGGGGTGCTGGATAGCCGGGTCCCACGTGTGTAGGCAGGGTGAACTAACTGTCTGGTTTAATTGGTGTAGGAGCTGTGGGTGGTAGGTGATGGGCTGGCATGTTGGATGAGCAGGGGGGGTGGCCCCTGGCCCCGGTCGGTCGCGGACGGGCGCAGACGGGCTTGCCTTAGGCGCGT
This sequence comes from Lissotriton helveticus, assembly GCF_964261635.1. Taxonomy (NCBI): domain Eukaryota; kingdom Metazoa; phylum Chordata; class Amphibia; order Caudata; family Salamandridae; genus Lissotriton; species Lissotriton helveticus. Next base: position 135,894,311 of record NC_136071.1, on the reverse strand, counting down.
CTTCGGCGCGCAAACGTCGCGCCCGCTGCGCTCGTCCGCTGCGCGATCGAAATATGCACATGATTTATACTGCTCCGGGGTTGTGGGTCGAGGGGGCGTGGCCTAGAAAGGGGCGTGGCCTCTGCTCGTGGTGAGAGGGCGCGAAGGGGTATTGGCGACCAGCGTGCTGCGTCAACGCTGGCTCCGCTGCGTCTGACAACTAGTTTCCCCAAGTAAGTGAATTTAAAAACACAAGTATTCTGTGACAGTCAAATTCTTAAAAACACAAGTAATCTGTGATAACAATTTTAAAAAATAGTGCCTCGCTCCAGGCTTCTGCCTCAGGAGCACAACTCTCAGCTTTTGCCGGTAGGGCTGTAGTAGTTGTCAACAATAAGTGTTTCAGGATTTCGAGTGAGGAAGTTGTGTTTGAGGTTTTTTCTAGCGTGTTTAGAAAGATTGGGGGGTACGGAATGCACCAGGAGTTGGGACCATGTTTAGATAGAGAAAGGTCCTGGGAGGGATATTGAGAGGAGGCATGTTAGGCAAAGGAGAATGTAGGAGAGAGGAGAGTCAGATAGTCACGTGAGTAGTCAAGGGAGGGCCGTGGGTAGAGGCTATGGAGGGAAGAGAACTTGGAAAGGGAGGAGAGGAAGGATGCGATGTTGGGAAAGGGTAAGGGGAGGATTCGGCAGAGGAAAAGAACAGTGAAAGGGAATGTGAGATGATATGAGAGAAAGGGGCCAGAGTCAAGAGAATATGAGTTAGGTAAAGTATGAAGGAAGTGAGCAGATTAAAGTCCAGCGAAACAAACAATCACATCACCGCTACATATGGGGGGAGCAGTATTAAAGCTATGTTGAAATATCCCCAGCAAAGCAAAAATCAATCCCCGCAAAGCTACGTAAGGTGAGGATCGCTAGGTTCAGGACCAAAAGTATTGGGTCATCAAGCTGCACATATTCTCAAGTTGGATGCATTGTTAAAAACAGTCCAGCGAATCAGACAATCATAGCACAGATACACAAAAGGAGCTCATAGGAAGATTGGCAGTGGAAGATAACTATAGGGGTAAGAAACATATAAGACATATAATAACTGCCGCTAGTTCGAAACATCAAAAGTAAAAAACATAAAAAGCATATGAGGGGCAGATCGAAGATTTAACAGGACATGTAGTATGTGTATGAGATTAGTAGTGCGTTAAATTCTTCATACAGTTTTTGTATGGCCTGCCATAGACAGTCCAATTGTTAGCATAGGGGTTAAAAAAAGGAGAAAAAAAGATAAAAGGGGGATATGTAAACAGGTGAAGAGCTGTTATGATAGCAATATGAGGCCACGGACAATAGTGCAGTGAAAAAACATCAGACATAATGCATAAACAATCAAAAATGTCACAATAAGATCACTATAAAGTTGTTAAAAGTATGTCATGGGCCATTAACACAAAATACAAGTGGCTGTGATAAGATTATATAAAACATATGGGGGTAGGGAAGGAGAGCTGGCAAAACTAGTCAGATGAGAGAAAAACAACAACAATGAAGGACGAAGTTCAGGATAAGACCACAAGGTGGCGCCCCCGGTTTAAGGAAGGAATGGATCAAGATTGGTGCAGTGAAAGTTTAGAGGAGATAGTCATCGGATAGGGGTGTTGTTGTTGACGAAAAGAGTCTTCAGACCCTAACTCGACGCCATCTTGCCAGGCTTTCTGGTGGTGGGCATATTTAGATCCAAAAAACATCCCTAAAGTTGGTAACAGTGCAGAAATAAGTCAATCTCTTACTGTCTGTGCAGATACAGTGTAGGTACGGTCCTCCAGTTCTGGATCGGCCAGTGGTTCGCAGCCCCTGCCCAGTTAGCACATGGGTCTAGACTGGGGGCAAATCAGACCAGTCACTAGCGCTAGATGAGTTAAATGGGTTTAACTCCCAGTGTACCCACTACGACGTGGACAGTGAGCAAGCCCATGATGCAGTGTTGATGGCAACAGGCATTGCTCCTCGTAAGGCCCGCCCGCAGCACGCATCATCGCTGGCTGTGCACATGCTGAATGCTTTTGATGTGGCTATCTGAGTGCACTAGAACTGATGGACCCTTTATGATACAATCTTTTTGTGTTATATTTCAGATCTATTGCGTGTGTCTTATTATACCACAAGTGGTGATTCTTTTACAAATTTTTTCTGTATTATTTCACTTCTACTGATCCTACCTTACTGCAGCACAAACTATTGACTCTTTTATTATTGAATCTCTGTGTGTGATCCAATGATTACTGTTGTAGTTGATGCTAGCAGCAACCATTCCCTTAGGGCTGGTTTACACTTACCCCACACGCATCCAGCACAGAAATCACTGGATATGTGACCCTGGTAATAAAAAGGTGTTGAGCGCACGTTCCCGTACCCACTTCCATTATCTATCTGTGTCCGTGTGTTCATTATCTATGCATGATACTGCCCCTGGGCCGTACCACATTACATTGTGCTGTGGACAGCGTATGCAACAATGTTACCTCTGGCAGTGGGGAAAACTTCGGTTATGTAACTTTTAGGTGCATGGCTATCACAGGTGGAAGGCTACTTTATAGACCATGAATATTGATTAAGATGATCGTTGCATGTTGTGTGTAGTATAAGATATGTGTACACAGGAAAAAACTTTTCAAAAAAGCTCTCTAAGCAGAAGGGGTGTGTGTTAAGATAATAGAACAGGAATCCAATGTAGAAATAGGATTTATTATCAGAAATGATAACAACACCAAAGACATCCGGTAATCACACCCTAAAGGCATATGAACATAAACATAGCAACAATCATCATAACAGTGTGTCTCATCAAACGCTGTAGAGAGAATGACTAAAATGGATGGGATCCTCCAACTGTTACAATGGGAAATGTTATGAACTAATCAAATGTTTTTTTTAAGGGCACATGGCAATCGCGCATCGAGCGCGCAAGTAGACCACACCCGACGCAATTTTGAGAAAATATGTTTACCATAATATAAATTTATTTTGGTTAGAAATATATAAATGTTTAAAATATTTTAGATTATCGCTTGCTCTCATATTAAACTTTAAAGTTATTTAGATATAGTTATGAGACAAAAAAAATGAGGGAATGGCGTACCAGGCGTGACACCATACGTCTATGACGTAACACAGGGCCTGGCAGCACGCACTCGTCGCATACGCAACGTGCAGTGGGCGCGACCCCATACGTACATGACGTAACGCGCGGCTTGGTACCTCGCACCCGTCGCCTTCCAAAGTAGCAGCTGGCACGACCTCATACGTATATGCTGTGACGCGGGACGCGTGCCACGAATCCGTCGGATACGAAATGCGCATCATTTACAAGTTTAGCAATATGGCGGATAGGATTTGCGTGCTGATGGAGCTTGTTAGACTACCGGCACGTGACTCTGGTTTTCTCAAACAAAAACAAAAAATTATATACATATTTTTTTTGAAGATATAAAACATTACATAATTTTTAAAGTTAAAAAAAGGATAATAGAGTTCCAAAATATTATTTAAAAAAATATAGGTTTTTTAAATATTAAAATATGAAATTTACATTTAAAAAACTTTCGAAATTCACTGAAAAAACCATAGGTTTTACAGACGTTATAGTTAGGAATTAGCATTACTGGGCATACTTTTGTCAGCATTCCGTCCATCATTTGTTTGCTGTAACACTTTTCGCCCTAAGTGGGATGGGTATGCCCAGACGTGGGTCCCTTGCTCACTGTGCCACTGGATTCAAGCAAGCCTGGCTGATGAAGGGTGACATACCCTGATACCGGACCCAGGATGCTTGTTTCCGGTCCAGGGAGGACCTGAACTGGCAGTTTGGTCTGGACTGTTCCCATGGGGCACAGGGTCAGGACTGATTTGCATATGGCTGGGTCCAAACTGGGGTGGCGTATTGGGCAAAAGAACAATGGATTTAATCCAGATCTTTTGACTGGGGGAGAATGTTTGCATTGTCAGCATTCTGTCCATCAATTGTTTGCTGTAACACGTATTAAATTTGACAGTACAACACACTTTATTAGCAGTGGGCCAATTTCGCTTTAACTAAAACAGGTCCAGAAAAATGATTTACAAATGGAAAGTCAGGGGCCTCTGACATGGGGTGATGTGGAAATCTGAGCGGTGACGTTGGTAGGGTTGCAGTAGCAGAGCGAACAATGGTAATTTCAGAAGCAATCAGAGGCATCAGCTGAGGCCTTGCATGCGATAGCGTGGTACAGAGTACAACCGCGTCCATGGACTGCCCCGTGGTGGCTTCCTCTGCCTTACCACGGTGGAGGCTTGGCTGCTGCACGGGATAGGATTTGGACTCCTACAGGTGCCCATATGGTTCAGCTCTGGGTCGGATTGGTATGGCGAGCACTCGAGCAATGGACGATTGGCCGGTATCTGAGTTACAGCTGTGGGGCACTTTTCTGGGAAACTTGGAGGCCGATTTGGGCTGCGTCTGTGCTGTTCAGGTGCATCCAGCAGCCCAGTGAGGGCCTGAGCTGCCTTACCGAAGGCGACTGGCCTTTATTACCTCACTTTTAACAAGGGGGGTGGAGACTTCATTCACAGTTTGTCACTGGGCCGACCCATTAATGTATGCAGACTGAGCAGAGGCAGGGGGCTTGAGCAGAAGTGACCTCACTTATTTTAAAGTGTAGTTCACCAGTGTGAACTAATCCCTGCACAAAGAGTGATGGCAGCATTTTTTTTTATCTCAGTGAAGTTAAGAAAACATGCCTCTTTTAGACAACACCACCCCCTTCTTTTCATAATACTTAAAACACTGAAGTAGTGTTTTGCAAACAGGCGCAATTCTTAAATGTGGGCCACTTTTTAAGGGTACCTGGTCCTATTTTGCATCCCAATCCAACCCTGGTTCTGCCCTTCAAACCACACAATTACCTTCCGTGTGTCATATGGTGCTGGTCTGAACCTTCAGTTTATTTCCCCGGTTGATACTGCGCAGTGCGTACTCCGTACTCACAAAGGCTGCACGACCACTCACTAAGTTGAGAGAGTGGCAAGACCGGCTCCAGGATTCAGCATCTGGGAGGGGAATGAAGGGGCTTGGGTGGGCCATGATGATGAATGGATCTGCGTAGCATCTCCTGAGAGTCTGAGACCTGGTCTGGGCATGCTGGATGGTCTTTCAGGGGGATGAGCTGCATACTCTGCTCACTGTGGGGGCAGTGCTTACTAGTTTTAACTCTATTTTTAAGGGTTTGTTTTGTACTTAACTTCTTTATCCCTTTTGCTCCCTCTGTATCACTCTCCTTTCCCTCCGCTACACCCTCCTTTCTCTGAAATGAAATGAAATGAAATTAAATTAAAGGAATATTTGTAAAGCGCGGTAGCTGCCCTGAGGCGTCCTAGCGCTGTGGACACGTGCAAGTGGAAAGCGGAGCCTAGTCTCTCCGACTCATCCTCTTTTCTCTCCGCTTCACCTTCCTCTGTCTCCACCACACCTTGCTCTTTTCACCCTCTGCATCATCCAGCCTCATTGGTGCCTCTCTTCACCTCACCCGCCTCTTCCTCTGCATCACCCTTCTCTCTTTTCACCTCCCCCAAATCTTTTTCTCTCTTTATTTTTCACTCGTTCTGCTTTAATCTCATATCTCTCTTTATCTCACTATCCCCTCACTGTGCTCCCACTGCCACTTTATTCTTCTGTCTCTTTGCCTCGCCACCCTCACTCTCTCTCCCTCACTATCCTCCTCCTCTTTGCTTCACCCTCCTTTCTCATCTCTCACACTCCTACCTATCTCCCTTCCCTCTTTCTTCTTCAACAGCCCCTCTTTGGAACACAATCTCCTCTCTCTTCATCTAAAACTGTGCTCTTCTCTACCTCACCCTCTTTTGTCAGCCTTACCTTCACTACTGCTACTTTTGGGGTAGTAATTGTGTGTATGTGGAGGAAGCTTGAACTGCTTCACACAAGCGGTTGTGCTTGTGTGGGTGTGTGCAAATTGACCTTGCAGTTCTGCTGCCCTGTTCCTGTACTCTGCTGGCAGGTCTCAACATTTTAAACAGCAGAAGCACCTGGATTACACAGTATGTGTATGCAGAAAATCTACAAAGACTTGAGGGACGTGCTTGTTTTAGAGAGATAGTAAAAGGCTGTGTGACTTTTTGAAGTTGTTTATAATGCCTTCTGCTGCCCATTTACTTAAAATGAGTGTCTTAACAATTGAAAGAGCAACCAAAAGTTATCAACTGGCGAAGCATCAATTGTGTGCCTATTTCTTGCGTTAGCTGCCCACTGTGTCAAGAGCCCAGATTCTGAGGATGACGACTGACATTGTAATTTGGTGGCAAATTTTTCAATCAATATTCTGCTCTCAGCAGAGGTGGCTACTAACCAAAAGTGGTCAGGGTGGTAAATAATAACTTTCCTGCTGCCGGCCACTTTGGTGCGCCTCTCTTCTTGGAAGACATCCATGGGCCAGCACAGGCTCCCAGACTACCCCCCCAATCCAGATGCTGCCCTCATGCTATAAGAGCAGCTCCAGGATTGGTGTGAACGGCCTGCTTAGGTGCTGCTGACTGTCCATAGAGGAATGCCCGGCCCACTCCGCCCTAGACTTGGCAGCACCAGCTGTCAGTGAAAAATAAAACAATTTAAAAAATTATTATCGTTTTTTTTTTCATCTGCAGTGGTGCGAGGCTCCTCCGCCCATTCGGACGAGCCGCCACTGACTCTCAGTCCTGTGAGTAGAATGTATGTTAAGGGGAACAAAATTCAACAGAGTAGCTTATATGAGTGAACTGTACTGTGTTTTCTAAATAGTAACTGCCATGTTCCCTCCTCTTCTTCTTCTTTCCCTCTAGGCTCTTCTATTCCATTACCCTCTTCGTCACCATCACCCTCCCCACCTGCCCCTCTCCTCTCCCTTTTATTCAACGACTCTCCTCGTAACAATCCATCTCTGCCCTAATTAAAGTTAACAATTGCTCAGTAAGCTGCTCTCTGACTATCTTTTTTTCTTATCATCATAAACCTTTATCAGCTTTATCCTACAATTTCACCCTTCCCCACTCCCCCCCCCCTCTCGTCCCTTTCTCAGTCCAGGTCTATCAGTTACTCTATTCGCATCACATTGCTCATCGTTCTCCTGCTATATCTTCCTTCATCCACCTCTAACACCATCTTCATCAGATTCTCTACTCTATGGTACACACCATTCTCCTACTGCCTCTCTAGTCAGCCCTTCTGTCATATTTCCTCTTTTCCCTTCTACTCACTACTTTACTCTTATTTTATCCATCACTTTCAGTACCATTCTTTTTTCTTAACCTTCTTTTTAACCTTACACTCATGTTTTCTATCCTTGCACTCCCCTCCGATTATCTCTGCACCATACCCATCATCATTTCCTTCTGTAAAGATTGTAGAATTTTTTATGAAGTTGACTACCCTTTATAATGGGCAGGCATTTGGAGTCAGATCCCGTGTTTATTTTGTAGGTTTGATGTCTAGGACCAAAAAGAATTACCAGGAGTGTAGGTTTGTAGACCTAGTATGCATTCTGTATAAACAACACATTCAGTGGCGTAGCGAACCTTGAGGGGGCCCCCCTCCTTCCATTCCGTCGCCCTTTAACCCCTTATCCCCGTGGATGATCCTCAAATGTTTTCTCCCTTTTCTGCTTTCCCTTCTCTCCTTACCCTTGCATCCCTCCCACCCCCCCTTTGTGCTGTGACTGCATTCACACTTTTGTAACTCTGCTCTGTGATTCATTGAAATAACTGTAATCACTGGTAAATACAGTAGACTCTTAGAGTATATCCATTCATTTCCCCTCCCTATGTATATAGGGATAACTCCAATCACTAGTATATGCAGTAGACCTTTGTACTCTCTACCATTCCTATATGACACTTAAAGTATATCCAGTCATATCCCTCCCTATGTATATAGAGATAACTCTAATGACTAGTCTCCTATGTGACTTTTAGAGTATATCCATGTGTATCCCCTCCCTATGTATATAGAGATAACTCTAACGACTAGTCGCCTATGTGTCTGTTAGAATTTATCCATGTGTATCCCTTCCCTATGTATATAGAGATAGCTCTAATCACTAGAATATGTAGTAGTCCGCGTTGCTCTCTACCCTTCCTATGTGACTTTTAGAGTATATCCAGTCTTACCCCTTCCCTATGTATATAGAGATAACTCTAATCACTAGTTTATGCAGGAGTCCGCTGTGCTTTCTACCATTCCTATGTGACTCTTAGAGTATATCCACGTGTATCCCCTCCCTAAGTAGATAGAGATATCACTAGTATAGGCCTAGATTTTATCCATTTGTATCTCCTCCTTGTGTGACTTTATCTCTTGTACATTTGCAATTTTTTCTGTTTGTAACTTTTTATAACGCATGTAATCCTAAGTCTTTCTATAACGCATGTAATCCTCAATCCGTATGTTTTCAACTGGTTCTTATGTAAGTCAACAATTTGCAAATTCTTTTTGTACCGTCAGTCCTTATGTTTGAAACTGGGTCCTATGTAAAGCGCTCTGACACCTTCGGGTAAAGTTCGCGCTATATAAAATCGCATAAATAAATAAATAAATAAATAAAACGTGAAGGGGCCCCCTCCGGGCTCAATCTAGAGCCCCCCAGCAGAAGTGCGGTGCTGACGGGGCCCACTGGAGGGTGAGGGGCCCCCCGCACCGCCGGGGCTGCAGGGGCCTGTGTTACGCCCCTGAACACATTGCAATGGATTGGAAATCTCCAGCTGCCCTAGTATTGGAACACTGGGTTGGACGCCTGAAAAAGTGGGCTACTGTGGAGCCAGCCACATTGTATTCAATATCTAGGCAACATGGGGGGGACACTGGGTATATCTGTCTGGGACATGTACTTTGCTAAGTTAAAAGCAAAGTCGGATGACAGGACACCCTGGTCATTGTCACAGTATCTGTCATCACACACACACAATGCCTGGTGATCTCTTGGTGTGGGGTGGTGGGGGTTGAAAGTAGATGGCGTATGTGTATGATGGCCTTTGTCGTCAATTGGCAAAGGTGATGTCAGTACGGAGGCAGGGGGCAGAAGGTGTAAATTACGTGCTGAGAGGGTTTGTGGTGGCTGGTAGTACTGCTGGAGTACCTCTAGGATGTTGCAACTGCCCGGTGGCACAGACAGTGATGCCCAGGGGGTATTCTGTTATTATTTTTTGTTGTCATACGGCTCATAATTAGCCTGCAAGACATAGTCGTTATACGCTTTGACTGATTGGCAAAACAAATGCATATGCCATGCAATTTTGTTTTTCGTCTGTGTGTGTTGTGATAGCAGGGGCTGTTGAACCCCACTGATGTACATATCGGTTGGCAATCATTGAAGACGAGTACTGTGCCTGTTAATTACAAAACTAATAAAGAGGTAATAAAAAAAGGTTCACTACCCTTTAGAGCCACAGCTGTGGACTTGGATTTTTCAGGATGTCTGATGAAAGGACACCATCACATCCACAGCTGCGAGTTAATTGATAGGTTATAATAATAGTGGTCTAAGTGGGTTATGTACTCTGCCTTTTAAAATGTGCCAAACATAATTATTGATAATTAAATAAGTGGGTTGTTTGCCCAGCTCAGGGACACGTAGAAACTCTGTATTTTTATATGGGTAGAAGGACATATACATTTGTCACCGCACCTGATGGCTCAATTTTGAGTTGAAAATTAAAGGCTGTGCTATAATTATCTCCATGCTAGGAGATATCATCCATAATGGTACCCTAAAAAGCTTTGATGCTCTCAAGGCTGAATTCTCATTACACCCATCTCAGTTCCTGAAGTACGCACAGCTTAGACATGCCTGGCTAGCGGAAAAGAGAGATGACTCCCCGCTGCAGGAATATGCACCACTAGAGGGGAGACTGCTCCAGGAATCTCTCACGACTAAAGCCGTCTCACTAACATACAGGACCCTGAATAATAACTCTCCAGATAGACTTGGCAAGTTGCGGTTGACTTGGGAAGGTAACCTGGGCGCGCTAGAAAATGTAGACTGGGAGGCTGCTCTAATGAACCCCAGGGAGGTGGTGATCAAATAACGACTTCGCCTCATACAATATAAAATACTGCATAGAATATACTATTACCGAGATCGACTACATGGAATTGGACAAGCAGAGGACCCTAGATGCCACAGATGTGGACACGGAGTCATATCATCTGGGAGTACGTCCAGATACAGACCTACTGGGCAAAGATAACACGGGAACTAGGTTAGATACTAGATGCCACGGTACCCCTAGATCCCAAACTTATACTATTGGGTATTTCATATGATGTCGATCTAGGCAGACCTCGTTTAATCTTCCTTGGAGTGACACTGGTAGTAGCTAAAAGCCGTGGCGAGGAAATGGGGAGCGTTAGATTTACCACTACTGCGAGAATGGAGGGCAGGGATGGATATGTATATGGCTGCCGAAAGGGTCACCTACAAGGCGAGGGGCTGCCCCAAAAAAATTCATAAGGTGTGGGGCAAATGGAGGAGCTACTATGGTCTCTACGCAATGGTGGGAGATACTCAACCGGACCCTACTGGACAAGTCCCTCCAGATACTTCAATAGCCTGAGAAAACCCTGGCGACCTAGCGGAGGGAGTGGCTCAAAGTAACTGTTTTCAATTTATAGTTACTGCATGTCTGTGCTGCAAAAGGATATGTAAGATATATGAAGATGAATTGTTTTGTATAATGACTAATAACATCGAAGGCTGTATGATTGTAACCAAAGTTAATTATGTTATGTTTGTTTTAGAAAATGACAATAAAAATATTTATTAAATTGGGAACACTTCCCTTGAGCTGCATGCCTTATCCTGGACCTCGAAAAGGCCTTTGATTCACTGCTATGGTCTTATCTCTTCGCGGTGCTCCGTAAAGTGGGCGTTGGCCCGACCCTGCTGGCTTACACGCAACTTCTCTACAGGGGCCTTACCACCAGGGTGAGAGTAGGGAAATACTTCTCAAATCCGATTCCAGTGGTGCGTGGGACGGGACAGGGTTGCCCCCTGTCCCCCCTCCTCTTTGCCCTGGCGGTGGAACCATTGGCCACTAAGTTAAGGCAAGGGGGGAGGCCTGGGGGATTCCAATTGCAGACACGGTACATAGGGTGTCGTTATATGCTGATGACCTCCTGATATATGTGAAGGACATTACAAGTGATCTAACGCCTATCTGGGAAATATTGCAAAGCTTCGTGGAAGTCTCAGGGCTTAAAGTCAACTGGACGAAATCGACTGTATTTCCCTTGGCCCCCCACCTAGCCCCGTTGGAAGTGCGGATAGGACCCCAAATCATTGGATGGAGTGCAGAGGCGCCTCGATATCTAGGGGTACGATTATACCATTCACCTGAGAACCTGTACGAGGGAAACCACCGCAAAACGTTGGCGGGGTTACGTGCGGCAGTTTCCTTCTGGAAGACCTTACCCTTGGCCCCCATAGGGAGAGTGGCCCTAGCAAAGATGATAATCGTTTCCCGACTGTTGTACTCCTTCGCAAATCTTCCAGTGATACCGCCCGCTCCTTTTTTCACGAATTGGAAACACTACTTACCACCTTGATATGGGGTGGTGGCAGGCATAGAGTAGCCCTTCATTCTCTATACTTACCCACCACGCAGGGAGGCTTGGGGGCCCCTTCCTTTGAAGCCTATTTCCTGGCAGTGCAGCTGCAATGGTTGTCCCATTGGACAGCAGGCAGGTATACAGAGGAAACATGCACGGTAGAGTACCGCTCCCGGCTATCCAGAGGCTGTTGATGCCGGGCACTAAGCTGTTGCGTACACACCCCCTACAGGTTTTCATCGCCCGCAAGTGCATGATGCGCATACACCGCATGTCTAAGGGTCGGCCTCTTTATTCCCCGCTGCTCCCGTTAGTCGGTTTCCCCCGCTCCGGGAGCACTATTATACCGCGGGAACCCTCCGGGTTTGGACGGACTTCAAAAACATATGCCCAAATGATGGACAATTATGATCTCCCTCCGGGCCAATTATTGGTGCATAGGCGTTTAATAGACAGTGCTAGTCAATATTGGAACCTCACAGAGGGTGAACCGTCGACACATCCGGTTCTACATACAATCCTACGCATGGGAGTGGGCAGACACTTAGTCACATGGCACTACAAGGCGATAAAAGAACTGATCACATCCCCACTACACACCCTGCATCAGAAATGGGAGGATGAGATCGTAAAAGAGTACTCCATGACAAGGAGTGGGAAAAGGCTTTAGAATACCCCCAAAAAGGTTTCCAGAAATGCGCGATTTAAAAACCTACAATTCAATATCCTCCATCATGCATATTTAACGCCACATCGACTTCACTGATTTTTCCCGGATACCCATTTCGTCTGTCCACGCTGTTCTACCCCTGAGGTGAATTCTGAACACATGTTCTGGGATTGTTCCATAATCCAATCTTTTTGGGGGAGGGTCCATCAGGTGCTGGAGGTGACGGTACACCTCACGAATATTGACACATGGGAGGCATGTGCACTGGGGGTCTTCCCAGGTGCAGTGTAGATTTGCGTCCCTGGCCATATTACTGGCGAAGCGGGGAATAGCCATGCACTGGAGGGCTCGGGCAGGGCCCCCGGAAGCGGCCTGGACTGGTGCCGTTAAAAAATGGGGGGCGGCAGAAGAGGAGGCAATACGGGATGAGGAAGTGAGGGGGATCGGTAAGCATCCCATCTCCATGGAATGGGCACAGCTCATGTTCCAATTCACACAGGAAACAGCGCAAACTCACTCCCCTGAAGCAACTCAATCTCAGTCCCTCACCCCACCCCTGCCTTCATGCACACAAGACAATGCAGGCGCGGTATAGCTGGAAGCCGACTTTCCACTGTGATCGCCCCAGGCAGGGACCCGAACTCAAAGTGTAGAAGATAGTGCCCATAGGATGTCACGCGCCCTGATCAGCCGATGTCATAGTTACCTCACATAAGGCATGAAAACAACCCACGTAATAGACGATTGCTACACCATAGAGCACGACCCCACTGACTTCCCCTCAATCCCCTATCCTTCCCCCAGTTAATGGTTATGTTTACTCCTCAGCCACGTCAGGCAGAGGTTCTTAAGTATTGGGAACTCAGACAAGACTACTACTGCATTTGCTCCTGCACCAAACACCGGTAGTCACCAGACGCAGATCAGTACATCCTCCTACACGCTAGAATATTAGAGACGCAGTATCCCTGACATTATGCTCTTCTGAGTTGGAACTCTATGTTATATGGTAGAATGGAGATGTTACACAATGTTGATATGGACTCCAGGATGTATTCTTGTTTGTTTTTTTCTCATATATGCATTCCCATGAAATGTTTGCCAAAGTAACATGAAAAATCTCAATAAAATAAATTTAAAAAAAATATATATATATATATTTATTGAAAAAAAGAAAAGAAAATCAAAGGCTGAGTAGCAGTATTTGAACTTATGAAGCCACAGATTGTGAGAACATCTTGGCAGCTAGTGCATTATCCCACTATATCATCTTATTGGTTAAGGACCAATGGGTTACAGAAGCTCTACAATCCAATTTTATCTGATCTGTGTGTCATAAAGAAAGAATTTGTTGGGAGAGGAGAGAATAAATGCACAGTTTCCTCTAGGCAGGACAGTGGCAGTACTACATGCCAGTGCTGCCAATACTGCTCTTTGTATAACAGGAATAGGCACTGCTCCTGCCAATGGGGTATATGTGTTGTGTTGGTAAAACTTGGAATTCTTTTCAATTTAGAAATGTCAAAACTTTAGGCTTGGAAGTGTTTTCTTTATATATGGATAGGTAAACAGCAGGAAAAAAATAAAACACAACACTACTAAGATATGAATTGATTATATGCATATTTTCAATTGCTTTTCTTGGGATGGCAAAATCCTTTCAGATTGTTTCTGCATATGCAGGGTCACTGTAATTATCTGGCAAGGGAGAACTAAATTGTGCAGGAGGGTATACTAAATTATGCAACAAGAAAAGGCAAATCATGTGGCCTAGTCTGGCATATTTTGAAGCAGCATTCCCAATTTTCACACGTTAACACTGTATGGGCAAAAGTTTAACCTCATTACTATAAATTTAACAGTAATACAGCAATCCACAAAAGAGAAGTGACCTGCGTCGTTCATGATAAAAGGCCTGCCACGGCGCAGCAATAAATGTGGTAGTGTTTTAGTAACTTTTGATCTGTATGATTGAAACATTTCTTTGTTAAAATCTACAAATTATGTAGAAGATGATGGAATATTTGGCAAGTGTGGCCAATCCAAAATTATGTGGAAACCATTACATCCGCAGAATCACAAAATCCCAGAGGCTCTGCCCATATGCCATCTCTTATGTACCGTGTAATGAGAGCTTCTGTGCCTACAGATTTGTCACAGGTACCCCTGCTTCTTGTGTGTATGTTAACAGCCACTATTTACACAGACGTCACACCTGTCTGGAGACGCGGCACTTCGAATAGCCCACCCCATTGGTGTTTGTCATGGAAGTTAAACAATTAGACTCAGAAAGCGAAATTGCAGGCCCACGTGAATCATTAAGAAAATATATATATATATATATATATATATATATATATATTACACACACTCCTGGTCACGCTTCTTTTTCGAATAAACCAGAGTCGGAGCCCAATTACCACACGGTGCTGTCAGTTTATTTGGCAGAGCAAACCCAACGCGTTTCGAGATCCACCGATCTCTTGCTCACGGGTGGGGCTATGCAGGCACTGACGGTCATTTAAAGGTACATAGTGTTTACACATTGTGCACGTTTTCATAAACATAAAAAAAACACCATTGTGAGCTAAGTCTGTCCACAGTAAACATTGCTTCATGTAAACATTTGTGACACTTCCAAATAAGAATGGGAATTAGTTATTGAGCCATATTCTTGATATTCAAGGTAAAAGACCAATGATAGTCCTTAATATACAGACACATTCTTGATGCTGTCTGTTTGACTTGCGCCCTTACGCCGGCCATAATATGCGGTATCGTGTTAAAATCACACAGTATCCGGATTCATTGTTTATATATCATATTGCCCCAGTGGGCAAAGGTCCATCATAATTATCAGACTTGACTTCCAATCATGCCCATGTGGGCGATGGTATCTCCCAAAACCTATAATGGAAAAAAAAAAGAGAAACAAGACTATAGCTGTTGGATATTTACATATGAAGATCAGTGCAAAACATCTGTTTTTAAAAACTATTAAAATTTAAACTTTCAGATACCAAAAAAGCAGCAGCCTATTCAACATCAGAGAAAAACCCATATTCTATGTTTGGAGGTGAATGGCTAACTCTTCACCCAAGTTGTGCCCCATGGGCTGCAAGGTATTGTACATTATACTGTACTTTGATTCGAGTTTCCGTAACTCTAGCCACCTGTTACCTCCCCTTTCATTAAGATCAACGCTGTCCAAAACACAAAATTTCATCAAATTGGGATTTTTGTTATGTAACAGCGAAAAATGCCTCGCTACAGGATATTGCTGATTCTCATTTCGTATTGCTCTTTGATGTTCCAAAATTCTCAATTTTGCCTGTTTCGTAGTGCAGCCTATATAAAACTTCTTGCAAGGACACTCAAGAGCGTAAACCACATATTGCGTTGTACAACTGAGATGCTTGGTAATTTTATGAGCACTTCTGTCTTTAGACAATTCAATTGATTTCCGAGTACAACTATATTTACAGGCTTTACATTTGTAACATGGAAAAAAACCTTGAATAGAATTGGTTTTCTCACTCTCTTTTATCAGTGTACTACTTAAAGTGTCCTTCAGAGATTTGGCTTTCCTGTAAGTCAGTGAAGGAATCTCATGGATTGCCTCTTTGACATCATTATCCAATTTCAAAGTTTCCCAATATTTAGTTAGGCACTTACGCAGTTTCCATGATTGACTGTTATAGGTCGTGATAAAACGTACCTTATCATCTTGCTTACGTTCCTTTGGGATTAATAGATCTTTCCTGTCCATAGCATTGACCTTACTTAGTGCCTGCTGTATTATTTTTTCACTGTACCCCCTCTCAGAGAATCGCTGCATCATAAGTTTACTTTCATCATGGAAACCCTCTGCAGAACTACAGTTTCTTTTGGCCCTTATTAGTTCACCCAAGGGAATACTGCGTATAAGGCTTTGGGGATGACTACTCCCTGCATGTAGCAGGCTATTTCCAGCAGTCAATTTGCGAAATAAGGTACTAGTGAGTTTTCCATCCTTGACTGCTAGTTTGATGTCCAAGAATTCCAGTTGGTCTTTACTGATTACACTGGTGAATTTTAGATTGAAAGAGTTGTGATTCAAAATGGCTTCAAATTCGTGTATTTGGTCCAAGGTACCATCCCAAACACAGAAGATGTCATCTATGTACCTTTTCCAAAGGATGACGTGGGCACTATAGTGGGAGATCTTCTTCACCACTAGTTCCTCCCACCAGCCCAGATATAAACAAGCCAGGCTGGGGGAAAAACAAGTGCCCATCGCCACCCCCCGGATCTGTTTAAACATGGATTTGTTGAAAATGAAATAGTTGTTGTTCATACACTCCCAAATCATGTCGAGTAACATGTGGGTGTGTGATAGAAGGGAAATCGATCTGTTTCTGAGATAGAATTTGCATGCTTCTACCCCTAGCTCCTGTGGAATGCTGGTATATAAACTGGCCACATCAAAGCTAACCAGCCAATATTGGGGACTCCACACCACATCATTGATGATACCTAAAAAATCAGATGAGTCCCTAACATATGAGGGTAATTCACTCACATAAGGCTGCAAAAAATGGTCCACATATCTACTTGTTTTCTCATACAAACTACCCACCGACGACACAATAGGTCTGCCGGGGGGGGTCTGTAAGTTCTTGTGTAACTTAGGGAGGAAATATAGCGCCGGTATCTTTGGATATTTTACGTGGAGGTAATTAAACTCATCCTCCTCAAGTATACCTCTGGCTTTCCAGTCACACAATTTGTCAGCATAAGTACCCTTGGATGCATTATAGTCCTCTCTGGTTGCTTTCGTGTAACTCTGTGTATCAGATAATTGCATCAAACCTTCTTTCAGGTACATGTCAATAGGCCATACCACCACATTTCCACCCTTGTCACTATTCCTGATCACCACATCCACCCAACTTTCCATTTCCTTAAGGGCAAGAAACTGTTTTTTGTTTAGATTCCAGTTAGTTTTAGGCTTCATTCTGTCCATCCGTCTCATTTCATGTATCACTCCACGTTCAAAGCTATCAATATAACTATTCGTGATTTGAGGAACAAACACTGATTTTGGTTTAAAACCACTGCCACTAGTCATGTGAATTGTATCCTCCGTGTCAATCAAGTTAAGTACAGCATTGTCATATACATCATCACAGCCTGCCAGTAATTGCACAGATTGTAGTAGTTCTGCGTCATTGATATTTAAAGTACTTAATTTCTCAGTCATTGGATCTTTTCTGAGTCGCGGTTTATTGGCAAACCACTTTCGCAGTTTAAGTTTCCGTGTGAAACAAAAAAGATCAATGCGAGCACTGGTGAAATTGAAGGTGGAAGTTGGACAGAATGAAAGCCCTCTGGAAAGTACTTCAATTTGTACAGGTGTTAAAGTGCGCTTAGAAAGATTTACCACTGTCATGGAGCTTATATTTTCGCCGCTTTGCCTCTGGTTACCACTCCTGTTGTACTTGGCGCCGCTTCGGATGACCTGTTGCCTCTTCCGCGCCCTCCTCTGCCGCCTCTTCCACGCCCTTTTGTTGGAGTGCCTGTCTGGCGTTCCTTGGTCATTAGGGCTACTTCCTTTAAAATAAGTTCTTTTACTGGAATTTGTTCTACTGGATCAGAAACATCACTTTCAATTGATCCAGTATCTTCTTCCACAGTTACATTATCACTAGGAATAGTTGTATCAGGATTTGGCACCATTGCCTTTTTACCGGGTGTAGCATGACTTTTAGTAGTAGATTTCTTAGCGGCATCCCTGATTACCTCATACCGCTTTGCAAATGTCAAAATTTGGCCCTTGCTGTAATCTACCTCGTCACGGTAAAATTTGCGTTGTTTCTTTTCTTTGATTTCATCCTCAATTTTATCCAGGCGTTTCTGCATTTTCTCCATTTCAGCAGAAAACTCAATATCAGTGTACTTCGCTTTCAGTTTCTCAATTATTCCCTCATTCTCTGTGTTAATTTTGGCACACTCCTTCTCAGCATTCTTGACGAGCATTTTCAACATATTAATCGAACAAATATGGTTATTTTCCATCCAGTCACTGATTAACTCGGGGTCTGGATCTTGAAATGTGGGTATAATGAAGATCCGCAGGCCACGCGGTATTCTGTTGCACTCTAGGTATTTTGTTAAGGCAGCCGCCTCCCACCAGCGCGACTGCTCGCGTTTTAAATTTTTCCATAGTGTATCCCAAAGCATTTTTGCTTCATTCACATGCTTACCGGGTGGCTGAGTCGTTTCCCCTCGACCGGTTTCCTTTGATGTGAACAGTTTAGCTGCTGCTTCTGCCCTTCTACTGTTCCTTGATTCCGCCATTCCGTTTGACACAACAAACCAGCCGGTATGTTGTTGCTGCACCGTGTTTTCCGTATAGCGCTGACTACTGGCTGTCACTGTTACCCAATCCAGGGCGGGAAATCGTTATTCAAACTGTGCTGTCACTCCGACCAGATAACACCCTGTCGGATATCCGTTTAAGCTTTTGCAAATTCAAAGCTTCACGTCTGTTTTCCCAATGCGATTCCTCAGTTCAAGTGCAGCCATAAATCAGGCGGGCAAAAGCAATTACTTCAAAATTGCACACACAGAGTTTAGCGTGCTTAAGCCTCTTTGACGGCGGGCTCACGACGGGGTACGCCAGCCCCTAATATTACACACACTCCTGGTCACGCTTCTTTTTCGAATAAACCAGAGTCGGCAAAGATCCATCATAATTATCAGACTTGACTTCCAATCAGTCAAGTCTGATAATTATGATGGACCTTTGCCCACTGGGGCAATATGATATATAAACAATGAATCCGGATACTGTGTGATTTTAACACGATACCGCATATTATGGCCGGCGTAAGGGCGCAAGTCAAACAGACAGCATCAAGAATGTGTCTGTATATTAAGGACTATCATTGGTCTTTTACCTTGAATATCAAGAATATGGCTCAATAACTAATTCCCATTCTTATTTGGAAGTGTCACAAATGTTTACATGAAGCAATGTTTACTGTGGACAGACTTAGCTCACAATGGTGTTTTTTTTATGTTTATGAAAACGTGCACAATGTGTAAACACTATGTACCTTTAAATGACCGTCAGTGCCTGCATAGCCCCACCCGTGAGCAAGAGATCGGTGGATCTCGAAACGCGTTGGGTTTGCTCTGCCAAATAAACTGACAGCACCGTGTGGTAATTGGGCTCCGACTCTGGTTTATTCGAAAAAGAAGCGTGACCAGGAGTGTGTGTAATATTAGGGGCTGGCGTACCCCGTCGTGAGCCCGCGGTCAAAGAGGCTTAAGCACGCTAAACTCTGTGTGTGCAATTTTGAAGTAATTGCTTTTGCCCGCCTGATTTATGGCTGCACTTGAACTGAGGAATCGCATTGGGAAAACAGACGTGAAGCTTTGAATTTGCAAAAGCTTAAACGGATATCCGACAGGGTGTTATCTGGTCGGAGTGACAGCACAGTTTGAATAACGATTTCCCGCCCTGGATTGGGTAACAGTGACAGCCAGTAGTCAGCGCTATACGGAAAACACGGTGCAGCAACAACATACCGGCTGGTTTGTTGTGTCAAACGGAATGGCGGAATCAAGGAACAGTAGAAGGGCAGAAGCAGCAGCTAAACTGTTCACATCAAAGGAAACCGGTCGAGGGGAAACGACTCAGCCACCCGGTAAGCATGTGAATGAAGCAAAAATGCTTTGGGATACACTATGGAAAAATTTAAAACGCGAGCAGTCGCGCTGGTGGGAGGCGGCTGCCTTAACAAAATACCTAGAGTGCAACAGAATACCGCGTGGCCTGCGGATCTTCATTATACCCACATTTCAAGATCCAGACCCCGAGTTAATCAGTGACTGGATGGAAAATAACCATATTTGTTCGATTAATATGTTGAAAATGCTCGTCAAGAATGCTGAGAAGGAGTGTGCCAAAATTAACACAGAGAATGAGGGAATAATTGAGAAACTGAAAGCGAAGTACACTGATATTGAGTTTTCTGCTGAAATGGAGAAAATGCAGAAACGCCTGGATAAAATTGAGGATGAAATCAAAGAAAAGAAACAACGCAAATTTTACCGTGACGAGGTAGATTACAGCAAGGGCCAAATTTTGACATTTGCAAAGCGGTATGAGGTAATCAGGGATGCCGCTAAGAAATCTACTACTAAAAGTCATGCTACACCCGGTAAAAAGGCAATGGTGCCAAATCCTGATACAACTATTCCTAGTGATAATGTAACTGTGGAAGAAGATACTGGATCAATTGAAAGTGATGTTTCTGATCCAGTAGAACAAATTCCAGTAAAAGAACTTATTTTAAAGGAAGTAGCCCTAATGACCAAGGAACGCCAGACAGGCACTCCAACAAAAGGGCGTGGAAGAGGCGGCAGAGGAGGGCGCGGAAGAGGCAACAGGTCATCCGAAGCGGCGCCAAGTACAACAGGAGTGGTAACCAGAGGCAAAGCGGCGAAAATATAAGCTCCATGACAGTGGTAAATCTTTCTAAGCGCACTTTAACACCTGTACAAATTGAAGTACTTTCCAGAGGGCTTTCATTCTGTCCAACTTCCACCTTCAATTTCACCAGTGCTCGCATTGATCTTTTTTGTTTCACACGGAAACTTAAACTGCGAAAGTGGTTTGCCAATAAACCGCGACTCAGAAAAGATCCAATGACTGAGAAATTAAGTACTTTAAATATCAATGACGCAGAACTACTACAATCTGTGCAATTACTGGCAGGCTGTGATGATGTATATGACAATGCTGTACTTAACTTGATTGACACGGAGGATACAATTCACATGACTAGTGGCAGTGGTTTTAAACCAAAATCAGTGTTTGTTCCTCAAATCACGAATAGTTATATTGATAGCTTTGAACGTGGAGTGATACATGAAATGAGACGGATGGACAGAATGAAGCCTAAAACTAACTGGAATCTAAACAAAAAACAGTTTCTTGCCCTTAAGGAAATGGAAAGTTGGGTGGATGTGGTGATCAGGAATAGTGACAAGGGTGGAAATGTGGTGGTATGGCCTATTGACATGTACCTGAAAGAAGGTTTGATGCAATTATCTGATACACAGAGTTACACGAAAGCAACCAGAGAGGACTATAATGCATCCAAGGGTACTTATGCTGACAAATTGTGTGACTGGAAAGCCAGAGGTATACTTGAGGAGGATGAGTTTAATTACCTCCACGTAAAATATCCAAAGATACCGGCGCTATATTTCCTCCCTAAGTTACACAAGAACTTACAGACCCCCCCCGGCAGACCTATTGTGTCGTCGGTGGGTAGTTTGTATGAGAAAACAAGTAGATATGTGGACCATTTTTTGCAGCCTTATGTGAGTGAATTACCCTCATATGTTAGGGACTCATCTGATTTTTTAGGTATCATCAATGATGTGGTGTGGAGTCCCCAATATTGGCTGGTTAGCTTTGATGTGGCCAGTTTATATACCAGCATTCCACAGGAGCTAGGGGTAGAAGCATGCAAATTCTATCTCAGAAACAGATCGATTTCCCTTCTATCACACACCCACATGTTACTCGACATGATTTGGGAGTGTATGAACAACAACTATTTCATTTTCAACAAATCCATGTTTAAACAGATCCGGGGGGTGGCGATGGGCACTTGTTTTTCCCCCAGCCTGGCTTGTTTATATCTGGGCTGGTGGGAGGAACTAGTGGTGAAGAAGATCTCCCACTATAGTGCCCACGTCATCCTTTGGAAAAGGTACATAGATGACATCTTCTGTGTTTGGGATGGTACCTTGGACCAAATACACGAATTTGAAGCCATTTTGAATCACAACTCTTTCAATCTAAAATTCACCAGTGTAATCAGTAAAGACCAACTGGAATTCTTGGACATCAAACTAGCAGTCAAGGATGGAAAACTCACTAGTACCTTATTTCGCAAATTGACTGCTGGAAATAGCCTGCTACATGCAGGGAGTAGTCATCCCCAAAGCCTTATACGCAGTATTCCCTTGGGTGAACTAATAAGGGCCAAAAGAAACTGTAGTTCTGCAGAGGGTTTCCATGATGAAAGTAAACTTATGATGCAGCGATTCTCTGAGAGGGGGTACAGTGAAAAAATAATACAGCAGGCACTAAGTAAGGTCAATGCTATGGACAGGAAAGATCTATTAATCCCAAAGGAACGTAAGCAAGATGATAAGGTACGTTTTATCACGACCTATAACAGTCAATCATGGAAACTGCGTAAGTGCCTAACTAAATATTGGGAAACTTTGAAATTGGATAATGATGTCAAAGAGGCAATCCATGAGATTCCTTCACTGACTTACAGGAAAGCCAAATCTCTGAAGGACACTTTAAGTAGTACACTGATAAAAGAGAGTGAGAAAACCAATTCTATTCAAGGTTTTTTTCCATGTTACAAATGTAAAGCCTGTAAATATAGTTGTACTCGGAAATCAATTGAATTGTCTAAAGACAGAAGTGCTCATAAAATTACCAAGCATCTCAGTTGTACAACGCAATATGTGGTTTACGCTCTTGAGTGTCCTTGCAAGAAGTTTTATATAGGCTGCACTACGAAACAGGCAAAATTGAGAATTTTGGAACATCAAAGAGCAATACGAAATGAGAATCAGCAATATCCTGTAGCGAGGCATTTTTCGCTGTTACATAACAAAAATCCCAATTTGATGAAATTTTGTGTTTTGGACAGCGTTGATCTTAATGAAAGGGGAGGTAACAGGTGGCTAGAGTTACGGAAACTCGAATCAAAGTACATTATAATGTACAATACCTTGCAGCCCATGGGGCACAACTTGGGTGAAGAGTTAGCCATTCACCTCCAAACATAGAATATGGGTTTTTCTCTGATGTTGAATAGGCTGCTGCTTTTTTGGTATCTGAAAGTTTAAATTTTAATAGTTTTTAAAAACAGATGTTTTGCACTGATCTTCATATGTAAATATCCAACAGCTATAGTCTTGTTTCTCTTTTTTTTTTCCATTATAGGTTTTGGGAGATACCATCGCCCACATGGGCATGATTGGAAGTCAAGTCTGATAATTATGATGGACCTTTGCCCACTGGGGCAATATGATATATAAACAATGAATCCGGATACTGTGTGATTTTAACACGATACCGCATATTATGGCCGGCGTAAGGGCGCAAGTCAAACAGACAGCATCAAGAATGTGTCTGTATATTAAGGACTATCATTGGTCTTTTACCTTGAATATCAAGAATATGGCTCAATAACTAATTCCCATTCTTATTTGGAAGTGTCACAAATGTTTACATGAAGCAATGTTTACTGTGGACAGACTTAGCTCACAATGGTGTTTTTTTTATGTTTATGAAAACGTGCACAATGTGTAAACACTATGTACCTTTAAATGACCGTCAGTGCCTGCATAGCCCCACCCGTGAGCAAGAGATCGGTGGATCTCGAAACGCGTTGGGTTTGCTCTGCCAAATAAACTGACAGCACCGTGTGGTAATTGGGCTCCGACTCTGGTTTATTCGAAAAAGAAGCATGACCAGGAGTGTGTGTAATATTAGGGGCTGGCGTACCCCGTCGTGAGCCCGCCGTCAAAGAGGCTTAAGCACGCTAAACTCTGTGTGTGCAATATATATATATATATATATATATGTATATATATATCCGCTCAACAGTCCCTCCCCGCAATTTCGGGAATTAGGTAGCAGCACTCCGGGGTAAATTCACAGTTTAGGTTTTAGGTGACTGTTGAGCGGATATTATGGTCGGGTGCACCCCCGACGAGCAGGCACCAGCCCAGGAGTGCGTCTGGCAGGTGTAAGTGGAGCTTTTATATATATATATATATATATATATATATTTTTTTTTTTTTTTTTTTTTCGAGCAGAAATGAGAAGTGTCCTAGTGGGGAGGAAGGACCTACTTATTGATAAGGCCAAATCCACAGATTCAAAGATCCGATTAATCACTGACTATTCAGAAAAATCTCCAGAAATCTTCAATATAATGCGGAAGAATTGGAGGATTTTGAAATCAGACCCCATAATCGGAAAATCTATATCCGACTATCCCCTCATTACATACAGGAAGGGGAATTCCTTTAAAGATTTTCTGGTGAATAGCCACTATGAGAAGAAGAAAAAGAGGAAAATCACTGCTTCAGGCTTCTTTCCTTGCATGAAGTGCAAGGCCTGTAGAAATTCGAAAAAAGTCAAGGAATACTCAATTCCAGGCAAGAAAACAAAAAGCAAGATCACGAAATTGCTTAATTGTAATTCTGACTATACAGTGTACTGCTTGATGTGTCCCTGTGGACAAAAATATATAGGGAGCACAGTAAAACCTACCAAATTGAGGGTCCTTGAACACATGAGGGCGATTACCACAAAAGACCCTAGCTACCCCGTAGCTCGCCATTTCGAGCAGAAACACAATAGCAACAGTAATCTACTAACATATTTCATTTTGGATCAGTTAGTCAGAACAGAGAGGGGGGGCAACTGGGTGAAAAAGTTGAGAACTCTGGAATCGAGATTCATCATCCAGTTACAGACAAAGGCCCCGGGTGGGATGAATAATGAGGAAGAGATGTGGACACACATATGATCATCCCACCTGACTGTGTTTTGTTTTCTTAGAAACCTGGAACAAGAAACATATGTGCATATTCAGAAATATTTGCCTCTTTTTCCCTATACTGTGAATTTATAACGAAAGTAAGAGAAATGAATTGGAATAACGTTTTGCCCATTCAGGGCGTGATAACGTATAGGAAGATTGACTGTATATATATTACTTTAACTGTGAACCTTTCTTGAGGACTCATGAATGGAGTGGAATGAGTCGCAAGTTTGAAGGCACTATAGGCGCCAATATACGAGATTGTACAATAATGTACATTATAAAGCACTGGGTAATCTTAAATGATTGAATTTGTAAATAATTTGAGTATAATTCTCAATTAACCCAAGTATTAGTGTTATATACTTGTATTTAATGCAGCGTGAATATTGATTTATATTATGTTTTGACCATTATAAGATGGCTGCCGTGTAATCACATTGCAAATGATATGTGCCTTCTTTTATGTTGTCGATTGGGAACACGTGACAGATGGTCACCATGTTTGTGTTTAAATAATGTCGAAAAACAAACGCCAGCTTACACTGACGAAGGCGACAACGCCGAAACGCGTTTGTAAGCTGACTTTATCTGCAGAGAAATATCTTTAATAAATTACTTGGCAAACCCACGATGTACTGGCTTTGAGTGCTCTCATACTGTGGAAAACCCCGAGGATTGGGAGATTCCGGTGGTCGTAATATATATATATATATATATATATGTTTTTTCTACCTGTAAATGGGCCTTGAGAGGGTCAGGGGGCTACCTTGGGACTAGAGCCTGGCCCCCGCTAGAACTGGGCCTGGCGAGTGGTAGGACTTAGTGCCTCTGATGGGCTACTTAACAGAATGCATGCACCTTAGACACAGAACAATCATATTGCACATGCTCACTGTCTCGTGGGCCTTTGTCTTACAAGCCCATACTGCAAATCATGCTTCATCCAGTCGGCCATCCATGTTGCTTGCTAGCTCACATAACACAAAGCACATGAAACACCATTTTTAGTTAAGTAGCATCAGCAATGTCTTTATTATTTTTACAGTAATCAGTACACTTGATACAATACAACTCCACTGCAGTTTGTGGCATGGGCACTCGCAAACATTTCCCAGGGGCCGCAAAGTACTGTCTGTGGCATGCCCGAGGGCCGCACCGATGCCAACAATGGGAGGATTGGGGTGATGAAAGGTGAGCGTAGGGGGACGCGAAGCAGATGCATTGTGTGTACAACAAACCGAGCCTTCACATGACTTCTGTCTGCCACCTATGCTCTATTCTCATCCATTAAGAATTCAAGTTAAGCATTACCTTATAATGTAAAACATGAGAGGGAAAGAGATACTTAGCTGGTGGTTGAATTGCAAAATGTGAAACCAGAAAACCTGAAATCAGTCCTGGCTTCCCCACTTGATGCAATTGTGTGATCCTAGGCAATTTGTTAATTTTACTTTGCCTCTTATTTCTTCATTAACACATATGGGAGCCCCTTACAATACATGAGTTCAGGAAAAGTATATTTACGGTACAAAACCTTCTCTTGGTTTATTTAATAAACTATAATGGTGTTCCAACTATATAACAACCAAGGGTACACACAAGGTGCACCTGACAAATTACTTCCATCTTGGTTCACTAAGTTTCCAAGATCATGTTTGAAAATGATCATTGCTAATAAATGCCTTTCAAAGCAGTGACAATCGGATTGACTAAGGTAATACTCTCCTGCATGGTAATAAAATACACTTGTTTAAAACTAAAGATGTGCCTAAATGTAAGTTGTCTAGGGCACTTTCTTTTCTTCCTTATGGTTACTTTAGCTAATGTGCAAAACGTGTGAATAAAGTATGCCCGTTTGTTTAGCGGCTTTCTAAATTTTCTTGCTCTGTTAAGTGAAAAGCAGCTCAGTGCTGCTGTTCACCAGCGGGCTGCAGGGCCGTACTTTGGGCATCCCTGATCTAGTAGATGCTGTGGACCCCAATTCGACCATCGGAGGAGCCCAACATAAGAGTTGGCCCCTATTAGAGCCCACAAACACAGGCCTTTAATAGGAACCAAAGGATTCAAGGTTTGTGTGGCAACTGGTGTGCCCACCTTCGATCATAGGGTAAAGAATTAGACCAAGTATCCATTCATATTTTGTTGCCCAGCCTAGTAGACATGAAACATACAGAGAATCAAACGCGTATGTCCTGAGTAAAGCCCACAGGACCTCAAGAGAGCACAGATAAGGGCTGAAACACGTAGACCAAAAATGATTGAAATATTACCCTCTCATTTTTAACCATACGACATGGGGACGTCAATACATTTTTGTCCGACGTGAGGTATTTTAGCAGCTTCCATTATCAGTGCTAGAACAGATCTTCAAATAATCAAAGACAATCCAGAGAAGAGTTGCTAGCGTGGTAGAAGGAATGCATTTCCAACTCACTCAAAATTGTGTCTACAAATATTACAAAATGTTGACTGTACATATGGGAATACATTTTTTTCCGGCTTCCCTGTCCTCCCTGATTTATTTTGGGGCATTTTTGTTCTTCCGTTTGTTGTGTTCTCCATTCTTGAAGTATGTGTTTTGTTATGGCTGTAACTATCCACAAAAAGCAGACTTTCATAAGCTGTTGCACTAGTAATGTGTTGCAGAGCTGCCATTATTTGCACATTGGGTTGTGTAGTGCAGTGATGCTGCTCTTATATGTTGTTGATTGATCAGACCTGAGAGTTTTAATATTTTTGCTATCAGGCATGTATGGCTAAGTGCTAGGGAGGCAAAGTGAGCTAGAGAACGATGATGGATTCAACCCAGATCTGTGACTGGGGGTGAGTTTCTGAAAAGTTTCAGTGCTCTGTCCATCATCTCCTTGTGTTTGCTTTGTTCGCCCTAAGTTGGCAGGGTAAGCCCAGACATGGGTCCCTTGCTCACTTTGCCACTGGATTCAATCTAGCCTGGCTGATGAGGGCTGTTAGCCTGAAACCGGTCCCAGGATGCGTGTTTCCGGTCCATGGAAGACATAGCTTGGCAGTTCGGGCTGGACTTTTCCCATGAGGCACAGGGTCAAGACAGATTTGCATATAACTGTGTCTGGCATGGGGTGGCGAAGTGAGCTAAAGAATGATGATGATTCAACCCAGATCTGTGACTGGGGTGAGTGTCTGTAAAGCTTCAGCGCTCCGTCCATCATCTCCTTGTGTTTTCTAAGTGATGTTGCTCCCATACATCCCTGACTGATATATGCTGCAGTGCTGTTTTACTTATGTATTGATGGGGGATTTGTGTTTAATTGCTGGCACTCCTGTATTAAAAATTGATATATTCTGTAGCACTGCTGCTCTAATCTTAGTGAACTGTGCAGCATTAGTGCATCTATTGTGTACATGTAAACAGTGTGTGCTTCGGTTTTCATTTATTTATGTTTGTGAGATGTTGCAGCTGTTGTATTGCTCCTATGTAAGTGATGTGTTCCCCCTGGTTGCTACTCTTCTTTATGGAGTAGGGGTGCATGCAGCTATTTTGGTAACTGCTATTTTACATAGTCGAAACAGTGCCACTGCTCTTGAGTACAAACAAGGGATGCGAGCCTCAGGGGCTGGCATCCCTAAGGACTTGTGTCGAAGTTATTTGCCCTTACATATGTCCTGCATCACTGCTAAATATTTCTATAATTGGGATGTGCATCACACCGCTCCTTCTTTTAGGTATGAACAACATGAACATCGATTTAAGCAGGGTTCGCAGACGCACCTCCTGGGTATCCGTAAATGACGTCCATGATAGATAAGGGATGTGTTTCCCCATGTTTCTGATTCTCTATGGATCAGGAATTGGCATTGTAGGGCTGTTGCTCTTGCACATGGAAGAGGGATGTGCTCTGTAGTGCTACTGCTCTTATACATGTATGAGGTATGAATGCTGAGTGTTCCTGCTTTTATACATGTATGAGAGAAGTGTGATGAGTACTGCTGCTCTTGTACAGGGATGAGAGATGTGTCCTGTTGTACTGCTGCTCTTATGTATGAACAAGGGATGGATGTCACTCTGTTGTGTGATCATTAGTATACGAGGGATGTGTGTTGCACTACACAAGTAGAATACACAGACACAGATCATTTCAATGTAGTCTGTCACAAACAAATCAGGTTTAAATGCATAGAATGTTTTCCTTGAGAGCACAATACTAATTCCAATAAACAAAAAATCACCATTAACACTAACCGTTGTAGCATATCCACTCGCAGTAAAGTGCTTCAATGCTCTGTTGGGGTCGTAAGCACTATATAAATGCAATTATTATACAATAAAATGTGTTAACGTCACATCCTACCACTCGTGTGGATGAGGAATCTGTGTAGTGATATTTTTATGTATGAGCAGTTAGTTGTGGTTGGCTGAAAATCTGATCTGAGGCGTAGGTGAGTTTTGTGTGCTGGGTGCTGCTGTTGTTAAGTATAGCTGAGGTATGCATGTTTTTGTGGGAGGCGAACACCAATAATCTCTTGGTAAACGCAAACACCAATGTACAAATGTGTCTTGGATACATTTTGCGATTCTCATTGGGTTGCAAATAGACCTACCTCATTAATATTAATGAAGTAGGTCTCCGGAAGACAAATTGGGTCTTTGTACACTGAAAAATGCCTTTTTTCGTTCACAAACAGATGGATTCTGCGAATTGGGACATTTGCGAATGATAAAACGCTTTGTACATCTCGCTCTCAGAGTCTACCTTCCCTATAAACCTAAAAAAAATAGCAGAATAAATTCATAATTATGATAAACTGGAAACATTAAAAAATTGTGTTCTAGATTAAAATTAAGTGTAAAAGTTTTAATACAGAATTGTTAATTAAACATTACAGAGGAATGCAGAATTAGTCCTAAGACTCAGAATACAGAATCTTAAATCACAGCAGAATTCTAGTTAATTTATAAAAATCCCTCTAAATTCTAAGAAAGAAACTCATAAAAAGCACTCACCGCATTCTAGTGAGAGGGGAAAATCTTAAAATAATCGTACAGAGTCTTGGGAGGAAAATGAGAAGTAACCCCCAATCCTTCAAAACCAGGGGTTAAATGTACATTTTATGCATATTCATTCATAAAACTGCAAATTCAGCATGGTATGATCATAGTCGGGTCACGTTAGAAAATCAAAAACTACTTCGTAGTTTCAAAAGATTCTTCATGCGAACCCATTTTCCTTAAGTAGGGGAAATCTTCTGCTTGCTTCCTCAGCAACTGCACTCCAGAGATATAAAACGCAATATGAAATATTTTTAACAATGCCCCACAGAACCACGTCCATTTGCCTGCCTACATCAGAACTTTATACCGCAATCCTTCAAAAGGAAACGTATAGAATCCGATGGAATGTTTAATTCACAATACATGCTTATCTATTACTTCAACCTATTGACGTCACTGCTCTCCATGTTCAGCTGAGACTGTGGGGAGATAAAACCTGCAGCAGATCGCTGATTGCAAGCATGGGGGGTGGCGACCAGGAACAAGATAAGCAGCACACCAGACACTGCATTCATTTTAATTGAAGGGCGTCTTGTATTTAAATGTGGCAAAACTATACTACTTTACTAATCACACTTCTCAATGAGATATTCATATTGTTTCAAGTGCAAAATCATAATTTCATAAGTAATTGTCATATGCATCATTAAAATTACTAACTCGCACAAATATCTTGTCACCCAAAATTGCACATCTGAAAAATCTTTAGCACTGGGGTGCAGCTACTCTCATGTGTGTATGAGGGATGTGTGCCACAGTGCTGCTGTTTTTTTTATGTGTGGGTAAAGCATGTGCACTGCTGCTCTGATATGGTTGACGGATGTGTGCTGAATATTGTTGTTCTCACGTAAAGAGTAGGGATGTGTTCTGCAGTCTGTTGTGTGTATGAGGGATGTGTGCCACGGTGCTGCTTCTTCTTTTGTGTGTGGGTGATGCATGTGCACTGCTGCTCTGATATGGTTGACGGATGTGTGCTGAATATTGTTGTTCTCACGTAAAGAGTAGGGATGTGTTCTGCAGTCTGTTGTGTGTATGAGGGATGTGTGCCACGGTGCTGCTTCTTCTTTTGTGTGTGGGTGTTGCATGTGCACTGCTGCTCTGATGTGGTTGAGGGATGCGTGCTGAATGCCGTTGTTCTCAAGTAAAGAGGAGGCATGTGTTCTGCACTCTGTTGCTCTATTTGTAGCGCTCTAGTGGTCCGAGGGCCTCGGCTGAGCCCTGGAACCACAAGCACGCATTGTAGCACCTTCTGGCCAGGCGTGGCCAGAAGGCTATAAATAAAAGGTCGGAAGTCGCTCGGGACTTCCGCTCCGACCAATGCTCATGCTGTGTGGTGTCCAGTTATTCCTGCTCCCATAGTGCCCCCTTAACTGTTTCCCCGTTTTGAGATTCCTCGTTAATTGACCACCCCGACACTGGCGACGAGGATGGGATGTCAACAGCGATACCCCCGAGAAAGAAGAACCTCACCGGAACAGCTCACCGTGTGACCGCCGGCACCAGAACGGCCTGCGACGTGGCCGCCAAAGACCGGAGCCGGCTGAAGTCCCTGGAAGAGCCTGTGGTCTCGAAGGCCCAAGCCGGTAAGCAGCGTGAGCAAGAGCTGCATGGGGGACCGGCAAGCGCGGAGCCAAGAGATGCAGAAGAAAGCAGGCCCAGCGCCGGAGAGGCCCGATCGGCCGAAGGAGTGCACGCATGCGCAGTAGACGCGAGGCCAGCCCAGCGCCAGAGACGCGTGTGAAGGCCCCCACCAAGGCAGAATCACCGGCAGGGCTGAGGTAAGGCCCAGAAACACACGTGCGCGAGAGCCGCGCACAGAAAGGAAACTGAAAAGGAAAGGAAAAAATAAATAATAAGAAATAAGAACAATAAAGCAAACAAGCATTGGCACAGAAGACAAACCCAAACAAACATTGGCACAACCAATCACAGAAACAAACAAGCACTGGCACAACCAAGTGCTCACACAGGCATAGAGGCACCTTAAACAACAGAGCCAAGCAGAGGCAATAAACAAACACTAGCACCAACAAGCAAAGTTAGCAAAGAGACTCCACCACCACCATGTCAAATCCACCAAATGCAGTCGCCGGAGGGCAACAAGCAGGAACCCCACCAGTTGCGGTGGCAGGAGGACAACAACAAGCCCTGCCCCCAGCGGGACCACCCCCGGTGCAGCAAGCAGGACCTCAAGCACAGCTGTCAGCGCACTCGCAGATACAAGCACTACCACCTTTTAGTGAGCTCGTTGATCCAGCAACAGCGGCCCCGAGGTGGGCAGTATGGCTGGGGCGTTTGAATAACTACTTCGTAGCCACCAAAGAAAAAGACAACGAAGTCAAAC
Organism: Lissotriton helveticus; assembly: GCF_964261635.1. Lineage (NCBI taxonomy): Eukaryota > Metazoa > Chordata > Amphibia > Caudata > Salamandridae > Lissotriton > Lissotriton helveticus. The sequence continues at coordinate 135,862,020 of NC_136071.1, read as the reverse complement.
GATCACTATTATTACACTTTGGTGGCGAAGAAATCTACAAGCTTTTCGCTCGCTCTCCCGAATAAAGGAGGAGCAGATGATTATGATGCTGCGGTACGAGCACTGAATGCACACTTCGACCCACAGCTCAACCCACATTACGAGCGATTCAAATTCAGGCAATCAAGATAGAGAGAAGGAGAGACAATGGACGCCTTCCACGCACGATTGAGAGAGTTGATAAGCACATGCCCAGAAGATGATCAAATGAAGGAAGTCACCGCGCAGCTGATACAAGGATGTCGCAACAAACCTCTGAGGACGCTAATATTGCGTCAACCTCGCATCACGCTAGACGAAATACTACTTCTAGCGCGGTCGCATGAATTATCGGATGTCAGGTCCTCTGCAATGGAGGCCGCTCTAAACCCCAACGCAGACACAGGAGCAACAGTAAAGACCGAAAGAGTTGACGCCGTCCGCAACCCAGGCCGCAGTGGGCGTGGGCGATGGTCAACAAGAACCCCGCGATGATCACTATGTGGCTATTGCGGACGTGAAAACATGGCCCAGAGGGCTGCCCCGCTCGGGGAAAGACATGCTCAAAGTGTGGAGTGCCGAACCACTTCGCCAGCGTCTGCAGAGGAGGTTTCCGCGGAAGGACCCAGTCCGGGAAAAAGACGTTATCAGGAACCGTAAGGCAGCTAGCATTAGATGATGCCCAGTCACCCTGGTCAGCGAAGTCCCAGCATCGGCGATACGACCACCTAGACGACTCCTCGACTGAAGAGGATGATGAGTGCTACTTTGTATCCTTCACAAGTGACCTAAAGAGGCGGAGGAGGCCGCAACCCAAATGCCAAATCCAAATCGACGGGTCATTAGTAACAGGAGTAATAGACACAGGCGCCACCGTGAATGTGATGGGGAAACAGCACTACAAAGCACTCAATCCGAAACCACAACTAACTCCATCAAAAGTTCGGATATTGACGTATGGAAGCCAAGAACCGCTCCCCCTGCGTGGAAAGATGGTAGTACAAGTCAAGTCCGAAGAACGAGAAGTAACGACGACCTTCCACGTCGTGGACAAAGAAGCTGATCTCCTGGTCGGGAGTCACACAGCAGAAGACCTACACCTCATTGCATTTGCAAATGCAGTAAAGAGCCTACAAACTGAAGACATCTTGCAACTCTTCCCATCGCTCTTTGAAGGCCTAGGAACAATCAAGAGGCCACCCGTGAAACTCCATATTGACAAGGCTATCCAGCCAATCGCGCTAAGACACAGGAGAATTCCAATCCACCTGGGGGCAGCCGTAGAACAAGAACTCACCCAGTTGGAGAAACAAGGGGTCATTGAAAAAGTGACTGGCCCGACACCGTGGGTGTCACCTATGGTGATCGCGGAAAAGCCTCGACAACCCGGGAAGATAAGGATTTGCATTGACATGCGGATGCCCAACTATGCGATCAAAAGGGAAAGACACATTACACCGACAGTAGATGACATATTAACGGACCTTAACGGAGCCCAGTGGTTTTCAAAACTGTATCTGAACGCTGGCTACCACCAGCTGAGATTGGCAGAAGAGAGTAGGTACATCACCACGTTTTCGACCCACCTAGGCCTCAGACGCAACAAGCAATTAAATTTCGGGATATCGTCAGCCGCTGAAATATTCCAGAACACTGTCAAAGAGATACTATCAGATCTACAAGGAGTGCTCAATGTCAGCGATGACATATTAATACACTCAAAAACAAGCGAAGAACATCACCGCAGGTTGAGATCGACCCTCAAAAGGCTGGCAGAACACGGGGTGACCCTGCACAAGGACAAATGCCAGTTTTTCCAGAAGTCCATAGAATTCTTTAGATACGTGTTTGATGCTGAAGGAGTCAGAGTGGACCCCCGGAAGTCCCAAGCCATCAAGCATGCACCTGCCCCGATAACCGCATCGGAAGTGAGAAGCTTCCTGGGCATGGCCCAATACTGTGCAAGGTTTATCCCCAACCTCGCAACTATCGCAGAACCCCTCCGCAACCTGACCAAAAAGGATAGCCCCTGGAAGTGGGCCCGAGAAGAAGAAGAAGCGTTCAATAAAATCAAAGACGCTCTACTAGATGGAACCACCATGGCATACTTTGATACCTCGAAACGGACGGAAATATTAGTAGATGCCAGTCCGGTCGGTTTGGGTGCACTACTGACCCAGGAGACAGAGCCAGGAGTATGGGCCCCTCTAGCCTTTGCCAGCAAAGCGCTCACTGCGACTGAAGCAAGATATTCCCAGATAGAAAGAGAAGCCTTAGCTGTCAAGTGGGCTTGCAACCACTTCCATTTATACATCACTGGATGCCCATTCCGAATGGTCACAGACCACCAACCACTAATTCCTCTGTTCAAAGGCACCGCACCTCATCCACCGCCTCGAATTGAACGATGGGCAATCCAAATACAACAATATCAGAAGGACCTCGTCTATAGGCCCGGAGCGAAAAATCCGGCAGATTTCCTATCTCGACACCCGGCTGCTGGAGTAGTGACCGAAGACGAGCAAGATACATAAATGGAAGAGTCAGTAAACATGATAGCTCAAGGGTCATGCCCCCGGGCATTATCAGCATCCGTGATTGTGGATCAATATCCTAATGACATAGTGATTCGAAGGGTCATCGACGCCATTCAAGTAGGATCCTGGGATGGGTTTCTACGAAACACCCAAGACTGGAGCGAGGTAGATCGATCCCGGCTGGGAAAATTCTGGAAGATACACAATGAACTCAGCATGGCAGAGAATGGACTGATATTGAGAGGGGGTCGGATTTTGATACCTTTGACTCTCCAAGAGCAAGCAACGGTGCTGGCCCACTCAGGACATCAAGGCACCCGGCGCATGAAAGCCAGAATGCGCGAAAAGTGTGGTTTCCTGACTTAGAAAGCAATGTCGACAAAGTGGTACAGAATTGCAGGGCATGCCAGATGACCAGTACCCCGAAGCGCCAGCACCCATAATCACAGAAGACCCGGCACCAGCTCCATGGTCATGGGTCAGCCTAGATTTTGGCAGTCTCCCCGATGGGAGAGTAACGGTAGTGCTCATAGATAGCTACACTAAATACCCCATTGTGGAGGTGGCTGTATCCACTAGCTTTGTGAACATTCAACCGATCCTCGCCAAAGTTTTTGCCATGTTTGGAATCCCGCAGATTCTCAAGACCGTTAACGGACCCCCATTTCAAGGGAGTGAGTTCAAAGAATTCCTGCGAGGATTAGGAGTGAAGCATCATCGCATCATACCACAGTGGCCCCAGGCCAATGGCGAGGTCGAACGGTTCATGCGAACCATTAACAAGATCCTGAGAATCGCCGCCGTGGAAGGCACCGACCCTGAGAATGCGATCCAACCTTTTCTCGGAGAATTTAGAAGTATGCCCCACAGCACCACTCTGAGATCACCATGGTCACTCGTGCTTGCAGGATCCCAGAAGGACATACTTCCGATGGCTGAAAACTGGAGGCCGGAACCATACTCCCCTGAGGACACCCAAGAAAGAAGAAGGCGGAACAATGACAGAGCAAGCAGGAAGCGGAGAGCCCATGAACGATCGCTCACGCCCGGAGACACCGTGCTGATCCGAGCAAGGCGACCCGGCGGGAAATTCCGCACTCCTTATGAGGCAGAACCATGGACAATCATAAACACAAAAGGAACTGCAATAACTGTGCAGAGGAACGGAGAGGAGGTAACACGCAATGTCTCATGGTTCAAACGAATTCCATCTGACTCTGGCTGTGATGAGCGAGTTGATGAACCCGGGGCAGATGAGCCCACTGAAAGAGAAGAAGGGCATACCCACACAGAGTCACTCCCTAACGCGACCATGCCACCGTCGCATTCTCCTCCCCGACCAGTTGTTGCACGAACACCAGCAAGAGGGAAACAGCTATATGATCTCCGGCCTAATCCAAGACCCAACCAGAAGCTGGCGGACTTTGTGTGTTGATGGTCATCAACCTGGCCGTAGTTAAAAGACTAACTTGGGAAGGAATGTAGCACTCTAGTGGTCCGAGGGTCTCGGCTGAGCCCCGGAACCACAAGCACACATTGTAGCACCTTCTGGCTAGGCGTGGCCAGAAGGCTATAAATAAAAGGTCGGAAGTCGCTCGGGACTTCCGCTCCGACCAATGCTCATGCTGTGTGGTGTCCAGTTATTCCTGCTCCCATAGTGCCCCCTTAACTGTTTCCCCCTTTTGAGATTCCTCGTTAATTGACCACCCCGACACTATTGTGTGTATGAGGGATTTGTGCCACAGTACTGCTTGTTTTTTATGTATGGATGGTGTCTGCACTGCTGCTCTGATGTGTGTATGAGGGGTGTGTGCCGCAGTGCTTCTCGTTCTCTTATGTATGGATGAAGTGTGTGCACTGTTGCTCTGATGTGTGGGTGAGGGATGTGTGCTGAGTGCTGCTGCTCCTAAGTGCATATGAGGAAAGTCTGCTGCAGGGCTCTGATGTGTGGGTAAGGGTTGTGTCCCACAGTGCTGCTGAATCCTATTCCTTCTTCGTCTGAAGCATTGTTCATGTCATCTCGATATGAACAGTAAGAGAGCAATGCCAATATCGTCTAAATGGTCATGTAAAGCGCTTTAACACCTAGTCAGGGGTAGAAAGTGCTGTATAAATGCACGATCAATGCAATATAATATTCAGGGACACGGGGATACTGCGGCAGGCGTTGGGGCAAATTATGCGGCAGGGTTCAGTAAGTTATGCGGCAAAAAAAGGCAAATTATGCGGCATAATGCGGCACGTTTTGTGATAGAATTACTTCAGTATTTTGTCATTACAGAAAAGTGGCCAGTCAAGCTTTGCAAAGGGCCTCCCACTGCCCGGCAACACACATCGCTGTGTTTCTAGTAACTTTCGAACCGTTTGAACTGGTCATTAAAAAAAAATGAAAGCAGATGATGAATTATGTGGCAAAGGCGGCAAATATATAATTACGCGAAAAAGGCCACTGGCGCACAATCGCATAATTCCAGTGGCCCTGATAATATGCGAAGGACCTGTGTCTTCTAATGTGAATCATAGGATAACTACCACCATCAATTAAGAAACAGCCAGAAGAGGGCGCTCTGTGATCAGAACCGTAGCTTCCATTGTCATTGATGTTGCATGAGATTGTAATTCATCATGTGTGTTACTCCGATGGCACCTCGGTGCAGTTCTGCATGCTTTCCGGACGAGGGCGCAATGTTATTAAGAGTTGCACCAAACTAATATCAAAAACAAACAACTCTGAAAAGCGACCAACGTTTACTTCTGGGTCGCCAATGGCTGAAAAGCTTATCATGCGCTAACATGATCTATTAGATGAAACTGAAGTAACCCAAAGTCACGCCTCTTGGGATGTTTTGCCTCCTGGGATGTTGTGCGCAGCAGATGTTGAGAACCCGCTATTGCAATTAGACGATCCGCTTTGCAGGTGGAGGTGCACCAGGTGCTACCGTTCTTATAAAAGGGGAGGAGAGCGACGGGTTGGATAGTGGAAAGGTAGAGAAGATCAATGTAAGAAATGGGAGAGGAAAATCGTGGATGTATGACATTACAACGCATGCATTTACATCGCATGCCTTTACAACGCAAGTATTACAACGCAGTCCATTACAACGCATAGTGCTTTTGGGCGCTGGATAGTGAATAGTTTAATTTAGTATTCTAACTCCAGTCCCCGTGGACACTAGGGAAGGTTATTGGATAGTAAATTAACCTATTCCCTATCCTAGAGCGCCCCCCAGAGCAATGCGTTGTAATAGTTTGCGTTGTTATGGTTGCGTTGTAAAGGCTCTGCGATATAAAAGTTGCGTTGTAAGTGTTGTTCACCGAAAATCGTGATTAAAACCTAAATGCAAATTAACTGAGTTCATTAAAAACAAACTTCTGAAACAATTACAGGGTATGGAGTGGAGTGCATGAACAGATGAAGGCAGAAGAAAGAAGCAATTTTAGCAAAGAGAAATAAGGCAAAGCTTTTCTTAAATACACAGAAAAAGCATCACATTGTCAGAACCTCTGTTCAGTGGTACCTACAGAATAGCAAAAATGGGTTTAGAAATGTGTACCCAATTGGTGTTTCTTCCAAATTACGATTCAAATGCAACTTCAACTTCGGTTGCAAATCATTGATAGGTTACCAGCTCCTCAAAGGAGGAGGTAACCTACTTGCAAAGGGTGAAGGGTACCCGTTGGGTCGTCTTCCCCTTTGTGAATGTAAAAAAAAGTTTGGGGAGAGTGGACAGTGGTTCTACTCCGAAACAGTCATCACTGTCACCTCTTAAACTTTTTTTAAAGTATTTTTTTTTAAAATAGAGCCCCTTTTCCTATAAGAGAAACATACTGAATAAAAATAACTTTATTTAAATGCAATTGAAAGCAGGGTCGTCTCCTGACCCCATCAGGCTACCATCCCTGTGATGGCATCCAATTTGAGTGAGTTGCAGTTGCGACCTACTTAATGAATAGTAAAGAAGTAGGCTAACTTGCTATCCACACCAATTGGTGATTTTGTGAATCGGCTAAGAGGACATACATTGACTTGGAAAATCAGCATCAGTTCACAAAAAACTGGTAGACAACTGGCAACTACTTTTAACGAATCAATTCTTTGTACATCTGGCCTCCAGATACAATAAGAACTGGCAATGTCAATGGGCTCAGAGTGAAACATAGAAGGGAGAAGATCTTGCAATATTTAAAAGATGCCCCTGCCCACATCATCATACTACAAGAGACCCATCTAACAAGTGAAGAGATGAAAGATGTGTTTAAATCAAGGAAATGTATACAGAAAGCAGTATTCACTGAGCAACAGCTTACCATTAGAAGGGTAGCAATTCCGCTGAAAACGAACCCTCAGATAATGGTAGAGCACAGTAAAGTGGATAGGGCGGGTAGATGGGTGAATGCCAAGGTAAGATGTTATAATCAGACCTTTACAGTGGTTAGCTATTATGGCCCTAACCCAGATGACCCCACATCATTCAGAAATCTGCTTTCAGAACTTTTAGATTCCCCAACTCTATCATTATGGCAGGGGATTATAATGTGGTTCTAGATATTAATCTAGACCGGTCCATAGAAAGTAGAGCTGTATTAAAAATAAAATGCGTTCCTTGATAAAAAAAACTCAATAAAGGATCGAGGTTGGTGTGATATTTGGAGAGAGAGGAAGGGATCCCTTAAGAGTTTTACCTTCAACAATAAAAACAATATGGGCTCCAATCAAGAATAGACCTATTTTTAATCAGTCAAAATATAAAAGACCAGGTTGGAGCTGTTAATCAATGTGGATCACACCTATCAGATCATTCAGCTATCACGTTAGCTCTCGCCCCCTAAATAGTGAAATAAAAAAGAAATGGTTGATGGATCACACTATATTACTTGATGAGGGTATAGTAGGAAAACTAGGGAAGGAAACTCGAGAGTTTTATTTAGAATAATCTAGAATCAGCATCAATAGGTATGGTCTGGGATGCCTATAAGGCTTTTTTAAGGGGAAAAAATATCCATTCAATCCTACAAAAATAAGTAACGGAGAGAAGAGATAGCTAGTATTGAGAATAAGATCCAGCTGTTAGAACAGCAGTCGCTAGAGAATGGGATAGGACAAGGAGCCTTGCAAAATTCTATTCTGGCTCTAAAAAATTATCTTGCAGGGGGTGATGGAAGGCAGATTACAAGAAAAGTGGCAAGCCAGTAAACTTGCACATTTTAATTATGGGGAAGGATGTGTCAAACTACTGGCGTGGAAGGTGAAAAATGATCAGGTAAAATGTTTTAATAAAGAACTAAAGCAAAGAGGTATAGGGAGTCCAATTTTGACAAGAGAAGGTATAGAGGAGGCTTTCTTGAATTATTTGGGAGAAGTCTACTCGGAAGATCTTACTATGAATGAGGGGGAGGTGGAAGAATGGTTGGGTCAAGAGACCCCACGTAAAGTTTCGGAAGCCCAGAGGGAAGCAATTAATAGCTCAATAACAGAAGGTGAAATAAGAACCACCATTAGAGCAGGGAAATCAAGCAAAGCAGCAGGTCCGGACAATCTTCTAATGGAGATTTATAAAAAGTTGGAGGATTATTTAGCCCTGATTATGGCCAAGTTGCTGTCAGCTATTGTTGAAAATGGTAGGGAGATTCGACCGTCCTGGGATGAAGCCACTGTGATGTTGATACTAAAACCAGATAAACCACCTAATTGCTGTGATTCTTACCGGTCTATCTTGCTACTTAATTCAGATTATAAAATCTTTACGAAAATATTGGCCGATAGGCTAAATAGGGTGGTGGGCGTTCTGCTTCATGAAGATCAGAAGGGGGTTGTACGAGGCAGGGGTAGTAAAGATCTTACCTATAATTTAATTGGAGCCATAAATATAGCCACCATGTACAAATTACCATTGGGGGTGATCACAGTGGATGCAACCAAGGCCTTTGATAGGGTAAATTTAACCTATCTACAGAAGATTCTAAAGCTATCTAATATTGGAGAGAATTTTTGCAGGGCAATAGAGCTACTGTATTGAAATCCTACTGCTAGAATGTTAGTAAACAGAAATCTCTCAAAATCATTTAACATCTATAGAGGGACAAGGCAAGGCTGTCCATTATCTCCCCTCTTATTTAATATATATATTGAGCCCTTAGCGGAAAAGATAAGAATTCACCAGAGTATTTAGCCTTTTAAATTCCGATACTGGGAGAAAAAAGTTGGGCTATATGCCGATGACCTGGTGGTTTATTCCTCCGAGGTTGCTACCTCTCTACCAGTGGTATATGAATTGGCATCACGGTTTGGTGTTATCTCAGGGTATAAGATACATGAAAGTAAAACGGTTGTAATGACTTGGAACTTGCAACTGAATTGTATCAAGGAGGAGATGAGATACCTGGGCATTAAGATTGTTTCAAAAGTAGAACAAATCCCGGAATCCAATTTCTATAAGATTTATAAAGAAGTGGGGGAATTATTACTAAGTTGGGCCCATCTTCCTTTGACATTATACGGCAGAATTAACCTTGTGAAAATGTCAATTCTTCCCAAATACACTTTTATGTTTCAGAATATTCCTATAGCTTTTAAGGAAGAATGGCTCAAAAAAGCTCAATCAAAAATTACCAGCTTTATTTGTGCCTCAAAAGGGGTCCGTATCGCAGAGAAACAGCTAAGGAGGCAGTATGATAAAGGGGGGCTACGATTGCTGGACTTATCATATTATGCTTGGCTGTTTCTTCTAAAAGGAGGAAAAATGTTATTTAGTACGTTAGATATTTCTGATATCGGATAAATGTTTAAGGCAATGCTCGAGGATGTGGAAGGGGGAGAATATGGTTTCATACATAAATATGGAGATCTGCGTTTCTTTAAAAAAGTGAGGCTAAAGATCCAACAGTTTTTTGCAGAGACATGGTACAAGATCAGGGAATAATTAAAACTAAATTACTATAGTGGAATGGCTCCCATCTGGAACTCTCCTGTGTCTCCAGAGTGGTCCATGGATAGCCTCACTCTTCCGTTGAAAAATGCAGGAATAACCACCTGGGGACAACTCACAGTGGAAGGGGCCCTGATTTCCTGGGATGAGGGTCAAGAAATAGCTAACAATCTGCTATCAAAATTTAAATATCTTCAAATTAAAAGTTGGTTTCCCAGGGTGGGTCCCGGTGTGGGAATATCAAATGAACTGGAATTTAAGTTGATGTCGAATGTGACCGGGAAAAAAGAGGTGGCAAGCTGGTACTGGCTTTTAATGGATTTAGCAGACTGAGACTTCAATCTACCATTGATAATGTGGGAGAAGATCTTGCCTGGAGAACAGATAGAAGCTTTATTGCAAGTATCGTGTAACTTTTTATACTAGACGGTTTGTGCTACAAATTTAAGGTGGAACCATCTTTTTTGTCTACACAGGGTTTATTGGACTCTGTACAAACTGTCTAAATTGGGGAAGGGTCCCACGTCGAGATGTCCAAGGTGTGGTAAGGAAAAAGGAGACGATACACACATGTTTCTGGAATGCCCCGAACTTCAGGGTTTTTGGCAGGACGTGAGTAATACTATTTCCATAATACTTGGAGAGACACTCCAGGTAAGCAAAATATTTGTTTTCTTTGGGATTCCGGAACATTAGAAAGTTTTATCAAATAACATTAAAACATTGATTTTCTATCTGATACTTTTGGCTCGAAGAGAAATTTGTGAAAATTGAGTAACATCCACTCCTCCGAACAAAATAGAATGGATGAAGTCAATAATGCATACTAACCGTCTGGATAGGGTAGCTAAGAATAAGTGTAATGAGTTCTGGCTTCCCTATGAGAATTGGGAGAAACTTTAATCCAGTCTTATGATTAGGCCTCTACACTTTCTTTGCTTAATCACCCCTTTGGTGGCTTCACAGGTGGCTGTGTGAAACTAAGTTACCTTTGGTTGGAAAAATATAAGCAAGGCGTAGAGTGATCCATTCTTGGTTCAGAAATAAAGCTCTCTGGTCGGTGCTACTGCAAGGGAGACCCCGGAGAACAATTTACCACTTCAAATGAGGACAAAAAATAAATAAAAAATAACTGGCAAAAAAAAAAGGTCTGGCTTTAATGAGGCAATGCCTGTAAGACATTCACAAATGCTGTTTACATGCATTGTGTGCACAGATGCTTTTTATCACATTAAAGCCTGCCCTAGTAGCTTAGCCACTTCAGGAAAAAAGTTACAAAAAAGGAATGGTCTCTCTATTGAAAGCATATGGAAGTAAATACATGAATGTGACAAACAGGGTAATGATTTGATTGGTTTTCAGATTTAAAATAGTTCCTCTTGAATTCCAAACGAAGCACATTCTAGAAGGTAGAATGACACACCAAACTTCAAATAGGATGAGGGTAGAAAGTGATACTCCTCTGGGTGGACCTAGAGCCAATTTTCTAGGTTTGACATTGACCAAGAGCTATTGAGCTTACTAAAATCATATGTATAATCTACTTATTTCAAGGGGCTTTCAGCTTACTCTTGTCCTCCATTTGTCTGTTGTTGGGTCATTCACATTTTGCATACAGCATGAGACAGTGGGTCAGCCTACTTAGGCCACTAGTTAACTTCACTTTAAGTGACTGAATTTTGCCCACAATGAGCACATCCACACAAAAGGTAGTTCCCTTTAGTGCTAGTGATTTTGTTTAATCTTTATTATCATTTTAGTGTTACTTTTGTAATTGCAGGATGCTTTCCACCAGTTGTTTATGTGAGCACAGGCACACTCCAGCTTTTTCAGTTCAGATCATTTTAGTGTTGCTTTTGTAATTGCAGGATGCTTTCCACCAGTTGTTCACGTGAGCACAGGGCACACTCCAGGTTTTTCAGTTCCGATCTCCTGCTAATACTGTTTTAAAATCCTTTGGAAGAGGCCTTTGTATATCTGGCTGCTGCTATTTCACAGGATAACATGTTGTGTTACTGGACTACGATCCACCAATGATTCTTTAATAAACTTGGCCCAGAAAGAAAAACAAACTTCATCATGTTTAATTGGTAGCACACTTGTAACACTTTTATTTCAACATAGCTGGGGTGTAATTTGGGTTTTGGTTTCTAACATGTCATACACTGACCCTCTTTCCCGCCTTCTTTCCATCTTCTTTCTTTCTTTCCTGCCTTGTTTCTTTCCTTCTTTCTTTCATTTTGCCTTATTTGTTTTGTGCCTCCTTTCCATCTATCTTGTCTTATTTCCTTTTTCTTTGTATTAGCCTTTTCCTACCTTTTTGTCTTCTTTCCGTCTTTCTTTCCTTTTTTGCCCTTTTCCGTCCTTCTTTCATTTTTGTCTTCTGTTGGTCCTTCTTTCTCCCATACCTTCTTTCTTCCATTCTTTCCTTTCATTTTGCCTTCTTTCCTTTTCTCTTTCTTTATTTCCTTCTTTTGTTTTTCTTTGGCATCTTTGTGTCCTTTTTAGGGCTCGCCTGCTGATGCGCTTGCGCATAGCTGGCGAAGCTCTATTGTGGCTTATCCAGAGTTTAACCACTGGTGATTCCATGCAGTGCATGTGTGCTTTTTAGGTCATTGCGCAAGCGCAAGCCCTAAAAAGCGCGTGCACAATGCCACCAGCCGCCTGCCTGCCTGCCTCGCATTACCACATCAAAGGCAGCCCAGCCTCCCTCCCACAAGCTTCTCAGCGTGCGCTCTGCATTTCTCCTCCCAGCGCATTTTTCATCCCCTAATTATTCATTCACGGCCGGCTGGCCGTACTTTCAGTTTCACGGCCGCCAGGCCGGGTCTCCTTTTATGCTCTCTGATGCTGACACATCAGTTGCATCATCGCTTCTCATTTAAACATTTGTTTAGCATGTTGTACAGCATCTAGCTCCTGTATGACGTGGTACATGTAACATGGCCTTCTGGCAATGGTGGCAGCATTGCTTGTTTATTTAGCCTGTCGCTTTGCCGTCTCACACAAACACACACACAGCCTTTCCCTGTTTGCTTCCTGGCATCCCTGCTTCCGCCTGCTACTTAAAAAGAAGGCTCTGTCTCTCACCCCCAAGTCTTCGCTGCACTTATTCACAACTGGCGGCGGAACTAGCCTTCCATCTCGGAATCAGTTTTGTTAAGATACACTTTTTTCATCTCTTCCCTTTGACCGCCCACTTTACTAAACGTTTAATACTGGAGGTGTCTGCATTTCACTTCCGTGCTCCAAATGCATCAGCGCACATTTACTTAAAGAAACATGCAGCCCCTCGCATCCGGAGTCTCTCTTCTGGGGCCCCTTCCTTCCAGCCCTCACAACATCCCCACACCACGCATACCTTATCTCCTTCATCGGGCCATACATTTTCACAGGCTGCCCATTTGCTTTGCTCTCACGTCCTCTCTCCCTCTGTCCGTGTGTTACAAATGCATGCTATTTAAAATGCAGAGTACGTTTTCATTTTTAATTTACCCGAGAGGATTCCTACAGCCCTTTTTATATAAACCGACCCTCTCCATTTACCTTTTAAACTTTTTTTACAAAAATGTTTCTCTCATTCTAGAGTCCCCTCCTCCTACTACTAAAGATACCCCTTTATTTCATTTTTTTCTCTGCGTAATCTCTATTTTCATTCATGCTTGTTTTAATGGCCTACACCCAGTGACTGCAACACTTTTAATGTTGGGCCAGGCTACATATTTTCCCAAGTTTACTGACAACGTGGCCTCTGTTTACAGTAGATGCTTGGCCACAGTTACTTCCAACACTTTGCACTGGCACTTCTTGGGTTGCCTTGTCCTACAGCTAAATTCGAACTGTTCTGAACTAGAGTCTCATCATTTTCACAATTTTGCAGTAAAACGATCAAAGAGGTACTAACTAAGGGGCCTATTACGATCTAGGATTTTCCGCATCCTCCGGGCCGGCGGAAGCCACCGCCGGCCCGGAGGATGCGGAAAATCCTCTGCGGACTCACCAAAGACCCACCGCCACATTAGGATGGCTTGTGGGTCCTGGTTTCCGTCCGCAGCTTTTCCGCCACGGTTGGCTTACAACCGCGGCGGAAAAGCTCTAATATGGTGACGGTGTCTCTCAGACACCGTCAGCCATGTTAGGATGGGCTGTGAACAATGCTTTTCCGCGGCGGGTTTTCCGACGTGGAAAAGCATGTGTAACTTCACTGCGGGGGCCCGTTGTGGGCCCCATGGGTGAAGTGGGGGTGGCGGGTGCACATGGGGGGTACCTATGGTACCCCCCTGCATTTGTATGCAGTAATTGGCAGGCACCGCACGGTGCCTGCCGCTTTCTGCATACAAATGCAATGTATGCATTTTTACCATTGCGGCGGATGCAGCTTGAAGCCGCACCCGCCGCAATAGTAAAAATAGAGGATGTGACCGCCAGGGTGGCGGTCACATCCTAATTGCACAGGAGGGAACTCCGCAGGCCACGCGGAGGTTCCCTCCTACTCTATGGTGGCCGACGGACTCAGGTCCGTCCGCCATCATAATCGGCCCCTTAATTTCTACATCATTATTGAAGTGCAGTTTATATTGTCTTCCTCAGTACTTCGTACATCTCTCTAGAGATGTGGCCTAACGACCAGAGCTGCCATCTAAGTCACGTAAATACAAAACATGTTGCATTACAAATGCTATAGGTGTCACATTCGCGAAAGTTATAACTATTGGCATTGTAAATGACAAAGCTATCAATTTAGCTATTTTAAAAACCAACACATAAATAACATATTTGTCATTTACAAGACCAATAGCTCCAACTTTCTAATGCGAGACCTATTGCATTTCCAATGCTTGTTCTTTATTGTCTTCTTTGTTGCCATCTTTCATTCTTTCCTTTCTTTCTTTCTTCTTCTGTTTTCCCTTTTTTGCCTTCTTTCCATTTTTTCCCATCTTTCCTTCTTTTTTGTCTTCCTTTCTTCTTTCTTTACTTCATTCTTCATTTTTGTCCTTCTTAATTGCTGTTTTACCTTCCTTCCTTCATTACGTTCCATCCTTTCTTCCTTTTTTGCCTTCTTCCTTCCATTTTTGCCTGCCTTGCTTTCTATTTTGCTTTTCTTCCTTCTCCTTTTGCCTGCCTTTCTTCCATCATTGCTGCATTGCTTCCTCTCTTTTTTTTTCTTCCCTTCTTGCTTGCCTTCTTCCTCAAAGGCAAGAGGCTGGTAGCTAATACCAGACTAACCGGCTTTTTATTAGGTCTGTGCTAGCCAAGACCTTTTGATTTTACTTAAAGTATACATAAACATACCTACTTGCAGGGGTTTCAGCCAAACTTCATCCATTAGTCCATGATTGTGGACTGACTCTCGGATGTAGGGCACTGTACCCATCTATCATCAGTTATCCTGCCACCGTCCCTCTACAGAGTACAATGGAGTCTCCACTAGAGCCCTCAGAGAACATCTCAGCTTCCTTGTCCTTGTCTAGGCCTTCCCAGGGAGGTGAACAAGCCAACCTATTCTCCACCAAAGTGCTAACTGGGCAGCCCTACCTTAGGGTTCTTCACTGGAACAAAGCAGTGGTTAAAGCCAAGGTGGGGTCGCCGACCTGGCTAGACTTGGTCCAGCAATTTAATAATATTTTGCTGCAGGAGACCTGGGCTATGGAGAATGTCTTGTGTGATGACTATGTAAGTTTTGCTCAGCATGGCATTTAGTCGTCTTCGGGGCGGGCTAGTGCTGGTAGATTAGGCAGTGGAGAGGTGTGGCTCACTGGTTAGAGGCGGCAGACCTGTAAGCAGAAAACGGCCCGGGACCAGGGTTCAATTCCCGACGCGGCAGGGTCTTGGACCAGGGTCAACGGACTCGATAATTCTCGCCTCAGTGCCTACTCTAACCAGGGAACACACTCGGTAACTCTGGGCATTAAGCTTGCCTCATCTCTACAACGGCCCCCCACAGACGCCGGGGATGCCTGGTTTCACCCTGGAGATACCCAGAAAGGGACCATCTCACAGGGAAAA
This sequence comes from Lissotriton helveticus, assembly GCF_964261635.1. Taxonomy (NCBI): domain Eukaryota; kingdom Metazoa; phylum Chordata; class Amphibia; order Caudata; family Salamandridae; genus Lissotriton; species Lissotriton helveticus. The sequence goes on along the minus strand of NC_136071.1, from coordinate 135,846,533 downwards.
CCAGGACGGGTTCCCCAGCGGTCTACAGCGCCAGGACACTCGGGTAGAGTAACAGTGCGCTTTACAAGTATCCCACTAGATTAGCCTGGTTTAAGGTCTCCCTTGGCTGTAGTATTACATGTCGTGTTACCGACAGCAGACTCATCCAGGCTTTTTACCTGAAGTGGCCTTTAAAAGGTGGGCTATTTGTGGGTATTTTTTTAATAACGATTCTTCGGCCAAGGTTAATAGGAACTTTGATGCTTTGTCTTCCTGTATTGATTTCTTGGCCTCTCTGTCATGGGGGGAGGGTAGGGGGGGAAATTTTAGCCTGTTTGTAGCAGGATATTTTAACGCCAAGCTGGGGGATACATCTGATCTTATTGAGCCCAAGCCTTCAGAATGGTTTCGTTAACCTTTTAGTAGGGATTGTAATCCTGGAGGTTTACTTATTTTCCCAATTTTAGGTATTAATAATCTGTGTAATGCTTTTGATAGTCTTGATCAAGATGTGTCTAATTTTGCCACATTCAATGGAAAAGGACGGTGTTTATGTCTTTGTTTCCAGAGACATGTCTACTAAAGTGGTCGAAGGTGGTGTTATTTCCAATGTCTTAAGTGACCACAATGCTTTACATATATCTGTTAATTATCCTGTGTTGGTCCAACAGGGCACTTTGGTGGGTAAGTCCCAAGTAAAAGTGAAGGATAACTTGAGCATACTAGTACGGAAGCATGCAGATACCAAACTAGTGCTTGCTAAATTAGTGCCAGATAAACAGATTAATATTCTCAATTGTCTGTTTTTGCAGACTGACAGTTGCTTGGTTACCGATTTATTTGTGGCCCTGGGAAATGCCAATAGATGGCTAGGGCCAATGATCAGTGCTTGGCTTCCTGGTTTGATAAAACCTGTAGGATGCTAAGTAGGAAATTGCATCAAACATTGGGGAAATCCCAGAGATGGCCTTGAATTGGATGATGAGGATTGGCAGTCTGCGGTCTCTTCTCCTAAGGAGGTTGCAATTTCGGCCCGTCTTCGGTTGGTGCAGCTTAACATCCTACACAGAATTTATGTGACTGGCCCCCGTTTGGTTAGAATGGGTTATTCAGAGGATGGATTGTGCAAGCGTGGTTGTGGGCTGCTTGGGACGTTTCTGCATATAATTTGGGAGTGTCCTGAAGTAGCTGCTTTTTGAACTGGGATACACAATAAGATGAAGGAAGCTACCGGCGTTGCCCTGCAGCCCGAGGCCAGACGTTGTCTCCTGAATGTTTGGGAACCAACTGACTATGATGTAACGCAGATGCAGTGGGCGACCTTGGGAAATATGGTAGCTAAGAGAGACATAGCGCTGTTGTGGGGTTCCCAAAGGCCGCCCACGGTGAAGGCATGGATGGAAAACATGGATTGGTGCATGTTTAGGGAGAAGATGGTCTATTTGGCACGAGGGCGACCCAGGAAATGGGGTAAGATTTGTGGTCATTGGAACATTTACCGTGGAGACATTTGCACTCCTCCTCTTGTGGATATTCCTGAAGTTCCACTTTCCCCTGACCTACCATTCCTTGTATTATATCATGCATATTTTGTTTGAGCTCGTCTTTCCCCTGCTTCCCTCCCCTAATATCGTTTGTATACCTTACTGTATTGCTTTTTCCCTCCTCATTCGGACAGATATCCTACTGTATCGTGTTTATTGCCTTGTTTGTTTATTTAATTTTCAATAAAAAGATTTTTAAAAAAAACATTGGGGAAATCCATAGGAACAGGGAGGAAATAGCAGGCTGTAGAAGAGATTACTCATGGGCACTGAGGAGGAGGAAAGCTGAAGTAAGAAATATGCACTGGGATAAGTTGGTAGAAGTCTGCAATTTGAAAGATTATAGGGCCTTCTGGAACCTGGTCAACAATTATTTTCTGGCTGATGCACCCAAGCGAGCCCTGCAGTGCAGTATTGCTCCGGAGGACTAGGTAAGCCACTTCCAGCGCATTTACAGCCTGAAGGGTAATGCGTCTAGGTAGATGCTTCCTGCCCAACCAAAATTCCCTGTGAAAATTTCCTTGTATCTGGAAGAGTTATTTGCAATCATACAGTTAAGCCCGGCCAATAAAGCTTCTAGCCCAGATGGCATGCCAATGGACCTGTACAAGGCCAATATTACCTTTTGGGCCCCCCTGCTTGTGAATCTTTTTAACTCCTGTCAGTGTGGGTTCCCTAAGTCTCTGGGAGTTGCTATTATAGCCCCTGTATTTAATAAAGGGAATACACAAGCTTGTTATCGCTCCTTTTCCCTTTATAGACTCTTCTGTTAAAATTGTCAGCCGTATCATGATTGAAAGGCTGGAATTTAGGATTAATGAGAGTAATATCCCTCTCTGAGGTCCAGTTTGGATTCTGCCCTGGTCTGGGGACTAACAAACAATGTATTAATCTCCTCCTCATAGTCTATAAATACAAACTGCTTAAGCGAAGTGCCATTTACTTTGCTTTTATGGAACTACCTAGCATCTTTGATAGAGTTAAAACATATCCAATTTGTGGGACCTCTTGACTGAAATGGGTGTGGAGAAGGGGTTAGAACAGTTCCTGAGGGAGCTGCACTTGAATCTCCAGGCCAGGGTGAGGTATGGAAAAAACAGGGAATGTTCTGACTATTTGAGCCTGCAGAGGTGTGTGCTGGAACCAATCTACTGTACACCAATGAGATAGATGCAGTCCTAGTAGGTTTAGTGATGCCCCTAAAATCAAGACCAGGATGGTTACTGGCTGAAGACTCTCATTGACGGTTTCGTTGACTTTATAGCTGACTTCAGCTCGAAAACAATAGATCTAAAGCATTTATAATGGTTAGTGGCCCCAGGACTGTGAAGGCTGATCTTATTTATATTAAGGCCCACTGAGTACAGCAAGTGTGATCCTGCCCTTATTTAGGTATTAACTTTTGAGAAAAATCTTAGCTGGACCGCATATTTAGCCAATAAGTGTTCAAGTTTTATACGTGCCGCCGGATCGATTTTTTAAGTTCTGCATGCATAGGTAACAAGGCTATTCATCCGCTTATTGCGATCTATAAAAACAGATGTGTTCCTGTTTTGATGTATGGTGCTGGGATTTGGAGTTGCGCCAATGCGGGTAACTTACAGTTAGAAGAAAACAGGGTACTGTGTGAGCTTTTAGGGGTTCCGCCACCAGTAGTAATATTAAATTGCACAGAGAGCTTGGTATAGACTTTGTTGAAGATCATAATAAGTTAGCTCTGTTATTACTCTGGAGTTCAATATGTTCTAATGCCCCGGCATCCCTTTGTAGAGCTGTAATCAAAGATTGTTGAGAGTGCGCCCAGGGTCCTTTGTTGCCATGGTTTCAATACTATCAAACTAACCTCTCCAATCTTGGCAGACCCAATCTTTTAACTGATCCTACATCCATCACAGATGAGGCCAAGAGGTGGATTAAGCCAAAAATCCTGTTGGACCAGTCCAGGGCAAGGGACAAGGCCCTATCCCCCTAGGATACCTACAGACATTATGTGATGATCAAAACACATCCCAGATCTAAACTATACCTAGAATGGGTTTGTAGTCACAGGAAATGGTCACTCACAAGATTTCGCCTGGACTCTGTTAGATAGAAACTGTGCTTCCCTCTTGGTCAGTATGATGTTTCTACTATCTGTCACGGTCCTTGTGACAAACCATCTGACCAGACTTTATTGCACTTCCTGTTTTTCTGTAGGTTTTTATAGAGAACTGAGTATGGGTCTACTCATTGCAGCTCTATGGAAAGCAAAAATAAAACAATATAGTGCTGTGCTTTATTATCTTCAGTCACTGCCGTCTCAGGGCGTCTGTTTTAGAATGGGTCAGTTCCTATAGTCTGCCGTTGCACGCCGTAATTCCTTGGTGTTTTGACTGCCATTTTATTGATTTTATGCATTTTAACATTTGGTCATGGATCTTGTCTTTTTATCTGTATATATATTGGGGTTTTAATTTTAATTAAACTTTATATTGTCAAATGTCTATTGTGTATTGTTTTGAAGGTGCTTTTATGGTCGATGTCCTTGGCCAAAATGAAGATGATTCTGATTCTGTGATTGGGTTATTCACATTTTTCTTCCAACTACACCAGCATTAATCAGGGGGCAAAGCGTCTGCCCACTTCCCTATAAGTTACGGAGCGAAAGGAGCACATCTACACACAAAGTATTTCCCGTCAGTGCCAGGGAATAATATGGTAATGTGTACTATTTTAGAGACCCAAAAACATTTTTGCTTTTAGCTAGTTTTTTTGGTTTTTTTTTTTATGATGGACTGGCAGCTTCAAGAACAATCAATCTTTGCAAAAACCATGATAAAACCAAACAAGAATTGTCAAAACGATGGCGGATAACGCCAGACCTATTGGATTTGCCAGTGCTCGTTAAAGGATTGGTAGCAATTGGTCACGCGCACAGTGGTACTGTTGTGCCAGACCTAATGTCAGCATAGAAGATGCAAGCAGAAATGAAAAGCATGGGAATAAGCAAGGCGAGGATTGCTGAATAGTAAAACTGGCCAAATCAACCAGATGATGAACTGAAAAGTTAAAGCTGAACTGAGGCAAACAAAGGTATCTAAGTTCTGAGCTGAAGGCAGCTGTCCTAGAAAACAACCAATGAAAGGCCTGAACCAGATATCCTCCAGTGGTGCAAACTCCACCTCCCATCCATAAAGGGCGCCAATAATCTAAAAGCATCATGGCGCCATACTATTGGCAATAGACACTACACAAATGCACATAACATTCCTTGCCTGGTTGCATGCATGCAGATTTGGCCTGGGTAAAATTGTTATTACCCCTGACACATTTTGGTAATTCAGTTTTACCTTTGTGACACAAAGTTACAGAAAATTAGTTATCACGCCCTTTTACGTAGTGAAGAGTAATTTGGAGCAAAAATCCTACCACAGGAGCAGAGGAACACCAAACTTAGGAGCCGATTAGGATCGCGGTTTTCCCGCATCCTCCGGGCCGGCGGAAGCCACCGCCGGCCCGGAGGATGCGGGAAAACCACTGGGGAGGCATAAAAGACCCACCGCCATATTAGGATGGCGAAAAACAGATGCCTTTCCGCGGAGGATTCTCCGCCGTGGAAAGGCATACGGTGAATTCTTTGGGGGCCCGTTGCGGGCCCCCAGGGTGAGTGGGGGGGTGGGGGGTGCACATGGGGGGTACCTATGGCACGAAGCGGCAGGCACCGCACGGTGCCTGCCGCTTTGTGCATGCAAATGCTAAGCATGCATATTTAACCTTGCGGCGGGTGCTGCTTCAAGCAGCACCCGCCGCAATGTTAAATATTGAGGATGTGACCGCAAGGCTGGCGGTCACATCCTATTTGCACTGGAGGGACCGCCGCTGCCACTGCGGATGGTCCCTCCTCCTCTAGGGTGGCGGATGGACGCAGGTCCGTCCGCCATCCTAATGAGCCCCTTAGTGAGCAACTGCTGGCTGCTATTTGTGTTCTTTTGCCTTTAGTGCCATTTCCTTAGTGCAAAAGGCATCCTTGGGTCCATTTTGGCCACAAGCATGCATTTTGTGCTTAGCAAATAGCTCTAACTGCAGGGTTACGCCTACTCGCATAATTCCGCATAATCTCGCGTAATTCAGCATAATTACGCTATGGCAAATAATGTGAGTTACGCCCACCGCATCTTAAGCAGGTAACCACCTACATATTCAGATGGTCCCAGCATGAATTGTGAAATTATGCTTATTCTAAGACTAATGCAGATGCTGTTAATTCTACATATTTTCCATAGCGCCATCATCAAAGCGCTTTCCTAAAAAGAATGAGGGGATACAAGAAATAGTGAAACACGACTGAGATAAGGGTAGAAACACAAATAAATGGTAAAATGCCACAGTCAAAAGAAAGAAAGAAACTCTGTTTTGCTTAAAGAGGTAACACTTAAGTCAATCTAAATAAAAACATTGATTGCATTTACAGTTTAAGTTTCGCAAAGCTCTTATTAATGAGGTCGGGAGAAAACTAACTTCAGATGCCGAAGAAGGTGGCACCATCTCTGCTGATCCTTGTTTGAGTGGTCTACCATGAAGACTAGAACGCAACCAGGAGAATTACTACTTCCATGTTAGAAAAGACATTTAATGCTGCAAAGGCGGGGCTAGGGAAAGACACTGGATAGGTATATGAGTAACTGGCCCCACCACTGTTCCGCAATCCCCAGAAACAGAGAATCGGAGGGTGCAGAAGGATCCCACTCAACAAGACTAAAGATACCAACAACATGGAACCTTCCGTCAAACTATCAACGGAAGGAGACAACTTTACTGGCAAAAGAGCAGGTTGGCAATGGTGGAGCACCGCCCCACACTGTGCCACTGACCAATACTGTGCCACCGTCAGCTGTGCAGTTCCATCTAGAAAGTAGCATTCATTGGTGAAGAAGGTACAGTAACACTGGGGCACAAGGGTCAGAAGGGTTCAGTTCACCCCAGTTATGACTGTCCTTTAATACCCAACCCAGGCAGAGGGGCACGTTTATTGGGACCCATACAACCATTGGTTCACCACTTGGTTCAACCTCAACGCCCAAGCATGCTCCCAGGCACAGTGCCCTCAAACATTGGACCCAGCCAGCACAACCAGGTGTCAGCCACTTAGGGTTCAACGCCACCCACACCTTGCATCCAAGGTTTCCCAGAGTATTATGGACCACTTCATGTCTGCATTCAAGCACCAGAAAGCTTATGTCCAGTACTATAGAGAAACCTAACCAGGATTGATTGATCAGTAATCAGCAGGCCAGCATTGACAACATACCTTTAAAAATATCATGAGGATGAAAAGAAATGCAACTAGACTTGACCTGCATGTAGTTGGTAGACATCCAGTAGTTATTTTGGCATGCATGTAGTTGTCCAGTAGTTATCTTTTATGTTGTGTTTTAGTAGATGTTATCCTGTGCCAGGTATATGTTATAAACCCTCACCACTTCACAGCCTGATTTCTGTAATATAATCTGAATAGGACCCCTCATCACATGGTTCCCCGTACAGCATGTTGGTGGCGCTGCTTCTAATAGAACAGTTTTGGATGAACTGCTGCACTGCTCCTTCCAGTGATGTTTGATCAGTATCGGTTGTCCTTTACCTTGGGTCATATTGTGGCTCTTGTACTATCCTTACCTGTGAATGCACAAGTTGGCTTGTATCATGCTTTAATCTGTAGCATGAGTAATAATCTTTAGAGTATTACATCTTTTTGATGTTGCTATTTTATCTGTATATATATATATATATATATATATATATATATATATATCACTGAAAAAAGCAAAGGTTACGGGGACGTTTTAGTTAGGTTCACGTTTTACCCACACACAACCACAGAAATTCGACAGTTCTAGTTATACTTATAGTTCTACTTATTCTAAGAAGCTATAACTTGTGACCTAAAGTTACTTAATGGTACGAGCTATAGTTTCTTCAAATAAGTATTACTATAAGTATAACTAACTGCTGAATTTCTATGGTTTTGTGTAGGCAAATCATGAACCTAACTATTACATCCCTGTAACCTTTGGTTTTTTCAGTGAATTTCTATGTTTTTTAGCGTAAAGTAATATATAATTACTGTATGTTAATAAATCACCGACACACACAGCCTGTGGCTAGGTCCTACGGCCAACTCCCCTCCCATGCATGCACCCAACTCCACGCTGCACATGGTCTTTGGCTGTGCGTGACAGAGTAGAGTGTGTGAGTGGATGAGGGTTGTTTTTTTCCATTAGGCCTTGGATCCAAGGGTACCTGCGGATTCCCCATGGAGGATTTGCATCCCTAGATATCTATAAATGTCTTTCTTTGATAACTTCCAAACTACTGAACACATTGATCAGAGCACAATAGAGAAAGGCAGAAAAGGGAGAAAAAAGAAGAAACGAGGTAGGAAACAGTGGCAAAGGAAAACAATGGGAATGAAAAAGAACCTACGCTATTATAATAAAAAGATTTGAAGTGTTGGGAGGTGGAAGTAAGAGGCATGAAATGGAATTAACACTAGGCAGTCTTACATTTCAGCCACGCCAAAATTGAGCAGTACTGACTGCGAGTTCGTAAGATATACTTTGGGCCCTTATACTAACTGTTATTGTTTTATTGATTGATTTATTTTTGACAAATTAAACACTGTTTAAAGAGAGTAAGGCCTCTCTTCGACTCTGGCTTGCTTCTTCCCGAAATATTATTGGGCTACTGCCCAGTTTGAATTGCCTTTTGGTTATTAAATCTTTTAAACGCTGCCACAGTGCCCCTCTGAAGGATATTACAATATCACTGTTAAACAAGTATTTTTCCCTTCCACCCAGTCAGAGTTTTGCATCAGTTTTGTTGGCATTGTTTAATTTTTTCCTCTGATCTACATTTTCTTTGATCATTGATTTAGCTAATTTGTTAAGAGCTACGTGCAAAGTTTTTGCCATTTTAGACTGCCTATGACGCAAGCAGACATGTTAATGATGACAGCATAGTTCTCCATTAAAGTAACCAAAGTGAACATATGATTGACTAATATACTCTTGTCAAGAGGAGTCCACACATGTATTAGCCTTTGTTTAAATCCATCCTGAAAATGGTGATCTGGATTACAAAATAATCCTTTGACCCATGTTCTCTGGTTCTGTAGCTCATGTATGTCTGGGTTTGAACCAAGCGTCACTGCTCTCTGCTGTGTCCGCTCTTGTACTCTTCGACATGTCAAGAGCCGTATTCTACCTCTATGTAAACCCAAGGAGCGGACCAGAATATCTGGAACTGCCTTGGAATGCATCAGAGTAAAAAAAACATCAGGGATCAGATCCTTCCAACCTAATCAAGGCCAACTAGTCAGTTGTAGAGCCTTTCTATCATTCTGATGTTTTCTACTTGACATATACATGAGAAAATTGAACCTCTAGATATATACTGGATCCACCCTAATTTCAGCTGAAAAATGGGCCAGACATCCAGAATAGCATCCCAACATGCCTGAATCACATGTCCCACTTGGTGAAAGAGCTTATCCTGTCCATCAACAGAGCCAAGGCAAGGGCAGTAGCACCTTCAGGAGTACTCACAAACTAGGTAGCATTCACCCTCAGTCTACCTCCTTCCACTCTTTCATTACCCAATTGAATGTATTGGCCGGCAGCATCAATTTGCAGATCTTCTTGCTTCACAAACTGCTTCAGCTCCTCCAGATGAGTTGAGCTGACAAGAGCTGAGACAATATGTCTTGATTATTGCATCATCATCTGCATTGAAGACCTGCTGCCTAAAACCTAATCAGTAGACTAGAAAGGCCCCAGAACCAAACTGTTAGAATGAAAATAATATAGTAGAGGATAGACTACATCTACCCTTCCCTGAAAGAGCTCCTCAGGCTCCTGGTACATAGGGATATAGACTTCAAGATTCCCAGCACCGTACATAAAGTTTACTGGTGCAAAGGTATAGTGAAAACTAACACGTGAATAAGTCGTGAAGATACATTTTATTAAAAGAAGAAGATCCAGACGAAGACGAGGCAGATTCCAGGTTCAAATACAAAATGCATCTGCCTGGTAAGACCGCTAACTATCTCCTTGCAAACGTACATATTCTAAATATAAACAAGTTTGCTCGCATGCCTCAGTGCATGCCAAGCTAATTCAATTAACAACATTCCTCTCGTTCCTCATGAAGGCCAGGAAAGCTTCATGAAGGACAGAGTCGGATAATAACCTAACACTACACATCCCCCCTCTTTTCCTAAAAAAATGTAAATACAATCAATTACAAACATAATCCTGCAAAGCATGTGGCGTCTTGATAACTCTTTTCCCAAGAGAGTTCTTTTTATGGACACCTTCCATGTAATTTTCCAATGCTTGTTGAGATTCCCCAATGGTTGTTTTCTTTCCTTTGGGTCCTTCTCGGGAAGCAGCTTGAACAAAATCATGAGGAACTTCACGGACTGGTTGTTTGCACAATGCAACTCTTTTGAGATTCCAGCACTTTCCAATCGTCCAAAATGAGAGCATTTTTTTTTATTTGAACAATACTTTGTGCATTATAAAATTTGCTAATGACTTTTGGAACAAAACGAGGTTTCTTAATTCTGACCCATTGACCAATTGACAAATTTACATCTTGAGTATTATGTTTCTTATCATAAAATTTTTGTATTCATCATGTTTATAATGTAAATTTTCCATGACCTCTGCAGATGACCATCTAACTTCACCAAGAGTTTTTATCCCCCCTGAAAGCATCAGAAGTGGACACCCTATAAGACCAAAGAGTTTTGAACACTTGAATCTCCCAAGGAACATCACTTTTAAAAGCCAATTTAATGGCACCTTTTAAAACTCTGTTAATACTTTCAATTAATCCATTTCCACTAGGATTGTATAAAGAAGTGGTTTTATGGACAATACCACACTTAGACAAATAACTGGTCATATTATCAGAAGTAAATTGTACCCCATTGTCGCTAATAATCAAAACAGGAGTACCTTCATTGAGAAAAACCTCATAAAAAACTTATAAAAAAGTGTTAGTGTCTAAATTCTTTATGATTTTAACTACAGACCATTTTGAGAACACATCCATCATGAAGATGATATATTTTCCTAAACTATCTATAGGACCCATAATATCCACTGCAACGTTCTGCCAGGGATATTCTGGACACATGAAATCACTCATTGGTGGCATTAAAGTCTTAAGAGATTTATCAGTTGAAGCACATAACTCACATTCTCTAACTGCCCTCTACACTTCAATGTCTATACCTGGCCACCAAAATGTACTTTTAATAATGGATTTGGTTTTGTAAATTCCTAGATGACCTTCATGACATAAGGCAATTATTTTATTCCTAAGAATAAGAGGTGCAACTAACTTATCACCTCTAACAAGATTTCCATCTAAGCAAGCCAATTCATTTCTGACCTCCCAAAAAGCTTTTTGTTCTTTTATCTCAACTTTACGTGGCCAACCAAAATTTACAAAGTCCATAATTTTCAGATCTTTGAATCGAATCAACACCATGGTCCCATAACCAAGCGACCTGAACATCTTCCATAAGATCATCCTGATTTTCAACCAGCTGAGTAGATAATCTTGAAAGAAAATCAGCAATGGCAATGTCCTTTCCAGGGACATAAACAACTTTATAGACATAATCTAAAATTCTCATGGATATTCTCGCTAATCTTGCAGAAACATTGAGCATACCGACATTGGATAAGACCTTAACCAAAGGTTTGTGATCACATTTGATGATTACATCCTTGCCCCAAACAAAAGGTCTAAAATGTTCCAAAGACCAAGCACATTCAAGAGCCTCCCGGTCAATAACTGCATATTTACATTCAGCAGGAGACAAGGATCTTGAGGCATGCAATACAATAAATTATTTTCCATTCTCATCGAGTTGAGAAAAAACAGCAGCAATACCTGTTGCACTTGCATCAGTAGTAATGATATTTTTGCCACACATATCAAATCCCTGAAGAGCAGGCGCTTGAGCAATAGCAGTTTTAATGTCATCAAATTCTTTTTGGGAAGAATTGTACCACAAAAATTCTGTTTTAGATGGAAGGAGTTGTCTAATGTGAATCGTTCTACTTGAGAAATGTTTTATGAATATTGAGAAAAATTCCACCATGCCAAGAAAAGATTTCACATTGTCTTTACTCTTTGGATTAGGTGCATCACTTATAGAGGAAACTAGCTTAGCTTTGGGACGTATTCCTACTGCACTAATTTCATGTCCCAAATAGTTTACACTAGAAGCAGAAAATTTACATTTAGAATATTCGACAGTTAACCCAAATTTGTTCAGCAAGGAGAGTACATCGATAAGTTTCGATTAATGGTCATCATTGTTCTTCCCCATCACCAGAATGTCATCTTGAAATATTAGGATATAATCCAAATGACCGAAAATGTTATGCATAAGGCGCTGAAATACAGCGGCAGCTGAGGCCAGGCCAAATGGAATTCTAGTGTATCTGAAACACCCAATATGAGACACAGAAGCAGTGAGATCCTTGCAAGAATCAGAAAGAGGGATTTGGTGATATGCCTGAGACAAATCTATGGTTGAAAAAACTTGCATATCTCTAGTTTTAGAAATCATTTTGTTCATTTTAGGAAGAGGAAATTGATCAACTTGAATATTAGCATTTAAATGGCGTAAATCAATGCAGAGCCTAATTTTTCCATAGGCCTTCCTAGCTGCGACCAATGGAGAAATGAATGAATGAATGAATGAATGAATGAATGAATGAAAATATTTGTAAAGCGCGCGATGGCCAAAACGGCTTCCTGGCGCTGGGAGCTCTAAAGAACCGGACAGACAGGGCCAGGAGGATTAGCGGGGGTAGGCCAGGGCAAACAGAAAAGTTTTTAGCGCTTTACGGAAGTGTGAAAAGATAGGGATCGAGCGCATAGAAAGAGGAAGAGAGTTCCAGAACCGGGGGGCAAGAACAGAGAAACGGGTTCCACCAGTGCGAGATTTGTGAAAACGGGGAACAGTGAGGAGGGCAGAAGATGATGAACGGAGAGTACGGGCAGGGGTGTGACGGGAAATCAGAGAGTTGATGAAAGCAGGTGCAGAATGATCAAGGGCCCGATAAACAAGGCACCCTAATTTAAACAAAGATCTCTGAAAAATGGGCAACCAATGAAGGGATTTAAGGACGGGAGTGATGTGATGGGTTTTGGGCAGATGAAAGATGAGACGGGCAGCCTGATTTTGGATAGCTTGTAAGCGGCGGGACTCATAGGCAGGAATGCCAGCGAACAAGCTATTGCCATAATCGAGGCGGGAGGTAATAAGGGCAGAAATAATAATTTTAAGGGAGTCAAAAGAAAAGAAACGAGAGATTTTCCGGATCATCCGGAGGGAAAGAAAACAGGAGGACACCACGGCACTGACCTGGCCATGCATGGACAGGTCCTGTCTGACCTTGATGCCCAGAGTTTTAACGGAGGGAACGGGGGTGGGAGGAGGGCCAAGAATGGAAGGCCAAAAAGCAGGGGACCAGGGGCTGGATGAGCCACCAATCAGGACAAGCTCAGTCTTATCTGGATTGAGCCTGAGGTGGTTGGCGCTCATCCACCCAGAAATAAAGACCATGGTGGAGTGAAAAAAGGATAGCGAGTGAGAAGAAGAGGAAAGATCAAAGACGAGCTGGAGGTCGTCAGCGTAGTTATACACAGAGACCCCCAGCTCGAGAAGGGAAGAGATAAGAGGGTGAATGTGAAATCCATTGAGAACTCTCAATTGGCTCTATAACACCATCATTTGCCAATCTATTCAACTCATTAGCTACTTCCTCCCTGACTACAAATGGAATGTGCCTTAATTTGTGTATTTTAGAAACAGCATCTGGTTTCAACCGGATGCAATGTTCAAAACCATCAATTCTACCAAGAATCCCCAAAAATACATTTGGAAAATCATTGTGTAAACATTTTCCTAAAGAATCGCCCTCATCTAAAATTAAAACTTGCTCAATCCCATTAGGATCTAAAATGATGTTTACTTTCTTTTGATCTTTCCAACCCAGGACAGATGGTCCTTTTTTAGAAACATACATTTTGCAAAGACCAGTTCTGTTTTTGAATCTGAACAAAAGTTTCCTAAAACCTAATAATTCAATTAGATCTCCATTAAAACTCTCATGAGATATATCAGGACTCAACAAATCTGAACCAATTATGTTAATCCATTTTTCAATCCTAATAGACTCATTAATAATTGCAAAAGGAGATCCAGAATCAGAGGCAATGTGAATACTTACTCCTCCCATAAACATAGAACACATGGGCTTGTTTGACTGTTTGTTGCTTGAGATATTTAACACCACTCTACTCCCAGAAGTAGAAACATCACAGTTATCCTCATCACTGTCATCATCATTAGAGTTAAATTCTCTTTCTTCAACCCATTTGACTCTATTTGATTTTTTGTCATGACACACTTTGCTAAAATAGCCAACCTTTCCACAAATAGAACAACGAGCTTCAATTGCAGGACATCTTTTGTCGTTGGCTAGGTGGCTTTTACTATCACACCTGTAACAACAAATTTTTTTTTATTTGAAGTATTTTCTTTTTTACTACTTGTTTTATTTGTGAAATTGCTCTTAATTCTGTTGGACAAAACTCTAGCTACAGTCTCTTTAGAGGCTGTCTCTTGTTGGGAAACCTCAGAACTTTTGAGTGATTTTGCACATCTACCTGACAATTCACCTTTGCAGGCTACAGCAAGAACATCTTTAAGACGATTATCTCCATTAACCCAGAGTCTATCTTGAATAGAGGAATCGTAAGAATGCATTGCAATTTGGTCCCTTATTAGTTCTTCTTCAATTATGCCAAACCTACAGACATTTGCCAATTTTTGAAGAGCCATAGAATAATCATCAATAGATTCATTTTTGAGTTGTTTTCTTTGAAAGAATTTAAAACGTGTAACCCCAATGCATACTTTGGGCAAAAAATAATTTTCTAAGTGTTTAATAGCTTGGTTGAAAACATTCTCATCACCACCAGCAGAATCTCTATTTAATTTGTTGTAAATTCTTAAACCTTCTGGACCAAGACTGTGCATTAATAGACCTTTTTTTCTTTCATTTGATAACTTATTAGCGTGGTCAATAGTAAAAAGATAATTAATAAAATATTCTTTCCATTGAATCCAGGGAACAGGTGGATCACCAGGAATACAAAGAAACTCTTTTGGTGGATTGACCATGATGTTGGTAAGTGGGGTAGACATTATAAACGATTAAATGTTATAATGAACTGTCATAAGAATAGGAGAAAACTTTAAATGTAAACATAAAAAAATGCCAGAAGCTGTAACTATAATTACAAATTATAGAAAGTTACTAGAAGAAAGCTGAGTGAATCAGCATTGAGAATCACACCTGGAGCTATAATTTCAATATATAGAGAGTCATTAGAAGAAAGCTGTGTGAATCAGCGTTGAGAATCACACCAGTAAACTGTGTGAGTCAGTGTAGAAAGTAACAACGTTGAGAATCACACCAGTAAGCTGTGTGAGTCAGCGTAGAAAATAACAAGGTTGAAAGATGAAAAGTCTCACCTTGAATTGCAGTTCGTAAGGTTCACCATCATTCACCACACGGGGAGAGGAAACACAGCTAATTGCTCGGAGTATCGAATGCGGCATCTTAGGAACAGGCTTATTTTAATATTACCTCTGTGCCGAGTGCAATGAATATTAGAAGTGCACTTTGCTTTTGTCGTGCCGGCAAAGTTCGCTGTAGCGATGATTAAAATTGGCTTACAATGTCGTATTTTTTTTAAAGAGCTCCGATTGGTGAAATGATGGCGAAATAGACCAACCACGATACAGGATACACTGGTTGAGGAAGAAGGCGGGTACAACCAATCACTGTCTTTGAGTCGGTTCAAGGACAAATCAGGAAAAATAAGGAAATGCTTTGATTCATGCGCAGGCACTCTTTCCGTCTGGGGAGATCGTCGCCAAAATACGTGTAGTGAAAACTAACACGTGAATACGTCCTGAAGATACATTTTATTAAAAGAAGAAGATGTACGTAAAAAACTTCCTAGGCAGTAACACACTGGAAAACATAAGGCATGAAATGACAGCAAAAACAGGCCAACAGGTAAAAGCTAAAATAAAATGTAAATTTAATAAACACTTTTTTTTTTAAATCATACAGTTTAATACACAATATCAACAATATGATAAGGGAAACATAAAATCACAAAAAATACATTTGACTAAAAACAGTAATCATCAACATATACACATTTTGACAGTTCTTATCCATAGAGAACAAACAGAAGGTCGTGAATAATGTCGACGCGCGTTTCGGCGTGGGACACGCCTTCTTCAGGAGCCATAAAGATAATAAATATAATAATTTTTAGCTAAAAACTCACTGCATATAGCGGTAACCTCAATACAGATCCTTGGATTGGATGCAAACAGGAAACGATGAGCTCCTATTTCTTAAAAAGTTCTTCGTGCAGATGATTGTTTCCTGGTAGGTCAAGACGATAAATATTGGGCGCTCAATATCGGATATAAAACGATGAGGGAGACAATAAGCCGATTCCTAAAAAAGGTTAGGCTGTCTTGCTTATCGGCGAACGCGATACAGCCAATCCTGGTGGTTTTAAAAAAGTTTTTTTTGTCACATACGATGGTGGTTCGAAGCTACCTGTTGATATTCAGGAATCGTGAAAAGTAAAGACGTGATATGTCAATCCGATATGGAGGCCACCCGCGTTGTCTACGGCCTGGATATAGAAACGGATGTTTTTTTTCATCCGTTTCTATATCCAGGCCGTAGACAACGCGGGTGGCCTCCAGATCGGATTGACATATCACGTCTTTACTTTTCACGATTCCTGAATATCAACAGGTAGTTTCGAACCACCATCGTATGTGACAAAAAACCCTTTTTTAAAACCATCAGGATTGGCTGTCTCGTGTTCGCCGATAAGCAAGACAGCCTAGCCTTTTTTAGGAATCGGCTTATTGTCTCCCTCATCGTTTTATATCCGATATTGAGCGCCCAATATTTATCGTCTTGACCTACCAGGAAACAATCATCTTCACGAAGAACTTTTTAAGAAATAGGAGCTCATCGTTTCCTGTTTGCATCCAATCCAAGGATCTGTATTGAGGTTACCGCTATATGCAGTGAGTTTTTAGCTAAAAATTATTATATTTATTATCTTTGTGGCTCCTGAAGAAGGCGTGTCCCACGCCGAAACGCGTGTCGACATTATTCGCCACCTTCTGTTTGGTCTCTATGGAAAAGAACTGTCAAAATGTGTATATGTTGATGATTACTGTTTTTAGTAAAATGTATTTTTTGTGATTTTATTTTTCCCTTATCATATAGTTGATATTGTGTATTAAACTGTATGATTTTTTTTTTAAAAAGTGTTTATTACATTTACTTTTTATTTTAGCTTTTACCTTTTTGGCCTGTTTTTGCTGTCATTTCATGCCTTATGTTTTCCAGTGTGTTACTGCCTAGGAAGTTTTTTACGTACATTGTTATCCCTGTCCTAGGAGTTTAGTTCACTCTTATATTCAGGGGTCCTTGTTTTTTTCAATCCCATTAAAAGAAGAAGATCCAGACGAAGACGAGGCTGTACTTATTCTAAATATAAAAAAGTTTACTCGCATGCCTCAGCGCACGCCTAGCTAATTCAATTAACAACATTCTTCTCGTTCCTCGTGAAGGCCAGGAAAGCTTCATGAGGAACGGAACGGATAATAACCTAACACTACAAAAGGCCCAGGGTATCTTATGTAATTGGCAAAACACTAGGACCCACACAGGACCTTTTCCTCATCAACTGCTCACCTGATGTCCCAGAGAGCTTTGAAATGGCTGAAACATGAGGGAAGTGGATCACCATTGGAGTTCAAGGACCAATGTTTGCAGAACCCTGAGTAAACATTTGAAATCAGAATCACATCACATGCACTTTAAGAATAACTAGTAAACAAATCTTTTCAAACTCACATATAAGTGAACTCATCACTCATGGAATATTGAAATGGATAAGAGTAGAACGAGGCCTACCGTTCACTGATTGGACTCTAAACTTCATATCACTTACTCTGTCTTTTGCGAATCCATTTTTCTGTCAGAATTAGTCATATGGTTATATGTAGCACTTTACAAAACTTTACAGGTAAATAAATAAATGCATTGTGTCAATTTTGCTAACTGGAAAAATGTGTGCAGATTGGTCCCAGAGTCTCTCATAGGTTAGATTTTTCGAGTCCTTGCCATGAAAACTGCAAAGTAAACCTAGTTTTCGCCTACTGTTGGCATTTGAGATCCTTTCTTAGGGTTCTGGGGCTGTCCTGGGTAGTTGGCAATTCATATGTTAGTAATATTGTTTACTGTTAATATCTGTTTTGCAACTATATTGTTGAATTCCCATTGGACACCCAACTTACTCCCTGTAGACACTTGCTTATCCAGTTGAGTAGTCAAGTCTCACTTACCGGATTTAGAGACTGAGGGACAGAGTACTCAGTTGCAAATGTGACAGAGTAGCCTGCCCACCAGACCCTTGGTCCACCTGCCTCCTTTAGAAACAAGCAGACGTTAGCTTTTCTGTCGACGGAGCGCCTGTTGCTTTCATTAACAGAAAACATCCACTGGCAGCCTTCAGAGGAATGACATTACTCTGTCTAACCTATTTAGGGTGGATGGTGTAATGTTTTTTTTCCCTGTGAGTCAATGCCTGAAGAAACCTGGTGATGATGGGAAAGAAAAATTTAAAAAAGTACCCAGCTAGACCCTGGGAGAAAAATTCCAGGGTGTGGGGTAATTCGTTTTTTGTTTTTTTTAAACAAAATAAACGCTCACTTTGGGCATCTATTTCTGGAAACAAAATTGAAATTTGGTGACAGCTGTCAAAACCACTGTGTGACTGTCTACCAAACTTTTTGTCTCTTGAGAGGAACCACTGTGACAGAGGTTTCTTTCAATGTAGAGAGATGGCCACTGGACTGGCGTCATTTCTAAATTTGACAGATGGTCGTATGGCCGAGGGTGGCAGACATAATGTCTGCTGTGACCCTGTCTGACTCAGTGCTATCCATCAAACTAAAATCCAGGCCCTAAAATACAGTATGAAGCAGGAAATAATCATTTCAGCATTTGTGACCATTGCTTTTTTTTATTCTTATGTACTAATCTCTTATTAGGAATCAGAAATGTGTTTCTAACTCCTAAAATTGGATTCCGAATCGATACCGATTTGTTTTCTGGAAGGGGGGTGTTGTAAGCATCTCTTTGAAATATCAAATAAGTATATTTTGTATCAATGTTTCCGACTGAAATCCGGTCACAACATATTGATATTTTATTGACACCTACAAGGAGGTGGTAATGAATTTGCAAAAGGGAAGGGGTCCTTTAGAAACCCTCTCTCCTTTGTGAATGTGAAACTTTTTGTTGAAGTGTATGCACAGGCACCAACAAAGCATTGATGACGCCCTTTCATAGCCAAAACTTGGGTATGAAAGATGCAACCCCCACATAATGCAGAGATCCCCAGTTTGGAAAATCCTCAACAGAAACTGTCCTGCTAGGGAATTCAGTGGACAAATAACAGTCACCAGCAAGAGCTAAATTACAACACCAGTTTCTAGGAGTTCACAGCCACAGAGAGTGAACCCAGTTGCTTCTGGTGTCCATGTTGGCCATGGTTGTCATGTTTGTTGATCTACACTTCTCTCAGAACTCTGCCTCCAAGGAAGTCTTTCTAGACTCTACTGCTATCCGTGCCCTCAACCACAGCAACCCTTGTTCCCTGCATGCTCTCTTGGTCTGGTTTTATAAACCTCATCAACAGCATCCTGCATCTTTCCAAACTAATCTAGAAGCATTAAACCTGCACCAGTTGATGCCCGGCTGCCCCCCTGCTGAAAGATTCACAATTGATGTAATATTTTCACTCCTAGGATGATCCCCGTCACTGGAAGCCAACATTACCTGGACAGGCCACCACACCACTCCTTCACCTCACACCTTAACCAATCTTTCCTTCAGACTTTGGGCCTGACTTAGATCTTGGAGGACGGGTTACGTCACAACGGTGATGGATATCCCTTCGCCGAAATATAAATTCTATGATATCCTATGGGTCTTATATTTTAGTGGATGGAGAAATCCATCCGCCCTTTGCTAACAAACCTGAGGAACAAGGCCAACGACATTGGAAGAAACTCTACCAGAAGGTACTTAACTCCTCCTCCGTTTCCTTGCCAAATATTCAGGAGGTGAGGGCATCAGTGGGACCTCCAAAATCTCTCACATTCAGCACTTTCCCCCAGTGAAAACCTTATTGCGTTCTGAAAATCGATGCGTCATTTCAGATTCTAAAGAGAACTCAAAACAGGGAAAAGGTTCCAAACAGAGCACTTGGAAAACTTAGAACGATGTGGCAAAGCAAAAATGATAAGCCACGTTTGCATTCCACTCTACTGTTAATTATGCAAAAAACACCATTAACAAAGCAAAGCAATACTGCTAAATTACAAAAAACTTTCCTCTCGCAAGATCTGAAGAAAAGCACTATATTTTTAACTGTCAAAAAGGATTCTGACTGACTGCAGCACCAGTTGCATAGGCAGTGTGTCAAGGGCCCCAGGGCAAGGAAGGAAATGGGCATCCTTGCTGTGGTTTAAATTGTAAAAACAGCAATAATCCGGATTCAGTTGGCAGAACAGGCCTCAGGACCCCAGTGCCACTGTACCTGCTGCACCATTAAAAGCTACGCCCTTGTGCATTTCCGTATGTAGTTACTGCTTCTCTACCAATGAAATCCTCTTTGGGCTTTTTGATCTTCAATATATTTCATAACTCGACCTTGCCACATCTATTGGGGAACCGTGGTATGCAACAAACTCCGCCAGAGTGTTTCCAAGAGATCTTTAATTAGCCCTCTTCCTCCAGTCCTATGTTAGCTTCCATCCATGATGTTATTGTTCATTACTCCTCATCTCTCCAGGCAGTGCTAACACAGCGCTTATTTGCTGCTCATTTTATCTGCAGTGCGCCACATGCCACATGGCCACTCCCTCTAAAGCAGGCGCCCATTATGGAGTGCTGTTGTCAATGGCGTATCATTGTTTTACCATTCCGAGATGACCCGCACATTGGTTCTCAACGTGGCCACCTTGCCGAATGTTTAAAACATCAATAGATTATGTACAATACCTCTGCAAGACAGACACCTGATGCTATGTTTAGTTTCGTTTTTACAAGTTTATGCCCAACATGTCAATCAATCAATCAATCATAGAAATTTGTATAGCGCGCTACTCACCCGTAAGGGTCTCAAGGCGCTGAGGGGGGGAGGGTCGCTACTGCTTGAACAGCCAAGTCTTGAGTAATTTCCTGAAGGAGAGGTGACCCTGGGTCAGCCGTAGGTGAGTGGGGAGGGAGTTCCATGTCTTGGCCGCCAGGTAGGAGAAGGATCTTCCTCGGACGGTGGATTTCAGAATTCTTGGGACGGAGGCGAGGGCGAGGCTGGCGGATCGGAGCTGGCGGGTGGGTGTGTAGAAGGTGAGGCGGCTGTTGAGGTACTTTGGGCCGAAGTCGTGGAGAGCCTTGTGTGCGTGGGTGAGGAGTCTGAACGTGATCCTCTTGTTGACGGGGAGCCAGGGCAGGTCTTTAAGGTGGGCCGAGATGTGGCTGCGGCGCGGGCTGTCCAGGATGAGTCGTGCTGAGGCGTTCTGGATGTGCTGGAGTCTTCTCTGGAGTTTGGCTGTGGTTCCAGCGTAGAGGGTGTTCCCATAGTCCAGACGGCTGGTGATGTCTAGATGCCAGCATGGTTTATTTATTTCCTACTTGTATTCTTTTAATTTATCATGCATATGTTGTTGAGTCTGAGTGTGTTTTATTGCAGGTGTGTCAGAGGGTGAATGCAAGAAGGAGCCTGTTGATGGCTGAACCAATGCAAAGATGAATGACAGAGTGCACGTATGATGACTTATTGAATGCCTAAACCCATGCATGACACAAAACTTTCCTTCATACACCAGACCTCTTGCATTGACAATGCTTGTTTGATTGTTTTCACCCTCCATTTCCTGTTTTTGTTTTAACCCCTTCCCTGCTGCCGTCGGCACGCACGCGCTACCTCCCTGGTGCTGCGCACGTCCAACGGCCGACGCAGCCCTGCCCACCCTTTAGAACGCCAGCACTGCGGCGGAAAAACCACCGCGGTTAAGGCGTTAAACAGTAAAACGGGATGCTGCTGATATGCTCGATTATCATTTTTTTAAATTTATTTGATCAAACCAGCCACAAAACCAGCCAGCGCATCAAAATCCAGCCAGGATGCAGAGGTTGAGAGTTCTACCAGGGGTTCCAGTTGTTACTGATCATGAAGGATTTTAGTGAGTAAGACACCTAGCAATAAAAAAAACTCGAATTAAATCACTAATTCAACTCACTCAGGCCTGCACACAGCAACCACGATAAATAACCTAAAGACGACATTACACCCACTGACGTGGAACAGTTTTAAACAATCAACCCACTTTTTGGAAAGTTCGAATGGCGCGAGAGCATTCATGCAGAGAGAGAACCACAAAAATACCCCAGCACACAAATGTACAATCCCACTGGAGGCGTGGCTAAGAATTCTGCAGCAGGAAAGTGACATCAGCAGCTGACTTACACCTAGTTTCTGTTTGTCGGTTTCATAATGATCATTCATGTTCGATGTGAAGCAGAGACTGGATGTCTGCAGATGCACACTTGGTCATCTGGAAAGAGGAATCACTTTTAATGGTAAGATCTCATTTTATCTTCGTTCTTATTTTTTTGTCATGCAAAGGAGAACCCTGCTGAGCTGACGCTGTATATTTCAGACCTTAAATGGCAGCTGAACTAAAATTGAGAGTATGTGACGCATGAGCCCAAACTGAGAAACATATCCCTAACTTGAATATTAGGAGTTATGGGAAACATTCTTTATTTTATGCAGGTGGGGGCACCGACACTCATTCACTGGGCCCAAGACTTCATTTCATCATCAGAATTTCACCCAGAGCAAGGGAAAAACGTTATAGTTTTGGAATATAATGAAATTAATTCGTACTTGTATAGCGCACTTATACCCCGAGGTGTCTTGGCGCTGTACTCATAGCGCTGTGGAACCCTTCCTGGCTTTTCCCTGTGAAATGTCCACTCCTGGGCACCCCAAAGGTGAAGCCAGGCATCCCAGCGCTGTGGGGGCCGTTGTGGAGATTAAGCAAGCTATTGCCCAGAGTTGCAGAGTGGGACCCATGATTAGAATAGGCACCGAGGCGAGAATTATCAGGTGCGAGGAAATTGAGCCCAAGACCCACCTAGGCGGGAATTGAACCCCGGTCCCGGGCCAGACCTCTGCATCAGGGTCTGTCGCTCTAACCATTGAGCCACACTTCTCCACAAATAAGGCCACCATTCCTGTGATTGCAGCTGACAGGGGACGCAAATTGTGATCTGCCTCATGAATACTTATTAGGTAGGCCTTTCTGTGACTCCCTGCGATTTAGTATTTTGTGAACTGACCTATTAGTTCAAAGTTGGTTCGTAAATACCATTTCAATCGCAAAAAGTAGGTGTGCAATTTGCAACCACTTTTTGCAAATCGAATATTAGTACACCAGGGCCTACGTTTTTGTACACTAAGCAATTTGTGGTAGGGATTTCCATATTCTGCTCCGCAGTATCAGGACTAGTAAAATTTTACTCTTATGAATAGCACTTGTCAATACTGCAAATGGGCCATTAGGGTGGCCTTCCCATATTCACACATACAGGGGTGAAAAAGCTGGCATTCAGGAGCAGGTGGTCCTACAAGTTACAGTGAACACCCACAAACTAGTAGGTTTCTCAAACAAGCTACAGCTAGGTTCTCACCCCAGAAACGCAAGCAAAACTACTCCTGTGCCGATAAACGCAGCACTTTCCTGTCTTTTCCAGAGTGCGAAAGCAAAGAGAAGACCCCCATGTGTAAATATGTAGGGTAGGAAGGGTTTCCACAGGGAAAGATATTTTTCCTGTGGAGAAAACAAGTAATCATTTACATCCTAAAGTAGAATTTTCCCTCTTTTAGAAACTAACAAGAATACATCATCAGTCCTGTGTGTCTCATTTAGTACAGATATTAATAATGACCTTTAATTGTAGGATAACTCGCGCTAAATCATTTCCAAGTGCTTAAACAATAGGGGAAAATATTACCTAACCGAATGGTACTTGTTTTTTAGACTTCTGAAGGATCAACAGTTGAGTCATTCTTGAAAGTTATTAATTCTTTCTTTATTCGGTTTTTCACAAGGAAAACCATAAAAGGAGCAATCAATAGTAATTTATATGATATACAAAATGCAAGTTATATAATAATTTCTAAGGAGATTCATACAAGAGCAGTATACGATGGAAATAAGCAGAAATATTAAAATGGTAAAATTTCATCATTGTTACATTTGCAGAGAGATGTTTTACAGATTTTTTCTATGATTCATAATGCATTTTAGAAAATTAAGAGCTGCATAACAAACATCTTCGGATTCTAACATTTGCAGTCGAAGGAATGCTGGTCGACATTGTCTAAGGCCCCACCGCCTAAATGTGGGGAGTAACCAACTTTTTCTGTGTGGATGATAAAATTTACAGAACATGATCACATGTATGTTAGTCTGAGTAGATTTCCCGTCGCAGGGACATGGGGGCAAACTTAGTTCCCAGCCTTTATTCAGAGGAAAAGCGACCAATCTAAAGAAGGTATCCAGTCTGAATCTGGTCATCAGCATTCTCTCGTATGTTTCAATCTGCGAGGTTAAATACGGTTGAATACCATATGTTGTCTGCACCAGATTCGCATGGATAACTGATGGTTTTGATGCCTCGGATGTCAGTCTCATTATTTCTAAGTGATGAAGGGCTTGTTGCTTCAGGCCCTTCTTCGACATGCCAGCTATAGACTCTGGTTGCAGATAATAATTCTCAAGGCCGAGGTCTTTGAAAAAGTTTTGTTGTATAGCTCCTATATATCCTTATATCGTGTTAAGTTAGCATAGGTACGTTTCAGATTTAAACGCCATTTTTCCTTTCTTGCAACTTCTGCACACGACCCTTAATTGTTGACTTAGCTTTCAACCTAGTGGTTTGCCGTGGTGTATGTGAGAATAATATGTTATTGCTCTGATATCAGTCTTGTTTAATAAACCATGTCTGCACGGAGAGTGCTGAAGTTTCAGGAGCAACACGATATGGAATTGTTATGAGGTCTGATCTCCACGCCTTCATAGTCATAACACAAGTGCAGCCTTTGCCAACTTGGGCTTGAGGCGGGATTGATATTGCTTTGCACGAGAATTGTTAACACACTTGATGCGGTGCACATGCAGAGAGAGCTGGTGTATGCTGATGTGATTCCTTCATGCTAGGACACTAAGGTATGGGCCCGCCCTAAAACAACCCAAAGAGACCTTCTTAGATAATAATATAATATATGTGTTAGGGAGGGTGAGATATAAGTGTTGTTAACTCTTATTCATTACAGCATGTTAACATGCTGTCACCATTCGCTTTTTATGTCTTAGTAACTATGCTGATAATTTTGCTACTGATAATAAGTATACTTGTATTATCAAAGATACTGCGCCTGAGAAGACGGCATTAGTAAATAAACATTTCAAATGCACATGTGTCTTCTTTACTCCATGTTCTGGTTTGTAATGATAATATAACGAAAGAGTGTTCATGAGTCCCACGTACCCTGAGGTACTGTAAGTTCATGTTCTGGTTTGTCTAAACATTGGGTGTTTGATATGTCCAATGAGACACTGTAGCTAGCTCGGTAAGGGGTGAGTTGGTTGCTAAGGTAAGTTTTGGGACACCCTAATTTGCCGAGGTTCCACTCCTCTGTGCACAGTTCTGTGTGAGTACAGAAACCCTGCAACATGGCGCCCAACGGTTTTCGGTGGTCTTATATCATGACACTCGAGTAGTTTATCGTTCATGCCTTAACCCCTTCACATCCGTTTCCGGAAACGGGGTGTCGGTGAAACCTACCTATTTTTTGAAATAGGTCTTTATTCAAGCTTGATTCTTTCTCAAACGGTTTCTTTGAATTACTACCCAGTTGTGCTACAAAGTATTCTTTGTTTTTTCTTGTTTCCAATTCTGTAATGGCGGCAGCGGTGGCTATTGCGCAGCATAGTCGCGTAGCGGTACGCAACCATCTTCAGACGTACCAGGTCCCAGTAGATGGGATGGCTGTGATTTTCGTGGTATGTGCAGATCCGGCGTTTCCTTACGAGTTGTTTTACTCTTGGGTTACGTTTCCGGCTGTGGACGCTAATTCTGGTTTGTTCCACTCCTACACCGCCTCGGATGTCCCGGCTGAATATACGCCGTACAGGGCATTGGAAATACCTATTGATCATTGGCAGCATCGAGTTTGGTTTGATGGCGCCCTCCCCCACTCTATGTCCCCTGCGAGGTTAGGCCCACTCTCAATTCCAGGTACTAATTGGCCTGCGTTGGGTGGCTTTACCCCGCACCGAATCACGGAGCTTGCACCCTGGCAGAAATTCGCAGGCTGCATGTAGTTTCCATTTCCGTGATTCGTGCTTTAGTGCAATACATCGGTCGACATCTTCCTGGTGGTCCCCAGGGGGGTGCGGCCG
Source organism: Lissotriton helveticus (assembly GCF_964261635.1). NCBI lineage: Eukaryota > Metazoa > Chordata > Amphibia > Caudata > Salamandridae > Lissotriton > Lissotriton helveticus. The sequence continues at coordinate 135,820,277 of NC_136071.1, read as the reverse complement.
CTCCCCTGGAACGAGGCGGAATGCGTCTCAATCCAGTGATGGTAAATTCGGTTTTTGGTGCGCGTCCAGTTGACAACGATGACTTCCCATTCTGGCTAGCAGAGAAGTTTGATCAACTGGAAGCGGTTTTTCCGAATTCCACTCCTGCTGATAAACATAGAATGTTGACGATTACTCTCCCGAAGGATATTACTCCTGAACTTGCTGACTGTGACAGCTGGGGAAAAACATTTGCGGCAGTTTATACAAGGTGCTTCGGCACCCCGTCTATGACTGCCCTGCCTGAAATCGTTAGACGTGTTCAGAATGATCACGGTCCAGAGGCAGCGGTTGAATTGGGTATGCGCCTGTGTGGTTCTTTTGAGATTGTAAGTGATCTCATTCTCTCCAATGTTAAAGGAGATGCAGTTAACTTTCAGGTGTCGAATGCTTTGGCTGCTCTGCCCGATGCCGACAAACCCCGCCAGTTAGCAAAGATTGTGGTGGCCGCTTATAAAACGATTGGCCGCACAAGTAGAGGTCTGAAATATTTTCCAGTGAAGGAGAAAAAACAACCACAGGGACCATCTGCAGTGACAGATGTCCAGCCCAAGTCCAAAAAACAGAATTGGCCTAAAAAACAGACACAGGGGAAGCAGACAACGCAGACTCAGGGTACTTTTCCTGCAATACTGGCTCCTGCGCCACCCGAAAAAGTTTATGATTTGCGCGACCGCGCGATGATTAAATCGCCTGATCGTTTTCAGGGTTCTGATCAACGCTCTCCTCGTTCCTTTCAGGACACATCGGCCCCGAAGACCGGTGGAGGAGGAGGGGGTGGACGTGGACGTGGTGGCCAACAAGGACGTGGTCAGTCCCGCCAGACGGACGGCGCAGTGAAGCAGGAGGATTCTACGCCTCGGCGTCCGCAGTTTGCGAAAAAGAAAGTCGCAGCCTTAACAGCGCATCGATATGCCACAGATAGTGAGAACGCGGCTTCGGAATCTGACGTGGGCTCTGACCTTGCTGGACAGCGCGGCGGAGATAACCATAGTCAGAGAGGCGCTGCGTCCACTACTGAGGGTGACAGCGACTGAAGTCTACGTTGTGATAGAAACAGCGGATACAAGACTTGCTCCCCCTGAAAGACTATATGAAATTGTCCTGTTAATTGAAGGTGACATACAGCGTACCGTTAAAGGTGTATTTTGGGAGAATCTGTCTTCTACATATGATATTTTACTTTCGGAGGCTGACTGGCCCCCACCTTTTGTGCTCGCGGCGCCGCGAGGGGAGGAGGTAATCCTACCCAGTTTCGCGAACACTGTCTCGAAAGAGCATGCGCAGCATTTTGCAGAAGAGTGGGCTCGGGCTCTCGCGCCGGCTCTGTACCGTAACCAATGTGGTTGGGATAAATTGTCGCCTTGCCACGAAATTCCGTTGCGGTCTCAGCCGCAGCCTCAACCTCAATATCCCATTCGGCGTGAAGCAAAATCTTCCGTCGCGGAAATCCTTGAACAATTGGAATATCAGGGAGTTATTGAAACGTGTGTGTCACCGATGAATAATCCCCTTTTTACTGTGAATAAACCTGACGGATCATATCGTTTGGTTTTGGATTACCGGCATTTGAACTCGCATTGCCGTAACTGTGCAGTACAGAATACCCACGGCTCTGCCCTAGTGGATAGTCTCGTGCGTAAGCGTTTCAAGACAACGCTTGACATATCCAATGGTTTTTATGCCCACAGATTGGACAGCTTTATCTCCCAATGGACCAGTTTTACAAGCGCTGGAGTCCAAAAGCAATTCCGGCGTCTTCCAATGGGCTACAAGAATAGTCCTGGTGTATTTACCGCTCGAATTGTCTCTATTCTGGAGGCACTCGACCCTGATGCTTTTTCGTATGTGGATGACATATATCTCACAGACGACGATATTTGGGAGCATCTGTGTCGTGTAAATTCTCTTGTTTGCAATTTCGCTGACATGGGTTACAAATTCAACTTTGCAAAATCGCACATTGCTGAACACACAGTGTTGTTTTTGGGTTATGAGCTCAACAATGAAGGTAGAGGTTTGGCTCCTCACTTCTTGGAGAAGTGCGCACAATTGCGCGCACCAACAACTCTGAAAAAATTACAATCCTTACTGGGCTTTTTGAATTTCGGCAGAACTTACATTCCGGAATATGCCCAGCGTATCAAGCCTTTGTATGCTTTGATACAACCAACTTTCTCAAAATCATGCTGGCTGCCTGAGCATTCAGCCATTTTGCAATCCTTGCAGGCTGATCTGCTCGCTTCTAAATATTTACTGACTCGTGATAACCACACCAACCTGGTCATAAGAATAATTCCTGGGACGGTGGGTTTCACATACCTCACTTTTAATGAAGGTGACACAGTACCTATTGCTTACAAGTCACACTTGTACACCTCGGCTGAGATGCGGTTTCCCACCATAGAAAAGGTTTTAACTGCTGTACAGATGGCTATTCTAAAGGAACGAGCTCTGTCACAGGGGAAACGCATGCTAGTGGTAACACCCTGTCCTCATTTGGAGGCAGTCACGAAAGCCAGTGTACCAAATTCAAAAGCTTTGCACCCTCGGTGGATTCAGTGGGCTGCGTCATTGTCATCCTCGGATGTCATGTTTATTTTTGACGCTTCCTTACGGTCGCAGGAGTTCTTGCAGTATGAATTCGTTCACCCTGCTCCTCTGGCGATGCGACCTTTGGAGGACTTCCATTGCATCATTTACACTGATGGGTCGGCGCAGGTTGCGCATGGCTCTAAACATGCCTACGTTTCCGCATGCGCCATTGTGGTCGGTGCTATGTTGAATGATGAGTTCATTTCCAGGGAGGTACACACGTTACCCCTGGGCGATTGCACTGCACAATTGGCAGAGCTTCGTGCTCTCTTACTAGCTTTGGAGTACGCAGATCCAAGTGTTACTACTCTAATTGTAAGTGATTCTTACTACTGTGTCCAGTCTTACAATGAAAACTTGTTCTTTTGGATTCAAAATGACTTTCATGATTCCAAGGGTAGCACAATAAAACATAAAATGATCTGGGTTCGAGTGGCAGAGCTTAAGGCTATGTTGCCACTCGTTTATGTGATTCATACTCTCGGTCATCAGCGCTTAGGAGTTCACGCTGTTGGCAACTCGCTTGCTGATGAAGCAGCGAAATCAGCAGTATCTACATACTTAGTTGCAGCAGTTACTAGGTCTAAATCCAAGATTGATAGCGACATCTTGGCAGCGATTGCTGCCTCTGAGAAGGGAAGTAAACATCCTGCGGGATTCCCTTCGAAGTATAAATACCACTTAAGTCCCGAAAAGGTTCCTTTTGTGACAATTCCTGATGTTGGGGAACGGCTGATTCCCAACTCGGATCGCAGAACAGACTTGATTACAGCGGCTCATGAAGGTGTGGCGTCTGCGCATGCGGGCGTCTCAGCCACTGTAACGCAACTGCAACAACGTTTCTGGTGGCGGGGACTGTACAAACAGACGCGTGATTATGTCCTTCTTTGTGACATATGCCAGCAGATTAAACCTTCAACTGCTACGCGTCCGCCTCAGACTCAGTTGTACATTTCTAATAAACCACTAGGCTGTGTTTATTTAGATCACTGCGGTCCATTTTCATCTGATACTGCGTATAAATACATCTTAGTAGCAGTTGACTCATGCACACGCTTCGTTTGGGTATGGCCACATCGCAGCGCTGATTCCCGGACTGTCATCAGAGATTTGCGTATCTTTATAGGGATTTTTGCCTGTGGTACCTTCCATTCGGATCAGGGTCCGGCTTTCGCCTCTAAGGCGTATAAGGATGCCATGACTTCGATGGGGGTCCAAGTCAAGTTTTCGTCACCCTACAGACCCGAGGGTAATAGTGTAGTTGAACGAATGAACCGAGATTTAAAGCAATCTTTGACAGCCCGGGTTATAGGCACTGGCAGAAACTGGCTGGCTCACCTCTATGGCGTGCAGCGTGCTCTTAATAATCTCCCTAGAAGGTCTCTGGGTGGGCGGACCCCATACGAAATGCTCTTTGGCATCAAGATGTTCGTCCCTGACCTTGACGGTCTAGACTCGGTGGTTCGCGCCACTTCCTTTGACGCAGATGAACATTGCAATGTTTTACAGAATCTACAAAAGACGAGAGACACTCTTGCAAAGGAACATTTGCCCTCCACATCGGATGATGCGTTGCAGATCCCGGTAGTTGGCTGGCTACCCCAAGTTGGAGAACTGGTTCGAGAGAAGATCGACAACAAGAAAGAGTTTGGTCCCTCCTATCGAGCTCCGGTCCCAGTGCTTGGAGTGAAGGGCACAAGAACAGTCATTTTACCACCACTTCCAGGTCGTAAGGAAAACAGGTTTATTTCTATTGACAATGTCAAGATACACAGAGTGGCCGATTCTTCTTAGCATGACACCGGCTGTTTCATGTCCTTCCATTGTAAGAAATTCAATTATGCCCACTGCTTCTAATAATGAACCTGAGGTGGCCATCGAATTACCTGCTGTTTCCAGTCCATTATTGAATAATTTACCAGGAACTAACCTTGATGAGACAGACTATTCATACCCCACTGATTTGTCCATGCCTGACCTGCAAGCTCGTTTAGCCACGGAATCCAGATTTTCATTTGACTCTGCTTCCCTTGCCTCGAAAAAACCCTCTAAAATTGCATTATATGCTAGCCTGTTTAAAAAACATTTTTTGATACCTCCTTGGATATACATTTGGCTGGTCCTTTTTTCAGTTTACGTTTTTATGTCAATTGGTTTTGTGTTTTATTTTTTTCGGATTATGAATGGACACTATGTCGAGGAGAGAACTTGCATTACACATTTGAATGGAACTTTGGCCCCACTTTCCTCTTCACATTCTACACACAGATTAAAAAGAGACTTGACTTTGGTTAACATCACAGCGTGGCCTGTTCTGGATGGAATCGCGTGGGATGCAGTTCGTTTTCAGATTCATGGCCCAACGGAAGTCGTTAATGTCCCTAATGTACTAAGAGTTAATATGGGGGATGTGGTGAAACAAAACATTCGTTCTGATGATTGGGATGTTAATGCTGTGGAAAGTTTGTTTTCTGATTTGAAATATTATGCTGCTTTTGATGCTGAGGATTTATATTTAGAATCTGCTAATTATGGTGAATTGTTCTGTTACCAACATTATGGCAATCACTTCTTACACAAGACATCTTCCCGAAGGGATGCGGTTAATTTTACTCAGTGGGAACATTGCCCAGCACCAACACAAGGGAGTTCAGAAACGTTTCTTAAAAAGTATACTTATTTCACTGACTTTAATCAGTCCAATCCCGAGTCCTTTTATTTTAAATTTCACAAACAGCCACAGTCCAAGGTTCGACTTACAAATACAAAATTGTTATATTCAAAAGCCTTCCTGGATCAATTAGTTACTGGAGGGTATGAGTTATGGAAGGATACCATAGACCTTAAATCAGTTTGGGGCTCAAGGGCCTGGCAGGTACAAGGCACTGAGGCTTTGCACCGTGCATGTCTCATCCCAAATCATATGTGGTTTTTAAATGAAACCATTTCCCAGACCACATGCTTTGGATTGGCTACATCTAAAAGGTTGAACACCCCGTCTTTCCCGGAGTTGGAGGAATATGAGAATTGGAGTAATTTTACTAAATTGTCCATTAGAGAAATACAGGCTCTGCTTCTGAATTCCTCCTTTAACATTTCCAGTATGAATCCCAAGGGTTGGCTGCTTTGGCACCGTAGTGCTGATTCTTGCCAAAAAAGATTTTTAAATATGACTGACGGTTTTAAGACTGTTAGATCTGATCCCCGTTTTGATTTGAGTCATACTGTCACCTCTTACTCTGTTGGCAAGTTGTGTCAAGCTTGGCTGAAACATTCAACTTTACCTGCGGTTAAGTATCACCTTTCCAAACTGAATGCAGACGTGGATTTGAATGATTTCATTAAGGGCCCAGCTAGTGGCAGGTCGAGAAGGTGGTTATATGGTGTTTACAATGAAATTTGGAAACTCTCACAGATTGAGGCTGCTTCACGCCTTAGGGCTATTGATCAGGCGAATCTTGAGAAAGTGCTTGCAGTTGTTGACAATAGCATTAACGTGCTTTCCTCTAGAATTTACACATTAGATAATATTGTGTCGTCTGTTGTTGATATTGTACATGATGAAGTGTCTGTATTATACCATGGTCAAAATCAATTACGATCAATCATGCAGTTTGCATGGACACTACAGACTCTAAAAATGGGTAAAGTTCCCTGGGGATACATGAACGTTTCCTCTTTATTTGCACCATTTAATTTGACAGACAAACAACGCTTGCTTTCAATGCGTGATGCTTCCTTTTCTATGCTCCATATTGAAAGATTGGAATCTTTACCTTTTTCTGTGGCGGAGACCACTGCTGCTACGTGGCTTATCCACGGTTTAATAACGCTGCCTTTTGCTTTATATAAGTTTTCAAATTGTATGAAATATGTGCCAATAGGTCGTTTTGAACCCTTAGGTAGCGGTTTTCTTCATGAGGTCTGGTCACTCCCATACACATACAGATGTTTCAAGGATGAACAAGAAGTTTATCTAACAGGGGATGAGTGTACTGAGACGCCAGATCATTCTTTAATGTGTAGACACATACAGTTACACGGTTCATGTAACAAGGACAGACCGAATATGGCTTGCGTTTTACAGGGCACGCCAGTTCCTGCTATCATCCCCACGTTTAAATTGTTAGAGAATGGTAGTTATTTAATGCTCAATAATGAAAACTGTTGTGGTTTAATTAAAGGTATAGCTTTCATAGTAACGGTTAGTGAGCGAGTTATTTGCTGCAGAAATGTTCTTTATCCTCCCACACGTGAACATAGGGAGTCTTCCATTTGGCCACAGATACCGACCTTGGGAGCAGAATTCAGCGGCATGGCTAGAATAAGAGCTCTATTGTCCCAGAAAGAGGTGGCCTTGAGCTCGGCCCGTGAAACTTTCGTGCTTCACATTGCTAACACCCGTACGGAGGTTCAGGCTCTTTTAAACACTGATTTGCCTTTGCATTTCGGAGCCATGGTCCGTTCTATCTTTAACGCATCCTCCACAACGGGCCTAGCACATTTTTTTAAAGTTGTTAGCGGTGGTCTCGTGACTTCCTTTGAGAAGATTTTTGGAGTCATCCCTGCCTTCTTCCATTCTATTTTTTCATCCTTGTTTGGAGGGTTCCCGTTTTTGCTTGCATTAGCGGCTGGCGCATTGGTGGTTTTCTGCCTTTTTAAATATGGATGCCCTTCCTGTGCAAGACCACGCACAGCTACTACTGACGCGGTTTCGCAACCGCATGCTTGATTATTATGGCACACTGCCGTTGGCGACTCTAAGCACGGCGTTTGGATTATCTTTTCGGTTCTCCTATTTCACCTGTGTCCAGCCTGTATTTCGCTGCCTGACCTGTGATTTCCTTTGGGCCATTGATTTGTGTCTCTGCGGACCAGCATCTTCTGACGTCGATTTTGATCAACTGATGAGTCCTATCATTGCTCACGAGTTGGTTTGTTCTGACGAAAGGATTATGGCCTTGGCGTTGGCACATGGACTAATGGGTCCCTGGGATGTGTTGTCGGCAGCGCAAAATTTCTTGGAACAAAGTTTTCTTGAAAACCCACCGAGCTGTCCTCTGATGGTTATAGAGGATCCGGTGCTGGAAGATCACGTATGTTCCTTTCAACTTTTAAACTGGATGGCTGAACTGTTTTCGGATGAGGACAGTGACTTCCTCCTTGAGGCTGTTGCAGCTTACTTTTCATATACGGTCTTATCATAGACACTGCCTCAGATTGGCATGCTGATTGATAGCATTTCCTTGATTTTGTTGACTTTTGGTCAAGACATTTTATTTTTTGCTTGCCTATTGGCTTGAGCCACATTATATTTGTGGGCTATTTTTTAGCGTTAGTTTTTATTATTGAATTTTTATTCATGCTCGTTTATAAATGGATTCTGCTCTCATGTGATGGCACTTCTGTTACCTTATTTAGTCCGTTCTCGGATCATGGGGGGGTGTTGTATAGCTCCTATATATCCTTATATCGTGTTAAGTTAGCATAGGTACGTTTCAGATTTAAACGCCATTTTTCCTTTCTTGCAACTTCTGCACACGACCCTTAATTGTTGACTTAGCTTTCAACCTAGTGGTTTGCCGTGGTGTATGTGAGAATAATATGTTATTGCTCTGATATCAGTCTTGTTTAATAAACCATGTCTGCACGGAGAGTGCTGAAGTTTCAGGAGCAACACGATATGGAATTGTTATGAGGTCTGATCTCCACGCCTTCATAGTCATAACACAAGTGCAGCCTTTGCCAACTTGGGCTTGAGGCGGGATTGATATTGCTTTGCACGAGAATTGTTAACACACTTGATGCGGTGCACATGCAGAGAGAGCTGGTGTATGCTGATGTGATTCCTTCATGCTAGGACACTAAGGTATGGGCCCGCCCTAAAACAACCCAAAGAGACCTTCTTAGATAATAATATAATATATGTGTTAGGGAGGGTGAGATATAAGTGTTGTTAACTCTTATTCATTACAGCATGTTAACATGCTGTCACCATTCGCTTTTTATGTCTTAGTAACTATGCTGATAATTTTGCTACTGATAATAAGTATACTTGTATTATCAAAGATACTGCGCCTGAGAAGACGGCATTAGTAAATAAACATTTCAAATGCACATGTGTCTTCTTTACTCCATGTTCTGGTTTGTAATGATAATATAACGAAAGAGTGTTCATGAGTCCCACGTACCCTGAGGTACTGTAAGTTCATGTTCTGGTTTGTCTAAACATTGGGTGTTTGATATGTCCAATGAGACACTGTAGCTAGCTCGGTAAGGGGTGAGTTGGTTGCTAAGGTAAGTTTTGGGACACCCTAATTTGCCGAGGTTCCACTCCTCTGTGCACAGTTCTGTGTGAGTACAGAAACCCTGCAACAGTTTCTGATATAACAGAGCCACTTTACCTTTGAGGACTGATCAAGCGACATTGTGTCAGCCACAATTGACTGAGTTAGCGCATTTTTATCAGATGACCAAATGCGCCGCCACAACATCAATGGTTGAATTTTGAGTAAGTCCTCTAAATAGGGAATTCCCAATTCCATGTGGGAGGCATAGGTTGACGTGCCTCTTGGTGTGGCTAAAAGAAATCTTAAAAAGGTATTTTCAATTACCTGGAGGGCTCTGATGTCCGTATGACCCCACACTCCCGCTCCGTAAAGAGCGATGGCCTGGCACTTGGCGTTATAGATTTTCAATAACTCCACTGGGGCCCTCCTCCCCAGCCTCTGTGAGAAACTCTTTAAGGCCGCTATCGATCTTTTAAACAGATGGCATCTTGTCTCCACTGCTGGTTTCCTTGTCAGCCTATCATCTATCATGATCCCGAGGTATGGATACTGGGCGGTGGTCTCAAGTTTTTGATTATCGAGATATATCTTTTTTACGCCTTTTTTCCGACCCCCTGAGATCATGACAAACGTTTTTTTTACGTTCACTTTTAGGTCCAAGCGACTCATAAGGGTTGTATATCTATTCAGGGAGCTATGGAGTTCGCGCGGGGTTCGCGCTAGGATGACGGCATCGTCCGCATAGAGCAGAGCTGGAATCAGGCGCTGCTTTACTCGTGGGAGGTCCTGGGCCCCTCTTAGCATACCCTCCTCCAAGCCGTTGGTATAGAGTGAGAAGAGGAAGGGGGCCAGGACGCAACCCTGCCTGACTCCACGCTCCACTCCAAAAGATGCCGTCAACTCGCCGTTTCTCCCAAAGCGAACTCTTGCCGAGGCTCCTGAATAGAGCTCTCTCTGGAAGTCTAATAGAGAGGGATCCACATCCATTTGACTTAGAACTGTCCACAGTTTTGAATGCGAAATGCAATCAAATGCAGCGGACAGGTCCACATAGACCATGTACACCATATTCTTCTTTGCCTGCATATATTTGCCCATTATCAGGCTAAGATTGAGGGCCTGCTCTACCGTCCCAAAGCCTTCTCGAAAACCAAACTGCAGGTCGGAAATAATGCCTCTTTCCTCACCCCACTGCTGAAGTCTCTCTAGGATGACTCTCCCCACCACTTTACCAAGAGAGTCCAGCAATGAGATGGGGCGATAGCATTTCACATCCTGGCGGTCCCCTTTCTTGAAAATGGGGACCATAATTGACCTAGTCCAAGAGTCTAGCACTCCCTCGCTAGCCGCAGCTGTGCACACTCTTGTGAGAATGGGCGCCCATAGGTCCAAGTTAAATTTAACGAGGTCCACTGGGACGCCATCAGGGCCAGGAGCTTTCCCAGTGTTACTTTTTTCCAGGGCCACTAATATATCAGAAATGTCAAAGGACAATAGAATTGGGTATTGTACCTTTGTGAGGAGATTCATTGACCCATCTGCGCTCACATCGGCTTTAAAAATATTTGTGAAGTGGGCCACCCAAGTGTCCTCGTCTATGGCCACCTCTATCCTAGGGGAGTTAATTTCTGTGAGATAGGGGGATCTAACCGTTCGCCAAAAGGCCTCGCTGTTTTTTGAAAGAGCACTCTTGTATAGATCTTCCCAGAGCTTCTCTTTCAATTCTTGGGCTTTTAGCTTGCGTTCTCGAGTATATAGTCGTCTAAGAAGTTGAATCTGGCCCACGTCTCTCGGTTTATTATGTAAAGCAGATTTTAATTCGGATAGGGCTCTGGTGCAGTTGTGGTTGAACCACCCTTTCTTACTGGAGTGTTTGGTTGTTTTTTTGGCTGTAAGCAATCCCTTGGTTATTTCTATGATTTCTATAAAATTATTTAGAACCTCTTTGTGGGTTGCCGAAAGGTCCAAGCATTTAATTATGTTTGGATACGCCCGGTCCACCAATTTTTTTGTAATTTCGTTAGGATTAATTTTTTCCCATTTTATTGAGTAGCCGTTCTTTTTTGCCAATTCTAGCCTGTTTTGGGCGAGAGTGTTAGCTATTTCGGTGATTTGGGGTTTATGTTCAATAAGGTGGAGGTCCAATTTCAGCACGGAGTGATCGCTCAGTGGGTTAGGAATAACCTGATAGGCTTTGGCTATCGGGAGCAGTCCCGGAGACAGGAAAATATAATCGACTGTCGTTTGGTGGCCTCTGCCCACATAGGTCGGGTGAAAGAGGTTTTTTTCCAGATTTGGGGAGTTAGCAATTACCAGATCCAAGTCGGAGAGCAAGTTGTTCATTGTGTTTCCCGATTTGTTGTGGACAAAATGGGCTAGTGGAGACTCATGTTCATCCACGAACCCACAGCATTGGGAGTTTGCCATAGGACATGGGTGGAGGTTGAAATCCCCTCCCCATAGAAGGTGAATCATTCCGGGGCGGTCCTTCCACTGATAGAGACATCTTAATCTCTCCTGAATGTCGCCGACAAGGATCAGGAATTCGTCTTCGTCTAAGTTATTATAGAAATTTACTAGGAGGATGGTGTCCTTGTTTGCGAGAGACAGGGAGAGAATCTGGCAATTAGGGTCAGTAAATATATTAGACACTTTTAGATGGTTAAGTGTATTTGCAATATACGTTATTAGCCCTCCTTTGGGCCTACCTATTATACTGCGGGTGGCTGGGGAAAAATAAGTTTTGTAGCCCAGGAGATGGAGGTCTATTATGGACCAAGTCTCTTGAAGGCAAATTATTTCCCCTTGTTCTAGGAAATTCAAAGCCGTCCCATCCTCGATCTTTGGGCGTAGACCCGCCACGTTCCAAAAAAGGAGGGGTATGGGTGATGCATCAATTTTTGGGGATGCGGACTCTGGAGTCGGCAGGATATTGTTTGTTAAGGGAGGGGAGTGTAGTAAATTGGGATTATTGTGCTCAACATCCATTGATGGTCAATCAACCATTTCTAGTGCGCTGAATCTGTTGGTCAGCGGGATGTTATGCCAAGGGTCCCACCGGGGCGGTTCTCTGTGGGCAGTCCTCTGCTGTTGTGGTCCCCATTCTTCCCAATTTCCTCCCTGATAGCGTGGTCTTGCTAGGTGCCAAGGATTCTCATTCTCACGAGGGCGGGGGACCCCATATTGTCTAGTATCGTAGAATGCGACCTGACGAGGGAGTGGTTCGACCCAGGGGAAGGCAGAATTCTCAAAGAAATTGTTATTGTTAGGTTGTCTTGCGGGGTAGAAAAAAGAAAGTGGTTTAATGCCAATACCCGCGTTTACATTTGTTTGATCCCAGGAGCAGATATAATCTGCTACCCGGGGATCTTCAAAGGTAATAACAATACAGTCCCCAGGAAACAGTTTTCTACCTTTGCCCACCCATGGAGTCCTACGTATTGAGGAAATCCTTCCATGCCAATTTGGTGGCATGGGACGATTTGTCTGTAACCAATGTTGTACCTTGTTTTTCAGGGACCAAGGAGGTTCCACGTTATGGGGCACTAACTCAGGGACACCAGTCATGACCGCTACATACGGTGAATCCTCTGGTGGCAGGTCTACAGGGATTCTGTCCTCTCTGGGACCTCTCGGAATATTTCTTTTAGTTGGTTGGGGAAAAAAATTGGGTGCCGGAGTTTTAGGTGCTACTTTGTTTTTTGCCGCTGGCTGCGACAAGGATGTTGTTGGTGGCAAGGCATTTCCCTGTTTCAGTGTAGTTACTACATTGATGGTTGGATTTGGTGTACTCGTGGTGGACGTTGCTAGGGATGTTGGAGTGGGAGTCGGTACTGTAGGTGTTACAACCTGTGGTGCATTCTTTTGGGGAATGACAAGTTTCGAAGTAGCGCCTAAAGGTTTCAGGGGGGGGTGCTTGGTGGAGTTAGTTCCCCCTCTTTTCTGGGGGACAGCCGACTGAATATTTTGTGAAAGATTAATAAGCTTGGACATCTGACTCTCTAACTTTGCTAGCTTTTGTTCTACTGGTTGTAAGAATAACTTAAGGAGATCAGCAATCTTATTTAGAAGGGATGAATTATCAAAGTCTGTCGATCCCTTATCAGTAGATACAAGAATTGGTGAGTCTATAATCACAGGGGTGGCGAATTCCTGGTCGTCCTGATGTATTAAAACAGTAGCAATATGTTGGTCTAATCTTGGGGGAGGGGGGTGTGGAGTACTAGGGGGGTGTTCCGTCATAGTGATGTTAGGGTTTTTCTGGTCATTCTTTCTTTTGCTTATTGCACCTTCCCTCCTTCCCCTAGCTTGAATTCTCTCCAGGGATGACATTTGTGTGGGGGATTGAGGAAGTAACTCGGGGTTTTTTTCTAGATCAGAGCTCAGTGGTGAGTCTGCGAACTCAGATACTGACAAGTCTACGTTGTTGGGCAAACTACGTCTCCCCTCACTAAGCACCCTCGATCCTTCTTTGTTGCTACCCGGGGCAGGAGCAGGAGTTCTAGCTTCTGCCAGGTTGCCCAGAGAGGATCTTTTAGCAAATTCTAAATCTAAAGAAACCCTTTTCTCTATCAATGAGATGCTTTGGTCGATAAAAGTATTGGCTTTAGTAATAAAATCATCCATTGGACCTAATAGTTTACCCACACTCCCTGGGGCCACAGTCTTCTTTCCTCTGGTCACCACCATGTTATATAGGAGGGAACAAAACTGGAAAAGGACGTAAAAATTACAAGTTAGTTAATATATTTAAAAGATAGTTTTAAAATGGTTTAAAAAGGGGGTGGCCCAGTCCAGTCTCTCCAGTCCTCGAACGGCCTCAAACGGCCCGCCCTTTGCCCGGGCTTCGCCCCGGGCTACGTCCCGCGCGCGTCCAGCGTGCGCGGAGAGGGAGGGATTAATATGGCGAGGATGAGGAGGAGGAGTCCGGGAAGAGGGCACAGGTGCGCGCGATGTTGCTAGCGCTAAGCACTGTGGGCCTCGCAGTCCCGGACTCTACACTCCCGCGGCGGTTGTCTCAAAGCGCCCCAAGAGTCACAGGCAGACACAGTGACATCGGCGAAGGGTCTTCCAGATAGAGAAGAGCGGCGATCCAGGTAGAGTCAAGTTCTCGACTGCGAGCGGCTCCCGCGGAGCGGGGGCCGCGAGTCGTTCAAGTAGGCGACCAGGTCAGGTGATCAGCTGGGAGGAGTCCGGGAAGAGGGCACAGGTGCGCGCGATGTTGCTAGCGCTAAGCACTGTGGGCCTCGCAGTCCCGGACTCTACACTCCCGCGGCGGTTGTCTCAAAGCGCCCCAAGAGTCACAGGCAGACACAGTGACATCGGCGAAGGGTCTTCCAGATAGAGAAGAGCGGCGATCCAGGTAGGGTCAAGTTCTCGACTGCGAGCGGCTCCCGCGGAGCGGGGGCCGCGAGTCGTTCAAGTAGGCGACCAGGTCCGGTGATCAGCTGGGAGGAGTCCGGGAAGAGGGCACAGGTGCGCGCGATGTTGCTAGCGCTAAGCACTGTGGGCCTCGCAGTCCCGGACTCTACACTCCCGCGGCGGTTGTCTCAAAGCGCCCCAAGAGTCACAGGCAGACACAGTGACATCGGCGAAGGGTCTTCCAGATAGAGAAGAGCGGCGATCCAGGTAGGGTCAAGTTCTCGACTGCGAGCGGCTCCCGCGGAGCGGGGGCCGCGAGTCGTTCAAGTAGGCGACCAGGTCAGGTGATCAGCTGGGAGGAGTCCGGGAAGAGGGCACAGGTGCGCGCGATGTTGCTAGCGCTAAGCACTGTGGGCCTCGCAGTCCCGGACTCTACACTCCCGCGGCGGTTGTCTCAAAGCGCCCCAAGAGTCACAGGCAGACACAGTGACATCGGCAAAGGGTCTTCCAGATAGAGAAGAGCGGCGATCCAGGTAGGGTCAAGTTCTCAACTGCGAGCGGCCCCCGCGGAGCGGGGGCCGCGAGTCGTTCAAGTAGGCGACCAGGTCAGGTGATCAGCTGGGAGGAGTCCGGAAAGAGGGCAAAGGTGCGCGCGATGTTGCTAGCGCTAAGCACTGTGGGCCTCGCAGTCCCGGACTCTACACTCCCGCGGCGGTTGTCTCAAAGCGCCCCAAGAGTCACAGGCAGACACAGTGACATCGGCGAAGGGTCTTCCAGATAGAGAAGAGCGGCGATCCAGGTAGGGTCAAGTTCTCGACTGCGAGTGGCACTTCTTGAAAGTTTTAAGTCGTGCAGGCACTTACCAGATTAAACTACCTCCCCCTTATACATCAATGGATAGAATGTGTAGTGACATAAATCGTACATGTCCTGTTCTGTCAGCCGTCCACCTGGTCCAATTTAAAGACCTGACAATCCATCTACACAAAATTATTATTGTGTGTTTCTCTGTGGTCATTGTGCATTAGATACCATCCATATCACTTTTGGTGTGACAAAGTATTTACGATATCCAGTTTTGTGTGTATGTTTGAAGGTTATATGGTATTGAGTGAAAGCGGTAAGAATATTGTGCGTCTGTGGAAATCTCTGTAGTTAAGGTCTGTCATTTTAGTTCTCCAATATATGTATATGATTATGTATAATATATTCGATAATTAACTAATATCAAAAAATGAATAAATATTTTGCACTTTTCTAATATATTCTTGTCTTGAGTGTCACTGTTGTGTTTTCCCCTAATTAAGTAATAGGGATATGCTAATGGTCATGAAGTAGCCCTAGAAATTTTTCACATTACATATCTGTTCTGCCTCAACTACACCAAAATCTCACTTTAAAATGTACCTGTTAGAAGTGCTCATCCGTGGTGTATCTTTTACAGTGTCTCTGGGCTATCTCATGGCTTCCCTGATGATGGCTTAGCTCATAGCCCATCTACCGTAGTGCGTGGAAGAAAAGCTGGTTTTACAATACGTTGGGCAGTTTTAAAATACTTAGGACCAGATTTACCAAGAACCTCCACCAGTGCAAAGTGACACAAAGTGTTGCATGTTACTTATTTTTCCATTTTGCAATGGAAAGGTGTTCTTTTCTCAGTACTTTGCGCTGCTTTGCATCACTTTGCGTCAAGGGGGCATTATTGGAGTGTTACTGGGGCTGATCGGCACAAACACCATTGGGTTTTGATGCAAAGCCTGATCTAGTCGGATAGCCAGAACATGCTTTGTATCAGAGACTAACACCTCTTTCAAGCAGGGACTAACAAGGAAACATATTTTCACTTCCCCCCCAAAAAAAGCATTGCATGTGTGATGCAGTGCGCAGCACACATCCAGTGTGTGGGATCCTGCTATGTTTGTCTACACGTAGAATTTTGACTGGAAGGGTATCCTTCCCCTTCCTGTGAATTCTTTGCTTGACAGCACACATTGACCTCTGCAAGGCTATGTCTAATGTTAAGCAGCCTTTTAGAGCTCCAGCTTTTTGCATCACAGCAGCAGCAGACCAATATTGACTGCACAGTGCAGCGCAGCAAATTTGGTTGCTTAGTTGAGTTGCATGAAAAAGGATTAAACTTTAGCCATACCTTTTAAGCCCCCAGCCCAACATAGCTGGGTTCCAAAATACACCATGAAAAGATAAGCAACATTTTCCTTTTCTAGGGAAATTCATAATTTCAAACTGAAAAGCCATGGTCAGCTGCACAATCATGCGTCTCAAAACTTTCCTTCTCCCTAGCACCCTCCCAAGAGCTCTCCAAGGGGTTCTTGTTCAAGCATTTGCAGTTCCTTGACCTTCTGCAATTCAAAGCGCCCATCAGGCTGTTTTTATTGACACAAAGGTAAGGTTACAAGATGACTACTTGTCACTAATGACTCAATACTCCAGCCCTGGGCTTATATTTAACAGTCTAGTGTATTCTGGTACTTGTAGTCTTAATTTCCATCAAGTAATACAATTGCACACAACTGTCAGACTACAGTGATGTGCACAAGGCAGTCCAGGGCTTGGGCATTGCGTCCTTCATGGCACCAAGTCATAAGGTTCCCTTAAGCACAGGATGAGTTTGTTCGTGGAAAGTAGAGGAGCCAGTAAACACACAGTGACGAATTGGGAAAACGAGACACACTCACACATCAGGGTATGAGTAAAGAGTACCGGGCTGTGAGTGCAAAGTTTTCAAGGTATTTCACCTTGAACGTGTCCATAGTATAAAGCTGTGGGGACACTGAGATCGCAAAAGATTCAGAAAAGTACAAAATGGAGCTTGTTAGTGAGTTTGGAAAGGGATAATAGTTATTGCCTCTTAATAGAGTTGCTTTCATCAATAAAACAAGATTTATAAAGCTGTGACGGAGCGCATATCCAGGTGCTCAGAACCTTGCTGCTGAGGGACGGTTAGTTGAATATTCAGGTCTTAAGTCCAGCAGTGAGGATGAAGTCCGGAAGTGAAGGGGGAGGATGTTCCAGTCATCTGCAGTGAGGTAGGAGACTACAAATGTTGCTTCTGCAGATGTTGGGGCATCAGCGAGGGAGTAGGAGTGCAGGTATCTGGAGGGTTGATGGAAATTCGGGTGGTGGTTGATGTACGCTGCTTCTTGTTTGTGTAGGGTTTTGTAGGTATGGATAAGCATCTTGAATTAACATCTCTTCTGAATGGGGAGCCAGTGGAGCTTCTTGAAGTGGGGGATGATGTGGGTCTGCTTCGGGAGGTCGAGGATGAGTCTGGCCACTAAGTTCTGTATGGTTTGCAGCCTCTTCAAGGGGTGTGAGGCGATTCCTACTTAGAGTGCGTGCCGTAGTCCAGCTGGCTGGTGACTAGGGTTTGGGTGACTGTATGTTCAGTGTTGCCGAGGAGCCATATGAAGTTCTTACGGAGAATGCGAATTGTGAAGAAGCAGGCAGAGGAGACTGCTTTGATCTGGATTTTCATGGTGAACTTGCTGTCCAGAATGATACTGCGGTTACAGGCCTGGTCTGTTGGAGTAGGTGAGGGTCCTAGTTCGGTAGGCCACCAGGAGTCATTCCATTAGGAGGTGTTGTTCCTGAAGATCAGCACATCTGTTTAGTATGTGTTGAGTTTTAGACAGTTGTCTCGTCATGCACCCGTGGAAGTTGTCCATCATGGTGGAGGGGTCTTCTGACAGCGAGAGGATAAGCTGGGTGTCATCGGTGTAGGATCTGATGTTCAGTCCATTGGCTCTGACGATGCTGGCTAGGGGGGTCATGTTGGTGTTGAACAATGTAGGGCTGAGGGATGAGCCTTGAGGAACACCACAGATGATGTTCTTCGGTTCAGAGGTGAAAGGTGGAAGTCAAATTCTCTGCGTTCTTCCAGTAAAGAAGAAGGCCATTCATTTGAGGGCATCTCCTTGGAGTCCAATGTGGTGAAGCCTCTTGATATGGGTGTTGTGGGTTACTGTGTAGAATGCTGCTGAGAGGTTGAGGAGGATCGGGGGTGCTTATTCTCCCCAGTCAAGGAGGATTTTGAGGTTGTCTGTGGCAGTGATCAAGGCGGTTTTTGTGCTGTTGTTGGTGCGGAATCTGGATTGGGAGGTGTCCAGAAGATTGTTGTTGTAGGTGTTGTGTGAGATGGTGGTTGAAAGCCTTTTCGAGGACTTTTGCAAGAAAGGGGAGCAGAGGGATGGGACGGTAGTGCTTGTGTACTCTGGGGTCTGCAGACGGTTTCCTGAGAAGGGGTTTGACTTCTACGTGTTTCCATTCTTTGGGGAAGGTGGCTGTGATGATGGATGTGTGGTGAGCTCGTTGCTGATTGTCTTGCACCCGAGAATGAATATGTGGTGGGGACAGGGTTCCATGGGTGCTCCTGAGTGGACAGAGCTCATGATGCAGCTGGTGCTATGTGTGGTGAGCAGGTGGTCGGGGTTTGCATCTGTGGGAGCAAAGAGGCTGAGGATTTTAGTGGCGGTGGGTTGGGGATTCAAAGTTTTTGTAGTTGGTGGAGATCTTGTCATGAAAGAAGTCCACCAAAGTGTCGCAGAAGGCAACACCAGGTACCGACACTGCCAATAACACTGTACTCTACATATCATGTAAGGTTACTCTGAAATCCCCATAGTAACTCTCCCCAACCAGTGAATCCGGAGAGATCCTCATGATTTATACTTCAAAAAAGATCAGCCTTTTATACACCCACCTGTAAGGAGCAGAGGTGTGGGCAGGACTATCTCTTCCTAGGTAAAGTCCTTGAGCTGCTCTTCTCCGTGAGTCTGCTACAAGGTTGCGGAACACGGCCTGCTCCACTCTTTGCCATTCACACACTGTCTATTTTGTTCTATTCTAGACCCTATTTCTTTAAGTGGCATAAGCTGGAGTAAAATTAATTGCAGGTATTCTGTAATTGTGAACGCTGGAAAGAAGTGTTGCTATCTCTTGCAGGCCCCTATACCCAGAGGCGTCTATTCACATTTAATTGCAATGAGTCGGAAAAGGTATCCAGCCTCCTAATGAGGGAGGCCTTTTTTCAGCTCCTAGCACAAATATGAGGTTGCATGGCAAAGCAGCTCTCATGACGAAAACAGCTAGTGCTTTGCAACCAGACTGACACATCATACCCAAATTCAATTCAAGCCATTAGTAGAGCACACGGCTGCCTCCCAAGAGGCATCCTGGCGCGAACGGAAAGGTCATGACCAACAAAAACCAAATAGCAGAGAGGCGAGATGCCCTCTAGGCAGGAATCAAGCAGCAGTGTTTTAAGGTTCTTTCTGAAGACAGCTTCAAAGGGGCTACCTCACAAGCTAAGAGGTAGAGCATTCCACAACTTGGAAGCCAAAAAAACAGAATGATTTGCCTCCTCTTCTGGCTGTATGAATGCGGGGAGCTTGAACAATTTGAGGTTAGATCTCAGTGATCTCTCTTGGGAGTAAGTCTTAAATACCCAAGACCTAGCACTTACTCCCATAACTATTAAGATCCTGATTTTGAGGGTGGCGTAGTTTGCCAACCCTAGTGTACACCTCTGTTTGCTTAGAGCTAGAAATCTGAGCTGTGCAGAGTTTACCATACTTTTTTTTATTTTTTTTAAACCTTTATTGTACAGTTAAGGATATACAAATACGGGCCAACAACCGCTCAGGTAGGCCACGACACAATATAATAAGCCGATGTATCCGAAGAGAAGTGTGTCGGGGGGCACATTACATTATGTAGGTAGGCAGTCAATATGAGAACGGTCATATACGACAACCGAAAACAGGAGCAAAGAAGGTTAATTTTATATTAGGAAGTATAGCAGGATTAATTGCAGTGTATGGTCATCCGAATTCCCATAGCGGGCCATAAATCAGACAGCAAAACATAAAGGCATCGGAGAAAACTATCATCAGCAACAGTGTACATCAATTAGGATATATACGCCATATAACAAATCAATGTTCACCTTGGCCCGCCTTTAGTCACCCCACCAACCAGTCACATACTGAGAGTGAACGGAGGAACCAGAACAGCAGCAAGAAAGACAATCATCCACCATACTAACCCAAATAATAAGAAAGGAAGAGAATAAAGGGGGGAAAAGGGGGGAAAATGAAATAAATCAGAAAGGGGGAGAACGCCGCGCTGTGGCACGCGCCCCACAGCAACGGAGCACGCAAAAAGAGTGAGGGTACAGCCAGCGAGGTGGACACGCAAGTCGCAATAGCAATGTGGCAATGCAGTAGAAGGGAGAACAACACACCCCCAGTTACCACCCGCAATCGTACCATGGGAGACAAGTACAGACGCGGCGCTCCGATAAAGGGATACAAAAGAGCCATAGAACTAAAGGAATAGGAAAAAGAGAAAAAAAAACACCCCACCCACCCCACCCTGCACCCCTGCAGAAGGCTACGGCCTACCCCCCCAGCAGCGTGCCTGTCGCCCTAAATCAGAACCCGAAATATAGAAAGTCAAGAAGAGAGAAAGGAATAAGAAGGCAAAAAAGAGGGGGAAAGAACCCAAAAAAGGGTGGGGGGGGGAGAACATAAGACAAGTCGGTAGGCCCCATCCTCCCGCCCACCCATACGAATATGCAACGTCCAGACGAGATCGACACAACCTTAGGTATTATAAACTTGTAAAGGAGCCGTCCATATTATCATAAGCGGGGGCCATCAGCATAGCAAGCTATTAACCGGTAGTCCTCCGGGTGCAGCATCGGCTCATCCCTGGCCTGTCTTTGTCTTCACCACCATATGCGATATAGCAAGGAAAGGCAAGCAGTTTAAGGTGGAGCTGCTCCACGGTCGAAACAAACCAGGACTAGGGCGCAGATCAAAGGGTTCCGGCAGCCAGCAATAAAACAAGGACCAGTCTCGGGAGTCCAGAACCCTCGACAGTAACACGATGAGCAGCAAGATGTAGGAGTCTCGCCTCACAGTACAGGAAAGTTGACTCCCCCCTGCAGCACAACAGCAGGGCCCCCCCATAGCAGATCGGATCAGCAATCCATGACGTTCCTTGAACCCTTGAGCAGCATCCGAACCTGACATGGAGCCCATGCCCTCGCACTCCACATTCACAGCTGCCAGGAGAGTCGGGCCGCATGGTTGCAATCTTGTCTACGCACAGCGGAAGCACTCCTTATAGTGAGCAAGGGGGACAAAGCAACGCCATCACAAAGTTGAGGGGTGTCCATGGGGAACGGTCCTTCAAAGATGGCGGCGGACCGCCCAACCCCCACAGGGGCACCGGGGGCCAAGGCTGCACGCAAAGACTGCAGGGCAGCCAAGACATCACCGATCGTGGGCTCACGTTCATATGACCAGGCCCCTGCACACGCCAGCGACACAGATCCGCTGCCCCGATGAAATCCGTGTTCCTGGGCGTCAGCCGCCATCTTGTGGGTTCAGCTGCGTCACCACATTCCACGACGCCCGGGACGGGCTCTCACGCAGGGACACCGCCGGGGGTCACCGGGACACGCTAATGGCAATCTTGGTGCAGAAAAAGCACCATCAAACTCGGGGGCCCGCTGTTCGATCACCCGAGGGCGCCTCCCGCCGACTCCGGGCGCAGGGCTTCAAGATGGCCGGACAAGGCATCAAAGGGGGGTCATCCTGCACAGACCTCCTACCTCCACGGTGCTCCGTGTTCCAACAAGGGGTCCACCGGCCGCAGGACCGGCCCGGCCAGGATCCACCGGTCTATTCGCACAATGGCCCTCACAGCCGGCTTCGCCCCCGCACCGGGGACCGCCGCCGACACCGCAGCACCAGCTGACCCACACAGGCAAGTCCCCGGTCTCTACACCGCGAAGGCCCCGGAGCAAGCAAGAGCCCAGCAGTGGATCCACAGCACGCACGGGCCCCCGGGCCAGACGGTGAGTACCAGCGTTGCTTCCCCTTCCTTTTTCTCCCAGGGTGTGTCGTCTCGAGGCAGGATATTCGACAGGATTTGTGTGTTGGGCAGGAAGGCTGGCGGAGCCGAGCTACAGAGCGGCAATCTCGGTCGCGAGCTTGGCTCCTTCCCTCGAGTTTACCATACTTGATAACTAGGGTGCAACTTGCAGGGTTTCACTCGGCAGAATTCCACAGAGTTCCATGAAAACTCTGAGATTTCATGGAGTTCCGCGAACATGCGGAGGTCTGCACGTTGTGCTGAATTTTAGCACTGTGTGCTTGTTCTGTGCTGAAAAATCAGCGCAAATGGAACCATGCGGAGCACCAGAGGGCACTGCTTCTCGAGTTGGTCTTGGCAGCTTTCCCACCACAAACGGTCGCGACCTCCCGCGTTGGGAAAATCTCACCAGGTGCCCTCCTAGTGCCTGAAAATTGTGTTAGGGGACGCCAATTCTCACTCACGCTTGCCAAATTACCGTTGGCGAGCCGCACGCGACAAAAAACGCTGCCACACAGCAGTTGGGAGAAGTTGAACAGAACTCTATGTTACATGCGCAACACAGAGTGGCCTAAACTGAGCCAACTCCACCGGCGGAGCAGAATGTATCGTCCACTTCTATCGATAACTACTGGGTGTGATACAGTCCGTAGTCTTTGTTAAATTTCACCAGGTCAAACTCACCGGAAAAAAACAAGATGCAGGAACACAGTATGTACTGATATGTGTGGATTATTGTGCGTTAACCACTAAGATCCACTTGTTCTTTCCTAAAAACTTCGAATAGGTGCAGGTTACTGCGCTTGATACATTCCAAACCCCAAGGAATGAGATTTTATGAAGTGTCATAAAAAGCACCTACCCCTTCCGGGGCACTAACAATCAGACCCCATGACTGAAAGCAGTAAATACAAGTGACTAGTGAATCCTATTCCATCGCAAGCTGTTCTCAGTTTTAGCACAAGAAAGCCGCTGTTGCCGACCAAATACTCTTGAAATTACATTTTCATTAGCGTATCCAAAACCAAGCAAAACAGGTAAAATAATCATAACTCAATTGAACCTAACAGGTATCATTTTTAGGAAAGGTAAATCTTCGGCTCAACATGAACTTTTATGGACTAGCAAGATTTTATCTTGAGCTAACCTTTCTTTATTTTTGGCAGTCACATGCTAAAATCATTTGATTACAAAGCACCCATATACCCCCATATTTTAAATTGCATCAGTTTCTTCGATCAGTCACCCAGCTTTACACGACCCATGACCTTTTGAAGGCTCCGCTTCTCCACAGCGGAGGCACTTCCCTCCCACCATAGTCTCACCAGCCCGAAGAGAGCTAGCTCTATGAGCTGGCCCTGTGGGCGTGCTGTCGTTGAGGTACCCGCCGCCACAGCCTTTGATCTGCACAGGAAGGCAGACTGCAGTGGCAATGACTCGCCTCCACCGCTCTGCATATGACATGGTATGATCACTTGTGTCTGTCACCATCATTGTGGTTCAGCAGAACTCATCTGTGTGTCATGTGCTGCTATAAAGATCCCATTGCAGTGCAGCACTTCGGTGTTCTATGGCAGCAGGCACTTCTGCAGCAGGGGTAAAAACACCCCTTGGGTGCAAAATGGACAACTGAAGTGGATCCAGCAGGTAATTTTATTTTTAATTCAAGCTGAACATTTGACCAGCTGTGAGCTTTTCTCCACCATCTGTGCTTCCTGGTCTTCTGTGGAATGTTGGAAAAAAATATATAAAATTGCAATTCCACCCAACCTTCCACAAATGCATGGATGCATTTGCATGTTTGCTGCATAAAAGACTCCTCGTATGTTTGATTTAAATAAATGTGCTACTGCTGTATCTCTCAGATGACCACAAATTAGTGGCCAGACTGACTTTATCTAAAGAACATTTGGGGAATAAACTTAAATTTGCCTTAAAACTGAAGATTGCTGCTGTAATTTAGTACTGTGTATTTCCTTTTTATTTGAGTTTTTAAGAGGTTTATAATTTAATAATGAATGACACATTAGTTTCTCATCTGAATGTCTTCACAGAGAGATAACGTGATTACTATACACTATGGGGCAGATTTACAATTACTGGCGCATCCCTGCATATCAGCAGGGATGTGCCAGTTATTGTGCGCCGCAGCTCAGCCACCCTGGATGCGGCGCATTTACAATGCGGCGCACCATGAGGCAAAAACGGCACCGATGCGACACGCATCTGTGCCGGAAAAGCGGCGCATTGCTGGAGTTGCGTCGCAAGCGCGACGCAGCTCCAGCAATGCTCTGGGGGGCCCTATCTCCACAATGCTGCATCAATCCTTACGCCTGCTTCAAGCAGGCGCAGGGTTTTGACGCAGCATTGGCCAAAAAGTGACAGAGTGAAATCTTGTAGATTTCACTCAGCCACTTTTGGGAGGCGTTCCTGCGCCGGAACGCCCCCTGCGATGGAACGCCTCCTTCCGGCGCAGGGCTTTACAACGTGACGCATCTGCGGCGTAAAAGAGGCGCAAGGGACTTGTAAATCTGCCCCTAAAAATGTAAAGGCCCTTTGAACAACGGGTTTTCTCTAAGTCAGTGTAGTGTACTCCTAAAAGTAGTCATAAGGCAAGCATGTATTACTTAAATGTAATCGAGAAAGCCAGAATTCATGCTATCTGCGTGCATGTAAATTATGCAAATCATTGTGCACAGGCAGCGCATACGTGGAGTGAATAAGTGTAACATCAAGACAGACATGTCAGAAGTTTTTCTGGGCTAGGGTCAACAATTTAATACAGGGCCCCACATAGCATGAGCGCCTGTTTCTAAGTTAAAACAAATATCCCACAGGAAAAGAGAACGCAAGGCAGGTCCATAATCTGGTGTCATTAATGTATAACTGTGTTAGCTGCCTATCACCAATATACTATGTAGGCTTTTTTCAGAACCTATAAATACATTTTGCAGCATCAGCAGAGGGGGATGAAAAAGCGCAGAAACTGGGGAATAATACCCCCTCAGGACCCTCTTATTGTCCCTGATCACGAATGTGTATGGAAATCATGCCAGTTTATGGTATTTTACAGCATGCACAATTGACTAAAGGATAGGTTGGAACGTTTTGTGAGTCACCCTTACACTCAGAATTACTACTGTACATAAGGGCTTTCAGGTGAAATGTTTTTTTGAATCTGGTGCCTAGGCTAAAAGATAATTGCGTCAATATAAGTACACTATTAGGTTGAAATTTTAACTCCGTTGCATGCAAGGCTTTTCTCAAGTTCCTTGAATCTGAGGAGGATTTTTTACAGGGTGCAAGGCAGTGGCATGGGGAGGTCTCTATGCCACTGGTGCACCAGTGTTAATCTGGACCAAAAAAGATTATTGGGTGCGGTGTACGTTCTGCACCTTCCGATTGCAGGAGTATAAACTTCTGTTCAGGGCCGGTCTAGCCGTAGCGGGCACCGAGCGTTTTCCTGGTGGGCTGGAAGGGTGGGGCCAGTTTTGGAGTGGTGGGGGACATTTTTTGTTACTGTGTGCAGCAATATCGCCCCCCTGTAACAAAAGCAGCAGCAGTGTTTCCCACCAGCAAAAACTTCCAACGTTTTGGGGCATAAAAGGAGTAATCCAGCTGCCATGTACATTACCTAGTGCTATTTGAACATCTAGCAAATGCTGAGCCTCTAGTTGCATTGAAGTCCCATCAGATTATCAGTTTGTTGACAAGAAAACTGCATATGTTGATGTGAAAAGCTTTGTCTATGACAAAGAATATGTGAAGTATTTGTCCTTGGTGGTTGGCTTTGTAGCTAAGTTAGGTTGTGTGGTGGGTGGGGTGGTGTGATCAGACTTCTTTTGTAATGATCCAAGCTTTTCCACCTTTGGTGGGGTCAGGGTACGTTAAGGGAGATACTAGTTAGCAAAGCATTGCCAACATTATTGACTGTTGGTGGAGCAGTAATTAATGGGAGCGGGAAAGTCTCAATTTCTTGGAGTAAGCTGAACTGTGAGCAGGATATTTGGGATCGCTTTTGACATGGTCTGGAAAAGAAAGACAGGGGTCTATGAAGACACCTGTGATCTGGTACAAGGTGAGAGGCAGCCTTCCAAGCCTCTATTATTGCAGCATTCTTATATTTGCAGCTGACATGTGCCCCACTGATGAGGATGAACTGGTTTTGTAGCCTTCAATTTTATATATATATACAGACGACATCGAAGTAAGAATACCGGTGAGACATGCTATCATGATGATACTTGTTTATTAATGCAATTGGCCACTTTAAGGATTAGTTACTTGTCGTCAGCTTACAAGTGCAAGGCATTTTCGAAGGGATGGAGAAAAACTCAAGATGATTCCATAAAAGGGTCAAATTTCTTATAGCCAAGTATGAAACCTTGTGGCATTCCCTGGGTGGTGGAATGAAGCGACTATCTGTTGTTCAGATTTCTATCCAACAGAGAGGGGTCCACCCATTTTAGGGAGTGTCAGTGGTATCCATAGGAAACGGAAGGGTCTTGAATAGGGAAGAGTGATATACAGAGTCAAAGTCTCCCGACCGGTCACAGAACTTTAAAAGGCAGACTGATTCAGTAGAATTACTAGATCACCATATACCAGGTGAACTGCAGAAAACTTAATGCTACAATGTGGGCAGAAACTAGACCGATTGTGTTTGGAGAAGGTTATCGAGATGGAGGTTATTTGTGATAATTCTCACAAACATTTTAACAAGAATGTAACGGCAGATGATAGGGAGGTAATTGTGACTACCTCATGTATCTGCTTAGAATCTGAGATGTACTCTGACAAGCTAAGATTTTGCTGATTTCATTATGTCTCTCCTACTTTCACTCAATCAGGTTTATGACTTCTTTAAAGACTTTAAGTCGATGCATACTTCATTCTTTGACCACAGGAAAAGATGCTTCCTACGGCCAATAAATTAATATATTTGTTTTTATCATATAGAGATCAGGTCAACGCAATTGCATCTACTTGATTTTTGGAACCTGATCGAAAGATTACAGTGTCCCTTGGCTGAAATGCCCAATGATTAACATGAATGTGTACTTTAATATTACCTTTAATATTATGACGTATTTCCAGCTGAAGTTTAATATTGAAAGGGAAGATACAGAAATGGGAGAATTTGAGAATGTACTCAACGGTATATTGAGAATTAAGGGTAATGCAGCTGTTCTGAATAAAAATAATTTGCTTATTGTTTTTTTTTTTACAAAACATTCTTCAGTAAATACTAAGCTCATAGAGCTACCGACATATGCACGCATACACTCACATACAGTAACATACCCAGAAAAAACTACAATTTATGATATTGTCCTAAAAAACAGATGTGCCACTACCTAAACTTGGCTTCCCTACACCGCTTAACCACTATATTGGTTTAAAAACTTGGAGGAATTACCCTTGTACAGCTGTCCTTACCAAAGTTATAAATATTACATAGTTTCATATCCTAGATTTTGCTTCTGTATCACTTTCAATTCTCTGAAATGTTCAGTAGAGCCGGGTCAGAATGAGCCAGATACAACAGTATTTGCTTCCGTTGTGATCAACATTGTTTTTGCTCGAAATTGAAGGTGTGACCTGCAGCACTTATGATTCACTAATTATTGGACATCTGTAAAGAGAAACCCTGTAAAAAACAACTGCCTGGGCGGTAAACAATCTGAGGTAGATGTATTAAGAAGCACATAGCTACCCACTGCAATTGACAGTAGCAATTAGGAACCATTCACAACCTCCCTGCTATACTAAGACTAACTTGGCCTTAGTTCATGATAAAGGCTAGAAAAATCTCTGATTCTGTGATTTCAAGTGCTTATTGAATTTGCGAAGGATATACAGATGTTCATACGGCATCCATTCCTGGATCTCTCTGAGTCTGGGAAAGGATCTAATAATATTTGATGCTGGTGAGATTGACTGATTCTCTTTTGGAAAGTCAGGCAAGATAGGATTGTTTTGCGTCAATAACAGGTGACAAAGTCCCCTTGGAGTTTTGCCAGATCAGAACACTGAAAAGCCAAACCAGAAATGTTGAATCTCCAGTTGAAGCTAAGACAATGCGGGGACCCTTGGCCCTGGAAAGATTTTCAAGGACTGGACAGGCGAATCAGGAATTTAAATATATCTCCGAAGACAGATAGACGAGAATGGGCATCAGGAAACTGTTTTGAACCTTTGGTGAACTGTCATTAAGTTATTGTAAAAGTTTAGATTTTCATACTTTATATAAGGACTTTTAATTAGTTGGTTGACTTTATCTTTTATTGGTTAATTCATGTCCTCCTTTTTCTAAGACGAAAGAGGGTGTGGTCCAGAGAATAAATGCCAGTTCAGGGTGTGAG
The DNA here is from genome assembly GCF_964261635.1 of Lissotriton helveticus. Lineage (NCBI taxonomy): Eukaryota > Metazoa > Chordata > Amphibia > Caudata > Salamandridae > Lissotriton > Lissotriton helveticus. Next base: position 135,791,725 of record NC_136071.1, on the reverse strand, counting down.
CCCTCTGGCAAGTGGGTCTCGCACTAAATACCTCTTTAAATACATTTTCCTATTGGCTTTGCAAATTCCACCATTTTATGATGACCTGTAAACTGTGAGGAGTAACTTCGAATCTGCAATCAGCCATATGGATGTGATTTCAGGGATGTGGCTGTGTCAGTGGCCCATGGTGCCTTAACCATCAGTGCCGTGAAGAGACATGCACAGTAGGGAACATTAAAATATGTGCATGTGAGAAATGTCTTTGTAGGTCACAAAGATTTAAGAGAGTGGGATGTTTGAGTTTTTTCTCTCGTGCGGCTTGCCAACTGTAAGTTGGCAAGCACTCGCGAGACCAATCGCTCAGGACCTCTTCTCAGTGAGATTTCTCAATGTGGGTGGACGCGGCAGACCATGACCGCTCGCCTTGAGAAATCTGCCATTCACGTTGAGGAAGCTGTTGCTTGAGTAGAATGTCTACTTGAGTGGCAGAAAGCAGCAGCACCCTTCAGCATGAAGCGGAGTGCCGTTTGTGCTGATTTTACAGCACAGGACAAACTTCCAGCACTTAAAACCAGTGCGAGCAGCGTGACTTAACATACTCCGCCATTGGCGGAACTCCGTAGAATGCAAAAGAGGTTTTCTGTCACTTCGCGAAATTACGTGGAGTCAAACTCTTCAAACTCCACCCTGGCTTAATGTGAAGCTGGGTGGGACCTCATAAGTGAGCAGTGGAAGGACTCAAATCATGTGTCCATGCTTCCAGGGCAGGCCAAAAGCACGAAGAGGAAGGAAAGCCCACACAATCTAGTGAATAGAAATAAGAAAATGAGAGTGACAATAAAGCCAACCAGTGGTAAGCAAAGGGGTCGACTATAAGCCCCCTGAAGCTAACAACATGTCTCTCAATAGATAAGAATGGCCTGACTAGTAAGATTTGACCTAAAAAGGACCGAAATGAGAGAAAAAATGTTGGAATCTGTGCCCCAAAATTTCCACAGTAATTACCCATTCCTGAGTGAAAAACTCAGAATTCTCAAGATAATTACGCACCTTGGAATTATCGGGTTCCTAGGATAATGCAGTTGTGCCTTTTATTTCAGAAAGTCCCAGTTAATCCTGAAGAAGGCTTTATATGCCAGGCAAAGACACTTAAAGGAAGCTATGTGCTCCAACGTCAGCCAGTAAAGTTACCTACCAAAAGTAGTGGGAAATGTGGTCAGATTTCCAAAGTCCCTATACAGCCCAAGCAGCTGTACAATGAACTAGTTGTGGTTGTCTCATCACTTATTGCCATCTGCAGCACTTACCCACAATACAAGCATTATGATTGGGAACCCAATTCAGAGATGAGGTTGAAATCTTATATCCCTCTCTAAGAATGCAAAGGTCTGGCCAAAGCATTCTGAACCTCTGATAATGTCCTCACTAGACATGCTGATTTTTTACAGGCTATGACAATGGCCTAATTTGGCTCTTAGTGGTGTACACATAGTCCTCTAAATGCTTCAAAAATAGGACATGAAATACCACCAGCTAACTAGTGAATGATGATATAATTAATGAGAAACAAGCAACCAGGCACCAACAAACAAAGGACTATTCTGGTAGCTGTATTGCTGCTGATAGGAGGCAATGTGAGAGGGTGTGTCTTCTTTATTTCTACATCTGGTGTGAGCCAATAGTGCTCCTTATCCGCATGCCAACTGCTCTGGAGGAAACATGTTTGTTGCTTTAACATCTTTTTAGTTCAAAATAAGCTTTATTGAAGGTTTTGAAAAAGTCATATAAACAATTCAAATACACGAATGCATAAAATTGATACAAAAAGAATAAATGAAACACATGAGGACAAGAATCAAAAATCCAAAATAGAGAAGAAAAAACCTTTCATATGAGATAAAAACAAAAAGATAAAAAGAAAACTACCAGCTAGGATATATGGAGTAATACAATACTATGGAATATAATACTAAAAAACATAGCAATTTTGTGAATATTATGAAAAAGAGAAGAAAAAAAAAACAATATAAGAAAAGGAACTCAAGGAGGTTTAGCAACTTCTTGTTGAAAGGGAGATTTAGGCAGAGAACGAAGGGCACAAGAATCAAAAAATGAAGTGACCGGATCCCATAGCTGCTTTCGTTTTGGGGCTAAAACAGGTGGATAAACATATGTTGTATCTAATCTATGATTATAGCACACAGCATACCACCAAGCCTGATAAGAGAGTTTAGTGGAGTCTTTCCAAGCTTTGGTAATTTGCTGAAAAGCTACTGCAAGAAGTAAGTCAATTATTTTTATATCGAGATTGTGAGGATTCCAGATAGGTGAAATACTACCTAAAAAAATATGTGATATATGAAACAGATGTGTAGTGGAGAAGATTTTATTAATTTGAGACCAAACCTGAACCCAAAACCGGTGAACCAGATTGCATTCGAAAAGCATGTGTAATAGATCCGCCTGAGGAGTTGAGCAGGACCAACAAGCGTGAGATAGGGCTGGATATCTTTTACTAAGTGTTAATGGGGAAAGTAGGAGTCGATTATAGATGAAAAATAGAGTTTGAATAGTGTTTGCAGCCCTAGATGATTTTCGTAATTTAACCCATAGCCTATCCCAAAGATCTATAGGCCATGAAAGGCCCATGTCAACTTCCCATGCCTCCTCTACCTTTGTCTAAGTGCGTGGTGATGGTGGAGCATGTAAGAAAGAATATATTTTTGACGCCTTAGATCGTTTAGTAAGTAAAGTTCTTAGTTGAGATATGCTAGGAGACTCCTGAAGTGATGCAGAGGATAGCCGGACATGCAGATCAAATGCAGATTGAAGTGCTTGTGTTAATCTGAGATAATTGATGCGAAAGGAAGAAGGGAGATGGAAGGATTCTGCAACAACTGAAAATGGGAGAATACAGGATTGATGCAATAATTGACGTACCCATATAAGACCACGATTTCTCCATGACTTCCAGAAAAAAGGCTTATTATTTATTAAAATCGAAGAATTGTGCCATATGGTTTGATCATGAAAGGAAGAGATCAAAGGAGGCGGTAGAATTTTTAAGGTATATTTGAGAATTGGAGTAGAAATAGATTGTGGTGGACGAGAAAAAGAGAGGTATTCTAGGAAAGAGAAGGGAGAAATGTATTCCAATTCCAGTGTTGTCCATAGCGGAGAGAAATTAGGAGAAACATCGAGCCATCTAGAAGCTTGGTTTAATAAACAAGCATTTACAATGCAACGGTCTCGCCTTGGAAAAAGTTAGAGCTATTGGCATTGTAAATGACAAACTTTTTATTTATGTGTTGGTTTTGAAAACAGATAAATAAATGGCATTGTCATTTACAATCCCAATAGCTTAATCTCTCGCAAATATGAGACATATTGCATTTGCTCCCACACCCACACACAGACAGCCACACACACACACACAGAGCCACACCCCCACACACACACACCCACACACACACAGAGCCACACGCACACACACACACACAGAGCCACACACACATACATAGAGACACAGAGAGAGAGAGAGAGAGAGAGAGAGAGAGAGAGAGAGAGAGAGAGACACACACACAGAGCCACACACACAGAGAGCCACACACACACACAGAGTGTGTTGCATCAAGGGCAGTTCAACGTGACCTTCTTAGTGGATGTGTGGAAATGGCAAGAAGTCAAAACCCTCATATGGTCTTGAGGTTTAAGATGCTGGGAAGTACTATAAAATTGCTTATCAGAGTAAACAATGGTGAACCGTTCTTCTAGATTTCCAAGTAAGGACCATCAGAGGAGTTGCATCACTTTATCACTTTTGCTCTACTATCAAATGTCTATTTCCCCTAAAGGATTGAATGTATTGTACCTGGAGCCATTACCCCAATATCAGCCAATCAGTTTCACCTCGTTATTGCAAAATCCTCACTACAGCAGATTAAAAAAATATATATTATCTCGGGCATACCTCAAAAACATTGCTGTTGCAAAATGTTATAAAAAGTCGCAACAGTGTTCTTTTAATTTCTTTTCAGTAATTTTCATTCAATATATTATTGTTATTGAACCATGCAAGATTTGAGTCCAGAAAAACTATTTCTCACAGATACCCTTGCTAATAATGGACATTGTTTGGGGTAATTTATCACCGAAAATTCGGGAGACCGTTTTCTGTGCATGGAATTAACACATGCCTCACTTTTAATCTGTGGTTCATGTCGTCATAGTGACAGCACTGGCTCAGCTTGTGTGGTGCCACTTCCTGTGATGTTCCCTGAATGGAAGTTGGGTGTTCTACATGTTTTGTTCTGAGACAATACACCAAACAAAAATAAAATCCGCACAGGCCATGACTCATTGCAGATAGTACAAGCAAAAACCACACCAAAAGTTCATGGCAGGCATCGACTATAATGACATTTTAAATGTGATTTCGCTCAACTGTCCAATCTCTATTCACTGCAACAGAACATGAGCAATGGGCGGGAAGGGGGGTGTAACAGCAAGATAAGTAAACGTTAGTGTAGGATAGGTATACCCCTCATTCCTTCGGCGGCCACTATCCGTGCCCAGGCGTATCTTTGCTTTGAGACGGGCCGCAGAGTCTATTTTGACGACATTAACATTCTTCAAAAGTTTACCCATTATTCCCTTCTTTATTCTCCCGATTTCTCTGTTCTCTTCCTTTCAGCCCAGGAAAAAAAAGAAACCCCCAGCAAGCAGCGGGGAAGACAAACTGTTTTCCAAATGCCCAATAGAGTTGCAAAAGATAGCTACACAGCAGCTGATCGCCCGCCTCCAGCTCACCTCCTGCTTGCCTCTATCTTCGTCTCACCCCCGCCACCTCCACATCGTCAACTGGTGGCGTCTTGCTCCAGGATGCGGCAGTCCGATAAGCTCAGGGATAGACAAGCTGCCAATTTAGACCACACACAAAATGTCCCATAGAGTCAGTTGCGCGGCCTCCAAAAAATTGCCTTGCCTTTCGAAAACATCATGGCTGTGCCGGGCCGCCGCGCTGCCCACGACGACCCGGAAGCGGTTGGGAAGCCGGCCAATGCCAGCGCGGCCCCAACCGGAAGTCCCGCCCCATCGCGCCGAAAGACAGAGAGAGCTGCCCGAGGAGCCACGAAGGCTCCGCATTGAGTACCGGTCCCGAGATGGGGGACCGGGTGAAGAGCGGCCGGGCGCATGGGGAAGGCAGGGCTCTCATGTGGTGAGAGAGCCCCGCAAAGCGCTACCGCCACCCGGGAGAAGGAGCCGCCGCCGTGCACCGCCAGAACAGGTAAGTTGAGTGAGAGGAGGGGTGAGTGGGGGTGGGGTGTACGCGTGTGTGTGTGTCTGTTTGAGTGTGTTTGTGCGTGCGTCTGTCTGTCTGTGTGCGCGTGTGTATGTTTAAGTGGGGGTGCGTGTGTGTATATGCAGTGTGTGGATGCCTTTGTTTGTGCGCATGCGTGAGTGACGACGTGCGCGCTCACGAGGTAGAATCTCCGGCAGGAGACGCTCGTGACAGTCTGCTGTCCACATTCCCCGGAATCCCTGGAAAGTGGCGACATAAGTAGTCTCCCTAGACAGCAAAAAGCTTCGCTTTTTGCTTTCGTCTAGGCGAGACCTAAAAAGATTTATGAAACAAAGAAAAATTTGGAAAATTCACCCCACCCTCCGCCTTTGGTCTTGTTAACTTAGATAAAGACATACGGGCCTTCTTGCGACCCCATAAAAATGAAGACAAGATGGAGTTAATTTTCTTGAAATGGAATGAAGGAATAGAAAAAGGAATGTTGGAAGTCAGAAATAAGACCAAGGGGGAAAGCATCATCTTGATCGTATCCAGCCTACCCCACCAAGAAAGGTATAAGGGATGCCATTTAGTGGTAAGATCTGTCAACTTATAATGCATACATCCATACAGCGGGAAACCGTACCTGAAAGAGTGGGGGTGAAATGAAGACCCAAATATTTGATGCAATTAGGATTCCACGTAAAGCCGGAAGAAATGAAGTCAGATTTATAAGTAAATTTGGTGAGAGGTAAAATTTCACATTTATCCCTGTTTAATTTGTAACCAGAAACGAAGGCAAATGAATTGACTTCATTTAAAAAAGCAGGTAAGGAAGTTGTGGGTTCAGACAAAAATAATAAGACATCATCTGCATAAGCAGCCATTTTGATTGTGGATTGATGAAACGTAAAACCCTTTATAGCATCATTTTGGCGGATTCGTAAAAGAAAGGGTTCTAGGGCAAGATTAAACAAGAAGGGAGAAAGAGGACAACCTTGACGCACCCCTCTAGCAAGGGGGAAATAAGAAGAAACACCACCATTCGCTGCAATAGCAGCTCTGGGGTGAGAATACAAAAGAGAAATGAGGGTTGAGATTCGTGGACCAAATCCGAACCATTTCAGTGTTTGAAAAAGATACGACCACTCGACTCTATCGAAAGCCTTTTCCGCATCCAAGGCAATGGCAGCAAGAGGATGAGAAGAGTGCGAGGTCTTGGAGAGAATGTCAAAGAATAGTCTAGTATTATCTGAGAGCAATCTACCTTTAACAAAGCCAGACTGCTCCTTCCCTAATAAATCTGGTAAGAAAGATTCTAAACGAAGCGCCAAGGATTTAGAAAAAATCTTGTAATCAATATTTACCAGAGAAATGGGTCTATAATTTTTACAGTACTGTGGATCTTTACCTGGTTTGGGGAGAATACAAATAAGAGCATCAGAGAAAGAACCGGAGGAAGAACCAGAGTCAAGAAAAGAAGAAATAAGAGAAGTTAATTTTGGAATAAGTAAAGCTGAGAAGTGAAGAAAAAATTCTACAGTAAAGCCATCCGGACCAGGAGCCTTATCTTTTTTGAGAGTCTTCAAAGCACTAAGGAGTTCTTTCTGAGGTATATGTGCCTCTAATGAAGAAAAGTCAGGGGGAGTTGTGAAAGGAGAATCAATGACAGAGAGAAATTGAGAAATATCCTGTGATGAGGAGGTTGTTTCTGAGGAATATAGTGATTTGTAAAAATGAAGAAATTCCGTTAAGATGGCATCATCTGTGTGTTTTAAGACAGAATGCTGATCATAAATACTATCTATATTGGTCTTATTCTTTGTAATTTTCAAATAATTAGCCAATAATTTGCCAGCTTTATTTTGGCCTCCATAAAATTTAGCACTAGAACGCAATAGGTAGTTAGAAGCATTGTTTGTGGTATCCTTATTAAATCGCAACTTAGTAGCTATGAGGACGTGTAAGCAATCAGAAGATTTAGAAGCAAAGTATGAGTGTTCTAGATTCTTGATCTTATGGAAGAGTTCATTATTAATTTGCTCAGCTTTCTTACGTTTGCGAGAGACAAAACCAATAATGAAATCCCTAGCAGATGCCTTAAAGGCATCCCACACAACAGGAAAAGACACCTCAGAAGATTCATTACGTAGGAAGAAATCATGAAAAAAGGAAGTAAAGAGTGAAACAAAATCGGAGTCAAGAAGGAGAGAATTATTAAAACGCCATTTTTTGTTTAGAGCTGGCTTCTGTAAAATGTCGAGGTGAATGGAGACTGGTGCATGATCCGATATCAAAATGGAACCTATGTCAGATGCAAAGAGAGATTGAGAAAGATGATGCGAGATAAAGAAATAATCAAGTCGGGATTGTGTCTGATGTGGTGGAGAATAAAAAGAATATTCTCTCAAGGTAGGATTACACAATCTCCAGGCGTCAATAAGTTTGAATTGATGTATTAGTGCCGTGAAAGATTTATGTGATTTGTGGGGAGTGTAAGTAGTGACAGAATTCCTATCTAAAAAAGGATCAAAAACCTCATTGCAATCTCCCGCCAAAATAAAATTGTCTTCATAGTATTGGGTGATGTGAGGGGATAGGGAAGACCAAAAAGAAGCATCACCTGTAGTTGGGGCATAGATATTGAGGAGGGAAACTGGGGTATTATCTACAACAAACTTAACCAAAACCCATCTGCCAGACTGGTCCGCTGAGTCAGCAACAAGTTTGACAGAAAGAGATTTATGAAATAAAATGAGAACTCCATTGCGTTTACCGTCACCAGGGGAAAAGAATACGTCTCCAGCCCAATTTCTTTTAAGTTTAATAGATTCCTCAGGTGAGAGGTGTGATTCTTGTAAACAGGCAATGTCCGCCTTAAGTTTAGCCAAGTGTGTCAAAACTCTCTGCCTCTTTATGGGGGAGTGCAAACCCCTAAAGTTCCATGAAACAATTTTTAAAGGCATTCAAAAAAGTAAGAAAGAATACATAACAAGCTGGTAAATATATTTCAATAGTAAGCAATCAGTAATAAATGTGAAAGAAAAATGATGAAGAACCTTTAAAGTGTAGATAGATAAGCAATCCATAATGCAGCAATTTTGTATAAATACATAAGTAAAAATGCGAGAAAATGAACTGTCAATATAGTAAGATAAGCAATCCATAATGCAACAATTTTGTATATATACATAAGTAAAAATGTGAGAAAATGAACTGTCGATATAATGAAACAAGAAAAAAGAACTGTATTTATGAATAGTCAATGAAGACAAGAGAATAAGTGAAAAATGAGCTAGACGCATGAGAGATGAAAGAAAAGAATAGGAAAAATAGAAAAGCATCCATGAGAAAAGAAGAAGAAGGAAAAGAAATGAACGAAGGGAAAGCCTTAAAGGACGAGAAGAAGAAAAAGACAAGAGAAGAAGAAGAAGAAGGAGAAAAAAAGAAAAAAGAAGGATAACAAGAGAGGAATATGACTTACATAACATCCAAAACATGTACGGGTGGGAGGGATGAAGGCCACAAAGGATAATGACGGGTACGCAACTGGTGAGGGAAGGCGGGAGGGGAGAGACGAATCAGCGAACTCCAGGAAGAAAATTAGGAGAAGGGAAGACACGTGGGTAATGATCTAGAAGTTGGAAACAAAAAACAAGAACAGCATGAACAACTAGGTAATTGAAAGAATTAATACCCAACCGAACAGTACCTCAAGATTAACCAACATAGTGAGAGAAATATATAGGCAGTACCATAGGACAATCATAGAGAACATCAAGTAAGAACATCAAGTAAATCGGGAAACAGAAGCAACATCCATAGCACTAGCGCTGTGTGAATATAAAAAACTCTTCAATTTCAGCGGGTCTTCGTAAGTAGTAGTTTTGTTATTAAGAGTTACCCTGAAAAGGCAAGGATGAAATAAACCATAACGTGCACCAAGTGAACGCAGTTGAGGTCTCAGTGACAAGAATTCCTTACGTCTGTCAGCCGTTACCTTGGCATAATCCTGGGAGAAAAAGAGGGAATTGCCTGACCATGTGATACGTTTCATAGCTCGTGCAGCTGATATAATCTTGAGCAGATCTGTGTATTCAAGGAAGTAGATGATAACTCCTCTAGGTTTCCTGACAGTTGAGGAGGAAGATGTATTCGAAGGAGGACCTAATCGATGAGCCCTTTGTATATTAATGTTGGTGCTATCAGGCAATGAAAGAACTTTTGGCAAGAAGGATTTGGAAAAACCCCAGGGGATCTGATCCCTCTGTCCCTTCCGGAAGACCATAAATACGTAAATTATTCCTCCTATTGCGATTCTCCAAATTTTCAAGTTGCCTATGCATGGCTGAGACTTGCGCACAGAGCGGATCCACCTTTGAGACAGACGAGGTCAAGGAGACAACATCACGTTCCAATTGAGTGACCCGACCATCAACAGCCAATAACTTGTCTGTAATTGTTTGAAGAGTGGCTCTAGACTCATCAATGAAGGGACGTAATGCTCTTATTTCTTCCAAAAGTATGTCCATGGTAGCCAAGTTAGACTGCTTTGGAGGAGAAGGAGGATCCTTTTTAAGCCTTTTCGTTGAACCCTTACTGGCTGAAGAGACGGAAGAATTTGATGGTGATGATGTTTGCTTAGAAGATGATTCCTGTGAATCCTCCATTTCGAGACACTGAAATCTGGAACTCGTCTGAATTAGGAACTTTCTTGAAGAAATTGAAGGTTTATGCAAGTCTCTTGAAAACCTACTCATGAGGAAGAAAAAATGTGTACCAAGAATATAAGAACGCTTTACAATAAATAAATATGCTTACGCGTATAATAAGCAAATAGAAGTGAGGAGAAACCAGTCACACAATCATAAAATAAAGCAGGAATATGCAAATGACAGAAATGCAAAAATAATGAATTAAAATTGCACTATATGTAAAGTACTTGCATAGCAAAAACCAGTAAAATGCAAAAATATGAGATTACAGGCACAACGGACCTCCAAAGCCTGAAGTTGAAATATTGAACTGCAATGTGAGTAATAATCAAAAACTGTACATCACATGTCACCTATTAATAATGGGCAAGGCACATTTTAACAGAATTTGCGTACATTGGGCATATGATAAAATATTAAAATGTTCATACACCAATAAGCATGAGGTAAAATGTAAAAATGATAACTGTGCGCTGAAATGGAAGAGAATACATGAATGAAGTATAAGTCACCGCAATATATTACAATAATATGTTTATGCCTAAATGAACCATACCACATATGAAGCTTGGTATCATATGTAAAAGAGGTACCTTAGATAAAGAATCTCGTGGTACGGTCATACAGTATTGTAATCTCTGAGAGAAACAACTTGAAGAAATGCAGATATTTGCACTAACACATAACAGCAGCACAGAAACAAAATTGCATAAATGCGCACTCAAAATCTATTAATACAAGAGCATGGAGTAATGCCTAAAATCACTTTTCTATATGACGTCTGTTTTGAAACAACCATATTCAGTGAAACAGGGACAGTAAATGAATAGAACATTTAATTACTCCTTTTGAAGAAACTCAATGCACAATGAAAATAGAATCCTGTCTGTAAGTAAATGAGTGAGTCACAGCCACTTTAAAAAGATACAGCACGCAATGAAATGAAATAATCTCCTCAGCATGCAGACTAATGCTGTGCAGAGAAATAAGGTCAAACATTCACTTCATGCTTTAACTGCCAAATTCGACCCTCACGCATTAGTGTCCTGTCAATAATTCTCCCTTGCATGCTTTGAAGAAAACCAGGTGAGATGTGGAGATATATTCTCTAGCAATGACGCTGTTAAATAAGCTGCTTCTGTGAAGCTTGCTCAAAGCTTAATGAGGAACAGAGATGGGGCACTGCGCACTTGAATAAACACATAACTCACTTCAATATTTAGCTATCAAGTGGCAACCTTCGGCAGAATATTCTCCTGGTACCGGTTTTGAAATGCGTGCATTAGAAGCAAAGGTGCGCCACACCATGAAAGCCAGTTCCTTCAGTGCTCGAAAATCACTGAGGTGAAAGTGATGGTTGCCAGAACAGCAGCTGAGGGCGCAATGAATAATAAAATCACAATGCACTTCGTAATAAATGTGATAAACCAGTCACATTTGAGGGTTCATGTTTCCAATGAAACCAAGGAGCCGCTGGGAGTCGAACCTCATCAGCGGGTCTCACAGAATGGTATCTGCGTCACCTCAGAGGAATGCTTAGGGCATTTTTTTTTTATCGGGCCAGGAGCTGCGCATGTATAAGCAAACTTGTTTATTTAAAAAGAGTCAGAACGAGGTGAAAGCCGGAGAAAAGCGGCAAATGAAAGACTGCCGGCACATAAGTGAAATAACCAGACTACCACTAGGAGCGAGCTCCATCAGCGGGTCCAGAAAATGGCGGAATCAATCTCACCAGGCTCCGGTGAATGTGTGAGGAGAACAATCAGGCTGTCCCGGCTCCTGAAGCGCCAGCGAAGGCTTCACCACGGCTCCTTAAGGCTTCCCACGACTGTTACCATGCTGTAACCGTTCAGGTCAGGGAAAGGAGTCTCGCCGGGTCATCCTCCATCGCCGCTCCCCGGGAGAGTCACGAAAACACCGCCATCACCTACGGGCGCAAGCCACGCCCCCCCGTTGCTTTAACATCTTGATTTCCAGTTTGACTGTTTATTCCAGGGAGGCTTGTGTTTTTCGACCTTGCCCCTTCTGTGGTTTCTTTTTTTGTTTGTTCATTGGGTAGGAACTTAACTCGTCCTGCAGTTTGCTGCTCGCGGCCCACCATTAAGTTGTTGGTGTGATGCGTGTGTGGTTTTGATGGAATTAAGTCATGATTCTGTTACTTTTCAACTGAAAATGGAACTAGGTGCACGTTTAGATGATGTGAGCAAGTACACACAACCTAAAACTATGAAAATTACAAGAGAGAACGGAAAGTCCATCTAAGCTGATGTTCTTCCTAAAATTAAATCCAAAGAAATTACAAACAGTGGCTGAGAGGGGAAACGTCCTTTGGGACGAAGCCAGAATCACGCAGTCCCTTCACAGCGCCGGCAACAGAACGAATGTGTCTTTGGCAAGCAAGTCGTTCCAACGACTTGCTTTAGGGGGGCGCAATGGTTGAGTGGTGTTAGAATTAAAGTCCAACACCTTCCCTACTGTTGCGCAGACTAGAGTTGGAAGAGTAAATTAAACTATTACAATATCCAGCACCCCCTAAGGCAAGTCATTAAAACAACTTGCGTGCAGAATAAATGCGTGCTAAAGACGCTTTCGTTCACATGACAGAGTTCCGGAGGCATGCGTGAAAAACTCATTCCAAATTCTGTCATGCATTTGCCTGGGAGAGCCAGAGGCAGAAGTTGTGGAAGAGGATCATATTATGTAAGAGACTGACAATACATTTTAATAAGTGACAGATAAAAAAAAATTGTAGTACAAAGTACATTTTGTATTTGCTGGTTTAAATTAATCGAAAAATACCATCCCCCTCCGTCCGATTCACCCACGCCAAAAAAAGCTCTATTTGAGTAACAACATTTCCCCCCTTAACTTCTGACTGTAATGTGCATAGAGAAATTGTTACCTGCAATTTGGCATATTTGGGGATTATGAGCTAGTTTCCCTACAAAAAAGTAGAGTAAGACCTTCTTTTAAGTTTCAATACGTCTTTATTTCGGTAATTTTAACCATAAAAGACATCACAAAAAATACAATTAAAACATTAAAAAACAACATAATTCATAATTTACATAATACAAAGTCACATCTTAAAAATTCTGATTAAATTTTGTCAAAAAGACGTACATATAACCTCACTCATAGGTTGTTCAAGAATAAACTATCGCTATGGAAAAAAGTCATAAAAGCGACAGCAGTACATAAGTATACACCAATACATTAATACATTTAATTTCATAAAAATTAGCATCTGTTAAGAAAGGATTAAATCAATAGAATAAATCAGCTAATCAATGAGCAGCATTTTCCTCCTCATTGAACACTAAAACACAGCAGCGCGTTTTCGTGACACTCTTTTATTCAAAATTAGACAAATTGGGAATAGTGGACCATATACATTTGGTTAATCTAGTCTGTTCGAGAAACTCCATGCGCAGAAATAAAACTCTTGCTTGTTCTAAATCCAGGCCACTAAAGGACTGTCCATGCTCAATAACAACTCACACTGTTTTAACCAAGGAGCACATCTTCAAAAATAGGCTGTTAGACAGGAATACAGCAACATTTATTTGAAAGCTGAAGGCCATGGAAAGCAGCATCAGCAGGTAAATTACTTAAATAAAAAAAAAAGCATACCCAGCTTGGACCAGATTAATTGCTGTTATTCCTTTGTGAGATCTTTGCTCTGCGATGTCAGGATTTATTTATGATGTTATGCTTATGAGTGCTGGGGAGTATTAAAAAATAGATTGTGTGACGTTGGCCTCCATGGCTTGGTATAAACTTTGTTTCAGAAGTGAAAGCATCACTGGGCGGTCAACAATATGACTAAGAGGAATCATTGTCCATAAAAGTAAGAAGAACTCTAATACTTCAAAACATTAGATTGCAATTTGCCAGAAGCCCAGGAAGAATCTGGGAAAGGGAACTAGAGGTTGCAAAACAACCAGAAATACAAGAATCAACACTACTTTAGGAATCCAGGGCAAGATACACATTGGGTTTTAGCCTTCGCAAACCCTCTGAATCAGTAAATCAACAGTTTGCCAGTGCTAAATCCCTTTTTCCCCACATACTAACACCTTTCACAATTCAGAAAAGTGTTTCTGAACCACAAAATGTGTTTAGAAATGGATACAAATTCAGTACTTGGAAGGGGTCCCTACCAAATCCCAAATCATTATGCTACGTAAGAATGTTTTGCGATCAATAACTGCTCGCAAAACAGTGATATTTTCTCAACACCTCAAAGGGTCCGCTATGTACCCAATCACCTGTGTGAATTTTCTTTTTGCATGGAACCATTGCCTCCTCTTAAACAAACAAACAAAAAAAGTAACTTTTTTTAAAGGTAGTCCTGTTTCCTTTAAAGCAAAGAGGCTGCAGAAAAAAAGATTGCAGGCCACCATCCCAGTGATGGCAGTGAATCATAGTGGGTCGCAGTTTGAGACTTACATCATTAAAATGTAAGTAGAATTGCGACCCATACAAATTTTTTTTGTGTAAGACCTTATAAGTACATAGGTCGATTCACAAAAAAGCACACTGGCCCCTAAAAAACTGCTGCTAGCAATTTACACCAGTATTTTGCAAACAGCGTTGAGTACATCTGCAGCCCAATTCTTTCATCAACATGTATTACTTTTATTTGAAGGCATGAGTAGGGCTAGTGCAATGGTTTTTGCCACCCTTGGAGAACATCTCTTGCCAGTCTTGTGCATATGCAACTGGTGACTGCTTACCATTGCTTGCCCTAGGGACCTACCTTAGGGTACTGATGGCAGGTTGGTCAGAGTATATGCGCCGTACAGTGTTTACTTATGTTTTTGAGGGTGTGGGTTGGATAATTTTTGTTCTTTGTCAATCCCAGACAATCCAGATTTTGAACATTCATTTCTGAGAGACTTGCTGGAAAGTCAGAAGAACTTTTGTTTTCATGCTTTTTTTCAACTCAAGCTGTCCACTTCTCCTCCTAGTGATCCATATGAGAGTGGTCTGGCTTCATCTTGTCTATTGCAGAATATGTGAGGTCAATAACACTTTGGGTTCTATTAGGATGGCGGCCGCCCGTGATCGCAACCCAGAAACGCGCGGGTCCCATTAGCATGGAGGTAACGACCAAGGCGATGCGATTTTCCGCCCGCCACTTTTCTGCCGGTAGCAGTCAGCATGCTTGCCTGGTGGGCAGAGCTGGACCGCTAAAATAGGGCTGGTGCAGGGCCAGGCTCCGCTGGCATGATTATGATGCCGGCAGCCTGGCATGATTATGATGCCGGCAGTAGCCAGCCTTTTTGCAGCGGTGGAACCACCATGGAAAGGTATGCAGAGAATGTCTCCGGGGGGCCATTGCAGGCCCCCAATGTGTTTGGGGGTTGTGGGTGCACTCATGGTTCCCCCCTACATGTCCCTGTACCAGGTGGCAGGCACTGTGCAGTGCCTGCCACGCAGTGCAGGTATATGCAGGACATGCTTTTTTGGACATCTCAGCAGTGCTGCTGGCAACAGCAACCGCCGCAATGTTACGTGCCGCGATCCGACCGCCGCGTTTGGATTTCGACTGCGGAGCATACGAATGGGATCAGAGGTTATGCTGCAGTCCTAGCAGGTGGTGTTTTCCCGCTACCATGGTGGTCGGAGTGATTTTCCGACCCCCATCCTAATGACCCCCAATGTGTGAGATTTATAGTCAATCACAGAGGCTCCTTTAAATTTAGAGAGGTTTAGATTTCCTGTGTAGACACCTGATATATTACTGCAGGACATTTCAATGAAATGCAATGTATGAATTTGAATTGTAAAGCTGTGTTTAATGCATGCTATTCGTGATGCATAACAAATTAGTCTACATTTTAATTTGTATTTAATTGTGTTTTGTTTGACACTTTATGTGCTCCTTCCTCATCTTTCATTCAACTTTCTTTTCTGTGTTTCTGAGTGGCTTCTGCTGTGGGGAGTGATTGCTTGTACACAGAACATAAGAGAACTTGAGGAAAGAGAAATGAAAGTACTTTAAAATTCCTCGGTACATGAAGGTGACATTTCTATTTTATGGCTCAGAGCAATTAATGTTTATGTTATAGGCCTTTATTTTTATTTAACAAAAAATGTCAAAAACAATGAAGGTAAAAATACCTGAGAATGTCTATAGATGATCAATAGTGCACTTGTCAATCTACATTAACAAAAGAGAGAGCGAGGGAAAATTTTCTATGTGAGTTGGGAACTCCTGGTCCCCAGAATTAGTTACAAAAACAATGGAGGAGTATCCACTCAGAAACAGAGAGGAAAAAAAAAAAAAAAAGGAGAAAAATAAAAATAAAAATAAAAGATTTCTCTGGACATGGGTTTATGTGCTCAATTCAGCACAAAGTGCCCCAACCTGTTTAGGGATAATGCATATCCTTGTAGAAGACCCCTCACTCACCAACCTGGTTGGTGACATGCTTCATCATTGGGGTCCCACCCCATAGGCCGAGTGCCTATAGGGTGTGCTGCGACACCTGACTACAGTGGAGCTGGTTAATTTTCTTTTATGTGTTCAGGGCGATCAAACAAGTGAGTTTAAAAAGGGCCAACACTACTCACTGCAAGTATTTTATTCTTGAGTGCTTGAACCCTAGTTAAAAAATGTGTAACACCTATGCCTAATTAGGTAGACTTTGGTGTTAAGACTAGTGTTTGATAAAAATAGCTAAGTGTGCTATGTGAGGTGTGATAAATGCTATTAATTAAAAAGGTCTACATGTTTCAACCATTGTATTTATTCATTGGTTTTCGTCAGGACCGTGATATTGAACTGGGTGGTCCACACACGCAAGAGAGTCCGTCTCTTGCAGCTTCTGATCATCAGGCGGTAAACCTACTTGGCTCCTCGGGGCACCGCCAGCCGGAACCAAGTAGGTTTACCGCCTGATGATCAGAAGCTGCAAGAGACGGACTCTTGCCGTCTTGGAAGCGCTGGTGCCCATGAAGCGGCAACACCGCAAGGAAGCGTTTTTCTTTGAATAAAGAAAACGCACTAATTTTTACACGAGTTCACAATTTGTGCACTCCAACTTGGACTAGGGCAGGACGCACCTTAGCGTGTGTGGACCACCCAGTTCAATATCACGGTCCTGACGAAAACCAATGAATAAATACAATGGTTGAAACATGTAGACCTTTTTAATTAATAGCATTTATCACACCTCACATAGCACACTTAGCTATTTTTATCAAACACTAGTCTTAACACCAAAGTCTACCTAATTAGGCATAGGTGTTACACATTTTTTAACTAGGGTTCAAGCACTCAAGAATAAAATACTTGCAGTGAGTAGTGTTGGCCCTTTTTAAACTCACTTGTTTGATCGCCCTGAACACATAAAAGAAAATTAACCAGCTCCACTGTAGTCAGGTGTAGCAGCACACCCTATAGGCACTCGGCCTATGGGGTGGGACCCCAATGATGAAGCATGTCACCAACCAGGTTGGTGAGTGAGGGGTCTTCTACAAGGATATGCATTATCCCTAAACAGGTTGGGGCACTTTGTGCTGAATTGAGCACATAAACCCATGTCCAGAGAAACCTTTTTTCCACTTGTCAATCTACCCATGTATGCTGCCCTCTCACTCTTCATGTCACATTTCGAACAGAGATTTTTATTGAATGTTATACTCCATGATCAGTGGTAAGTCTTTCAATTATACTCCTCCTAGGAAGCCATTAGCTCTAGACTTGAACAACAAATTACCATTTTGGGTCCTTGTACGAACTTTTACCCCATTGCGTTTGCCTCTTTCTCTTCCACTTTTATGATTAACAAAGAGCTTGCCACATCCATGACATCCTGACAAATTGTGTCTTTTGTGGTTCTTCTTTCTTAGAAACTAACCACAGTTTCTCAAACTTCTTGCTCTTTGCTGCTCGGTATGCTTTACCCATGTCTCATGCTTTGTATGGTATCTCATATTTTGGGCTTCTTATCAATCGTCTTAAAAGAGCAGAGCATCTTTCATCCATAGAGTGTCCAAAAAAGCACTCTAGCTCCTTTTAATTGTGTCCATCACTTATGTCTTGTCCCTTTCTCTTTTTCGTAGAAGGCAATATATGTGACTGTTTCAGCCCCTCAGTGGCTTTTAATATGGGAAAAAATGACATACCGGTGGCGCAAGGGGCCTGTTATAAGCCGCCCATTTTATAGATTTTCCGCTCTTAGACCAATGAGAAAACATGTACGTGTAAGAAAATGCACCTTTTTCTCTTTGTAAAATAACTGAACATATGTACGTATCTGTCCATATCCTCTCCAGTTCTAAAAACAAAATCCCAAAGCGGGATTTTGTTTTTAAAAATGCAAAAACTAATGATCTTCGCGGAGTTTTTACACATGGCGTGGGTGGAGTAATTATTTTTTATGTAAAACCTGGAGGTAACAGATAGCAAAAAACTACATAGCACTGTCCACTCTAAATAGGGTAGACTGTTATATGTCCACCTCCGATGGCCGCACTGAGTTGGGCCATCGGTGAGTATGGAGCAACAGAGCCGGAGTAGGGTTCGTTGTTGGCATACTTAAGGTCCGCCTGCCTGTAAATCACGCGGACTGACCGAGGGTTTGGCAGAGTGGGTACTCCGTCGTAGTTGTCACTCTTCGCCAAACTTTGAATTAGGCCAGTAATTTCCCATCCTCTAATAATATTATTCCCACTCCGCTCTGTCCATTGTTACTTTTACATCTCCTCAAAATACCTCTTACAGTTTGGAGTTTCCACAATATTTTGCTCTGGTAAATAATGCATTTCCACACTCTGCCGCTCCCTTCATCTGTCCTCAGAATCTCTTTCTAAGGGTGTGCCTCATGTTAACCCCTTTGCAAACCATATGAAAGACCTTTTATAGCCTGAGTTCGTTTTTAGCCTACTTCTGCCACCAACGGATCTTATATCTTTATGTTCAGGTCTAGATTGTCATCTTGGCCCCTAAATTCACTGGAATATCCCATAATCCATTTGTTTGAAGTCAAATACCCATATACCTTGCCAGTACTGGATTGGTCTCCACAAGTAATGCGCTGACAGGCTTGCAGTGAGGGACATCACAAGCCCCATTCACCCCCAGCTTTTAGCAGTTTTGCTGGCACCGCAGACTGTGTGACATTTAACTTTTAAAAGTTGTTTGACTTTTGTCGGAGATACTGGTCCCCAAACAGAAACTCATAAATGTCACCACAAGAGAATAGAATGATAGAGCTCTGTGGTGGGGGAATAAATGGATGGATGGATGGATGGATGGATAGGTGAACGGGTGAAGGGATGAGTGGAAGTGTAAAAGGATGGATGAGTGGATGAATGGATGGAGTGAAAATATGGATGGATTTGCGAAAGGATGGATGAGTAAAACAATGAATGGAAGAGTTAAAGGCAGGGTAGATAGATGTCTGGATGGAAAGATGGATGGATGGATAAGTGAAAGGTGAATTAATGGATGGATGAATAGATGGATAGATGGATGCGTTAGTGAAAGAATGGGTGGCTGAGTGAAAGGGTAAATGGAGGGATGTATGAGTGGATGGATAGATGGATGAATGGATGGATGGATGGATGACCAAATTCATTGAGAATTAAGCTGTAAAGGGCCCCATTTGGTAACATTGCCCACAGAATTTCCTCTTGGAAGCAACGGAACGAGTGCTGGGCTCACTCTACACCGGGTGTGATTGAAAGTGGGGGGGTATTTTATTGTTATGTGGGCTCCTTTACTTGTAATGCTTTCTCCATGTATACCCAGGTCAGCATTGCTGATTTGTCGCTCAACCGTAGCAAGCTGAGGTAGATGGAACCTAGATGAATCCAGAACTGGAATTGCCTCAACTAACCTATTACAGGTCTGGCTCTCTGCATAAGCACGACACTGAACCCAGGCAGTAGCGAGCCTGTTACTGAAGACCAGGGCTAATGTATGTGCATGACTGGGCCAGTGCTATATTCCTGCCCGCCCCTTTAGGGGATGCCACCAAAGATATCCCTTGCCAGAGGGAAGGACATAATTCCACTTTTTAGTGACATGGAAAAGGTCCCCTTCTGTGTAGACTGAGTCTTTTGTGAGTGACAGCACAAGTGTGAGCTTGCTGACTGAATAAAGGGGACCTTCTCAGCTGAAGAGGGAGCGATTAGATCTCATGTTTGGGGAAAAGTTATTTTTGAAGCTTGGGTGGCAGAACTTCTGCATCATGTGATCATTTGTATTTTCTACAAATCTGAGGCAAGGGCTGTCCACAAGTAAACCATGCCATCTCCCCCTCCGGGCAAGCGAATGGGATATTCCCTGAAAAGTCAGACTAGAGCCCTTTTTAATACTTTTATGGAACTTTTTAGTGGCTGGATTGTTTTTACTATTCTTTTTGTATTTTTTAACGACAATGTTATTATCCAAAAATCCATTCTGAATGATCTAGCATAAACTATACTCATATTTAATAAGGTGCACTTTTCTAATTGTAGGAATGCACTTTGGATACCATTTTAGAAAGTAATTAACTCCCATAATAATTCGCTGGCTGCGTGTGAGAGCTTGTAGTAAATGTGAAATTATCTAAGTACGTTCTGTACTTTTAGAGAGTATCACATGTATGCATTGGCTTTTTGTGCGTTTATGGATTTCTTGCTAAAATCCGAAAAAAGTTATTTAAAGTTAAAATAAAGTTAAAAAAATATAATTGTAAATGTACTGTGAACAGTAAAACACTCCTGATAGGGTTTGATGACATGTATTTGCAGAGGAGAACTTCTGCCAAAGTCCTGCCCATGTACACCAGTGTCCAGATCTCTCAGTGCCTCCCAGTGACTGTTTTACGATTTTACCTTCTGTGTCCCTCACTCCCAGGGCACCCACTGTTCAGATTCGTGTATCAAAGGATCCATGCTCGACGCTGAACAAGAAGTACAATCAGTGCCGTCTTAACGCATGGGCACGATGGGCAGTTGCCAGGCATAGGAGCCCCATGCAGACCAGAATTTAACACTAATTGGATGTGTTGAACACTTTAGTAGGATAGAAGTGACAGGACCTGCTTGATGACCTGTGTTTAATTTGTGCCGGTGGTTACAGGTGGTGGGCACCCGCACTCATTTTTGGAAGCTGGTACTTACTAGTGAGAATGAAAGAAAAGGAAGAGAAAGATAGGAACACATCAGCAGAAGGGAGAAGGCACGGGTAGAAAAGAACATGCAAGCCTGGGTTAAAGAGACAAGAAGTGTATGGTTGTGGCAGAAAGAGACGTGAGGTCGAATCAAGTCTAGACATTCTTGGTACTTGCCTATTACAGATTGATCACTGTTGACTACGAAAAAGAGAGAACAGTTGCTACAAAAAAGAGAGAAAAGGT
Source organism: Lissotriton helveticus (assembly GCF_964261635.1). NCBI lineage: Eukaryota > Metazoa > Chordata > Amphibia > Caudata > Salamandridae > Lissotriton > Lissotriton helveticus. Next base: position 135,770,384 of record NC_136071.1, on the reverse strand, counting down.
GCTCTCTAATTGTTTTGATCGAAAGCAGCATAAAATGTTCACACACATATTTTTAAAGCATACTTTAAAAAAAAAATGTCGTTCAGGCAGTACAAAAGGATCAGACTAAAAGAAAATGAAACCTAGGTGTGCTTAAAAAAGTAGTGAAAATGTTATTGTCGTGTATAGCGCACACCTCACCCGGAGGGTGGTATCCTGGCTCTCCCAGGAGCTGTCAAAAATCCAGACTATATATAATTCATTAAGACTATTCCGCACTTCAGTATTTCGAAATTTTAAAACCATCATTAAACTGTCCGGAATCGATTCATTTCACAGCAATCGTGAAAATTAACAATTGTTCATATTCGCGTCACTAAAACTGCCCTGATACCCTTTGTCGAATGGCGCTCGCTTTAGGGAACACATTACACTATTTTGAGAGCGCTTTTTTATTGGGAGTTTCCAAAACAGAATCAAAGACATACATGCAAAGAATAAAAAACAAAAAAACAAAAACAAAGCATAAGTAACCATGCTGTGAGCAGAAAGTATGGTAATGAGAGAGCACAACCTTTTTTTAAGAGTAAAATTAAATGCACAGTTACTGTTAAAATAAATTCCTAGCTAATCATGAGAATTAACCTCTGCATCGGGCCGCACACCAAGGGACTTTTCAGCAGCTGCGATAATGACTCGTATATCCTTATTTCTGCAAGTCTGGAAACTTTGAAAAATGTTTCATAATTTACAGGACTCGAGTCTAAGTCACTTGTCCTAGCAAAGTACATCTTTTGTCACGTAATGTGCTTGTGCTCTCAGTCATGTGCACAGTAATGGTCCGATTTTTACTTACGTCATTTCCGTTAACAACGAGATGTCTCTTCCTCATGCAGAAATCCTGTCCGCCTGCCATACGGAGTGCAATAGAGTTGCATGGGTGCCAGCAATGGGCCTTAATGTCCCAAGGAAATGCGTCCCCCAACCTCTAATTAGGCAGTAAATGACAAACTTCATTGGTGTTTCGTGAGCACGTCATCTCCTATGCCCCGGTGCCACTGTACCTGCTTCATTCATGGTAAATAGGCCTCAGTTTCGGTGATTGGGGCATACAGAGCTCTCAGGGGCGGTTCCGCCATGTGGGCGGAGGAGCGCCGCCCCATTCCTTTCTCGCAGTGTGAGAAGCAGAAACATAAAATGATATTATGAATATGATTTTATGTTTCTGCTTCTCACACTGCAAAAAAAGCAGAAGGCAGGGTTTGGTTGGGGGCGGGCGGGCGGTCCTGCTCGAGTGCAGGGGAGGAGTGGCTTGCCCACTGTTGTGGACGCTGATTGTTTGGTCGGCCCGACCAAACTAGTCACACTCACTCTGCATCTTCTCTATGTAGGCTGAGAAATTGGCCTCCCCATGGATGCCTGTGGGGTCGGCGTCCCAGCCAATCCCAACGCTGCCATTGCAGTGTTCTGATTGGCTTAGGGGAGGGGAGGGAGGCTCGACTGAGAACTTGAGTATCAATCAAGGAAGGTCTGGGGACTAGTAAACCATCTTAGAGACTCAGGGGTAGAATTATCAAGATTTTGCACCAGTGCAAAGTGACATAAACTTGCACAAAGTCTTGAGAAAGTGTTCAGAAAGTATTTACTCTTCAGGGCAAAACATTTTTCTGCTGGAAAGTTGCCCTGAAATGATTGCACATAGTGCGTTCCGTTAGTTTGCTTCGATGAGGTGTTCCACTGATGGTAGATGGGTGACCTTTAGCTACCGCCCATGTGTTCTGAGGCAAAGCTCTATTTACTAAAATCTACTGAGATTGTCAGACAGGCCTTTGCACCAAAAAATAACACCTTAGTAGGACAGGTGTTAATAAGGGGAAATGTTTTCATTACTCCTAACTCCTCATACACTTAATGCGTGCTCCATTGTCCAGCACACAGTCAATGTGTGAAACGTTTTAAAGTTAGTCTAAGCTTAGTATTGTTACTGGAAGGTTAGCCTTCAAGTACAAAGCCTATGCTAGACATCGCAGTAGTGCAAATGTGTTTACGCGGCGCTAGGCAGCTGTTTGCGTGCCAGGGATGAGAAGAGCGCAGCAGCGCTGTATCTTAGTAGATATGGGCCTGTGATGCTCTCTTCCCTTAGGAATAAATTCCCCCAAATTGAACAATGCAGAGAGGAAGATAAAAATCAGTGTAATGGGAATTATTGGAAGATACAGAGTCATTGCCCCCACCCTCCCACCTCTTTTATTCAGTGTTACCTCCCTTAATTTGGAGAATTAATCAAAGCTATTTGATGTAGGTTGTGACATCATATGCAGGAAAGACACCAAGTCATCATGATGCAAAATCAGTTTTTTATTATTAAAAAAGCTGGCACGCAATCACCTAATCAAATACAGAATTCAATGAACAGTGGCTCATTCTACTGCTGTTATTTTTCCTACTTAGTCAGACAAAAGGGTATGCAGTTCCCAAGGAAGGGGAACAGGAGATCAAATGGGAGGCGGAAGGCCAGGTGAGAGAAGGACTTGGAAGGGGGCAGTGCTCCAATAAGGAGCAAAGATCCTCACACACCCCAAAGGATGTCATGCTTCATCATAGGGCAGCTCCTCGTTGGGCCAGCGCTGCAATGCCCACGGGCCCCACAGGGTAGCTCTTTGCCGGAGGTCCTCTGGATTGTAAGCCGAGGCCCAATGTGATGGGGTGGTGGGGCAGATGTGTGTTGAGAAGAGTAGGTTTTTCCTACATAGTCACAAGGGTAGTGGGAGATACCCATGTGGCTGCCCTCCACATGATTGCCAACAGGGTCCTCACTGTTCTGCCCACAAGTCTGCAACCCCAGGACGATGCATATCCTGTGGCCCAAGCCTAAATCAGACAGGGCAGCACTACTATGACAATTCTCATGCCCTCTGAATGAATACCCTGTACCACCCACCCAATACTGACATGGCTGGCTTCTGTGCCTTTCTCTGTGGACAATATTCACATAGGATAGCCCACAGGTTTGGAACTCTGGTTTTCTAGAGATGTATGCCAAACATTTATAATATTCAAACACTGATATCCCCCCAGAATTCCCACCTGGAAGCTCTACCTCCTGTCACAGACGAAAATTAGATTATATATTGGGTAAATAAATAGATGAACCTGACCAAGGTGTCGGGCGACAGACTCAACTAATATAAGGTCCCAGATCCATCAAATGCCTGCTAGAAATATTGCTAAAAGTTATCTTAATGTGTTAAGAAACCCAGCAATGTCTCTTCTAGTGCTTTGAAGGTCAACACCCTCATTACTAAGGATAAGTCCCACGAAAAAAACATTGATTTATTTGGACGTCTTAACAATATGGAGCCCTGAAGATCCTGAGAGATAGCAGGCTTAACATGGGCGTTGGCTGTACCCCTTTAGCACAGTAGGCATTGGCCGTACCTCCTTTAGCACGGTGGGCATTGGCCATAACCCCTTTAGCACGGTAGGCTTTGGCTGTACCCCCTTTAGCACGATGGTTATCGGCTGTTAAAACTTTAGCACGGTGGACATTGGCCGTACCCCCTTTAGCATGGTAGGCATGGGCAGTGGTCATACCCCCTTTACCACGGTAAGCATAGGCATTGGTGGTACCCCCTTTAGCAGGGTAAGCATGGGCATTGGTCGTACCCCCTTTAGCATGGTAGGTATGGGCATTTGTCATACCCCCTTTATCACGGTAAACATGGGCATTGGTCGTACCCCGTTAGCACGGTAAGCATGGGCAGTGGTCATATCCCCTTTAGCACGATGGTTATCGGCTGTAAGCACTTTAGCACGGTGGACATTGGCCGTACCCCCTTTAGCATGGTAGGCATGGGCATTGGTCGTATCCCCTTTAGCATGGTAGGTGTGGGAATTGGTTTACCCGCTTTACCACGGTAAGCATGGGTATTGGCCGTACTCCCTTTAGCACGGTAGGCATGGGAATTGGTCATACCCCCTTTAGCATGGTAGGTATGGACATTGGTCGTACCCCCTTTACCACGGTAAGCATGGGCATTGGTCGTACCCTCTTTAGCAAGGTAGGCATGGGCAGTGGTCATACCCCCTTTAGCACGGTGGGCATTGGCCGTACCCCCTTTAGCATGCTACGCATGGGTAGTGGTCATACCCCCTTTAGCACGGTAGGCATTGGCCGTACCCCCTATAGCACGGTAGGCATGAGCATTGGTCGTACCCCCTTTACCACGGTAAGCATAGGCATTGGTTGTACCCCCTTTAGCAAGGTAGGCATGGACATTGGTCATACCCTGTTAGCACTGTAAGCATGGCCAGTGGTCTTACCCCCATTAGCAAGGTAGGCATTGGCCGTACCCACTTTAGCACGGTAACTACCAGCCTCTTTAAAATATTCCAAGAAGGAAATTCTACATTGCTGGAGGCAGGACAACGGGCGCAGCCCCTTTGTGCATACCAAGGCACAGGTTTACAAAGATGTCATGAAATGCAGTGCAGCAACCAAAGTTGCGACGTTGCATTGCATGAGAGGGAGCGAGCAGGGAAGCGCGATATCTACCTGCCCAGTTCTGTTGTATCACTAGCGAAGGTGTACAATCAGGCTGCCTAGAGCCATGCACACACCTTTGCACTGGAGTGCACAGGTGTCTGAGTCATGGCTAGCATAGGCTTTGTACTGGAAAATGTGTAGGCAAACTTGAACACTTTTCCCACTTTGGATGTGTGCTGTATAGTGCAGCAATCATGCAAAGTCGGAAAAGAAAGGAGAAATAAAAGCATTTCTCCTTTTTACGCCTGCCTCAAAGAGGCATTAATTTTTAGGTTAAAACTCTGTCAGCTATTGTTAGTTGACAGGGTTATGCGTCACAAACCGCGGGTGCTTGCATGGAAACGACTACGTTAACCATAGAATGCCCCCTTGACGTAAAGTACCGCAAAGCAGTTTGCATTACCTGCAGGCAACTTTTCAGCACAAAACATGTTTTGCACTTAAAGGTTAATGACAAATAAACACTTTGCGCCACTTTTTTGTCACTTTTGTGATGCAAACCCGGTGCAAAATTATCAAGTGGGGAAGCTTAGATTCTAAGCAGGGATACCAAGTAGCCTTTCAACTGCTTTACATTCTCCTTTCCAACACTGTCATGTCTGTTTAGCAAGTCAAGCAAAAAAAGGCTGGCAAAATAATGCAGTATGTGTGTGTGATGAAGTAGAACTGACCAGGCAAAGGGCCGCACCATGAAAGAGTGCTTTTGAGCAGGGCACCGCTATGCACCTGCTGCTATTATGCAATTGCACTGTCTAAAGTGCATACTTTTAACTTGAAGTGCCAATTAGGTGGCAAATGAACTTTTAGGTGCAATATTCGGCCTTCTGTAAAATTAAACTTGAAGGGGAAACCCACCAAAGTCCCCTTAGAATGGACCGGCTCTCACACTGCTGCACCTGCCTGCTCAGTCACGCTGAGACAGGGGATGTCCCAGATTTGTCTGATAAAAATATGATAACCTTATTAAAAGTGCATAAGCAGCTAGTGGGCAGAGACTTTGCAGAAAACTGGGGGAGCATTTCAGATAACGAGGCCACACTAGTTTCAGTTCTGCAGCACAGAGCTTTAGTACAGCCCAGTGATCGCCCCAGACCGAAATGCAAGGGTGTGGGAGGGGGGGGGGCAAGCAGCCATTAAGCTGCAGCACCCCCAATTACCTTTGCTATCCCACCTCTCCCAAACCCTTGTCCCCCACAAGGACTGTCCTAAGATCCCAGGTTAGTGAAGCTAAGGGTGCAAGAGTCGACCTTTGTACTGCCTAATCCCCCCTCGACCACCCCCGTACAGAGTGCTGAAACAGCCCATTGGACACATGGGGGGAGAATTAAAAGAAAGTGATGCATCTGTAGAGATGCGTCACTTTCCCTGCGCCACCATGCAAAACCCTTGCGTCACCATGGATGCGCTGTATTTACAATACAGCGCACCATTGCGCAAGGATTGACAGATGCATCAGAAAGTCTGACGCATCTGTTGACGGAAAAGTCACGCATTGCTGGAGTTGTGTCGCAAGCACGACGCAAGTCCAGCAATGCATGTTGCGGCCTATTCCCAATACACTGCGTCACTCCTTAAGCCTGCTTCAAGCAGGCGTAAGGTTTTGACGCAGTGGTGTCCTAAAAGTCACGCAGTGAGATCTTGTAGATTTCACTGCATCACTTTTACAAGGCTTTCCTGCATGGGAACGCCTACCCTGCATACATTATAACTAAGGCTCCCGTTTTTCTGTTTTTACAGATAATTACAGACCGAAAACAAAGTGTTTCCTGTCTGTAGTTATTTTTAAAAGCGGAAAAATACAGTAAATTGGGCTTCTTGAGGGCGACTCTCCATGCTGTTTTTCGTGATTTCTAGGACAACAGGTGTATGGTAACATAGATTTGTATTATAATGCTCATATTTACCTGTAGTTGTAGTGTTTTGCTATATTTGGTCGGCTGAATTTGCGGAAACACGACAGGCATCAAAGTATGAGTGCATGTTTATCAGTTAAATAAATGCGGAAATATACAATTTTGTGACTCCGTACAGTCTCAAAACACAAAATAAATATGGATAAATACCAATAAGATGGGCAAAAAAAATGGATAAATACAGACGGAAATGGTAAAAAAATAAATACCATAAAACCGGGAGCCCTAAATACACGTGACGCAGGTATAATGTCATGCAGGGCTTTACAACATGACGCATCTCCCTAGATGCGTCACGTTGTAAATGTGCCGCAACTTTTACGCTAGTGCTGCATCACAAAAGTGACGCAACGACTGCGCAAAAGTGACGCAAGGGGCTTGTAAATCTGCCCCATGGCCTCCTAATCCTCTGTTGCACTCTTTTCAATGTGGGAGTGGAACGTCTGTAAACTTGTGCCTGACTGTTCAAAAACTGAGATGATATTTGATTGCCCTGTCAGGGTGAGGCTCCTTTTTTGAGCTGGTCGAATAGGGGTGACATTTATGCACCCAAAATTACTATTGCCCATGACAGATTATTTACTAGGTGCCCTAAATACCTCCAAGTCCAATTTTCTTCTGGTAAAAAAATGAGGCAACCATGGGAAAACAGTGCTTACAGGGCCTAAATAGTTGAGGACTCACAACAAATAAGTCCTCTGTTTTGAGCTCAAGATTAATTCTGGTCAGAAGCCTGTTGATTGAGAAGGATATTGTTCTAAGCCTTCTCTTCTTTGTTTGACATCTCTAAACTAGACTAGTCTACTCTGAAAAATCTGGAGAAAGGAAGCGGCTACAAAGTAGATGCAGGATACAAACCGCCACATTGAGCAAAGGAAACAGACGAAACAGACATAGATGTGTAGCTGCTAATAACTCGAGAGACAAAGGGGCTATAGTGGACGCCAACATTCGCCTGCTGATGAACTGATCCTGCTGAGTGGCTCCTCTGGCAGAAACCAGGTTTGCTTCCTCCTGTTTGGAATTATTTAAAAAAGCAGATGTGAATCCTGTCAGGACCAGCACTTCTCATTGCTGAGCTGGAAGGGTTAAACTTCAGCAAGGACATCTGACCATGCTTTTTGAGGTGACTTAATGCCATTTTATCTGATTTATATTTATTTATTTGTAACATTTTGCATAACCTTTATACCACCTACATGCCTTTGCTATCATGGATTCTTCCCTCTCCAAAAGAGTCCCTGAATCCAACAGCCATCCTCTCACACGCTCCTTTACTCATACTTTTTGGTGAATGGTACAGCTCCTGTGGGAAGTCAGGCTACCTTAAACAGAAAGTGTGAGAATCATGAGATTGGTGTAGAGATTACTACAGTGGTACTTTCCGAGCATCAGATATGAGAGAAATGTTGTCCAATGAAGCGCTGTGTCCTGTACATCCCCAATCTATTACCAGCCCTCATCTGCATTTACCATGAAGCCCTAATTAACTTCTTAGTAATCTTATCCAACCAAAAAATCAAATTCACCAGAATGCTGAAGGCACACCCAGCGATACGTGATAGTCTATGTCTAAAACAGTGCTATCTTCAGACTCAAAGAGTGTGTCACCAACATGCAAGCCTTGATGTCTGGTGTGGGCATAAAACTGAACCAAGTCAGCGGTCATCAGTATTGTCATCAGTTCTAATGACCCCTACCTCTAGGAGTGGTTCTCCAAAACGTTCTGGAAGAATTCACATCATCACGCATTGTAAACGCAAATTCACTTGGGTTCATCCCTCTCAGCAACCTCTTTAGGACCCACATCACCAAGAAAACTCACCATGGGGCAACATAGTGCTGCTCTTGAGATAGGATGATACTCCCACACAGCAAACTAAAGAACCACCATACCCTGTCATGAGCAAAGCTTACTAGATGGCATGTCTGAAAAGTGGCCTGGTTGCTGCTTCAGGAGTCACCGAAGATATAAAGAAATAAGACAACATTACCCACACACTTTTGCAACTACAGTGGCTACCACCACTGCCACACATCATCCTCAAGGCCTGCTGTGTTAACCACAGAGCACTGCAGTAACAACCAACATGTCTCCGTTACTCATCAATTCATTTCGATGCAGCACATTCAGTCATGACACTGCCAAGCCGGAAACCAGAAGATACGAAAAGAAAAAGGCTAGAGAGACAAGCCTTTTCAAGCTGTGCAGAATAATATCCACCCACAACAGATCAAACTCCACTTCAGAAAGGAGTTCACAATATGTTTCTTTTCAAAGAAATTCGAATTCTCCCACCCTAAGGATAATCCTGCCTTCTTCCCTCCATTGAACAAAATAATGAATTGTTTCCCACCCTTTCCATGAAAATATGTACAGAAGACCTTCTTACTGTTTCTGAGTTAGGTTTCTGGGATATAAGTTATAGTGCATACATAGTGGCTACTTCTGCTTTGCAAAGGTGGTCTGTGAGATCTTATCCACGGTATCCACATTTTTTTATCCGAATGTGATTTGAATTTTGTGAGTCAAGAATATCATGGACTAGGAAGAAAAGTAGCCATCATCTCTTGCACCCTGGAAGAGTGAGTATTGTGAGTGATTGTAGCCTAAACTTCACGTTAGCAGCTCCTATGCCTTGTTCGCTTGCAGAAGCCCAACCCAATTATCAAATAAAAGTGTTTGGGAGTGTTGAGGGCAACAATATCTGGATTTAGTTCTTCTCGCCTTTTATTTTTTAATTCATGAGCCCAGGACATTCCTTTCCAGGACAATATCTGGTACCCTGAACTGTTAGGGGATGCTTTCTATTGTGGTTTGTACCACAATCCCCTAATACACCAACTCCGAAATGTTGGTGTAACCATGCTATTTCCTCACTTCTGATGACAGAAAACATTCAATTTGACATCTCCCGGAACTACAGACTCAAAGTTCCTTATCTTCCCTTGGCCATGGAGTCAAGGGAGACCAAAGCTTAGTCAGTAAATGCGATTGGTGTTTTCGGAGTGGAGCTTTTGCCGCTTGCAAATGTTTTAAAAATGTGGCCAACACTGCATTTACTTGAAGGTCTACCCAAGTACACGGGTTAATGTTCCTCTGTAGCAGAAACCCTCTCTGTTTCTCTCTTTCTTCCCACCCTTTCTCTCTCTCTCTTTTAAGTCCCAACATCTTGTTCTCACAAAGCAGTAACCAAAGCTTGAGTTTCATTTTTAGACATTAAGTCGTAAAATTCCAGGCCCCAAATTTTGGAAGTCTTTCCACATCTCTAAAGATATAAATAATTTCATGCAGAAACTTTTCGGATTAAAAATATCAAAGTAGTTAGCTTTCAATTCTTAGAGCCAATTGGAAGAGATAGCAGCCAATGAGATTCATATGAATCCAAATAAGGGCATTGGTCTTGGAAGGAGACGGGACTCCTACTTCGGACAGTTTCAGAACACCTCTGAAGAACCATGCTTGGAAGTCATCATTTAAGCATGATGCAAAGTAGGTGTGGTATCCGGGAGACTGGCCGATGCAGTGGAACTTTAAATGGAGTGCCAATGCTGGAAGACACTATTCTAGAATGTAGGGGGTGGTTGGTTTTGATAAAGGGTACTTGGAGTTGGCAGTTGCTGTGGATGAGATGCTAATGAAGGTATCTTCTGGAAAAGCTTACAAGTTTGCATGATTTAACCAAGTACCACAGTAAGGAAACATTTTCTGGAGGTTTTTGGGCTTTTCTGGACTTAAAGTTATCCACAAACGTCTTATCTGAAGCAGTGGCAGTAACTATGCATTGCAACCATACGCTTTTTATGTCTTCTTTGTACTGTGTACATCGCAGGGACCAGGGAAAAGTCGGGGGTACACGGGGGTACATGGTGTCCGTCCACCCACTATTTTCACAGTGTTGATGCTGTCCACCCTGCCAAGACCCTGGACCACTAAAATATGCTGAATTCGTCCTGGGGTAGGTTTCAGACACGGTACACTTTCAGCAGCACCTGCACGTTGTCTGCTTTCATTCTGAGAAGCAACCTGCAGGCAGTGAGGGGGCTTTCTTATTTTAAATTCCAGCTGGCCCAAAACGAAGGCTGAAGCTAAGGGGCCATCAGGCCTACATTTGTTCGAGAATACCGGATGCGAGCTAGCTGGGGCCTTACACCTAAATGCAAAGGAGAAGAAACTAAGGCACACTGCTTACCACTTCACATATATATTTAAGAGAGGAATGCTTTTGACTTTGTTCAGTCCCTGTATATAAGAGATATACATTGCGGGAATGTCAGATATGTTGGCCCCTTCCAGTATTTACACAAATAAGAATTTAAATACCACTATTTTGTTGTATTTCTTTTATAGTGCTACTCATCGCAGTGCAATGAGTCAGAGCGTGTTACATCATACGTAAACATTATACATTGACAATAAATCATATGTGTGTAAATCAATGTACAGGATGCATTACATACATTGAGGGTTACAAGGTATAAGAGTCACACATCCTTCAAAGCTCACTGTGCGATATTAGAAGCATTACAATATATGGAATGTGTGACAGAAAATCAACGGACAGAAAATCGACCTGCAAAAATATCGACACATAAATATAGAAGTCAAAAATATCGAAGTCCAATCTACATAAAGGTAAGTACAAAAATATCGAAAAAAATATAGTTGTTAAAAATATGTTTTTTAAAATGTTTTAATAATAATGTAAAATTAAGTAAATAATACATATAATTAAAAGAAATATAGTTACAAATATTAATATATATAAAAAAAAAATAATTAATACATTAAATGTTAACATAAATTAAACATATACCTATAAATTTATGTATATACTTATGCCACATAGTGCAACATTAGGGAAAGCGTTGGATAGCGTAGGGATAAAAATTACTATTTCCACTCCAGAGAGTGCAACAGTAGGGAAAGCGCTGGATAGCGTAGGGGTAAAAATTACTATTCTCACTCCAGTGAGTGCAACAATAGTGAAAGCGCTGGATAGTGTAGGGGCAAAAATTACTATTCCCACTTCAGAGAGGGCAACAGTAGGGAAAGAGCTGGATAGCGTAGGGGTAAAAATTACTATTCCCACTCCAGTGAGTGCAACAGTAGGGAAAGCGCTGGATAGCGTAGGGGTAAAAATTACTATTCCCACTTCCGGGAGAGTGCAACAGTAAGAAAAGCATTGGATAGCATAGGGGTAAAAATTACTATTCCCAATCCAGTGAGTGCAACAGTAGGGAAAGCGTTGGATCGCGTAGGGGTAAATATTACAATTCCCACTCTAGAGAGTGCAACAGTAGGGAAAGCATTGGATAGTGTAGGGGTAAAAATTACTATTCCCACTCCAGAGAGTGCAACAGTAGGGAAAGCGCTGGATAGCGTAGGGGTGAAAATTACTGTTTCCACTCCAGTGAGTGCAACAGTAGGGAAAGCGTTGGCCAACGTAGCTTTTAAAAATAACATACTTATAAATTAAATAAATACTGTAATTAAATAATGACTTATTAATAAATTTAGGGGAAAGAAATATATAAAAAAAAAAATATTTAATAATATTAAATACTTCCATATTTGCAACATCGATATTTCTTACCTTAACTTCGATATTCTGGTTGTAGATATTCTTGACTTCGATATTTTGTCCCTACGAATTTAAAACTCGATATACTGTGCTACGATATTTAAAAATCGATATCTTGACTGTCCACCCAATTTATGAACTGCACGTAACAAAAGGATATTTGTGGTAAAAGCTGTAACCCACTTATAGCTGCACAAAATAAAAATCTGCCGTCTGCATGTTACATGGCGTGATTTGCAGGAGACATATTACCCCTCTATGCTAATTTGGTTCAAAACTGGGACTAGACAAAACACAGTTCTCTCCAGCAAATGGGTTAACCTCCAGAGTTATCTTATCATTATTATTATTATTCCTTGAGATTTACTGGGCATCACAGATCTCTGCAGCAGGTGCCTTAACCCGATAAGATATTTTTGAATACAGACTTTGCACTCAATTGAGCAGAACAGGTTTACTGGCACACTTCTTCTTGCTGCCAATATCGTTTGGAGTTAGAAAAAAATTACAATTATACTTTGAGGCCCAGATTTTGTGTCAGGGTTGCATCACATTTTTGGTACAACCCGGACGCAAAATTTCACTTGTTAAATCTTATAAAGTGCTCAAATATACTCATGATATAACTGCTTAACACATGTCTAAGTTGTTGCAATCTGATGTCACTTCCCTTGAGGCCATGAGTTGTGATACCACTTCCTGTGATGTCACTTCCTGTGATGCCATGTGCAGTATCATGCATTGTGATATAATGTGCCGTGATGTCACTTGCATTCTGCCTAACTTGGTTTGTCCCCCCACTACTGTTCTTTAGGACTTGTGCCCTGACAGGGACCATTTCACACCACCCGTCATGCCACCAACCTGGCTCCTTATCAAAAATAATCTCACTTCCGAACATTTTTCCTGGCACAGGAATATCTCTCCCGCACTTTCAGGTCATACTAGCTTCTCAGAGCCCGACTTCTGCCAATTCTAACCACATTGTCACTTCCTGAAGATCCACCACTACCTCATAGCAATGGTTAGGACCATATTTCTACTACATATGTCAGAGACTTCAAACCTGATTCACAGCTGGGTCAGATTCATATATTTCCAGGCCTGCCCCAGATAATACTGGGGCTGGCTCATAACTGACCTGTTTCCACCTACTGCATTCCCATCCCGTCCTGTGCTACCACTTAAAATAGTACCTTCCACTCGGACTATAGCACTGCAATCATTGCTTAATTTGAGCCAGTGGTTTCTGGTGCTCGGCATCCGCACTTAATTGTCAACACTGGCACTTGTGACAGTCTACAGCAAGGTGGCACTATCTGGCTAATTTAGAGATGACCGCACAACAACAGTCAGTTATTAATTATATATATATTTAAACAGACTTTACCTGCTGCCCAAGTCATTCTTATAAATTTGGGGGCCTGGAATTGTCAGCTTTGTCCCACTTGTAGGAGTGTGATGGTCAGTAGTTGTGTTGTTACTATCATTGGCAGCATACCAGAGGCCATGTGTGGTGCAAGCTGCAGTGGCCTCCTGACAAGATGTTATGTTTTATTTTTTTACAAATTAAGCACCAGCTGCAACCTTCCCTCTTTCTACTCTAAAACGTCTGTGGCCCTCGCAATGTCCACTAAGGACCATCCATATAATTCCGAGGCATTTCCCAGTTGTATGTACACACTTTACAAATAAAGTATCGACATAGGTACAATAAAATGTTCTTTTTGTCCTTGCCTGGAGTGAAAAGGTTGAGTTGGAAGGTTGTTGGACCAAGCCTAGCTGTGCTATGCTGTTAACAACATGCACAGTCACATATGTAATTACCTGTTTTTGCACAGAAGATAAAAAATGATGCAGTAGTTATTCAGGAAATGAAGCTATCACAGGTTTATTGTGGGTTGATTTTGACACAGCGACGGTAATGCTTCTTGTAAGGACTACTTATTACTGACAGTCTGCAAATAATTTCCTGGCATCATTTCAGATTGCTAACCACAAAATATGTTAAGCAGCATGACTGTATCTATTAATCTGTGGAACCTTTATCATTGCTCACTGCTGGTGAGAAAGATGCCATGGGCATGGTAAATAAATACGTTTTTATTCATTTTATGAATAAGCATTCCTTTGTACTTTTGGTTTTTGATCTAATTCTATGTTTTCTGAAGTTGGTGAAATATTATCGTATTATTTTTTTATTTATTTTTGAGGTCACACGAGGCATGGCCCTAAAGCGGATGTGGTGGAATTCAGACCTTCCTGTCCAGAGAATTGTTAGGAAACATCTTAGTTATGTTGATTTGTTTTTATGCTCTAAGCGCCTAAAACTGCTTGGGTCAGAGAACAAAAGCACATGTGGGAGGCCTAGGCTACAAACTTAAGAGGGGTTCACACCTCTATTCAACTTCTGCCAATGGGAGGAGGAGGAATCAGTGACTGACAGGAGCCCCGCCCGCCCTCCCTCCCCTTACTACTGGGGCCAATGCACCCAAAGTCAGAACGGATTGTCAGTAAGGAGCTCATAAAGGGTGTTGGAGCAGGGCACTAGCTGGGGGTGTGGCGGCTGGGTGGGCGCTGGGTATGTGACGCTGGCCAGGTATGCAACGCCCATAGAGCTAAAAAGGGCCTCAGCCCCACCCCCAGCCGCCCCCGTTGTGTGTCTCAGCTCGAGCTGCTGTGGGCTCAGCTGGGCAATGTCTGGAGTCTTATCTCCAGCACATCCGAGTTTTTCACAGGTCTTTAAAGAACATTTGCATATTTACATAGCTTTGTAAACTGGTTACTGAGGCTTTTTTTTCTGGTTCCAGTACCCCCAAGGCCTCCACTCTGCCTATTCCTTTGTCGTAGTGTGAGAATGCATTTCATGAAAAGGAATATAAAGTAGGAGAAAAATGCCAGCCATGTGTTGTTTAAAGAACCTGCAAAGACACTAAATAGGGTTATAAATAAAAAATGATGTATTAATTTGTAATGTGACTTTTCTGTCTTTGTTCCCTTTAATTAACAGTCATTGATCATTTAGGCAGCCCTAGAACACAATCAAAAGTGCTTTCTATTTATATTTACTGTTCAAAGTATGCACAGATAAGTGCTGAAAATAAGGCTTTAGGTGACTGTTTATTTTTGGAACATCAAATTAATGAGCTGGCAACCCTAATCATAAAACAGGATGTTTGGCAAGATCAGCATATTATATATTGCCTCCGCCCACGATCCCTGAATAATGCCATAATAGCAATAGTTGAACTTATATCTGAACCCTATTCCGCCGTCAATAACATGCTGAGTTACTTCAAGTGTCTGGGAATCACCCTGTAATCAGAAAACACACTCCTCATTCTCGCCCTTCACGTTCACGCTCACCCTGCATTCACAGCGATCACAATGCACTCACACTGATCACTATGCGCTCACACCATTCACCCACTCACCCTGCACTCACAGTGATCACTCTGCACTCACAATGCACTTGAGCTGTTCAACCTGTACCTCACCCTGCAGTCACACGAGCACACTACTGACCCTGCACTCATGTGACACTTCACTTACCTGTGCCCCTCACTGCT
Organism: Lissotriton helveticus; assembly: GCF_964261635.1. Classification (NCBI taxonomy): domain Eukaryota; kingdom Metazoa; phylum Chordata; class Amphibia; order Caudata; family Salamandridae; genus Lissotriton; species Lissotriton helveticus. Next base: position 135,754,792 of record NC_136071.1, on the reverse strand, counting down.
CAATCTGTAATCTCACTCACACAAGCCCATCACTAACCATGCATTCATTCATCCCACGTTGCCCTTACACCTGCACCCAAATTCATATGGCCACCTCACTCACCCTGCAGTCACTCCTCTTACCCTACTCTCACACTATCGAATCACTCACCGTGCACTCACAAGGGCACTTCCACGTCCACACAGCGCAGAGGGTTAATGTGCCTGACGCAAAGAACGTGTACCAAGCAGATCACAGAACTGAATGTGAGTAAACTATGAGTACTGCTATAAAAAAAATGATATGTTTGTCCGATAGGTGCTATAGAGAGATGAGGTGCATTGTTGGTGAGTGGTAGTGAGGGAATTCATGGAGAAGGAAGAAATGGGGGAGGGGTGCCAAAGAAAACTGTTACGCCATGTGCCACCAGTGCTAGGGCCAGCACTGGCTGTGTGTGTTAGCCCCCCTCCCTCCTGAATTTCGGGTCTAGTTGCGCCCCTGGTGCTGGCTGAGGGTGCGGTGGTAGAAAGCAGAGCTCTGCAAGGGGCAGTGTGCAGGGAGGATTGAAGACAGTGAGCGAGAGGCTTGGTAGACCTGCTACTTTCAGAAACCTGTTCTTGAATAGTTTCAATGTATCAATAGTTTGTGTTTTTGTTTTTTAACAGGATGGCTTTCAGGATCAACATGAGGGGGACCCCAGATTTACACTCTGTTTTGCTATTCTGCCTAATTTATGGCTTCATTCAAAAGCGTAAGTGTTTTTTTAGAAATGATTACTATTTTTGTTTTCAATATATGTTATTAATTACCACACATACATAATGATAAAACAATATTATATTTTGAAGTTTATCCATCTTAGACCATTGAAAATATTTAGATTTCCATTAAGACTGCTTGCAATTCATAAAGTAAACTTTATGACAACAAAGCAACTTCCCAGCTTACCCCCTTCTCCACCAAAGCCAGAAGTATCACATTTTGTATAAGGACCCACCTGTCTGCATTACTCATTAGGTCCAGCGTGTCCAGGTACTCTCAGGGCCGGACTGGGAACCGAAACCGGCCCTGGCAAACAGCATGGCCGTCATGGGGGGGTGGTGCTAGTTGGAAGCACCACTCCCATCTCACCTCTCCCGCTTTTGTTAAAGGGGGCCAATATTGTAGCTATGCTGCAAAATCGGCTCCCGGTAACAAAAATGGCCTCCCCTGGGATCCAAAATCGACCCCCACCCTTGCCGCCCACAGGGAAAATGGCTGGTGCGTGCTATGGCCAACCTGGCCCTGGGTACTCTATATCTCATTAATATAGATCCACAGCGGTCAGCCTCTGAGAACAGGGTATTGCTATATTAGTTCTAGCAGAAGTCTATAGAGGAGGCCATGTTGAATGTATGTCTCTTTTGATGCATTGCATATGTCTGCTTTTGCATTGCTGAAATGTTCCAGAGTTGCTATAAGGTCATCATGGACTTACTCTTTCCTTCCATCGCATTGCTATTTAGGACCTACCAGACCTATAAAGCTTGGTGAGGATGAGCTCAGCAAATGTTAATACATCCGGGTTAGTAACTTCTCTGAGCCCCAGTAGTGCCACCACTAGATCTTCTGGACTATTACATCCTGGAATGTATTTGATTGTGCGTAGCATCTAATCCAATGGTATGATATGAAACCAGATCAAATGTGTTGGGCAGTTTAGCCATATAAGAGAACCACAGGCTTTAAGAGGCAACTAAAGCCGGGCCTTGCACATGACGCAGTCATCGCTTCACATCCTTGGACCTGACCAATGATAAGCTCAATAAAACATAGGACTGCTGATCTCCTCAATTTATTCTCAAGTATAGTTACCTGAAAGTAAGCCTTTGACTGCTTGCTTCGCAATATGGATGCTGACAGAGCTCAGGAAATGTGGGTATGCTCCTTTTTGGATTACCTTATACAAGAGAATCTAGCAAAACCTAGACTTGTGAACGGGAGCAACGCCATCAAGATTTGTGAGATGTAGTTGTTACTGTTGAAAAGTGCTAGATTCAGGGTACATGCCGGAAAATCCTCCATTATGAATTGATTATGTACAGTGGGCATTGACTGCACAAGCTTCCTGCGCTCATCTACCCCTCCATCTTGACTGAGCCATGTGCAAAAGAATGAGAGGGGAAATTTGTGCTCATACAACAAGGGGTGTCAATGAGTAGGTAGCTAGGCAGAGCCACTGCTACCCCTATATGGATGGTTTGGTCCACCAATGGCTGCTTTTCCATCACTATGATTTACCCATTTTGAGTACAGAGCTATGAAAAGTATATATGCCATTAGCTTTTGATAGTTCAGTATTTGTATGCTTACTCCAGTTTCAATCAGTATTTATTAACCGCTTCAGCGCGGGCGAATTTTCGCGCTGTGCTGAAGGTTCTAATGAGCCAACGGGCTCATGACGGAACGGTTCCGTCATGAGCACAGGCCAACCGATGCTCATGACGGAACCGTTCCGTCATAAGTATCGAAGGGGTTAACATTGTGCAGCGTTCAATTTCCGTAAATATTGTTTCAAAATGTCTTGTGCTGTCACTTCCCGTTACTTCCTTGGAAGTTTGTGGGTTTGTGCTTTCACTTCTCACCTCCATTATTGCATTGAATTTGATTAAAAGAGGCCACTTCCCACTGTCCTTGGCTTCCATGCATAGTCTCTTTAGTGACGTAAACACCTGCACCAACTCCTTTATTACACTTCCCATGCACTAAACAAGCGTCGTCTGGAACTATTGTTGCCCCTTGACTGGTATTTTACCGGCTTGGCTTGTATTTAATGTCAAGACAGTTAAAAACATCACTTAATTGTAGTGATTGTCCTTCTTTGGAAATATACATGTAAAAGTAACAAATAAAAGAAGAACAGACATCAGAACAGAAGTAATGCACACTCTGATTTACACAAATGGATTTTAAGGCAAGTAGAGGCAAACTTACTGTGTTAAAAAAGAATGCAGAGGTTTTACACAACTGCTAACCAGGTTACACAACCTGACAACACACTCAAACAGTCGGTACCAACGTGAGCAGGATTTGGGTCTATCTCTGCCAGTGAAGGCTTTCAACCCTAGTACAAAGGGAGTCTCCAATGGCGGTCGAGGAGGCTTTTTAAATTTTTTATAATTATTATTACCAGCCTTACTATTGTTGTTGTTATTGTTGTTGTTAGCCCCCAGACGCAACACAAAGCTGCCTCAAGGCACTATAAGTATGCTGGGCCAGATTTATGTAGTAGTCATGCAACGCAGCGCAGCAAGTAAAGTTGCTGTGTTTTGTGAATCGGAGAGAGCTGAACTCCGCCATACCTACTAAGAAGGGGTACCGTCTGCTCTGTCCTTGCGCTGGCCCTCTTTTGGCAACCGTGCACCAATGCAGGCCCGCTTGTTCCATAGTGCAAGGGTGTCTGTGTTGTGGTCAGCATAGTTTTGTATAGGCAACAGCCGCGGCCGGTAGTGGGAGTGCATTTGGTGATGCAGTGCGCGCAACGAAATTCGTTTTATTTTATTTTTATGGTTACTTACCTGTTAAGGTCCGGATTCCATACATTACTAGCCCCCACCCTACCCCTCCCCACGTCGCCGCCCGGCCGGTACTCCCACTACCGGCCGCGGCTGATAGGCAAGGATCCCTTTCCTGTATGAAAACTGTGCTTCAAGACGTTTCCCACTTGCATGTGTGCAGTACAATGCATCACAAATGCAAAGTGGAAAAAAACGAGGCGAAACAAAAACATTTCTCCATTTACGCCTGCCTCGGGAAGGCACAGGATGTGGTGCATATACCTGTCTACAGTTCTTTGAAGGTAGGGATTTGAGCCGAATTCCATGGGTGGTTGTAAGGGTACACCCGTGAAGTACCCATGGAACGCCACCTTGACGCAAAGTAGCACAAGGCAGCGAATTGTGCTGCTTTGTATAACTTTGGATTATCTAAGGCAAATCGCAATTTGTGTTGGATTGAATTGTAAATCCCACCATTAGACTTGCATTGGGTCTGCATTAAAAAAGTAACACAAACCGACGAAAAGTCTTTGTAATTCTGGGCTGGTCTCTGAATGCATTTTCAACTGGAGGTTCTATAATGTGCTGGGTCAATCAGTGGACATGTTCACCCAAGAGAACAGATTACACTGATTGAAACTGCACTGGGGGAGTCAATAGGTTTCTTTATAAAGGTTGAAGACACGCTTTACGTGGCTTCTTCGTGTAAAGGAGACCTTGGTTTTCCTGACTCATGCTTTGGTTATTGAAGGCAGAGCACGGTAGACACCCTCATCCTGTCTGCTGTTTCTTGGGTTGAGGCTTACCTCAGTGAAGCTGCAACAATAGAGACAGGAAGAAGGGGTAAGCATTGACATTGTGAGATCGCGTGCACCGGATGTCATCTGCCAAAGCAGGCCTTGTAAGGCACCAGCCAACCTGACATCTGGAAATAGGCCCTGAGGATTGTTTTTTTGGTACAGACAAACTTCCAAGCCCAAACAAGTCACAAATCGGGGTTCCAGATTACCTGATCCTTAAAGCGGTGTATTTCAACTCTGCACTGAATATCAAGTTGTAAAAGAAGACTTACTGCATCCCAGTGCTTGATTTGAGACTGTTGTTTCCAGTGCCCGGCACCGACACTTAGGGGCACATTACGATGGAGGATTTTCCGCATCCTCCGGGCCGGCGGAAATGCAGGGGGGTACCTATGGTACCCCCTTGCATTTGCGTGCACAGAGCGGCAGGCACCGCGCGGTGCCTGCCACTTTGTGCATGCAAATGCACAGCTTTCATTTTTAACATTGCGGCGGGTGCTGCTTCAAGCAGCACCCGCCGCAATGTTAAAAATAAATGATGTGACTGCCAGGGTGGCGGTCACATCCTAATTGCACAGGAGAGAACGCCGCAGCACATGCGGACGTTCCCTCCTACTCAGGGCTCGCGGACGGATGCAAGTCCGTCCGCGATCGTAATGGGCACCTTAATTGGTTTCCGGGGCTGGTACACTAAATTGTCAACACCGTACTTAACACAGTCTGCCACATGGTGGCGCTACTCATCTAATTTAGAGATGAGCAGAACAAACGCTGTATGTGAATACAATGTAGATTACAAATTACTAATTCCTGCCTCCCTAGCCATTCCTTTAGTTTTGGGGACCCGGAATAATCAGAACTGTCGCACTTGCAAGCGAGAGAGATGGTTAGTAGCTGTTTTGGCAGTGATGACACGGTAATGGGTGGTGCAAGCTGCAGTGGGCTCCTGTTCGGGGGCCTGGCACTTACTATTTTACAAATTAAGCGCTGCTTCATCCAGTGCCTAAATGGCGTACTTACTATTTGATCTATGCAAAAATGGCATTTATACCAGCACGGGAAAGAACTTTCTCACAGACGCACCCTCATAAATGCTTCATTTGCAAGGAATACTGGTGCAAAAATTCAAATTGTGCAAAAATTGTGACTTTGCAATGATTCAAAGGAAGGAAGCTGCACTACATCCCTGCAACATCCCACATTCGACTCTCTCACGTGCAGCACAGAAACCTACCAATGCAATACGAGATGAGCATACAGTATCCTATTTACAGCTGGTTAAGGAGTGGACAAGATAAATGTTTATAAGGTAACTTGGGCTTCTGCTAAGAGACTCAGGGTACTTAGTGCTTTTTCAAAAATTTTGACCATCAGATTATTTTCTGGGATAGCTTGCTTTCTTATTTGCTCACCTGGGGGTGTCACATGAATATCATTGTCCTCCTCTGGAAGCCTGAGCCTGATTTGACAGTCCTTGACTACCCTGCACATACCATCCTCCTTGCTTTGAACAGTGTTTATTGGCACATTTTGAGCACCTGTGCCCGAATCTGCAAAATTAATAGCTGCATGCATCACCGTTAAGGACCTAGCATGCTCCAACCTGTGCTGATTGCCCTCTTCCATAACTGTCCACTCCTGTCGGGGTAGACCACCCATGGACGGGTTGATAAACCAGGGGTATCCTGCTTGGCAGGTATGTGGTTAGGGCTGGCCTAGTAGAACCCATTCATTGCAACCGTAAGTCTTGCTCTTGCTCCCTTCACTTCCCTACAGCACCTTCCACTAGTCTTGCTCTAAATCCTGCATCATGCAGTTCTCAGGCTTAACAGCCAAAGGTTATTTGGGCCTTATGAATTACATCCATGTACTTAAAAAGGGCCCAACTGTGCTCCCGGAACCTCTCAAAGTATACGCTTGAATTTATTAAAAATGCAACTGTCCATTTTTCAATCTTAACCTGCACTCTAGGCCCTCTAAAAGATTCCATTCCTTCTCCATTGACAGATCCTTTGATCTCATTTCCCTATGGAGTAACTAAAAAATGTTTACATACTCCTCTTTCGATATCTTTTCTTTTGCCGCACTCATTACATGATCCCTGAGTGGCTCTTTCCCCCCATCTTTGGCAATTACATGTGCTTTACCTCTTTACTCTCCTTTTTCTGCACATCATCAGTATTATTCATTGCTCGGCCACAAATTCTGTCTTTACACTCCTTTTTAGAGTCACTCACCACCGGTTGTATGATACAACCATGCTTGCCCTTACCATGCATGCCTTTACAACAAATTTCATTGTAAAGGCATGATTGCTAAAGGGATATGTGTGGTAAATTGCATATTTTATCCCACCTGCCCTACGCCCTAACACCCGATACCCCAGCCCTATAATCTACCTTGCCCCAGCCCTTAAAACTACCCTGACCCATCACCCTAAGCTCTAACACTGGGTTACAGTCCCAAAAACTACCCATTCCCTTCCCCCTGTCCTGAGGCCTAAAACCCTGCCCCTGCTGAAAAATACTCCGACCCCAGTCTCCCACCCTGAGCCCTAAAAATGACCCCCTCTCTGCCCTTAAAACTACTCGGACCCCTACCTTGAGGCCTAAAACCCTGACTCTGCCAAAAAACGACCCCAACCCCAGTCCCTCCGCACTGAGCTCTAAAACTGCCCCCAACCCTGAAGATTACTCCCACAAACCCGGACCCAGCTCCATTTACCTGTCTGCGTCCGGAGCTTCCTGTCTCTACCCATCCAGACCTCTAGCCCACTCTAGCGCATATGCGTGTTTAAGGAAGGTGCGTGGTTCAGGCAAGCGTTGTTCCGCTTTACAGCACACGTGGCTCAGCCCACGTTGAAAGGCCATTTCCCCTTACCACCTTCACATCCTTCATGCCATTCCTTTATCAATTAGATATTTTCCTTTTGATAACTGTGTGTTTCAGCATCAGCAACTGCCAGTACTCCTGACCCCAATATGTCAAGTTTGAAATTTTTTGACATACCTGGTTTAAAGACCAGGGCCGCCCTGATGCCTGCCACTCTGTAGCCAATTTCTGCACAAACTTCTACTTTTCCTCCATTTTAGGCAACACACCTGAGTGCTCCTGAAAAACCCCAACTTCGCATTTCACATTAGACCCAACCTGCCACTGACGGCCCTTCGCGTTTGTCCGCCACAGTGCCTTTCACCTTTTGTTATATCTTTTTGACATTCACCACCTCATAATCTCACCTTCTTCAAACTCCAAATACTCGTCATTTTGATCCAGATCTGTCTCTCCATTACTGTCCTCCCAATTCAAACCAACACCACTTGTGCCAGAAATTACCCATAACCAACACCACCTTCTAAACAGCAAAGAGACCTTATCAACATATATCAAGTCTTCTGCTGGGGGCATCTTACCGATGTTCATTGCCATCCCAGGGCCTGACACACATGACAAGCCCCTTCTTCAGGTTGAGGTTGTGAGGTCACATCAGTTCCACCCGGCTGCAACCAATATGCTACTATCCCACTTGCTAACACAATATTCCTAGGCCATCCTGTTTTAGGTTCAAACCTATAATAACTGATTAAACCCCACCAAAAGGAAAAATAGCCCTCACCACTGTAAACATATAAACAGAGAAAAACACCTTCCCAACCACAAACTAAATGCCATTCAAAGAAAGGAAAAGGTGAGTGAAAGAGCCATTTTTATTTCTTCCTGAAGGGAAAATACAATGTAACTTTGTTATACAAGGCAGCAGCAAGAAAGACTGTGCTAACATTATTCTGCTTGGGTTCTGTTGTTTACGGATGTCACTAAAATATTGTTTCGTCTTCCTTTTTCCAGGTTTCTTGTCATTGGTATAAAGATGCAAGGTTTAGAAGCATGCTTTAGGTGTAATTTAATTATTGTATAAACTGTAGAGAGTCAGGAAATATCAAAATCCTATTTGACATTTTGGCTACGTTTGATTCTTTCACTGATAGGTAAATTGGCTGGTTTCATAGAATCTTTACCAATATGTACCATTCCATGTACCCACAGACAGAGAATGGGTGAAACCCTTTGATACATCAACCCCCCGTTCCACGGAGTCAGTATTGATAGTAGATGAATTTACAAACAGCCCAGGCCTTAAACACTCAATGCAAGGTGTAGTGACAGGTTATGTGAAAAGAATGCTGTCACCAGGCAACTGGGATACTGGTGAAAACATGACACCAGAAGTTTGGAAAACATGGAAGGCAGTGTCACTTGGAATGCTGCTGCATAAAGTTCTTACAGAGTTCAACAAAGAGTGATATTGTTTGTATTTGCAGTTTATTAGCTATGTATATGAAAAAGTTGTGTGCTGACCTGTCAAAATCGATACCTGAGCTGAAGTGCTTCCCTGTAAGAGATCCTTGCCACTTCCTAGATGGTATGTTGAAAGCATCTTTACAATCTTCAGAGTTAAGGAAGAATGCTATTGACTCTGTAGTCCATTCTGGTGCACTGTTACATTATGCGCGGGAACTAAAATGCAAATATTTCTCATTTGGTGCTTTTTGTGGCATCAAAGAAAGGGTCATCCCACTGTGTCCTTTAGCCAAGGGTTCTCAGTCCTAGAGGTGGTGAATGCTTTATTATCCATGTGGTGACCGTATACAGAGGTTTTGCTTAGTGATGATGCCAAAGGCAAGAAATGTGAGGATCTTTGGTCACATATTGATAGTGATGTGAAAAAAGTGCGCTCTACTGCATTCTAAGATTTTTCAGGAAAACATGACTAATGTAGTGGACATTATAAAAAAAGTATTTTGTGTAATTGGTGTAGATGTGAAACATCTCCTTGAGAGTAGACTAGGTTATGTTATGTTATTGTCATTTATATAGTGCCAAATCACCAACGGTCTCTAAGCGCTTGTGAGAAACGTAAACCCCTACCAGAGCTACATGGCCTGAAACTTGGTCAGTCTAAGTAGGCTTAACCAAAAGCCTGAATTAAAAAAAGAGTCTTTCGTTTCCTCCTGAAGGGGAGAAGGGAAACTTCCCTATGCAAGCCTTCGGTAGCTTGTTCCAAAGCTGAGGTATCATCTCGGAAAAAGCGCGACCCCCCAAGGTGGCTTTATTAAACTGAGGACAGGCCAACAGACTTGCCTCGGGTGAGCGGTGGCATCGCCCTGGCACATAGCTCTTCAGTCGTTCCTTGATGTAGTCAGGTGCCGTTCCGTGCAGGGCTTTATGTGCAATACACAGGCTCTTGAATTTAGCCCTCTGCTTGATTGGAAGCCAGTGAAGTTGTTGCAGCAGTGGTGTAACATGTGCACTCCTATGGAGTTTAAAGATCAATCTCGCTGCATCGTTCATAACCACCTGAAGATTCCCTGAGAGTTTATCAGATAGCCCAATATAAAGTGCGTTGACGTAGTCCAGTCGTGACACAATTAGTGCTGTCACTATGGTGCACATGGTGGAAAAGGACAGGAGGGGTACAAGTTTCCAGAGTTGCCTCATAAGGCCCTCACAACTCCCCACCACAGCGGTCACCTGATTGGTCAGTGTTAGATTATAGTCCAACCTGATGCCCAAGCTCTTCACAACTGGCATCGGTATCGGAGTAGTACCTAGCTCTTGATGCCAGAAGGAGTTGGACCAGGGGTCGCCCCCTGTGGTAATAGCTAATACCTCCGCCTTGTCCGGATTTACTTTTAGTGAATCGGTGGTCATCCAGTTCATAGTGAACCGGAGGATATTCCGGTGACACTTTTAGTGATCTTGGCACTGCGACATGTTCAATGGTAGAATTCTTGTCACTTAGTGAGCAAAGAAAGGTTGGGAGCAATTCAGAACATTTTGTTTTACAGTGCATGAGAAATGGCTTGCAATGATGCATAGAAATGTCCCTTCACCAACCATGGCATTTGAAGTCAGTGAAGCCTCACTAAGGTACTCTGCACAAGTTCTAGATTCCTTCCAAAAAGGGGAATTTCCTCCATCCCATTAAACACATATATTGGAGAACCTGTCCCAGAGAATCGCAATATTCAGGTGCACCCTTATTAGCCTGGAATGCTATGTCAGTGGCCAGAGTTATCAAATTATGTACTGGCTGTTTTAGTGTTGCCCGTCATAAGTGCCAATGTTGCGAGGGACTTCTCACAGATAAAAGTTTACATGGGAAGGAAAGAGCAGGCGCACATTGCCAAAGACTCACTAAAGAAGTATTGTATGGTGTACTACAATAAGTTTTATTTGTAAAAATGTATTTGGACCTCATATACCCTGTGCACACACTGTCTATACACATGCTCTATCAGTGCAGAAATCAAGCAATAATAAAAGCGAAACATTCCATAAACACCAGAAACACACTGTTTCTGTTGTTTTTAATGGCACGAAAATGTGTAACCACTGATAACCACTGATTTTTTAAGGTATTGAAAACACTGGGAAAAAAACACCAAAATTTACCAAAAATAGAAATGAGAAATGGGAAAGCCTAAATATTGCAAAGAACTGGCACTGAGCAGTGCTTAATTTGAGCAGGTGGTTTACTGTGTTTGGCACCGGCACTTAATTGTCAACACCGGTGCTTGCGACAGTTTGCCACAGTTTGCCACAGTCTGGCAAATTTAGAGATGACTACAACAACAAGCACTGCAGCCCAAGCCATTCTTATAGCTGCGGGGGGCTGGAATAGTCCGCATTGTCACACTTACAGTAGTGTGATGTTAGTAGTTATGTTGTTACTATCATTGGCAGCTCTGGTAGGGGCAATGTTAAGTGCAAGCTGCAGTGGCCTCCTGACGGGAGCTCCAGCACTTTAAAATTTTTTATTTTTTTACAAATTAAGTACTGGCACTGAGTTACCTGACTGGCTTACCTGCTCTTTCTCTACCCTGGAAGCCCCAAACCTACTTTCCTCTTTTGCTAAAACTCACATCCATTTACCACCACTGCCCTTCTCGCTGTCTCTTTCCAACCTTTGACACCTCAAACACTTCTCTTGCCCCAAAGGTGCAGTTCCTGTTCCTGTTGCAGGCCCGACAGGTAAAATGCCCCACCCAGCAACTTCAACTACACCACTGCTCAGCCGTATTGTGCCTCTTAACAATGTGCTGATCCCCCCAATACTTTACCTCGGGTATTGGCCTGAGCTGGCTTGTTTTCCGCTCCAAAGGGGACTGGGAAAATATGTCTGCTATTCTCTCCAACTGGCAATGCAGCTTAGGTTGGGGAGATGTCAGTGCACATGACAGTTTTGCCATCGTGCGACAGCTGGTCAAACCGTCATGCACACTGAGTGCAGTGCTACCACTTCTCCTGTGACAATCCTCCCCCGCGATGGCCCGCCCACAAGACACCGCAGGAAAGGAAACATAAAACGATAATAATCATGTTTTATTATTTTTGGTATTATTCAAATTTTGAGGCTGCTGGCAGGGGGGATAACACTCCTCTGTCATTGCACCTATCTCCAGAAGATCTGGAGGTATCCTCTTCCTTTCGGAATATAAGGAGACATTACAAAGGAATTATCTAGAAATAGTGAATACAATATGTAGCTCTTTGGCATTTGAATGGTTGTATATGACCATGCTGACACCCAATAGCAGGTAACAGAAAAAGGAGAGGACAGCTGCTTATTGCCATGACATCACAGCACTATGCAATGCCATCCACACTGTCTCCTATTGGGCAAGAGGTGCTCTGGTACATATCATTCTCTTAGTCCCCCCTCTTATCCCAAGTCTCTTCAGGCCTAAGGGAAACAAAGTAATAGAAAAGATAAGACTTGTGGTGCTGTAAATTGTGCATGGATAAGCAAGCTCTGCTCAAACTACTCCAGTGCAAAACAGCTGATTGTATTCCATCCTAGTAGCATGTCTGACAGATCATGAACAGGCTACTTATTGGCAGGAAAGGATTAAACTCAAGTCACTCTACATTGCTCTGTGAGGTCTCTGCCCTCACAACCTTTCTTATGGGGAAATACAACCACAACTGATGTGTACCCACTCCTAACAACCAAGGCCTGATTTGTGCATTAAAGCGGGAAACAGAAGAAGATATTTGACTTCTGGCAGCCTCATTTTTGTAAGGTAAGGCTTCTAAGGAAAGCTGTCCAGGCATTCCTTCCCATAAAAAAGCCATAGTGTCTTGGCTACTCTTGTTAGTTCATTCGAAGCCTCTCTGTTGGCATGTTTATAGAATTTCCACATAAATTACCTACCTTTGACCCACTCTACCAGTTTTCCTGTCAGAGGGAGGTTGCTCAATTGCTAGAAACATGCTCAAAGTCCTTGTTCCTTGAGCTTCAGACTCAGGAGCTGGTTTCAGCAGATGAGATAAGGATATATTGTAACTTCCTCTCTGCGTAGCACGAGAAGTGCTGAGCCGAGAGATGACTCCTTGTTTTCAATGCCTCGGAGTCATGAACCAGAATGAAGAAGAGGTACAGAGTGGAAGCTGAGTTGGAAGTATCAGACTTAAGTAAAAAGGAGCATGGACATCTTTCTCCGGAAGACCAGGTGGCGGGCTGATACACATATATCCCCAGGGAAACTGAAACCATGGTGAAACAGTAACCAACCACTAAGCAGCCTGCTGGAAGCCACCTGGTGATTGATCAATGTGTTTTCAGTCATGTGTCCTCAGTGGAATTGGCATGAGTGAGCATAGGTCTTCAGTGAAAGCACTGACAGATTGGATGTGGCCTAATAGCTAGAGCTGTCAACCTCGAAGCTGGGGAAACGGGTCCGAGTCTAAGCAGGGACGCTCAACATCCTGTGATGAATAGGGCACTTTAGTCCGCAGGTGTTTACAACCCGTGCCATTACCCCGCATTTTTTACTCCACAAAATCTTTTACAACGCAGGGCTTTACAACGCAATCCATTACAACGCATTCCCCATTACAACGCAATTTACTATTCTAACTCCACCAGTACCTTGCTTTGGGGAATGTGTTGTAATGGCATCGGTGTAAAGCCCTGCGTTGTAAAAGATTTTGCGAAGTAAAAAATGCCGGGTAATGGCATGCGTTGTAACGCATTTGTGGTAAAGGATGTTTACTGGTCATGTAAAGTGCTCTGATACCTTCGGGTCGAGTTCACGCTTTATAAAACTCACTCCCAAAAATTTAGATTCTTTTAGGGCGGACAGCGTCAACAAATGTTTAAATACGTACATCTACATACAGATCTGTGAGCATACCCCCAGATTCATCAGTCATTTTTTGCGAGTCCTTAATAGCGTCTTAAAGGCCCATAGGAATGAATGGGGAGTCATTCCTTATTTGCGATTAGCAATTAGCGAATCGCAAATAAGGAAGCAATTTCAAGGGTGCCAGGGTGTCCAAAGGACACCCTGTTGCAACCCCTGAAATGGTAACTTACACTGGTGTTGCGCACACACATGTCCCAAGGACATGTGTGTGTGTAACATACAACTTAGAAAAATGCACTTAAGTGCATTTTTCTAAGTTTTTGCTATATACCACGTAGTTAGACTTCGCGGTAAATAGCGGCCGCAGATTGCGAATTCGCAATTTTGAAATGGTTCATGCATTACATTTAAGGAATCTCAAATTGAGATTCCTTAAATGCAAATAATCGCAATGTAGCGATTTCTAAAATTGTGATTTTTGCATTTGGGATGATGCATCCCAAATGCAAAAATACCGCTCGCGGGGGAGGAGCCAAGCTCGCGTCCGAGATGGCCGCGTTTTAGCTCGGCTCCGATCACTCTCCTGTCTGCAACAAATATCCTGTACTTTATCCTGCCCCGGGAAGTATTCCACGATGTACAGTGGAACGACGATAACTCACAGGCACTTACCGTTTGCTCCGGTGATTCCTGGGTGTCACGGATCCTGAGTTACGCCCCTGTCTGCTTCGGGGCCTCCGGAGCGGCCGGGCCTGGCACTCCTTGGCGGCGCCCGGGCTGGACGGGGCGCGGTGGCCGGCCCTTGGTGGTGGTGTGGAGTCGGTCGGAGGGGCCGATGTGCTAATAGACCGATTGCGGCCTCCCGGCCCTGGTCCGGCGGTCCTGCGGCCTGGTGTTGGGGAGCTGACTTCCATGGACGGGGTTAACCGTACATCTGGCTCGTCTCCCCTTTGTTCTCCGGCCCGGCCATTTTGAGTTCCTCCGCCCGGACTCGGAGAGCGGTGCCGGCGGCGTGTGGGGTGCCGGCGCATCGCCTTCTTCTGGTGGCTCCCCTTCCTGCCCTGGTGGCACTTCCGCTGGTGGTTGCCGGTGTCCTGTTTTGCCCCGCTGATATCCGGGCGGGGGTCGGTGTTCGCAGCGGCCCCGCCGGGCTTCTAAGATGGTGGCCGGCCCCATGATTCTCGGCCTTGCGGAGACCGGCGATGCGGGTCCGCCGCGCGGCACGTTTGCTGAATACTGTAAAGGTGAGCCTACGCTTCGCGACATCCTCGCCGCCCTGCGCTCCTGGGGGGCACCCATGACCGCACCGACCGCTATCCTGGAGGGGGGTCCCTTTGTTGGGCCTGCCGGACCCCCCTCGGTTTGTGCGGCTTCCTCTCTATTGTGTGCTGCTGGAACTTTCCTTGGGGTCGTGGACCTGGAGGCTGCTGTTGGTGTGGATGTACGGGGGTCCGCTGCCCTTCTTCGTCCTGTGCCTCCTTCTGCTCCGGAGGTTCCCCGGCTGGATCCCGTCTGGACCGACCTCGATGGGTCTCCTTTTCCTCTTTTGCCTCACATGGCCGTACGAAGATCCTGTGACGGTGCCGCTGGACCGGCTTTCTCCGTATTCTCATCGGAACTTTGCCTGCTTTGCCTGAAGTGGTTACTGTACTTTCTGGATCATCCGGGTCACGATCGCTACAACTTGAGTGTATTTTTGATTCGACTCCCTGTTATTCACCTCCTGTTTTATGTGATCTGGTTCCTGGTGCGCTGGACGATTACAGTTTGCGAAAAACGAGGACAGGGTTGAGCTGATCTTGCCTCTGTGGACTGTTATTTTGTGGTATGGTTGGGTGATCCGTTCATAATTGTATGATTATGTTTGATACGTCTTTACGTTCCTGGAGCTTATCCGTGTGTTTATTATCTTCCCGTGGGCTCTGAGTATTTTCGGGCGGGGGGGTGGGAGCTGAAGGGGTTTTGATTATGTGGCTCCTCTCCCGCTGTTTTTCCCTGTTTTCCCTTCCCCCCCTTTTTAATCTAAGTGATTCTTTCTTTCTTATATTTCTCTATATTTCGGGTTCTAATTAGGGCGACAGGCACGCTGCTGGGGGGTAGGCCATAGCCTTCTGCAGGGGTGCAGGGTGGGCTGTGCGGGGTGGTGGGGGGGTCTGTTTATTGTATTTTTCCCTGTTCCTCTTTTTGGTTCTATGGCTCTTATGTATCCCCTAATTTCGTGGCGCGGTGTCGGCACGTAGCCCCCCGGGGTGTTTGTGCTGGCATGGCCCTTTTGGTATGTCTGCTGTCACGGTTTACTACGCATTCATTTCTCCTGTTGCCACTAGTTCCATGTGCCGAATTAGTATTGGGTGCTTTGTTAGCCGTGGGGGGCGTGCACTGACGCTGCGCCCTAACTTTCCCCCTCCCCTTTTTTTGATGTCCTCTTCCTCCCCTTTTTTCCCTTTCCCCACCCCATTTTCTTTTCCTCCCTTGGGTTGTTGTAACGGAGGGCTTTTAGTTTTGTAAGCGTATTTTTCGCTGTTTTATTATTATGTGCCCTGGTAGTGGTGGGTGGGTGCTGAGCAGCGATTGTGATTGTTCTTGATGTGGGACTCACGTTCTGCCTTTGCCAAAATGTATTGTTCTGTTGGTCTTTTCCTGTATTCGAGACTTCGGCTTGCTCACGGCCCACCACGGCCCTCTGGACTTTACAGATTGTCATTATCCTGTGACACCCTTTTTTCTATTATAAAATTAACCTACTTTTATCCTGTCCGTGATGGCGACTCAAAGACTTGTTGCCTTTGCCTTTCATATGAGCTATTTAGAAATCCTGTTGTCTCTCCTGTATTGCCTCGTATGTCTCTTTATTGTGGTGGCCGGCCCGGTGGGTTGTAGGCCCGTATCTGTGCGCGCCTTCTGTACAATAAAGGTTTAAAAAAAAAAAAATACCGCTCGCAAAGGGCCAGATTCTCAGAATCTGGCCCTTTGCGAGCGGATTTTGGTTTGATGAATCTGGCCGATAGTCTCTTCACAGTGATGGCTATTATGCAGCTACAAACGCAACCTCCAAAGTCCCAAGTGACCAGGAAATATCTCGCTGTACTAGTAGGTTGTTCTCAACTGTCAGGACTGTGGCACAAGGGGCCTTTTAAAAGTCCTCATGCGTAGACTTGGAACATGCATTCACATGGAACTTATTTTGAAGACACACAATATAATAATGCAGGAGTTTCCTGTCTCGAGTAAATCAAAGAAAAATATCTTCACTTATAAGACAGAAGAATACTGTCAAGAGTTAATCTAGGCAAAACACATGAAAATCAACCAGTATGTCATTGTCATAATAAATTCCTCTGAATTGATTTTTATTTAAATATAAATGACAATGCACAAAAATCAAGATTATGGGATCAGGTGAGTAACGATAGTTTTTCAAGAAGCCCCAAGTAAAAAAAACAAAACCCATATCCATAACACAGAGGGAGAAGTGACAAAAATGCGTGAACATGAATGGTATGTTGGTATTTTACATAAAACAGCCTGTTGAGTTGAATAAAGTTAGCCACACCAGGGATTATACCCAATGTAAAGCTAAACAAGAGGTCTGTCTTTACAGATATGATGAATATCCCGTCCACACTATTGCAGGTGCCATTGAATATAATAGTCATGTAATACGTGGATGGTATATCTGTTGTGTTTGTGATGGAGCAACCCTGTCCACCATACTGTAGTTCAGGCCTTTTGTGTTTTTAGGTATTTTCTCCCTTTAGAATTGGAAATTCAAACACTGACCACCAATAATCAAATGTTCACTAGGATGATCCTCATGTCTAAACACCACATCATAGCCTTCTCGTCCAACATTACAAATGATCAAATATTCTGTTCCGTTCTACTGACAGGTGCCCTCTGTGGGGAACTGAGCTGCTATATGGACTTTATTGAAACATTGATATGTACTTATGAAGCGGAACATGGTTCAGAAGATGAGCTGACTGAGCTTTCAGCAACATGGTAAGCATTCCATCTAGTATCAATATTATTGTGATAACATACAGGCACATTGTTAGTCCTTCTACCGTATAATTTATAGATGGCACTATCAATTTGTTTCTTTCAAGTTCAACTTTTATCCCTTCCACTAGACCATGGGATTTAGGAATTAAAGAATTCAAGACCTGATACATGACCCTCCATTCGATTGATGTGGCCTTGATGAAAAATATCCCCTAAGTTGAGCAGAATTTCCTTTGGAACATCATCTGGGAGATGATGCAGATTGATGCTCTGGCAACCAAGGGATCGAATCTTCCATCCAGTGCTGCTGGGTGGCATTTTTTATATCAATGGTGCATGCAACAATAATGATTAAATTCTTGATCCTTTACCTCCAGTGCGACATACCGGCATTCCATCTCCATGTGCTCATGCTCAACCCGTTTACCCTCAATGAGAGAAAAAACTTGTGACCATCATAACTACATTAATAATGATGAAAATGCTGAAGTATCCCTGAAATCTTAAGAGGACATACAACAATTAGATACTGTCAGACAGGTTGTACATCCCTTTGTACCATTATGCTCTACTACCCCTCTGAGCCATGAACACGCTTGTTTTGAAGTGGTTTAGAGCGGCATTCAGAAAAGTGCAGATAATGAATAGAATAATGTACTATTGATGGAAAACTGAGAGAACAAATCATTTTGATTTGAAATGCTAAATATGTTGGCAAGATGGCGGATGCGCTAGCATCTGAGTGAGCAGCTTGAATCGCACCTCGCTGGCGGCTCGCTTCCCACGACCTGGCGAATAGCTCTTACCTCGCTGGCTTGGAAATAATGTTGGACACTTGAATTTCTTGCCGATAGTGCTGTTTTTCGAATCTAGAATGCTCCTGGATCTGCAGCGCAATTATCAACGGCTGCTGCACACTGCTTGGCGTTTTCCAACCGTTATTCCGGATCGACTTGTAGGCTGGGTCAGCGGGCTGCACTGTGCTGATCTCGGCCGGCGGAACTCTGATTTGGAGGCGGTGCCGGGAAACTGCAGACTGACCACGCAGAAACGGGCTGGCTGGAAACACCGTGTGGAGATGGCGCCGAAAAACCAGAGTGCGAATACTTTGGTGAAGGGACCTAAACCAAAGACGCGGGCGGCAACTGTGGCAATGGAAGGAACCACTGAGACCACAGGGATACAAAGTGGCAATTCAAATGTGATGTTGAATACCGAGAATGATGCTGAATCAGCCATGTCTAATACTCCCAATATTATAATAACAGTGGCTCCAACACCATCAGTGGATTCTGGGATTAGTAGGACTGGAGCCATTCCCAAAATACCGGGTATGTTAAAAAAAAAGAATTTAAACGTAGTGAAAGATGGGCAACGATCTTTTGATCCCATGAATCCTCCACAGAGCTCTAATGGCAATACGGTTGATAATATGATTGCAAACATTACTGATAATACGATGCATGTGCCCGCAGTAACTCAACTAAGCGCTGAAACAATACCACCAGGGACTGAGGCTGGGCAGGGCCCCCTAGCATGCAGGTCTAGTATTGTTACTGTTACTAAGGCACACAAAGCTGCAGCCAATCAAGCTAGTTCTGTATCGACTGGAAATATGGAATCACTTGAAGCAATTAGAGATACAGAGTCGATTGATTCGGCAGGAAATTTTTATTTAATGTCAGATTTATCCAATGCCTTAGAGTCTGAGAGTCTGGAGGGGGAATGGAGAGACAATATAAGTATAACTAGTTTAACAAGCTCGGCGCAGCTAGAGGATGGAGAGGATGATGTATCACCGTCCAGGAGAGTAGAGTGGGGTGCGGAAGAGAACACAATCCACAAAATTGTAGTGGCTAATGGCAGACCCACTCTTCTACAGCTGGTTGGGCCTGGACCAGACAAACAAGGCTCTCCAATACTAACTCATTCTGCTGAATCCGATACAGATCTGGGAGACAAACACCATGTCCCGGAAATTACATTAAGCACCATCTATCAAGTTATGCTTCAGCATCGTGAGGAAACAAAGGCGGAGAACATGCGCACGCAAGGAGCAGTACGAAGGCTTCAAAACAATGTTCGGTGAGTAGTCAAGACCTGTAATGAGATGGTGGCTAGAGTAGTACAGGCCGAAGGAAGGATCTCTGTAATCGAAGATGAAATGACTCAACACAAAACCCAGATCTCTTCTCTAGAGACATTACGTGAAGATATAAATTGGAAACTGGTTGATTTAGAAAACAGGTCGAGACGGAACAATCTGCGAGTCTTGGGTATTCCAGAGGGGAGTGAAGGGTCCAATATTCGACAATATGTTATTGAGCTCTTTTCAGAAGCCTTTCCTGAACTAACCCAGTGGCAGTGGGATACGGAACTACAAAGAGCTCATCGATTCCCCTTCCAACAGAAAAACGTGAGAGGGGCTTCAAATACCAAGCCAAGAGCCATTCTAATCTGTTTAAATAAGTTTCTGGCACATGAGGTGTTGTATGACTTGGCTAGGCCTGATCGCAAGCGAAAAGGGAAAGGGGTGGAATTTTTTGTTCGTCCCGACTATTGTCATGCCACGGTCCAACAACGATGGCAATTTCGGCAACTTATACCACTTTTTCAGGCCAAAGGAGCACAGGCATTTCTTCTTAATCCCTCAAAGCTTATCTATAATAAATCTATAAGGAGAAAACACACTATCTGACTTCGGAGACTGTAGCAAAAGAGCTGTTAGCTTCTATTTAGTAAAATGCCAATTCAATGTAATCCGTGTCTAGATACCCTTGTCTAGACTGTGCTGCCTTAACCTTCTTTTTCTTTTTTTCCATCTCTTTTTTATTTGTGGTAATTAAGCCAGGTTATCATTATGTGCAGGTGGGAAGCGAACAGCGAGTCGCATCATGCTTCTCTAGCCATCATTTAGAGGGACTTTTCAGTCCCTTTGCCTTTTTTGGGTGGGGTTCAGGGTGGGTGAGGATGGGGGAGGGGGGGCACAGGTGGGGGGTGGGGGTGGAATGGTGGTGGGGCAAGTAAGGACAGAACATGTTGTTGTAATATAAGAAAACATTATAATGTGCAAAGTAAATATTATTGTGCTGTGGAAATTGCTCCTGTCAATGTTGTCAATGTTGGACCGAAAGCTGTATTTCTTGGTCTACTATTAGGCATCCAGTTGAGACCTCAAAATGGATAAATTAAGGATTTGCTCATGGAATATTTGTGGACTGAATGATAAAAAAAAAGAGGGATAGCATCACAGATACTCCAGAGTATGAGGATAGACATATTATGTCTACAGGAAACCCACCTAATGTGGAACAATAGACGATGGTTCAACGACTTAGGTATGCAAATTGTGGGTTGTACTCCGCAAGGGACTACTACAAGGGGAGTAGCAATTTTGATGAAAAGAGGAGTAGGGAGCTGTAAACGTGTTAAAACTGACGCATATGGCAGATGGGTGATAAGTGAAATATGC
Organism: Lissotriton helveticus; assembly: GCF_964261635.1. Classification (NCBI taxonomy): domain Eukaryota; kingdom Metazoa; phylum Chordata; class Amphibia; order Caudata; family Salamandridae; genus Lissotriton; species Lissotriton helveticus. The sequence continues at coordinate 135,733,850 of NC_136071.1, read as the reverse complement.
ATTACAGGTAATTCCTGGACTCTTTGCTCGATCTATGGTCCTAATCTGGATGATCCGGAAATGTTAAATTTCCTTAGCATGGAGCAGCAGATGTGGGGAATTTGCAGCTGATGCACTACATATGTTCTTTCTATGTCCACAGTTAACTAAATTATTTTCCTCAGCCCAGAAATTTTTGACAGTATTGTTTGGCTCGACAGTCACGTTGACAGGGGAATTAGTCCTAATAGGGGTAACATCGGATACTTTATTAGAAGAGAGGAAAAGTCTACTATTTATCTGTATGGCATTAAATGCGGGCGTGTATTACGCAAGATTAGATTAATCCAGTTCCCCAATCTTTTGAGACATGGCGGGCTCGCTTGCTAGCTACATATAACATGGAAATTGCTATATATAGAACGAAGGGTCAGAAAAAAAGCTATAGGTATGAAAATCTGCACACCGATTATGGACTGGATCCAAGGGGAGCTGGCTTAAGTATCTGATCTTTTTCTCTCCAGCGTGTTAGTATCAGTATTCTATCTAGGTATTACAACAACTGGTTTCATGAAATGTTTTTTTATGTTGTTACCCTTTGGTTTGATTCAATTGTGTTTTTTATCATGATACATGTTCTGCACTTCTTGCGTACAATGGGAAAAACCCTAATAAAGATATTTTTAAAAAAAATGAAATGCTAAATATGTTTTACTATATTTTAAGGTTTATTGACTATGATGATGACAGCCTTGAACATTGCATTCTCACCAAATCAGCCAAAGAAAATCTCCTCACAACATATGAATGCCAAATGAACATGGAATTATTTACAGGAGGAGACACGATTTGTATTAAAATGACAAAAACCGTAGGTGGACAACCGGAAGAGTCAAATGAATGTAAAGTGTTCCATCTAAGTGAAATATGTAAGTTTTCCTAATAATATTATTGATGTTAATTAATGGCAATCATAATTTCTTGGATGCATGTACTGCTCATATTGGTCTGTTGGAAATTCTATAGGTCCTTACAGGTATTTTTAACAAAAAATGTTTGTCATTTCAAATCTAAACTTTATGAGGTTGACTCCACATCATTCATATTGGCAACCCAGCTCCCCCTTTGAATTTCATTGAAAATTATACGTCCCAACATCTTATTCTCAAGACCTTTATACCAAAAACCTCACCTAGAAAGCCCTGTTTGCTCTACTTATTCAATATCATATGGTTGATGGAATAGACTGTACAGGACAGCCGGAGAGAGGGAATCCAAGACCATAATGAGGAAGGGTAGGAATCTTTTAGGGGGATTATTATTAAGTAATCAGAGATTTATCATATTGTATTATTTCTTCACCACAATCCATTCTTTCATGCACATTTTGTGTATTTTGCATGTTGGTATCCTACATAACATATTATACGAATTGAGCATTATGGAGTTAAGCAGATAATGACATAGGGGCAGATTCACAGAACTAATCTGAGAAAAAATCCTAAACGTACTACTTTTGGTATTCACAGAAGGCATTTAGTTGTAGTAAAGTTAGGACTACTAACTTTATTACTAACTTGAGACAAAATCCCAAACCTACTACTTTTGGTATTCACAGAAGACATTTAGTAGTAGTAAGGTTAGGACTACTAACTTTACTACTACTAACTTGAGACAAAATTCCAAACTTACTACTTTGGTATTCACAGAAGGCATTTAGTAGTAGTAAAGTTAGGACTACTAACTTTACTACTACTAAATACCTTCTGTGAATACCAAATGTAGTAAGTTTAGGATTTTGTCTCAGATTAGTTCTGGGAATCGGCCCCTAAGACATTTGTAAGACTGCTGATGAGACTGTTCGTAACCAAATATTGTTGACAAGGAAGCCAAGGAACAACAACACAAATGGAGCGGCTTCCAGTCTGCATGAACAGAGATACACAGGGAAACCACTTTGAAGTGAATGAACCTTGGGTCCCTCGAGCAAGAACAAACTGAACACAAATAGAAGCAGTAAACTGCCTGGGATTGATCAGACACAAAATCCGTGGAGACCAAGATACAACACTTCAATCGGAGAGAAATAGAACCCAAAAGACCCTTACTGCCAATTTTCCCATTAGACAAAGGTAGCCAGGATGATGATCAGCTCACATTCTTTTTTTTATTATTATACATTTTGTTTATTTAACCTAATACTACATTATATACAGTTAGAATTGTTCACCATACAGAGAATTTTTATATGGCAGACAAAACAAGTGCTTACATTAGGTAAAGCAGTAAATTATCAAAGGCTTGATATTTTATCATCATAAGTGATTATGAATATTCTGTGAACAAAATCTTTATTTAATGAACATAACTCACTTGCACCAAAACACACTGTACAGATTAATATACTTTCTTAGGTTCCTCATTCAATAAGCCTAAATGTACAACTAAATACTGAAGAGTGGACCCTGAACCAAGCGTGCTCTGCCTGCATTTCTATTTTGCTACTGTCTATTAAAGGCATCTTCCTTTTTTCTAATTCCGTTTGTTACTCTTTTGATGTTTGCCAGGTTGCTCATTTTGGAAATCATAGATGATATTGCAGATTTTTTAAATCGTAGGATTAATCATTTTGTTGTGAATAGGGCTTTCTTGACCCACAGCTTGTTATACTGGTGATATCTGTTTGTCTCTCATATATAAAAATAATAAATAGTTCACTTTTTTGGTGGTTGCATTCCAGAGACACTTAAGGGGCCAGAAGTACGACCATTTGCGTTTGCAACTCGCAAATTGAGGAAAATTGCGAGTCGCAAAAACAAATGTACAACAGTGTTAGACCACTCCCTTCCCTTAAAAAATATTTTTGGAGCCAGTCCCATTTGCGACTCCATTACCACCCTCTTGAAGAGGGTGGTAATTTGCAAGTGTTTTGCAACTGCAATTGTGGTCGCAAAACATTCTTACGTAGGGTAGAGACTCGCTATTAGGAAGGGACGCCTTTGGCACGCCCCCTTCCTATTAGCGACTCACAATTCCTTATTAGCGAGTCCCTAATTAGGAATTGTACATGGCCCTTTAACATTTTGCATGCGCAAACGGGTCGCAAACCCGTTTGCGCATGCAATTTAGGGTCATACATCTGGCCCAAGATTCTTTATATCATCTCATTCCACCACTCTTCAACAGCTCTGCATGCCGTAATGTAAGCTATATGTATATAATCCCTCTCTCTCACTCTCCTGTGCAGTCTATTTGCATGTATATTTGAAGACCTCAAAAATGTGCATGTCGCTTTGCTAACCAGGTTTATATAAATATGAGACACAAACTCTTTTCTCTTTAGCTGAGAACATTTTATCTAAAATGATTTCCTTAAAAAGGCATTGACCCGAGGCCACATACAATATAATATAGTAAATGACACATATTTTAGAGATTCCCGAAAGATACTGAATTCTGTGCTTAAATAAATTAATCTAACGAGGGATTGTCTTCTCCAGAAAGTGGATGTATTCATCACTGCAAATAATTATGTAATTTACTGTGGAATTATTCAATCCCAGTTCTCTGTATTCTACCGAAATGGAATGCTACCAGACTATCATTGACAAATCTTTTCTAGTAAACATATTGTGTCGTAATATCTACAAAAATATTGCCAATTGGAGTTAATATCAAATCTATATCCAATGGAGCAATATTTTTCTAAACGATACTTAGGCTGAAATATTATTGTCAGATACTATTTAGGCAACGATATTCTGATATAAAGCTTCATATATTCTGCATTATTTGCAAGCTCCAGTTCCCCCATATGTATATTCTTCCACATTCAAACAGAAAAATAAAAACATCTTGAGAACAAACAGATGATGCAAACTCTACATGATCCTAGGAGATTCCTGGAAAATTCCTCAGCACAGAGCTCATAAATAAATATGCATTTAGAGATATGCAGCCAACAACAGTCTCAAAAGGCAATATACACAAGAAGTGACTGCTGCAGCAATTGTTGCCCTATCATGCAAAGAAGTAGTTTGTATTGTACACTGAACTGGATCTCCACATCCTGCATTCTGGAACGACCCCAGGTGAAGGCTTTGTTCAAACTTGTACTTATTTTCTGACATCTGTGAACCATGACCAACATACACTGACCTTGAGGAATCCATCCCACAAGAGCAAAGGGAGAGATAAAACTTTGGCCTTCCTTTAACAGTGTGTAGTCATGAAGAAGATAGGCTTCCCAAGGTGAAGATATAAAAAGAACACCATGCATTCTTGCTACAATACATGAAAAAAGACAGAAATCACCTAAAATTAAAAATAGGCATAACAGTATCAGTATTTATTTATTTGTTGATGATTAATTAAAAGCATTACAATTTAAAATGGTGTTAAAAAATACTTTCAAATGATTAAACAATTGATTTGACATCTATTACAATAAAATACACACCTTTTGTTAAAGAACAAAATTGTGATTCCATTGTGCATAACGCCTTGTGTGTCCAGAGTTTTACCTAAAGTGCTTTGGCAATAGCACCTCGTGCAGAGAATCGTCAAGCCGTTTGTGCACCAGGAACAGAAATGTAGTTCCCTGGCACACCAAGGGAATTGAGTCTCCACGGACCCAACAACTTACGGCTTGCCTACAGGGGCAGATGCAAGAAGAGTGATCCAAATATTTGATTTTCGATTCTGTATTTATTCGCTTTTAACTTATTTTATACCTCATAAAGCTTTGTTTTATTGCATTATATTATAAATGTATTAACTCTTTTTAAATAACAATAAAGATATTGGAAGAAAAAACATAGTTTCCTTCTTTGTTCAAAGAGGCTGGACATGTGGAAAAAATGTGGATCACCATTTCATGTTTGTACTCACATCTGCGGTAGCTTAAGCTTGTTGGCTGGTTCTTCCAAGTTGGAATATAGGTATAATAGATTCATGGCAGGCTAATAGAAGTAAAATGAAATGGAGGCTGGGCACACCTTAGCTTTAAACTTATATATCCTAACTATGCTATTTTTATATGCGTGCTGCTTAGGTTAGCACATTGTGCTTATCATTAACACTGAAAAAACCAAGCGAAACCCCTTGACCTAGTGCGCACTGTTGCACTTCCAGCTGGAGTGCTAATACTCAACTATTCAACAAAATTATTTTCAAATATTAAATAACAAAACATTTACATGATTAAAGACATCCTTTCATTGTTTTTCATTGTTGTTTACTTAGTTCATTATTGGAATGTAAGTCACTTTATAACCAATTGCAAATTTCATTAGATTACATTTTTACATTCACAGTTATAACATTAACATTTTCATGCTTGCTTTCGACGCCCTATGCATTTCGGGCCCCTTGGCCCCTCCTCAGGGGCTGTATCTAAAAGAAATCAAAACAATTCATACTACTTGTTATCGTCCTTCAAACAATGTAGAGTATGCAGTCAGAGAGTCTTTAACAAAATCGCTCTGTGTACAGAAATTTATATACATGCTACTCTTCTAGGTGAAATGACTAGAGTAGAAGAATAAAAGAGGGTTAAGTATGAAAAGAGATAGATGATCCAAAACATAGAGATTGATGTGAATGACAAAAAAGAACCTGTGCCATAGAATTTACTAAGCCCTCGAATCCCAAAGAGGAGTTTGTTCGACTAATACCACTAACCAAATAAATAACCCGTCAACTTGTGTTACCAACCTTAACTCTATGTCTGTCAAAAGATCAACACAAATCACTGGATACGATCATGTGACTGAGCTGCTTCTGAAATATACAAGGAGTACCGCTAAGTTGTCGTGTTTAAAAAGGTTCAAGAGGTTCTACGGTTGTAATACAAAACACACGCACCTTGGTGTTGCGTGTTAGTCTCAAACTGACGAGGTGGGGCTGCCGTATCGCTTCTAGGGACTCTTGATCGGCTTGATCCGCTTTCTACAAAAATGCGGAGGACAAAGTTTAATAATAGCTCGGTTTGGGAATGTGGACCCTAACATATACAGGGGTAAGGCTTACCTTACGCTAATCATAAACTCCGCGTAGCTCCGCTTCAAGACGCTGGAGTTCGTACTAACTTCTTGTTGATCAAACCCGCATGCGCGTACTATGCTATGTGCACTGATACTAGAAAACGGACTGTGGCAAGTGCTACAGGGTTCTTTACTTGGATTGGGCCGCCATTATTAAGGGGACTTAGCTTGCTAGGAAGGTATTGTGTATAGATGGACAGAAGTAAAGAAAGGCTGAAAGAAAAAGAAGAAGGTGTAAACCCTTTTTTTTAGCTTTCTATAAAGTCTGCAAACATCAGAATACTTATTAAAATGAATAACATGTCTTTATGATTACCTTCACACATGTCCTCTTGACACATAGAACTCAGGTCACACGCAGGCGACAGTAGGGCAATTACTAAAGGTAACATCCTAAATCAACTCGGTCATTGATCCCTTTCGGGTCTTGAGAATCTAACCTCCTGATCCAAAACACTTCCCTTTGAAGTAGTAATCTAGTCAAATCCTTACCAGGGGTGGGTTTAACTACCTCGAGCACCTGGAACTTAAGCTGTGCTATAGTGTGCCTGTTGTTGGTCCAATGTACAGCTAAACTGCTGTTTGGATTGTTATTGCGTATGGTACTCTTGTGTTCTGATATACGTGTTTTTATTTTCCGTTCAGTTTTGCCTATGTACAAGAGCCCGCAGGGGCATTTTATGGCATATATCAGATTCATAGAGTTGCAGTCTGCATTGTGCCTCGTTTTTATGGTTTCCCCTGTGTGGGGATGCTTAACAGTGTCACTCACTATTACATTGTTGCACTGTACGCAATTTTGACACTTTCTTGTGCCGCGATAGGTCTCTTGGGGGTTCCTTGTTGACAATTTTAGCATTTCTTTGATATTTTTGGACCTTTTGTAGGCATAAATAGGTCTCTCTTTAAATTGTCCTTGAAAGTCACTTTCATTACTAAGTATCACCCAATGCTGGTTAATGCTCTTTTTAATTTCTCTGGAACTGGTAGAGTATTTTGATACAAAGACTTGGCGACTCTTCTCAGGTTTGGTTGTTGATGTTAATAATGATTCCCTGGTCTTTTCTTCTACCTTGCGTTTAGTGTTCTCCAAGAGAGCTTCAGGATATTTTTTATCCAGATATTTGTCTGTGATTATTTCCAGATTGTGCTGTAATGACTCTGTGTCCGTGCAGATTCTCTTGGCTCTTAACATCTGTGAATACGGCAAATTTTCAATTAGGTTTTTGGGGTGAAAGCTGTTGTACATGTAAATGTTTTGTTATTTAATATTTGAAAAGAATTTTGTTGAATAGTTGAGTATTAGCACTCCAGCTGGAAGTGCAACAGTGCGCACTAGGTCAAGTGGTTTCGCTTGGTTTTTTCAGTGTTAATGATAAGCACAATAATGGACATCGTGCTAACCTAAGCAGCACGCATATAAAAATAGCATAGTTAGGATATATAAGTTTAAAGCTAAGGTGTGCCCAGCCTCCATTTCATTTTATTGAGTATTTGTCCTTAGGGCAGGAGCACCCAAATTGTAAAATGTCATTTGACGCCATAACAGGGCTAACAGAAAATAGAGCCAACACCTTGGCATACACAAACGAACAGGCTACAGAAATATACTCTTCAGGACATACGGTCCTTCAATGTGCAGGGAAGCAGTCTTCCACAACAGCTCAAACAATTAGAATTTTTAACAAAAAGACAACTGAACCAGCGTTTGCACGCGTCGACTTTAGTGCAATATCACTGAGCCAAAAGGATCCCGAGAGGACTGAGGATGCCCATTAAACCAATGTTATTTAGGTTTCACATGAAAAAGGACTTTATGGACAAATGGTACGCTGTACTAAATAAATGCTCCTTAGATTTGTTACTCTTATTAATCGAAGAATTGGCAGTAGTAATTAAAGAAATCACGGAAGAGATTTAATTGATAGAATCCGACTTAGAAAGTCGGATGGATGCTGGAGATTGGGCAAAATTACTTGAGGATATGAATTCAAGACTAGACGTATATACAAAAGACATACAAGAAGGTAAATTGAGGAAGTATAAACGAGACACCCTTGAGTACAAGCTGAACGAGGTGTATACGTGGGCAGAAGTTTATGCCCAAAGGAGAAAATACTTCAAGAAAACAACTAATACTTCATCTCAAGAGAGTGTGACCTCAGAGAGTGAAACCAGCACCAGTCGAGCACCCCCAATTATTCAAACATCAGCCACAGGAGCTACAGGAGAATCTAGTACAGGAGGAGCGTCAGGCAGCAAGACGTCTTTTTCTCCACAGGACGGGGATATAAGCCAACCACCAGGAAAATCAAAAGGAAAACCAGGCGAGGCAAAAGAAATATCAAAACCAAACTTGAGGAGCACGAAACAAACATAGTGGTAAACATTTCTAATCAGACCATGACTAACCAACAAATTAAAGTACTCAACAAAGGCTTCAATTTCGTGCCTACTTATCACACCAATGAACTTGAAACTGAAATTGATTTCTTCAAGTTTATGAGAGTATTACGCCTGAAGTATTTCTTTATGAGCATTCCGGATCCTGGAATTACACATGCAGGAACTGAGATTGAGGAGTTCAGACCAAAATCTTCTTTCATAGCTCCTACGTCACACAAGATATTAGACGCTTTTCAAAACCTAGTATTGAATGATTTAAAGAAGATCAACACAAGGAAGAAGAGAACCATGAATCTTTCCAAAAAAGAGAGACAAATTTTGAAAGAACTAGCTGAAGATTCCAATATAAGCATTGAGAGAGCTGACAAGGGAGGAGCCATTGTTATTATGGATCAACAGTTTTATGAAAACAGAGTCAGAGAGCATATTCATGATGCTGAAATATATTTGAAACTGGACAAAGATCCTATAGATGACCTTAAAATGACCCTCAACCTTATACTTGATCAAGCTGAGAACATGAAATGGATCTCAGCTAAAACCAGACAATTCTTAACAGTGCAGCACCCCAAGCAACCAAGCATATACATGCTGCCCAAGATCCATAAAGACCTTCACAAACCTCCCTTTCGCCCTATAGTCACAGGATGTGGAACCATCTTCGAGCCCCTGGGCAAGTACTTGGATCACTTTTTACAACCCTTTGTACAGACCTGGTATTCGTACACCAAAGACACGACCCATTTTTTGCAGAGACTAGCCACAGTTCAATATAAAGAAGGTCTGATTATGTGTACTCTGGACGTAAGAGCATTGTACACCTCTATTCCCCACATTGGTGGAATTGAAGCGGTTGAATGGGCTCTCCTTAAACAAAACGAACTGAGAGCTGATAAAGTATTCCTTTTGGAACTTTTACATTTTTGCCTTCATCACGGGTACTTTAAATATGGGAACGAGTTCTTTTTACAGAATAAAGGAACTTCCATGGGATTTTCCGGAGCACCCGCGTATGCGAACACCTATATGGCAAGATTTGAGGAAGAATTTTTACTTGTAGACCCAGAATGGACGGATAACGTAACTCTGTATTGTCGCTACATCGACGACATCTTTTTGATATGGCACAACAGTAAGGAAATGCTTGAACAGAAAATACTTCAACTTAACACACTGGATGAGAATTTGCAATTCACTAAGACTATAGAAAACATGAAGATTCCTTTTTGGGATGTTTTAGTAACAATAGAAAATATGGAAATTCACACTGAGGTATACCACAAAGTGACAGACAAAAACACAGCTTTGATGTACAACAGCTTTCACCCCAAAAACCTAATTGAAAATTTGCCGTATTCACAGATGTTAAGAGCCAAGAGAATCTGCACGGACACAGAGTCCTTACAGCACAATCTGGAAATAATCACAGACAAATATCTGGATAAAAAATATCCTGAAGCTCTCTTGGAGAACACTAAACGCAAGGTAGAAGAAAAGACCAGGGAATCATTATTAACATCAACAACCAAACCTGAGAAGAGTCGCCAAGTCTTTGTATCAAAATACTCTACCAGTTCCAGAGAAATTAAAAAGAGCATTAACCAGCATTGGGTGATACTTAGTAATGAAAGTGACTTTCAAGGACAATTTAAAGAGAGACCTATTTATGCCTACAAAAGGTCCAAAAATATCAAAGAAATGCTAAAATTGTCAACAAGGAACCCCCAAGAGACCTATCGCGGCACAAGAAAGTGTCAAAATTGCATACAGTGCAACAATGTAATAGTGAGTGACACTGTTAAGCATCCCCACACAGGGGAAACCATAAAAACGAGGCACAATGCAGACTGCAACTCTATGAATCTGATATATGCCATAAAATGCCCCTGCGGGCTCTTGTACATAGGCAAAACTGAACGGAAAATAAAAACACGTATATCAGAACACAAGAGGATTTGACTAGATTACTACTTCAAAGGGAAGTGTTTTGGATCAGGAGGTTAGATTCTCAAGATCCGAAAGGGATCAATGACCGAGTTGATTTAGGATGTTACCTTTAGTAATTGCCCTACTGTCGCCTGCGTGCGACCTGAGTTCTATGTGTCAAGAGGACATGTGTGAAGGTAATCATAAAGACATGTTATTCATTTTAATAAGTATTCTGATGTTTGCAGACTTTATAGAAAGCTAAAAAAAAGGGTTTACACCTTCTTCTTTTTCTTTCATCCTTTCTTTACTTCTGTCCATCTATACACAATACCTTCCTAGCAAGCTAAGTCCCCTTAATAATGGCGGCCCAATCCAAGTAAAGAACCCTGTAGCACTTGCCACAGTCCGTTTTCTAGTATCAGTGCACATAGCATAGTACGCGCATGCGGGTTTGATCAACAAGAAGTTAGTACGAACTCCGGCGTCTTGAAGCGGAGCTATGCGGAGTTTATGATTAGCGTAAGGTAAGCCTTACCCCTGTATATGTTAGGGTCTACATTCCCAAACCGAGCTATTATTGAACTTTGTCCTCCGCATTTTTGTAGAAAGCGGATCGAGCCGATCAAGAGTCCCTAGAAGCGATACGGCAGCCCCACCTCGTCAGTTTGAGACTAACACGCAACACCAAGGTGCGTGTGTTTTGTATTACAACCGTAGAACCTCTTGAACCTTTTTAAACACGACAACTTAGTGGTACTCCTTGTATATTTCAGAAGCAGCTCAGTCACATGATCGTATCCAGTGATTTGTGTTGATCTTTTGACAGACATAGAGTTAAGGTTGGTAACACAAGTTGACGGGTTATTTATTTGGTTAGTGGTATTAGTCGAACAAACTCCTCTTTGGGATTCGAGGGCTTAGTAAATTCTATGGCACAGGTTCTTTTTTCGTCATTCACATCAATCTCTATGTTTTGGATCATCTATCTCTTTTCATACTTAACCCTCTTTTATTCTTCTACTCTAGTCATTTCACCTAGAAGAGTAGCATGTATATAAATTTCTGTACACAGAGCGATTTTGTTAAAGACTCTCTGACTGCATACTCTACATTGTTTGAAGGACGATAACAAGTAGTATGAATTGTTTTGATTTCTTTTAGATACAGCCCCTGAGGAAGGGCCAAGGGGCCCGAAATGCATAGGGCGTCGAAAGCAAGCATGAAAATGTTAATGTTATAACTGTGAATGTAAAAATGTAATCTAATGAAATTTGCAATTGGTTATAAAGTGACTTACATTCCAATAATGAACTAAGTAAACAACAATGAAAAACAATGAAAGGATGTCTTTAATCATGTAAATGTTTTGTTATTTAATATTTGAAAAGAATTTTGTTGAATAGTTGAGTATTAGCACTCCAGCTGGAAGTGCAACAGTGCGCACTAGGTCAAGTGGTTTCGCTTGGTTTTTTCAGGCTAATAGAAATCCCCATGAAGCAAAACATGAGCCACCACCAACCCACGCATGATCATAGACTAAACGCATAACAAAATATATCTCTACTGGAATATGTGAGCACCAAGTCAGAGCTGCTCATGCAGAATTCCTCTTTGACAATGATCAAGGCTAAGCACACAGTAATCCATCTTCATAGAATTCTCACAGCCCAGCAGCTGAAATCATAACGTGATAATCCTGACATGAGATCTCAGCAATCTAGGAATCATTCAACCTATACCAGCATAGAGCACAGAACACAACAGTGTAAATGTTTGACTCCATTCTGAAAAAAGTGGGCGCTAGGAAAAGACTGTGTACTGTACCTATCAACTGAACACATGATACTCCAAAAATGTCCTGCAATGACCGAGTTCCGACTTTAAAGCGTATTTGCAGTATCTAGATATGATACATTTCTTGGCTAAGGTAGTCAATGTTGCTCTGGTAGAAATATGTTGGAGAATACAAGTATGCATTATGGGACAAGTGTTATGGGGTTCTCTTCGGTGGGTAAAGTCATAAGACTTTCATTGCATAACTGCAAAACTGCTTGTAGTCATGTCATATACTGTAAGCGGAGCAAACATTAATTTAGGAACAACTGTGAGAAAGGCATAATTATAGCCAAATTTGAATAGAATAGGTGGCTGTACTGCAGTTTGGAACATGATGAGAGGGATGACAATTTTAATTTAATCAGCGACATCCCCTGTACTTTGCTAGAATTGGTAATTGGTAATCTAACATGAAGCTAAGTGACTTTGCTTCACAAAACATTTTAACTCTTGGTAGTTGATGGTGGACATGTTTTGATCCATGAAGCAACTCCGACTTACATAGGCAAGTTAAATCATGACAAATTAAGCAAAAAAACTAGAATTGATGTTAGTAAACCTGGTTTGTGTATATCTCACTGCTGAACATCATGGCTGCTACAAATAAATCTCAGATTTTACACTGTAGCATTTCTGCAACTTTTAATATGTGTGTATTTAAATGTATATCTGTCTTTTTTTTGTTTGGCCCACTAAATAGATCCTCAAAACCACAATTTTTACACACCAAAACAGAAGAAAAAATGAATTAAAAAAAGTTACAAATTATCAGCCAAATTAATGCCTTATTAAAATTACAAAGTGGAACAAGCATGGACATCAGTAATTTTGGTATTAATTTGGGGAAAAGCAACTCTTACCAACTTAATAAACACAATCTGGTTAGGCCAAACCAAAGTACTCAGATAACCTTTTCCCAAAGACTGGAAGGTATGGTACAAGCAGCAAGTAGTCCCCATTGAAGTGTGTGTTACGTTCAAGCAGTACCACCAACTCTGAAGTTAAAAAAACACAGAATAAAATTCACAAACCAATTTAGAAAAATATAGAAAAAATGTATTGAGTTTAGAATAATATAAAAGGAACCAGAGATATGATTTTATATGTTTTGAAGTGAAAAGCACCCAGTTAAGGCATGATTGGAAAATAACAGTTTGTGGTTGACCAATACCTAGAGGTGACTTCAGGCTGACCACGATTGAGCAGGGTTTGTGTGCATGAGGCAGTTCACTTTGCTCAAAGATTTTACCTTCTGACTTAATCTTTTATTTAAAGTCAAAGCTTCGAGAGGGGCAAGGTCCAGGGCTGAGGCCAAAGAGGATCCAATGAACTTAGATACTGTGTCATCAAGCTCCCATTGATTGACGCCAAAAGCTCAAACTGGGATAAAGATAGATTTTGTAGCCATCAATGCTGCTTTGCCACTGGGATAGATTTAAACATCGCCTGATCTGGCGTTTTACCTTCAGGCTTAGTGCTTGTTTGGTTCTCAGAATTTTCCAGCAAGGACGGAATAGAAGCTGTAACAAGGCAGTGCTTCACTCTGCGGGATCCCTTTTCTAGGAGGTCCCACTTAACCCATTTTCAGCACATCAAGAAACTCCAAGAGAGACAAACCTGATGTTGTTGCCATCCTTGAGTGCAACCACCCACAGCAAGCCTTAGTACTGTGTCCAGTTCCTTGGGAGGTGTAATAAATGACTATGCCCACTTTTCTCGACCTGTGGGAAAAAAGTATTTCTGGTCAGTCTTCATGGCAGGCTTCTAGGTAACAGATCTCTTTCCAGGCAGATCTTCTGCAAGTATCAGTCCTCAGTAGTCAGTTAGGCTCTCTTAGTGTCTGGGGAACTTTTGCTTTTTATGTCCTTGGTTTATCTAAAAATATATTGGGGTTCACCCAAATTACCCAACTATTTTCTCTTCCCCTTTTATGTCCTTGGAGGAGACAAAAGGACAGCCACCTGACACTTTGGGAGCTGTACTAGCCTCTGGTTCCAGCCGGAATCCTCTAGTCTTCTTTCTTCCAGCAGGGACTAATTCTTCTTGCCCTTTGTCCACCTCCTTGTATATCACACACTCTTTGATTTATTGTCAAAATTCCCTGAAGGCCTAAATCCAGAATGGCTAACCCATCCTTCCCGTTGGCGATTCTCTCACTCTTTTAAAATTAGTTTCCTATTTAGATGAGGTAACTCCTCTCTGTCAGGGTCAGAACTGGTCCCCCCCCTCCTTGTGTGGAGCAACAGGGTTTAGCAGGGCCCTGAGAAAGAATCAGAGCAAATCCGTTCAACCTTATGTGGCATCTACAATTCAACTGAATCCCCTTTGTTCTGCCAAATGTGTATCTCCCTTTATAGATGCACAATTAAGAATACCCTGCCTACCATGGCCTAGAGGCCAATCCACTGACCTCTAAAAGGCATAATCATTAATTCCTGTTAGGAATGTGTATTGAGCCTCTGGAGGTGAGATAAGTGGCAAATGTGGGCCTAAGCCGAGGCAGCACAAAGTACATTTTTAGAAAATCTGATTTTACCATTATATTAGATTTTGAAACGTGGGCGGGAAATACTGTGAATCATTTGGCTAGCATTATCCCACGCAGATTTGCAATTTAAGGATTTTTGTTATATCTGGGCCTGTTTCTCGAGGCTATAGTAAAATGTTTCAAAGTGACAACGTCTTTTCATACCGTGAAGCTACTCTGTTTTTCATATGTTGGATGATACTTTTAATAAATACACTCTCTGCCTGTGGGCTTTGGAAGTAACTTAATATATACAAATAGATTTCCTGCATGGCAGGCACTTATCCTTTCCTTGTGTCACTGCAGTGCTCTTAAACTGTCGCAAGAGTTCACTGCTGCTCCTGGTGACTATATATTTTGTCAGATATGAGGTTAATGTAAACACATACTTCAGTCCACATATGACATGCAACTTCCATGTCACTGGTGCATTTTCTATGCCATCTACCATAGCCTTGCAGGAAAGTAAAATACCCCAATAGGGGTGACACAAGTTTTCACATTATCATTTTAGTTAGGATCAAAGCATACACCTTGTGGTACTCAACTGTAGAACACAGTCCTAATGCCAGCAAACTAGGTTCCAGAAAAAGCAGAAATATCTTGAGTGACCATTTAAAAAAAAGCTGATTTTGTATAATTGCCAGGTGGGATTTTTTTTTGCTGTTAAATATACAGATTCGCCCACTTAACACATATAAAATGATAAAGTTTAAATATGTTTACAAGCCTGCATTAAATATAACTCTAAAGACAGGTACTATAAGTACAACAAATTATAGTGAGTTCAGACCTAAAATAAATTACAAGTGAGTCATAGGAAATCACAATGTCACATGGAATATTTAAAAATAAAACACTGATAGTACTGTGCTCCCAATTATACACTTAGGTCTCCATTACAAGGAGCCTGGCTGGGCTTTTGCACCGTCTTAACCCCAATACAATGTGGATGCACAATTTAAAATGTGTGGCAATTATTGCGTGTTAGAAGTAATTTCCTTTAAAATAGGGCTTTACAAGTGGATTTTGATGCTTTGCGCGCGTATTGCCATACGTCTCGTAATTTTGATTGCTGTGTAAACAGTAGTTTGCACATGGATCGAAAAATGGGCGACTTGTAATAAGGACCTTTTCAGGTACAGAGGTTGGAGATCTGAATGTCACCAGTATATTACCACAAGGATGAGACCATGGAGTACCTTAAGAACACTATGGCTAACTGTGTGTGCTACCCATGTAAATACCACCAGGCATTCTCTCCAGGCACCATCGCAAACCATTTTCACACTGTGCTGAGCTGTACCTCACTACATTGTGTACCACAATACATCTGTACTATTCATGGAATGCTATTTCTCCTATGGTTTATACATGTGATGCTAAAGGGGTCTATGTGGGCTTTGGCTAGCCACTGCTGGATGTAGGATGGCCTCTGTGCCACTTTCGATATTTATTTCAATATTATTTTGAAATTGTGTGTCATATTCCAAAAAGTGAAATTAGTAGAAAAAAACTTTAGGAAAAGTATGAATGAAAATTGCATTTAACGGTGTAAGTGTCCAGAACAGGGAGACCTCTCTTGTACAGATGAACTCACACATAACCAGAAACATAACACCTACTGCACATGCATGTTACAATAATCATATCCTTGTGTTACACGCTTTAAAATTAATGGGAAGCAAATAATAATTAAAAAAGAGTAAATAAAATGGTTTATTCCTACAGTCATGCCATATCCTCCTTTCAACCTGAGTGTATCCCACTCTGACGGTTACAATTTCTCTTGGAATACAAAGTATGAAAGTGTCGAGCATTACTTACTGCATGGTGAGCTGGAATATGAGTTGAGCTACAGGAAGGAAGAAGACTCCTTGGAGGTAAGAATGGGAATGGACATATTGTAGTTTCTACTATTGAAACTGCTTTGTACTTGATCCCTTTGATTTGTGTACATTAGCAATTTAATTATGATTCTTTAAAAACCAAGACTCTTTGTAATTACAAAGAATGGATTTAGAGAGAAATACCTTTATAGACAATTCAGTTCTGAGAATCTTCAACATCATTTATTCACCTAACATTAGAGAGGTTTTTCCAGAAGACAGTTGGACCAAATGTATGTGCAACAAAAATGTGTCATGTTTTAAGCTTACCATCACCCTACCCCTAGACCTAGCTCTAAATTGAACTCAAGTCTTAATCCTGCCCTTTAACTTGTCTTAAATATAAACCTAAATCTTACTCTGCTCCTATTTTTAAATCCAAAACCGTATTAATTGAGCAATGACATTAGCCTTCACTCTTATCTAATCCTAATCCTAAACTTGAATTTAAGCATGACTCTAATTATTTCCTTCTACCATAACCTTATGCATTGTACTAACCACTAGTGTATCCCTTTTTGGATTACTTATTCATTTATTTTTATTTTTCTGTCTAATCAAGTTATTGTTCTGTGGTCAAACGTTTAATTTTAAAATGGCTTTTATTTTTCATTGGAGTTTCCTAAAATATTTTTTTCTTTTTAATAGTGTTTCTTTACTGCATGCTCTGTGTAGGTAATTCTCTGTAAAAACACGTTTCTGTAGTATTTTCTCTTTGGACGTATTTCCGTAATCCTGGTTCTCTGTACTGGCTTACTCCCCAAAAAGTACAGCTCATTTAGATTGATACTTAGATGGTCTATTCTGTTACAAAAATATTTGACTGTTGATGCTTCCTCTACAGTTACTGGGATTGAAGGTGGTCTCGGAAGATTAGGAGTAAGCGAGATTCATATGATATATATGCATGCGAGACATTTTCATATAGCCATTTAAATATAAATATTGTATATGGCCAGTAAGTATCGAAAAATCTTGCACATATAAGGCGCTTGTGAATCAATGTTGAATGCCCCTGTCCATAGAGTGTTTTGACAGTGTACTCCATGATTTATACTTGAATAATTCTTATTCCTTGCCAAGTTCCCTATAATGTGGTATTCTGGGCACTCTATCCCACAATGACATCGAAAAATAATAGAAATGTGAGTTCAAAGAGAGGGTTTAAGCACAGGCCAGATGATGTAATAGCCTGGCAATGTAATGGAGTTGATGGACTTTTTCAGTTAAATTTGAGTTTTTTCAGTCAAAGTAAACCTGCAAATATTTTTGCAGATTGGATGGGCAGAGGATTGAGATTGTGGCATACATCTTTTATTATTTAGCCTGGCTCATGCACACTATTCAGTTATTTCACATGCCCTCTAGGTTTTGACTGCTTTTCCTTTGAGGAGAGCATGCCCATAATTCTACAGAAAGGAATATAATATAGTGGCATACTTGGATATAAGCATATTGTAGTAATCATAATAATAATAAGAATCATAATAAGAATAGCAATAAGGTTTAGTAGACTCAATGTCAGGATTAATTCATAACAAAATAACAAGTGTTACAAAAACATAGAGTTTAACAGTTTATAAAGTTATATGTTTCCGTGGCCTGTTCCTAAATCAATGGCATTTATTTAGAATGTTTCTTCAATTTTACATTTCACTTCCTTTAATTTTTCCATCTTGCGCCCTGTGACTGAGAATCCAATGGAATACTCATGGTGGAATAGCAAAACCTTTTTGCAATTCTCACATTATCAGGCCTTAGACAACAGAGCCGAACAGAATGTAAAGCCACATAACCCACTGCTATAATACAGGTTACAGGGAATTAATAGTTTGGACAGCAGACATTTTTCACCAATCTTACAGGCTAATCATGGAATGCACTTCACGTATGGCAAATCAATGAAAACTTAAAGCACTGAAAAGTGATTAGTGTTCAGGCACAGGTTTAATTTTGATTGTAGGATCTGTGTAAGACTGGGGAATAGAGATAGAAATGTTGTTGGAATAACTTCGAGTGCCCTACTGGGCACTTTGAACATAAATTATTAACATTCATTGTTTTCATCACAAAATAGAGCTCAGAAAGAGAATTTGCAAGGCTATTACTCAATTTATATATTTGTTTTGAAACACGAGTAACAACAACATTCTGCAATTTAGGTCTCTTTTTGCATTTAACTCAGAGTTCAAAAAGATTTAAATCTTTGTGAAACTCTGGTGAAAACTTAAGCAATCAAATTCAACCAAATTTAAACTTGTTTGGTTCCCTTAATTATCCCATGGAAGCCAGAGCTTGGTTTGCAGCTGGCTGACCATGGAAAATCCTCCAATTTATAAGAAGGTGCTCAATCTGAAAAAATCACCAGTAGTAATCTACACCATAGTGCCAGTATGGTGGAATAAATTCCACTGATGGATTCTTCTCCTAATTAAGCAGTTCCTCCAGAAGCAGCAGAGGGTTGTCTGCTACAGCTCACTGATAAGTCAGGCTTTAATCTTGCAACATCCCCATATCTCCCTGTACGCAATGCGAATGTAAATATATGTGCTTATCTGTCTCAACTGTATGTCTTTATAGTCTCTGCAATCTTTCCCTATGGTCTTGTACTATGGACAGCACACCGCTTCTCTTCAGGGTCCGCAAGTGCCCTTTAAATATCCTAAATATATATCAATAGAAATAATCATATCAATTACAAATTATAACTGCATAGAGTTCAAGGAGTCTTGATCTGTCTGCTTTGGTCTGTCCCATTGATATCCAGATGAATGCCCCACTGAATGGTTCACTTCCTTTCATTTTAGTGCCCATGAGCAGCAGTTACCTTTTGGGTTCAGTCAGTTCAATGTTATAGTTTTTAATTCTTGTTTGATATCATTCAGTGTATTATCTCAACAACACCTGTCATTGCCATGTCAAGATGGCTCTCACCATTCCTTTGTCTTCACAGAACCAAAGAAGTATTTTCACTCAAGTGGACAGGAAGAACTTGCTCCTCGTTCAGACTTTATTTCAAGGTGGCACAGAATATATGTCCCGGGTACGTGCCAAGCCGAGAACCGCCTCTTTATACAAAGGCCGCTGGAGCGAATGGAGCCCTCCGCTGGTATGGAAAACTGAGGACAATGGTATGCAATGACCCACACATCATAACTTGGAGGAGACAGAATGTTAAAAACTTGATGTATTCTGATTAGCAGATGTAGTAAGGATTGTGCAACTCTGCAGCTCTGGGGTAATATGTACAAATAATATTAACTAAGAATTTTTTTGCAAAGACTGAAGTCCTGTTTCAATGGGTTGTATGTCAGAATATAGCACATAGAAAGATTGTCTGACATAAATATGCCCTATTATTTACAAAAATATTGCCCCATTGGGTGTCGGTTTTCTATTAGACCTTCGGAATGTTCTCCACTGAAGATAGTAGTGTGGCTCGGAGCCAATAATGACTTGTACAGACCTTCTGCTCCCACATTCCAATGTTTGTTTTCTGTTTCTCCCTTTTAATTTAGGCCATTCTACCCTCAGGTGGTTGAATGTTCATAGCATTATAGCCCTTCTGTAAATTATATTTATGGCCTAATGTTATGTCAGATGATATTGTGATCACTAAGTCCTGATACTATACATTCACAAAGGGTCTATGGGATGCTAAATCCATGATTATAATTTGCAGCTGGTGCTGCACGGAGCAGGATGTGTGAAAGCCACAGAGCTGTTTCTGCACAGTTTGGGAACGGCATTCCATTGTTCAAGCTACTGCAGTGTAGAACAGGCTTGTTTGTCAAATAGGGAATAAAACCACAATAGACCCGATTTCAGGACACACCGCCGGTTGTTCCCTCAAAGTCTCCCCACTGCACAATTGGATCTGGCTAAGTTGTGTTGAAAAGAATTTGAGTACAAGTTGCAGCTCATAAAAGCATCCCTTTTTGTTTAAAATATGAGTGCAGGAGCTATGAAGATGCTTTACAGGAGTCTTGTGTTGACTTGTGTATCTCAGTTTTGTAAGGAAAATAAGGTGCACAATTATGTTTGGATCTAAACAGCCACACACTAGTTTCTCCAGGGCACCGAACAGACCAGCTTGGTGCTGGGAAAATAGCACTGAATGTCATTATGTGTATTTTACACCAACTGGAATACTGTTTCCCAATGCCCGTCAGTAAAACCTTCATCATCGATGCACCAGCTTTTTAGGTCTAGGCTACAGTAGCTGTCTGTTGGCCAACCCTATTGCTTCCAATATATAAAGAGTGGGTTTGGGTCAGCCCTTTGCTCGTGATTGGATGTCTTTGTTGTCTATCACACTTCCTTGCTCCTATTTGATGGCGTTCCTCCTTATTCTTGTGTTTGTCCCACCCTGAAGGATTTTGGGATCACATTGTACTGATTTGTTGAGTTGTATCCTTCATTCTATCTTACACAACCATTCAAGCCACCTAGTAAATGTGCTCAATCTATTCCATTTGGTTTTGAATTTGCAGATGATCTTGCAGGAAAGATGTTGGTATTAAAATCTTGGCTACCTACCACAGCAGTCTGCCTCGTCGTTCTGATAGCACTTATCTTTGCCTACTGTCACGTGCCACAAAGGTAAGCTCCGGGTTTACACACTGATTGATTTTAAATGATATTACGGTAAGGTTTCCCTACAAGATTAGGGAATTTGTATGAAGCAGGGCTGAGCATTGTTTGGGTTGCACTGAAGGATTCCTAGTGCCGCGCGTACAGTTATTCGAGGACTGTCGTCATTGCCCATTCTAAAAGCGGAGCAATGCAGTGGACAGCCGAGGGATAGGCAAAATATCCACCTCCATATACTATTAAGATAGGTTTCCCAATCCTGAAATTGATCCCTAAAAAGTTTCATATCCCAATAATTAGGAAGCTGGAACTAGGCCACATTTCACTAGCTGCAAGCACAGTGTGTTATGAGGAATGCATTCAAAATTATGTGTTCAGAAGTGACAATACCCCAACACAGATAATTCCCTTCTGCTGGCAGACTGTACAAAGGGCTTTCAAGTTATACTCCTCCTGAGGGGATGATATCTAAATAGCCATACTTAATAGTAGAACAACAACGAAGGTGGACCATCGAGGCTGCACTTCACTTTCTGTTTCTTTTTGGTGTAGCCAAGTCAAGTCAAGTCAGGGACATTTGTATAGCGCACAAATCACATCCTAAGAGTCTCATGGTGCTTGCAGCAGTCTCTAACAGAGTAAAATAGAGCAATTAGTTTGAAAAAAGCCAGGTTTTTAACCTTTTACGGAAACAACCGTGTTCATGGGTGCTACGGAGATGAAAGGGCATTTTGTTCCATGAAGCGGGAGCCAGAAACGAAAACGCACGACCACCGTTTCTGGAGGTTCGTATTCTTAAGGGCATCAGCAAGAGTTCGTTTCTGGATCTAATTTCTCTTTGAGGCCGATACCATCTAAGTTTTTTGGACCAATATTTGGGGCCTTTATCATACATCTGTCTGTGGGCCAGGCACAGCGTTTTGAAGAGGATACGCTTTTTTACCTTTTTAAACAGACAGCAGAGGGGGTTTTTCGCAGGAGGTTAAGAACCAACCGGGCTGCAGTGTTCTGGAGAACCTGAAGCCTCCTCAGATGGTGTTCATTTATGGAAGCCAAAAGTGCATTTCCGTAATCCATCCTATTTATTATTAAACCCTGGACTAAGGGTTTTCGGGCCTGGACGGGGATCCACTTGAACATTTTTCTCAGACTGCGCATTAGTCCGAAACATATGCCAACAATGTTATATATTTGATTGTTCATGGACAGTTTATTATCCATCAGAAAACCCAGATTGCGGGTTGATTCCTTTGGTACTGGGCAACTGCCCAGATTGGTTGGCCACCAGTCATCTGTCCAGTGTTCTGCCGCTTTGCCGAAGAGCATGATTTCTGATTTACTGCCATTTAGTTGGAGGTGATTGATAGTCATCCATTCCTCAACCTGTATCAGGCAGTTTTTGAAACGTTGTTTGGTTTCATTAGAATCAGGATCTAGTGTAACTAAGATCTGCGTATCATCAGCATACGACAGAACATCAAAACCATGGGCTCTGATCACTTTGGCCAAAGCAGTCATATAGACATTGAAGAGCGTCGGGCTCAAAATAGAGCCCTGGACAACGCCCATCTTAACAGGTCTTTCACTTGCTCTGTTATTATCGATTTGGACCGTTGTAGTTCGATTGGACAAATAACTGGAAAACCATTTTAGGGCATTTCCTCTGACACCAATCTCCCACAGCCGTTGAATTAGAATGCGGTGGGAGATGGTGTCAAAGGCCGCGGACAGATCAAGCAGGACGAGGATGGTTGACTGGTGCTTATCCAGCGCCAGTCTGATGTTATCGACCACCTTGACCAGTACTGTTTCTGTACTGTGTTGTGCCCTAAATCCCGATTGGGAGGGATCCAAAAGTCCATGATTTTCAAGATGACTCACAAGCTGCTTGTTGGCAATGGATTCCAGCATTTTCCCAAAGTATGGAAGTAGAGAAATGGGCCGATAATTTAACAGAATGTTAGGGTCAGCTGTGGGCTTTTTCAAAATGGGCCTAACTTTAGCTGCTTTCCATATTGTTGGGAAGTCGGCATACGTGAAAGATTTATTAAAAAGGTTTGTAAGATGTTCCACCAATACCAGCGCAAGTATGGGAAAAAGTTTAGGAGAAATGTGGTCGGTGGATGACCCTGACTTAATTTTCAGTCCGGCCGACAAGGTCACCTCGCAGTCACATTTAATAAATTCCTCTATGATGTACGGGGGGTCTGATGGTGATATACCCAGGGCATCTGACTGAATTGGGTTAGGATGAGAGGGAAAAGAGAGATGAATTGTGGTAATTTTATCCTCGAAGAATTGAGATAGGGCGTTTGTCCACTCCAGGGAATTCGGAATTTCTAATGAGTTGCTAGGATTAGTGAATTGCTTATACAAATGTGTACAACAATTCCTGTACCCGCCGCAGTTCGATACAACTGCAACGCAGAATAGAAATTTGAGTTTACTAAGGAATGGTGTACCAGTAAGCATCTTATCCACAACAAACGAGAGTAGACATAAGGACAGGTATTCCTTTTTATTCTTTCTTTTTTGTATTCCGATTTTTTATGTCCATACAAAACATCCAGTCAAAGCTTTTCGTTCAGTTAACACTTGAACTTCATCAAGGCTGTAAACAATACATATAGATTTACATATATATATACACATAATACAAAATAGACATATAACATGTAAACAAATATAAGGGTATAATAATATAATATAATATATAATATGGCCTTCCTTACACAACGAACTTAATGAACATTTAACTGGCACAAACAGTTAAGACAGTGAAACCTATATATTGACAAGACACAAATCTTTACCAAGATAGTATTAAAAGCAGCCATTCTACATTATACACAATAATAGCTACTCATAACCTCTTGGACAGTTATAATACACTGAGCCATACCACACTGACCAAAGTTTGTGTAGAATGAACCTGAAGAGTTTTTAAAAAGAAACAAAGCAGAAGGTAATACTGAGAGATTAAAACATTTAACATGTGTCCCCACAGATAATTGGACAAGGGGCCAAGTTATATTTCTAATATACATTTAAATAGTGCAATAACTCACGTGAAGCCTCTCTTTTTCTTCTTTTTCTTTTTTTTGGTTGATATCCCAACCCGTAGGCGTAGAGTGACAGCTTATTATATTTTTGGCCACTCTTTAAATGGATTTCTATACATGTACTCAGGATGAGTTGCATTACCGTGAGCCCTTAATGTGGGTGCCTTTGTCAGATGGCTGGGGGTTCAGTACATACTCTTCACTGGTACCATTGCATCTGACCATCCTCCTTGGATACTTTCAAAATGGGCTTTTATATGTGTACTGACGACGTGTTGCATTTTTGTGGATCCCTAATATGGGCACCACTGCCTACCAGTTGTGGTTCAGTACGCATCGGTGCCGCTACATATGACCTCCTGGGTTGACATTTAATGTATGCCAGTGATTATTAGCAATTATCATTTTGCCAACACAGGCATGATGAATAGGGCTTCCTCCTCTGATTATATTCTACTATGCCAGGTATGATGGAATATGTTAAATAGCTTAGCCTGCTTTCTCTTGTGCGGCAACCCGCACTCTCATCATGTATGATCTTTCCACCCTGGCCACCGTAGTTTGCCTGAACATCAGTGACATGTCAGCAGCTCTTCCCATTATCTTTTGTTTACGTGGCCTTTTTTTGTTATGAGGTTTTGAACCTTTTGTTCGGTTTTTACGTTTGGGTTACTTTATCTTTATCCTTATTATTTTAATTCTTCTTTTCATTCTTGTTTCCAATTTTAAAATAATTGCCTCTTTATTATTTCTATTGCATGTTGCAGCGGACTCCCACGTTCCCTTGCCTGACTTCACCGTTAGGGCTTCGGGCTGACACTAGAGAATATTGGAACAATAGTATATTGCCCCTAGTGGTAAGCCTGCGCTATTACGCTGTTACCTCACCACCGACTTCTACTCACCGCTGGAAGATGGGAAAGAGATTTCTAGAGGCACTTGTGAGGCTATCTGCGGACAGCCCTGAATAGTGAAAAAGTAAGAAAAAAGGAGGTCAAAGACACCTTTATTTTCCCATCATGGCCTGACCCCATTGCCGATGCTTTGCCTGAAAAAACAGAAGGCCTGATTTAAAAGTCGGCAGAGGGAATACGCCATCACAAACAGATATCTCATCCACCGTATTACAATCCACATAGGATAGAATTGTGACGGAGTGTTCCCCTCCGCCGACTTCTAAATCAGGTCCAGCTTTTCGGAGGTGGTAGGTTTTGGGCGAGGAAAATAAAAATAACCATTGACAAAGCCAAATATCTCGTTTTCAAAAGGTAAATAATGACCGATTGTTTTTTCCAATGCTTGTTTTAAGTGCTGCTCCCACATCAAGATGCATGCGCGCAACAGGAGTTACAATGCAAACAATATGCAATGCCATGCGTGTGCATGTGCAAATGTATAGAATGCTATAGTATTGGTGTTTGTATAGCACATATTACCCTTGATAGACATGAAGTGCACACTAATGTCAATGGCATTAGAAAGTTCATCAGTCATAACAAATTGCAGTTTGTAATTCTGATTACAGGAGAAGTGTGGCTCACTGGTTAGAAGAGGCAGACCCTGAAGCAGAGGTCAGACCCGGGACCAGGGTTCAATTCCCGACGCGGCAGGGTCTTGAGCCCAAATATCCACGGACTCGATAATTCTCGATTCGGTGCCTACTCGAATCACGGGTTCACACTCTGCAGCTCTGGGCATTAGCTGCTTAATCTCCACTACGGCCCCCCCGCAGCGGGATGCCTGGCTTTCACCTTGGGGATGCCCAGTACGGGTATCTCACAGGGGAAAAAAGCCAGGACGGGTTCCCAAGTCAAGCGCCGAGATGCCTACGGGTAATCGAACGCATAATAATAATAATAATAATAATAATAATAATGATTATCACATAATTACCATGCGGGTTGTAACAGTCTCTCATGCCAGTTTCCATGCATTTGGTACAGTTTGCTGTCCTGATTATAACACAGTCACGGTTATGCCAGTTTTTTGTGCATTTTCTGCTGCTGTAACACCAAAAGAATCCTAGAAGAGCAAAATGGAGCCTCTTCCCACCATCCTGTGAGCCGCCATCTTGTGTGTTTACTATTTCAATCTCTAACTATCCTTCAAACCAACGTACCTTGGGACGGGGTGGGGGAGCACTGGACTGGGACTGGGATGTTTGCAGGAACCCAGACCCCAACAGATGAGCTGGAGAGGGTGGGGTGACCTTATAGACTTTTTATGTTGCTACGAGAAGGGACATTACTTCACAGAAGGTTACATCTGCAAAATGGCTTGGCTGATATAAACACTGATGGATAACACTGTGAGCCAATGCCTAAAGCCAGCAAAACTCTGTAGCCAATGACGAAAAGGTGCTGTCCAAAAGCTCCTTTCAGTATATGTGTGAATACGTTGTGTGCTGTGTGGTGCCTGTACTATGGTGACAATAGCTCTCATCACACAGCTAAAGCTGTCTGTGGGTAGGGGCGCTAGGTGGCGCACGAGTGGAATGGCCGCCATAGTGTGAGGCTCCCGCAGTCCGGCTGAAACTTTTTCATTTATCCTCTGTTCTGTCTCGTTATGCGCCTGAAATGCTGCGTGGAGTGGTAGCCGAATGTACGGAGAACAAGCGGTGCTAAAATCAGAGACATCTGCGAAGAACTGAGGTGGCTGCAGACATTGTGAATTGCCGAGCAGGCAGACGCCAGTAGTATTCTGGTACTGCGGCTGGGGTGCGGTAGACACGCAAGCGCCGCGGCTCCCACGTGGGCCGGTGCGCTTCACAAGATTTCGAAAACATTGCGGTGAGTCTCCCTGCGTGCGGTGCGGCATTGCCTGGGCCCTGAACTGAACAAATACAAGCCCCGCATTTGAAAGCGCACATTCTGATGGCGAGACATCAAGGAAATTAACGGGGAAAGGGCCGCATGGGACTTTCATCTGACGTGGATAATGTGGTGGCAATGAGCAGCAGACGGCAGGCGGCGGCTGGCATAATCTCACATTGGCAGTAACCCCGGGCCGCAAGAACTCTATTATGTGAAAAGGGGGCCCCGGGGACAGGGCTAAACAGGCGCACCCAACAGTGATTATGCATACTTACAGGGGGAGTGAATTGTATGCTGGAAAGTGTGCGTGAGGCCTGAAGCGCCAGAAAGGTATAAATACAAAAGATCACAGGGGCGGACTGGAGAGAGGAAGACGCCCGTGATCCCGCCGCAGACACACAGGACGAGTGCTATCGGGCCTACAATGCAGGCATTGAAAAACACGACAGACAACACTACGAGTGCCCGCCCCACATACGAGGTCTTACTATATATCATTAGCCTTGCGGCCACAAGAACTCACAGACAATTGTGGCGCCCAGTACGGAAGTGCTATACCACCTCTCCTCTCGCACCACACCCGCCATTGTAAGTCGCTACGGCTCCAAGACTCACGATGGGGAAACCAGACACGTGCCAACCATGACTTACCTTCGAGGCAAAGAAAAGCGTGCGTCAACAAACAACAGAGGCGGAAGATGGGGCAGAAGGGCCACAACATGACAAGCAAACGGAACCAGGCGACAAAGTGAAATCTATCCTATCAGAGGTACAGCAAGGCTTTGCAACCATTGCGGACAAGAGGGACACATTGACGACACGTATGGATGCCATTGCCCGTAAAATCGACGGCCACGAGACACGCCTAAAAGAAGCTGAACAACGAATATCGGAGACTGAAGACACCATGGCCCAAGTGAAAAATGCGGTGACACAGATGGATAAGCTGCTAAAAATCATAGTAGCCAAGAACGAGGACATAGAGGCAAGAATCAGACGGAATAATGTTCGCTTATTGGGCATACCAGAAAGCACAAACACGGGCAAGATGGAGGAATACATTGAAAAGTTGCTCATGACAGTGATCGGAGCGGAATTACTATCCCCACATTTCATTGTCGAAAGAGCTCATCGATCTCTTGGACCGCGGCCTCCCCCTGGAAGCGCACCCAGACCTATTACTGCGCGTCTATTGAATTATAGAGACAGGGACACAGCCCTGCACGTGGCAAGGGAGAAAAAGCAATTAAACTACAAAGGGGTGTCATTTACTATGTTCCCTGACTTCAACACACATGTACAGGAGGAAAGACGCAAATTCATTGCCGTGAAACAAAAACTGAGGCAAGCTCAGATAGACTATGCTCTACTTTACACATCAGGGCATCCAGATGATATTCACGAAGCCACAGCAGGTGGATGACTTTCTCAAGAAACTCAAGAGACAGAAGAACACGTCACCTGCGCCTGAAGACTCTCCAAGAGCACATTCATCAGATGTGGAATGAACTACTCAGGGATCAGCGAGAGATCGATTCGGCCATTTGACAACACAACATGAACAGAGCACCGACACGACCAAACCGAAGACCATAAGCCGTTATCCACCAGACATGGAAACTGTAATTGCAGTATGGACAGCGCATCTGGACAGGACAAAGACACAATGAATAGCCGGTCACCCTCGAAGCTTCTTCAGGGACTTGCTCAGCGATGCAGGCCTCCTTGACAGACAAGAGGTACCTGTGGGCCACCCGGCAGTATTTCCCCACATGGGTGTACCCCACGATTTTCTTTCTATTGACTTTGTTTTTGTTTATTTCTGTTCAAGTTAATTCATGGACTGGGTTTGATACCACTAATGTGTTTGACTGGGTTTTTGTTGCTGGGGAGGGGGGGACTGGATGTAACTGGCATAATTGGGACGCTTCAGTGGGTGAGGGGGGAAATGGAATGGGAAGTTCACAGCTTTAGCAACACTGGCAAGAGTTACTTGGATAGGAAATATGACTCCTGTAATGGGCATTTGTTGAAATTCTTAATGTGGCAAAGTAGTAGATATTGTGATGTGAGGTATTATGTCATCTCAGGAAGATAAATCTGTACTTCAGGTAATATCTTGGAACGTCAGAGGCCTGGGTGATCCCAGAAAACATAGACAGATATTGGCCTAGTTAGATAGGCAGCAGATACAAATGGCCCTGCTGCAGGAGACGCACATTCACCCACGGTCCCCAAACACATTTGCCTACTCCTCCTATGCCCGGGGAACAGCTATATTGATAAAAAAGCAGACGCCCTTTGTGTTCACGGGCGCATTGGAAGACCCACAGGGGAGAAATGTGATCGCATGGGGAACATTGGGCAGAGATTCAGTAACGATAGCGAACTGCTATGGCCCCAATGTAGATACTCCAGAGTTCTTCACTACCCTGTGGGGGAAAATACTGAATGTGGGGTCCACTCACATCATCTTGGAGGGGGGGGGGATTTTTAGGTCGCCCTAAACCCTGCGCAGGACAGGTCCAATACTGCCACGCATCATTATAATAATTCCCAAGAAGTATTGCAGGGCATATTGGAAGAAGGTGGCTTAATAGACAGCTGGCGCCACACGCATCCGCAGGTGAAAGAGGGAACACACTTCACATCACGCACCGGGACATGGGCAAGGATTGACTACTGCTTGCTTTCGAGGGGGTTGGGATCTGTTACACACCCTGCCAGGACCTACTCAGATCGCTGCGCTGTAAAAATTTCACTCACACCCCCGGGGTATGACAAGCCCAGGCCTACTTGGCGATTGCAACTGAATGCCTTGTTAGATATGGTCTTTCAGACCAAACTGGGGGAGTAAATAAAGGACTTTTTTCTTAGAAATAAAGACTCTGTAGACAGTGTGGAAGTTATCTGGGAGGCATTCAAAGTCACTATCAGAGGGTACTATATCTCCAAAAGCGTCGGCGTATTAAGGGACATATAGAGAACAATAAAAAAGTTGGAACAGGAACTGAAGAGGATGGAGGGTCAGATGGGAGAGACAGGACAGGTACAGAAGGAATTCAGGGAAAAGCTATCCGAATATGAAGAGACTGCAGCTAGGGAGGTGAAATTCAAAAGTCGGCACTGGATGGCTCGTAGGTATGGAGAAGGAGAGTGCCAGGGAAAGCACTGGCTGAAATTACACGATGCCCACGGTTTAACACTCATATACTAGAACTAGAGGGACCTGACGGAACAGTCTGCCAGGACACACCTGACATACTCAAAGCATTCACCTCACACTATGTTGCACTATACTCTACGCAGCGACATGGGCCGGTAGACCTCGGTGCATTCATGGGGGATGTGGTGCTTAGTTGGCTCAGTGATACACAGAGGGAATTCCTAAGTGCCCCATTTGAGGTTGATGAAATTAGGGACGCAATCATGCAATTGAAGAATGGGAAAGTGCCAGGTCTGGATGGACTACCAGCCGAGTTCTATGTAATGGAATGTAATGTAATGTAGGTACACTTATATAGCGCACTATCACCCAAAGGGTATCCTGGCGCTTAGAGTTACCAATCAGCTATTGCGAATACTACCCACAACAATAGGGAGCTAATCTCTGGGAGCAGCCTAGTTTTTAGGGCTTTTCTCAAACTTGACAAGGTATTTATTAGTCTCAGCTCCAAGGGTAGGGCATTCCAAAGTCTAGATGCTGTGAATGAGAAGGATCTACCGCCCATACGGGCCCTAGTCACACAGGGAACACAGATCAAATTAGCTGAGGAGGAACTTCAGTTTTTTCCCCATTTAATTGTAATGAGTTTTCTTTCAGCCAGTCTGCAGTTCTACGCATGCAGCTATGAAATTTTTCTAAAGAC
This sequence comes from Lissotriton helveticus, assembly GCF_964261635.1. Lineage (NCBI taxonomy): Eukaryota > Metazoa > Chordata > Amphibia > Caudata > Salamandridae > Lissotriton > Lissotriton helveticus. Next base: position 135,702,903 of record NC_136071.1, on the reverse strand, counting down.
ACTGCTTCACTACCCTCAACAGAGAAAATAAGCTGAGTGTCGTCCGCATAGTTAATTACATCCAAGCCATAGGATTTGATCAAGATAATGAATGGACGGAGATAGAGATTGAACAAAACAGGGCTGATAGCCGAGCCTTGTGGGACCCCATGTTTAACGTCCCTATTCTGGGAGGTAAATGGTGAGAAGGTCACTGCCTGCTGCCTATTAGACAGAAAGGATTGCAGCCAGTCCCGTGCCCTACCTACCACTCCCATCTCCTCCAATCTCTTAACCAGGATCCGGTGGTTGACCGTGTCAAACGCTGCTGACATGTCAAGCAGCACTAAAAATACTGTCTGACCATTGTCAGCCCGCATTCTCAGATCATCCAAGGCTGACACCAAGGCAGTTTCGGTCCCATGTGCAGGGCGGAATCCAAACTGGACTTCGTCCAACAACTCATTATCTTCAACAAATTTGGAGAGGGATTTACTCACAACCTTCTCCAGGATCTTAATCGGATACGGTAGCAAGGATTTAGGCCTGTAATTAGAAGGACACTGGGGATCTAGAGTAGCTTTCTTTAGTAGTGGGGAAACAACCACCTTTTTTCTATAAGAGCTACATTGACATCATGGCACCGGTCCTCAAGGAAGTATATAAGGAATCCCTAGAAGTCGGGATACTTCCCCCCTTCGATGAGGGAAGCATTGGTAATATCCCTCTTGAAACCGGGCAAACCCACCGGCCCCTGCGACTACTATAGGCCGTTGTCGCTCATAAATTGCGATAAGAAGATCCTGGCCAAGGTATTGGCCAATCTCCTGACTCTCCTAATGGATAAGCTCATCCTCCCCGACCAGTCAGGTTTTGTCCCTGGGAGGGCCTCTACCCATAATCTACGCTCTCTGTTCTCCCGTAGCTCCTGAGTTCCCGCTCGCCGCGTTTATTTTGGATGCAACTAAGGCATTCGATTCTGTGGAGTGGGATTATCTATTCGGCGTGTGGCAACGTATGGGTTTTCCATCATTATTTATTTCATGGATACAACTGCTGTATCGCCAGCCCACAGCTAAGGTATTGATAAACGGGCATACGTCCCCAGCATTCTCTATATCGTGGGGCACCCGAAAGGGGTGCCCGCTATCGCCACTATTATCCGCCATAGCGATTGAACCATTGGCATCTAGCCTTCGCCAATGTCATCAGGATAAGGTGTTCAGGTGTTACTTACATCAAATTCTGATTTCGTTATAAACTGATGACGTAACATTATACATTAGAGATCCCCCAACAAAACATTAATCCCTTGTTGAGAGAGTTCATAGTCTTTGGCAGACTGTCTGGGTTTAACATAAATTGGGGGAAATCACAAATATTCCCTCTCACGACAGCGGTCCCCGAATTCCAGCCGGATTTTCCACTCGAGTGGTGCGACTCTGACATCCGATATTTAGGCATACAAGTGACTAGAGGAAGAGGTGTGGCGCCGCGGCCAGGGCGACTGACGCTGGAATCTGGGAACCACGGTTCGATCCCCGGCTCCGGCGGCAGGTTAGCCCAGCACCATGTGACTCTGGGCAATAGCTTGCTTAATCTTCCCGACGGCCCCCAGCGCCTAAAAACCCTTACGGGTGATTGTGCGCTTTACAAATGTGGACTTTACTTTACAAATGTGGACTTTAGAGACAGGGAAGAAACAATACGGCTCAATTATGGTACGCCTATCACACGCCTAGCCAGTAAAGTCACACGCTGGATCTCTTTACCCCTATCATTTGCAGGCAGAGCCTCCCTCATAAAAATTATCATACTCCCCCAATTCCTATACCTGTTCCTAAACATTCCCTATCACCCTGGGACCTACTTCTTTAAAACCCTACACACTGAATTGATTAGATTACTCTGTGGGTGGCAAGCAGCCACAGCTCAAATGGTCCACACTTACGAAACCATATGACCAAGGGGATTTCGATATCCCAGACTTCGAGGTTTATTATGTAAGCGCACAAGCTCATTACGCGTACTATTGGATACAACCCATTGAATATATGCCTCAGATAGCCACTGAGGACTGGCTCACAGACCCTATTCCACTCAACGGCCTCATACATGGTCCTGCTCGTTCCCGGGGGACGCCACCCACAACGGTCACAAGTGCAGTTGATGCATGGAAACACATAACAGATCTTCTTGTTTCACCCCTTTTGTACTCATCGCGACTCCCATTGACATATCACCCAATTATGGAACTGCTACAGGAAAGAGGCTTCCAGACTCTATGCAAGCGACTTCATGTCGCCACATGGGGGGACCTTTTCCATGAAGGTACGTTCCGCTCCTTGGAGCATCTTTTCCAAGGAATACAGCCTACGCTGGACGTATTCTTATATGTGCGGTTGAGGCAAGGGATGAGGGCGGTTATCCCTGACTTCCCCCAGGAACCGGAGAATCTTGTCCCACTTCACTTCATGCTCAGTTCCACAGATGGGAAACACTTGGTATCAGGTTTATACCGCTGCATACGCACATTGCAAAGGGGCATCACTAGCTCGGCCGCGCACATTGGAGTGAGGAGTTGGGGCAAAAAGTGACGGATGACCAATGGGCATATTGTTGTACACAAACCTCGCAAATTTCTGCCAGGTGCAGATTAAAGGTGATACATTATAAATTCCGGCAACATTTATATTACACGCCTGTCAAAAAACACCGATTTAAGCTGATCGATAATGATAGATGCGAGAGGTGCGGAAGACCTGGGGCGGGCTTTCTGCATCTGGCGTGGGAGTGCCCGGCAGTGCAGGAGTTCTGGTTACAGGTACATGAGGCCCTCGGAAAAATGATAGCACACTGGAGAGAGACCCCCTGATGGCACTCTTGGGGTACACTGTGCAAATACCCAAAACATATAGGAAATTCATTGCTACGTCACTATTGTTGGTTAGCGTAGGGTAGCCTGCAGATGGGGTAGGGGCGAGCCCCGAAGTTTAAGGATTCGTTGACAGACATCTTATATTGTCAGGAGCAAACAACTACATATGCGGAAACGTTGCCGAGAGCCTCCAGACCCAAGGATATCTGGGGTCCTCTTAAGAACTATCTCCTTCAAAGAGATGTGGAGGACACAGATAACTCTCCTGCAAGTGGCACATGCTTGTTGTATGATACGTTTCTCTCCCTGTAGCCCTGGGAATATCCTACAGGACAGATGTTGATTTGCATTTTGGGAATTGGGATCCGCATCGAATATGCATGATATGCTATTAACTGATAATGGGCCTCTATGTCTGGCGTTTTTACTGTCTATCAATGTACTGTATCTGGATGTGTTAATACTAAACGTGAGCAATATATAATGGACATATTCATTGTGATATAAATGCGAGAATTGTATAGAGAGAAACATGACGATTTTCTGAGACTTGCTATGTGGTTGTCAAGCTGTATTGCTATGTTACGTGATGAAACAATAAATAAAAGTTTTTTTTTTTTAAAAGCTGTCTGAGGGTAAAATATAAAACAGGAAATATGTGTGTGGCCGGGGTGGGGGAAACCTGGCTGACTAGGCAATGGATTTTGCTGCAGTAGGGTCTCTGGGTTTGGTTGCTTGAATTGTATAGAATCTCTGCAGAATCTTTCAGAAACCTTCAACAGGATTTGCTATGCCTACAGAAGTATCACAAATCATATAGGCACAGAAGAAAGTTTTTTTTTTAAATTTATATTTGAATCCAATCATGAATGAGGCTTAGAACAGTAGTTCCCAACCTTTTGTCTTCTGGAGACCCCCACGGGCCCCACCTAATCATTACTGGAACCTGGGAACCCCCACTAAATCATTATTGGATCCCGGGGATGCCCACTAGTCACTACTGGAAGCCGGGAACCCCGGCCTAAGCATTGCCGAAGATTTGAACGGCAAAACAATACACAAAAAATACAGAAAAAAGACTTTGTCAAACAAATGCAGAAATATAACACATTATTGAATCTACAAACACATATATATATATATTTTTTAAATCAAAATGTAATTTTATAAGAAAGTTTGGAGCTCTATACTGAGGATATTAATTTAATGTTTAGCCTCCAGTTTCAAATTCCTTCACATTTACAGTACATTTTAAAATGTTCAATTGTACATTAGGCTTCTTTATTTATATACACTTTAGTAATCTGTTAATAATTTTTTTCTTTTCTAAGTAATCGTGGTCCCCCAGGGAGGCTTTGCGGACCCCCAGGGGTCCCGGACCACAGGTTGGGAACCATTGGCTTAGAATATTGCTTTTGAGGATGGGTGTCTTGCTAAGCTTGATGGGTGGATGAAATTACCTAGGGCACCTGCAAGGATACTGGGTCTGTCAAGTCACATGGCAGGCTTGTCCTGTTGGTCAACCCTATTACGTCTTGTCTCTGCTTTCTCTCACACCCTGCACAATATGCCCCCTGGATGGCATGCACCACGGTTTGTGGACCATTCCTAAACATCACGCCTTTAGGTAGTTCATCATAAATGTTTTAGATTTTTTAAAATACATTTGCAGACCTTATATGTGGGTAAAGATTTTCCTAGTGGAAGAGCGTGTCAGTTTTTAAACAAAAAACATTTCTAAAATATATATAAAAGTATGTTTATATTTTCGATGTAGACAGTTGGGGCCCCTCTGCATGCCGTGCAGGGAGGCCCCCTCAGTTTTCGTTACGCCAGTGATTTGCATCATGCTATTTTTTATATGCTGATGAAAAGTTTAAGTCTGTCCTATTTTAAACCATTTCAGGCTCTGGAAGAAGATGTCTGTTCTAATTCCTGACCCCGCCCCTTTCTTCAAGCCTCTGTACCTCGGACATGACGGAGACTTTAAGGTAAAAAATAAATATGTTAAGGGGATTAGGGAATGATACTCTCAAGGGGCCATGTAGCTCTGCTTCACTTTTTCCAAAGGTGGGGGACCCGTGGGAGGACCTGACTACGCCAGCCCATGACGTCACCAGTATGAATGGCGGTCTCTGAAGCTGCCTGTCTCTGTTTCTGTGGTGACGCGGTCTGTGGAAACTATAGAAGCGCGCAGGGTCGAAGCAGTGTCGACCACATGTGCAGCTGGCTGCGCCTTTACAAGTTTCCAGTCACACAATGGGTGGCGGGGGTGCTCTAGACGTGAGAAGAGTTAGTTGCTTAAAGCAAAAGGGCCTAGTGTGAGAAACAACAGCGATTAAAGTTAGGAAACCGTCGTGCGTTTTCAGTGCATACTGATATTTGAATTCATTTTCATTTCAGAAGCATTGCCCCATAACTGCATCAAAAAATATGGCAAACCAATATTGGAAGCCCCCCTGTGGTGTTCACTTTAATTCCTCTTCCCTGTGAATTCTGTAAGGTTTGGCTTCAGATGTGCAAAAGTAAATGTGTATATATTGTTTCTCTTTACAATGCAATCGAGAAAAAATAGCAGAACTGAGAAGAAGAGGGCAAAACACATTTCCACACCTCAAAGGCATCAGGTGGTGAACTGATACGAAGAAGAAAAGAGCACGTGCTTTATTACTAATTTGTTTATTTTGTAAATGGCTCAAATCTCGTTTTAGGACCACCTGTAGTGATAAGACTAAGCAGAACGTCAGGGCAAATAGACATAGTCCATCAATGTTACAGAATGCCTCTTGTGCAGTGCTTAATTTGAGCCGGTAGTTTCTGGTGCTCAGCAACAGCACTTAATCATCAACACCAGTGCTTTTCTTTTTTTCTTTTTAAGTGTCTTTTTACTGTTAATCAAAAAACATTGTCACAGTATACACATTGACAGAAAATACACACGGCTTGGCAGTTTGTGATACATTACACACAGTTCACATTATCCTGCTAAGTAGATAATCTAGTTTATAATAAACCATTAAGACCTGGAGGTGCGGCTGTGGTAACGCAGGTGGCTCACAAATGGTATCTCTATTCGTTCCATTTTCCCCATATTTGCATCCATTTCCTAGGGCATCCTCTTGTGACGTACCGTTTTTTCTCGCAGCATGGACCAAACCATGTCCTTTTTCCATTCCCCCAGCGTCGGGCCATGTGCACTCCCCACTTCCTAGCAATGTTCCTTTTAGCGACTAGTAAGCCTAACGTTACGCAAGTTTGTTCTTTACTGTTTAAATCGGTCGGTTCCCATATATTGAGGAGACATCGTTTGGCCTCCATTGTTATTGTTTGCCCCAGAGCTTCCCCCATACATGAGGTGGCCGCGCTCCAATATCTCGCTATGCAGGGGCATTCCCACAGAACATAAAACAAGCATTTACAATGCAATGGTCTCGACATCATTAAAGGTAGAGTTATTGGCATTGCTTATGACATTTCTTTAAATCATAAATAAATGGCATTGTCATTTACATTGCCAATAGCTTAATCGTTAAATAAATGGCATTGTTATTTACAATGGGCAACTGCAAGACTTTGTTTGTAATGTAAGCCATGCTTTCGCAGTACTGTTGAATTTCATTATCCTCGCCTAGGGCTATTTTTCAGCCGTATATAGCGTGAGTTTTGTGGAGGTGCCCCCTGCATGCTCACACACGGCTCACCCTACACACTCACACTCTGCTCACCCTGCGTAATGCGAGAAGACCTAGCTCTGCCCTTCGGCCTGTGTTGCAATCGTACAGTAGGTTGTGAGTAGCTGCGCTTGATTGGTTGAGGCATCCCCTCCTTCCTGCTCCCTTCACAGAGGGCCGGCTGCCTCAATGAAGCTCCCACGTGTTCAGCTGTTCTTTGTTTTAGCTCCTGTGTGTCAGTGCACCGTGTAAGCGCACAAGCATACCCTGCTCTCTCTGGAACTCACTACTCTGCACTCAATACTCTGCAATCACCACTCTGCACTCACCACTCTGCACTCACCACTCTGCACTCACAACTCTGCACTCACAACTCTGCACTCCGCACACTCACTCTACACACTCACTCTACACTCTGCACTCACAACTCTGCACTCACCACTCTGCACTCTGCACTCACTACTCTGCACTCTGAACACTCACTACTCTGCACACTGCACTCTGCACTCTGCACTCTGCACTCTGCACTCTGCACTCTGCACTCACCACTCTGCACTCACAACTCTGCACTCACAACTCTGCACTCACAACTCTGCACTCTGCACACTCACTCTACATACTCACTCTACACTATGCACTCACAACTCTGCACTCTGCACTCACCACTCTGCACTCTGCACACTCACTCTACACACTCACTCACCACTCTGCACTCTGCACACTCACTCTACACACTCACTCTGCACTCTGCACACTCACTCTACACACTCACTCTGCACTCTGCACACTCACTCTGCACTCTCCACACTCACTCTAAACACTCACTCCACACTCTGCACTCTGCACACTCACTCTACACACTCACTCTACACTCACAACTCTACACTCTGCATTCTGCACTCACCACTCTGCACACTCACTCTACACACTCACTCACCACTCTGCACTCTGCACACTCACTCTACACACTCACTCACCACTCTGCACTCTGCACACTCACTCTACACACTCACTCTACACACTCACCCTGCACGCTGTACACTCACTCTACACACTCACTCACCACTCTGCACTCTGCACACCCACTCAACACACTCACTCACCACTCTGCACTCTGCACACTCACTCTACACACTCACTCTGCACTTTGCACACTCACTCTACACACTCACTCTGCACTCTGCACACTCACTCTACACACTCACTTTGCACTCTGCACACTCACTCTGCACTCTGCACTCACAACTCTGCACTCTGCACTCACTACTCTGCACTCACTACTCTGCACTCACTACTTTGCACTCTGCACTCACTATTCTGCACTCTGCACTCACTACTCTGCACTCACTACTCTGCACTCTGCACACTCACTACTCTGCACTCTGCACACTCACTACTTTGCACTCTGCACACTGCACTCTGCACTCACTACTCTGCACTCACTACTCTGCACTCACTACTCTGCACACTCACTCTACACTCACTACTCTGCACACTCACTCTGCACTCACTACTCTGCACTCACTACTCTGCACTCACTACTCTGCACTCACTACCCTGCACTCACTACTCTGCACACTCACTACTCTGCACTCACTACTATGCACTCACTACTCTGCACTCTGCACTCACTACTCTGCACTCTGCACTCACTACTCTGCACTCACTACTCTGCACTCACTACTCTGCACTCACTACTCTGAGCAGATGCATGACTGGGTATACACACTTGTTTTTTTAAGTCCTACACTGGATAGTAGGTGCTGTATTTGGTATCATTGGCAGTGGCCTGAAGTAGGGCAAGAAGCAGTGGCATCCTCAGAAATATCTTGGGCCCTGGCACTTATTATGGCACAAATTAAGCACTGCTAACAAGTGATTTTGCTTTCTAGCAACCACGTCACTGCCTCATTATTTACTGCCACAATACTTCATTTAAGTTGACTATGTGACTCTTTTCTTTCCCCTTTGTTCGTTTTTCTTTCTTTCTTCTTTCTCTTTTCTTCTTCTCTCTCGGTTTTTCTCCCTTCCGCTTCTCCGTCACCTATTCACACTTACTCCCAATCGTCCTCTGTCTACCTTATGGTCTTTGTCCCTCAATTTTAATACCACGCATTGATACTAATTTTTCAATCCGTTTCTTGACTTTCCTTCTATTTTCCTACATCTACACACTATCAGCCTTGAAAAAGCCCACGGCCAATAGGCCACTAGGGCGAAACACGTGTCGGCTGTTTTTCATTATTCCTGTCCTTATTTCATGTATGGAACAACAAATAAAGACCACTCACGCAAAAACATAAAAGAACGTTTGATAATCATTCTGCACTAACATTGACAAATCGAGAGGGCACAATCCTCCATCTCCCTCTATACTTAACCCCATAATGGCTCTTGGGTGAAGCCATTTGTGAGGAATGTGCCACAACAAAATTGGGCCCTGACAATTGTAGCACGAAAGCCCAGAAATTTCCTCCCAAACAATTACCTACACAATAATATCAAGATGTGGCAGACTACATCTGGAGAACTTAAACAAAGTAAACATCACCATGTAAGCTCAAAAGAAGATTGTGATTTTATTTCATCACATGATTGAAAACACAAGAATAAATCCAGCTAATAAGACAATGCATTTCCTGGCTTAGCATAAAATTGGTGCAAGAAAAGGGAAGTGACACATGTTTGGGAAGCAATAGTGATAGTGATGAGGGAGGGGAAGATAGTGTACATTAGATGCATCAACATTAAATTTACCTATCCAGCCATACTCCTGGCATTTGCACATATGGCAAATCATAACATATGAATATAGGTACAGATAAACATTCTCTGTCGCCTATGTTTGACACAATGGAAAAAGCTGTCGACGTTTCTACCATTGTGAACAAGAAGGTAGCTTGCACCTTAACGGGGGGTCTTCATCAGGACCATGTTGGACTTGTGAGGGGGAAGCACCTATGAACAAGGAATTATGGGATTAATCTGGTGATGTAGCATTGGGAATACATCAATAAGTGTAATAGTATATAGGTAATCACCAATGTGAAACAACCAAGATTCATCAGGCTGTATATTGACAAAAGGGCCCATAAGGCTCCTACAACAAGAGAAACAGAGACAACATCGCTAGGATAAGTCATCCAGCCAGCAGATGAATAGGCAGGGTCACAGTGAGAACTACAACAGACATTGATGGGACAAACCTATTAGGAAACTTTGAAGCATAGTGCGTCTCATGGCTGAAAATGCTTGGTAGGCACAACGGTTGAGAAGTAACCCATGGTATAAGTGGAGAGAGGCTCAGTGTACACATAGGTGCCCACTAATCAGCAGTATTGGCCAGTAAGATAATCCAAAATGCGAGCCACCTAAAGGTCGACATGCTAGAGTGAGTACCATTGCCAGCATGATTTATGGCACTCTCTGACAGAAAATGACGAATCAAACCACTTTAAACGTCGGATGCACATTTAAAATTACCCAAACTTGATTGGCAAACTGCACCTGTGACAACACAAAGATGTGCTGCCATGTTAATAAATTATCACACAAACGTAATGATAAAGCGCCTCGTAATGAGGGTGAAAGTGCAGGGAAATGTTCTAGCTGCGCTAAATGGGCTGTGCAGGTAAGCCACACTTAGTTAATGAGGCCTTCAACAACGTTAAAAAATTAAATAACCAAGCATTTCTGAGGGGACCCCTTGCTATAATAAACGCAGTGTATGTCCCTATGTTCTTCCAAATGATCGCACGTGCGGAGCCTTGCACGCACTGTCCACTGTTCACTGCGTCATCAGACCCCACCCCTTTCTTCAAAATCAGCCTGATAAAAATAATAACTACACACACTTGTACATTTTGTTCAAAATAAACTGTTGTTCAGCTTTCAATCATGAAAACATTAATAAAGCAAGATTCTGGGCTTAAATAAGCGATACAATGTCAATTTTCATTGTGTCTTCAATAATGATATACATGGTAGTCTTGCATTGAGTTTAAAAAACAACATTTTCATAGTGCCCGATGCATTTCGGAACGAAGAAGTCCCTTCCTCAGGGGCCGTCTTGTAATGAAAGAATATATGCATCTATCTCTCCCATCTATTACAATGATCATATATATACAAACACAGCGAAGACGCCGAAGTAACGTTAAATACATTACCAAAATAAAATGCCGTGGACTCCCAAAGAACTATTGTCAGTTGTCAACACTGATTCCAAGTATAATGAAAAACCCGTCTCTAAAAGTAGGATGTTCGGAAATAGTCACCCAGAGCAGAGTGCATAAAATAAAAGAAGAACCACTACTTGAATAAATGTAAGGTAACTTACTGGCGATGCTAATATTCATAATGCCAACGATCAACAGAAGGTCCCTGTAAAAAGACAACAAGAGGTATCCCCTTGTAAACCTAATACCAACGATGCAAAGAAAGAACAAGAGCTCTATTGAGTGCCGGGAGGGGGGCGGGAAAAAGACACGGCGGGGAGGACAGCGAGACGATCTCATCAGCGGGAGGGGAACAAAGACACGGACAGCGGGAGGGGGCGGGAAAAAAGACGGCGGGAACGAGGAAAGCGAGAGCAGCCTACCTCAACCTTACCAGCAGCAAAATGGCGGCCTCAAGATTCCGAAATTTTTCGGATTCGGGGGCGTGTTTTGCTGTCCTGAGTGACGGACGACGTCACGAGCTAAAGAACAACAAAACTTACGCCCCTGAATCCGAAAGAGACGGGGCTTGTTTGGAGTGACTCCCTTCTCTTCCAATGGCAGGCCTCCGTTTAGGAAGCCAGCCAATGGAAGCGAACGGAGCAGAGAGGTGGGTTTAAACTGCCCTACTCCAAAACATAAGATCTCCGGACCGGAAGCTGCGCTTTGCGCAACTTATAGGTCCCTCGACCTAAAAAGGAGCCCTCGCGGCCACACCGCCTTCTGCAGTTAGGTTCCTTGCCATACCCCATTCTAACCAGAGCCGTGCCGGTAACAAATATCCTGTGGAATATTTTCAGCTGCACCATTTTGAGCTTCAAGGATAATGCCCGCTCCCGCAGGGATGCCAGCGCTTCTATCCACTCTTCCTCATCCAGCTCTGTTAAGCCATTTTCCCACGTTGCACGGAGCCGAAGGAGGGGGTCAGGTGAGGGATTTAGGTAGGTCAAGGAGATTGCCTTCTTGGGCATATAGCCGTCCAGGAGCTTATCCTCGAGAGGAGAAGCCTCAGGAGGGGTTCCCCCTTCGGGATAACAGTGTATAGCACGTGCCGCACCTGCATGTATCGGAATCTCTCAGTGTCCGTGAGTTCAAACTTCTGTTGGAGGCTGTAAATGGCATTACCTCTTTTTTCTCCCAGAGATCGGGAGATCTCTATCATATCCCATCTATCAAACCCCTTCGTTTTCCAGAGATCCCCAATCGTTCAGAGTCCCATAGTGGGGTGAGTCACGTTATAGTTGTCACCCATCCTATCTCTTTCTGGACCTGGTGCCAAACCTGTACCGAGTGCTGTGTGGGGCCCGTAAGGGGACATTTGGCCTGCTTAGAATAAAATGCTCTTGTGTAATTCCCCCCGGGGAGGAGCCACCTATCCATGGCTTAGCCAGGATCCATATAGGGTTGGTATATGCAATGGTTAATAGCAGATAGGTGTGCTGCCTGGTAGTATATTTTAATATTAGGCAAACCAATCCTCCCATCATACCAGCTCTGCACTAACCGCAAGAACTCGATACGTGGCCGACCATTCCCCCAAAACAGCATCCACTGCGCACTTTCCACCTGCCTGAAATATGATGCGGGAAACAGGGTAGGTGAGTTTTGTAGGACACACAAAAACCGGGGTAGAGACATCATTTTAAACAATGCGGCTCTCCCCAATAGGGACAAAGGAAGAGATTGCCAATATGTTACATCAGATTTCAGTCGCTACAACCGCGGTGAGAGGTTAGTACTGTAGAATTATTAGGGATCCTTGGTGACAAAAATCCCCAAATTCTTAACCCTTCTGTCACTAGTTGATATTCTCTCGGTAGGACTGGAGGCTTACCCTGAAGCACATAAATTAACGACTTTGACCAGGTAATGGTGTATCCAGAGTACGTGCCGAAATTAGTGAAGATGTTAAGGACTCTACGCAGGGATCTGTTGGGGGAAGCCAAGCATAACAAGCTATCGTCCGCGTATATCGATAACCGGTCCTCCCAGTCATTAGCCCAGCTCAGTCCTCGTATGATAGGGTCGCGTCCGATCCGGCAGACCAAGGGTTCCTGTATTAGAGCAAACAGCAGGGGGGACAGAGGGCACCCTTGTCTAGTTCCCCTGTGGAGTCGGAATATAGCGGATTTTTTTTATTGTTGACCACTACCTGCGCTGGGTCAGTGTACAAAAGTCAGACCCAGCTAATAAATTTAGGGCCGAACTCCAACCGTTCCAGGATGGCAAACTGGTATGGCCACTCTATGGTGTCACATGCCATAGTAGCGTCCAGAGACACCACTACTGCATCTTTCATGATGGTGTCAGCCCTTCCTAGAACACCCTGCACCCTCCTTAAATTCAGGGATGTGTTGCGCGATGGCATTAAGCCGGATTGGTCCGGCTGGACCAACTCTGGAAGAATGCAAGTCAGGCGGGTGGCAAGTAATTTGGCCAGAATTTTGGTCTCAGCGTTTAATAGCGATATGGATCGATAAGAAGTACAGCTGTCTCTTGGTTTCTCCTCCTTAGGGATCACTACCAGGGTAGGCAATCTTTGGTCCTGGAGAAGGGATCCCTCCTCTAGACTTTACACGAACATGGCTCTAAGGTAGGGGGCTATTTTATCAGGCCTCAATTAGTACAATTCGATCAAGAGCCCATTACGGCCCATTGCCTTTCCGGTCTGGAGGTAACGAATAGCCTGTGCTATCTCGTCTGTGGCAATGTCTTCCTCCAGTGAAGTGCTATCTGCATCTACCACTACTGGTAGATGAATTTCCGCCAGCAGTTCCTTAGTTTCTACCTCCTGTCTGAGGGGCCTAAAAGTGTAGACCCGGTCATCTCTGTCTGACTGCCCTTGAGTATCTGTTTTATTTTGATCTAGCAGCGCCGGGACGCCTCTTTGCTGGGGCAGCTGTTGCGCTTTATCAAACCCCTAACATAACATAACATAACATAGTGTCGGCCGAACTAGTCTGCGATATCCTGCGGGTCAGTAAGCTTTTCCCCACCCGCTGCCCTGAGTTCTGTGACTGGTCGGCTCGCTGCTTCCCTCCTGTCCAACCAGGCTAATCATTTCCCGGCCTTGTCCCCTAGCTCGTATACGCTCCCCACTTTGTGACTGACCATAGTTTTGGCAGCTTCTCGTGCCTCGAACCTATATTCCTCTTGCTTCAAGGGGAAAATGTGTGCTGCGTCTCGGTCTACGGACGCGGGAGGCCTTCTTCCAATCTAAGAATTTCCTCCTCCAGTCGGAGAAGTGTGGAGTGTTTATCTTTTTTTACCCCAGAGATCTGGGACAGGTCCCCATATCACTGTTTTAAAGCCCTTCCAAAGGACCCGCGCCGAGACAACCGTGCTGTTGTTTTCAGCAAAGTAGTGTTCAATCTCTTGTTCCAGCTTTAATTTAACTGCTGGGTTCCGAAGATACCAGGGTCTAATCGGCGCAGCCGGAGTATAGTCCTCCCTCCCATATACTATGTGTAACCAAACTGGGGAGTGGTCAGATATTCCCCTGGCCAGGTGTCATACTTCTCTGACATAGCCAACCTCTGCCGCAGGGACGAGGATATAATCAAGGCGGGAAAAGCTTTTGTGGACCCCAGAGTGGAACATGTATTGTGTCTCTGCAGGGTGATACACCCTCCACATGTCCACCAGCCCCATAGCTTCCAGGAAACGCGGTAGGTGCATTTGTGAGGGAGGCATAGCTCTAGGACGGTGGCGATCCAGTGTACCCAAAACTACTGAGTTTAAGTCACCTCCTATTATCATTCTACAGATGGGAAACGTAAGTAGTGCCCTCCCCAGGTCCCTGAGTGTAGTGTCTTGCAAGCCCGGTGGCAGGTACAATGACAATAGCGTCAGCGCTTCTCCCTCCCACTTCCCCAATACCAAGGCGTATCTCCCCAAATTGTCAGAATATACTTGTTCTATTGCCATTGGGAAAGCATGTCTCTTCAATATGCTGACTCCTCTGGAGCCCGTTGTGAACCCAGACTGAGCCACCAATTGATATCCTCCTCTAGCTAGTGCCTTGCCCATGTTTCCTATGAGATGCGCCTCTTGAAGCAACACTACTTCCGGTGCACAGCGCCTAAGGAACTGTAAAACAATTCCTCTTTTAACTATCTCGCAGGCCATTCACATTCCAGGAAAGTAACTTAATTTGCTTCTCACTCGCAGTGCCCATAGCTCCCGCTAAAATTCCCCGTTGGGGGGCAGGTGTATCGCTGTGTCCCCGGAGCACCCACCCGTAGACAATAGATCCCTGTGTGAATTGCCGTGTTCTTTACGTCAAGTTCTTGGTCAGTGCATTTTCCATGCTTAGGTTTGCTAATTACAATTCTGTGACAAACTAAAACTATACCCACAAGAACAAAACCTGCAACACCCCCCACCCTATTACCCACGCTGCTCTTCCGCACTCTGTGCTCGGAACTGCCCATGACCCCAATAGTGCAGAGTGCCTGTCAACCTAACTAATAAACTAACTAGTAATTGAAGGGGGGAGAGGCAGTAGATTCCCGCCCTATGGACCCTCCACCGCTATTGTACACTCCCAATAACAATATATGGACATGCATCACATACAAATATAGGCAAAGAATGCAGAAAAAGTTCACTTGGCCTGCTCAGCTCAGCGTCTCGATCCATCTCGTGTCTTTGGGAGTGGGGGTGACGTTGGTGTATCCGTGCCAAAAGTGGCCGGCTTGACAAGACAGTCACATACTAGTTCCAATATCCAAAGTTCATCTGCCATCGTGGGTCTTCGCCGGTCTCCAGCCCTCCAACCGTTCCTGTGCTGCTTCCGGTGTGTCAAAAAACCAGGTCTTGCCATCTGCTTCTAATCGTAGCTTGGGCGGGAATAACATTGCGTAACGAATACTGAGTGTTTGATTTGCTCTAACGCTCCGTCCATCATCCCCTTTGGTATCGCTACCTTTATCCCCCAGCAGTTTCTTAACATCCAGGAAGGTGCGACGTTGGCGTAGAACCGCTATGGTGAAATTGGGGAAACAGAAAAGTTCACTTTTGTCAATCTTTAGAGGGGGGTTAGCAGGTGCCATCTGTAGAACACTGTCCCGGTCCCTGAAGTTAAGGAGCCATGCCAGGATAGGCCTCGGAGGGGCACCATGCTTAGGTCTTACTCCTGCACTCTGTGTGCCCTTTCCATCGTAAAGAATTTAGAGTGACTTGGGAAATAGGTGGTTCATGATTAAGTCCTCCAAAATCAGGTCTCCAGTCGGTTGGCAAACCAATATTGGAAGCCCCCCTGTGGTGTTCACTTTAATTCCTCTTCCCTGTGAATTCTGTAAGGTTTGGCTTCAGATGTGCAAAAGTAAATGTGTATATATTGTTTCTCTTTACAATGCAGTCGAGAAAAAATAGCAGAACTGAGAAGAAGAGGGCAAAACACATTCCCACACCTCAAAGGCATCAGGTGGTGAACTGATACGAAGAAGAAAAGAGCACGTGCTTTATTACTAATTTGTTTATTTTGTAAATGGCTCAAATCTCGTTTTAGGACCACCTGTAGTGATAAGACTAAGCAGAACGTCAGGGCAAATAGACATAGTCCATCAATGTTACAGAATGCCTCTTGTGCAGTGCTTAATTTGAGCCGGTAGTTTCTGGTGCTCAGCAACAGCACTTAATCATCAACACCAGTGCTTTTCTTTTTTTCTTTTTAAGTTTCTTTTTACTGTTAATCAAAAAACATTGTCACAGTATACACATTGACAGAAAATACACACGGCTTGGCAGTTTGTGATACATTACACACAGTTCACATTATCCTGCTAAGTAGATAATCTAGTTTATAATAAACCATTAAGACCTGGAGGTGCGGCTGTGGTAACGCAGGTGGCTCACAAATGGTATCTCTATTCGTTCCATTTTCCCCATATTTGCATCCATTTCCTAGGGCATCCTCTTGTGACGTACCGTTTTTTCTCGCAGCATGGACCAAACCATGTCCTTTTTCCATTCCCCCAGCGTCGGGCCATGTGCACTCCCCACTTCCTAGCAATGTTCCTTTTAGCGACTAGTAAGCCTAACGTTACGCAAGTTTGTTCTTTACTGTTTAAATCGGTCGGTTCCCATATATTGAGGAGACATCGTTTGGCCTCCATTGTTATTGTTTGCCCCAGAGCTTCCCCCATACATGAGGTGGCCGCGCTCCAATATCTCGCTATGCAGGGGCATTCCCACAGAACATAAAACAAGCATTTACAATGCAATGGTCTCGACATCATTAAAGGTAGAGTTATTGGCATTGCTTATGACATTTCTTTAAATCATAAATAAATGGCATTGTCATTTACATTGCCAATAGCTTAATCGTTAAATAAATGGCATTGTTATTTACAATGGGCAACTGCAAGACTTTGTTTGTAATGTAAGCCATGCTTTCGCAGTACTGTTGAATTTCATTATCCTCGCCTAGGGCTATTTTTCAGCCGTATATAGCGTGAGTTTTGTGGAGGTGCCCCCTGCATGCTCACACACGGCTCACCCTACACACTCACACTCTGCTCACCCTGCGTAATGCGAGAAGACCTAGCTCTGCCCTTCGGCCTGTGTTGCAATCGTACAGTAGGTTGTGAGTAGCTGCGCTTGATTGGTTGAGGCATCCCCTCCTTCCTGCTCCCTTCACAGAGGGCCGGCTGCCTCAATGAAGCTCCCACGTGTTCAGCTGTTCTTTGTTTTAGCTCCTGTGTGTCAGTGCACCGTGTAAGCGCACAAGCATACCCTGCTCTCTCTGGAACCCACTACTCTGCACTCAATACTCTGCACTCACCACTCTGCACTCACCACTCTGCACTCACCACTCTGCACTCACAACTCTGCACTCACAACTCTGCACTCCGCACACTCACTCTACACACTCACTCTACACTCTGCACTCACAACTCTGCACTCACCACTCTGCACTCTGCACTCACTACTCTGCACTCTGCACACTCACTACTCTGCACTCTGCACACTGCACTCTGCACTCTGCACTCACCACTCTGCACTCACAACTCTGCACTCACAACTCTGCACTCACAACTCTGCACTCTGCACACTCACTCTACATACTCACTCTACACTCTGCACTCACAACTCTGCACTCTGCACTCACCACTCTGCACTCTGCACACTCACTCTACACACTCACTCACCACTCTGCACTCTGCACACTCACTCTACACACTCACTCTGCACTCTGCACACTCACTCTACACACTCACTCTGCACTCTGCACACTCACTCTGCACTCTCCACACTCACTCTAAACACTCACTCCACACTCTGCACTCTGCACACTCACTCTACACACTCACTCTACACTCACAACTCTACACTCTGCATTCTGCACTCACCACTCTGCACACTCACTCTACACACTCACTCACCACTCTACACTCTGCACACTCACTCTACACACTCACTCACCACTCTGCACTCTGCACACTCACTCTACACACTCACTCTACACACTCACCCTGCACGCTGTACACTCACTCTACACACTCACTCACCACTCTGCACTCTGCACACCCACTCAACACACTCACTCACCACTCTGCACTCTGCACACTCACTCTACACACTCACTCTGCACTTTGCACACTCACTCTGCACTCTGCACACTCACTCTACACACTCACTTTGCACTCTGCACACTCACTCTGCACTCTGCACTCACAACTCTGCACTCTGCACTCACTACTCTGCACTCACTACTCTGCACTCACTACTCTGCACTCACTACTTTGCACTCTGCACTCACTATTCTGCACTCTGCACTCACTACTCTGCACTCTGCACACTCACTACTCTGCACTCTGCACACTCACTACTTTGCACTCTGCACACTGCACTCTGCACTCACTACTCTGCACTCACTACTCTGCACTCACTACTCTGCACACTCACTCTACACTCACTACTCTGCACACTCACTCTGCACTCACTACTCTGCACTCACTACTCTGCACTCACTACTCTGCACTCACTACCCTGCACTCACTACTCTGCACACTCACTACTCTGCACTCACTACTCTGCACTCTGCACTCACTACTCTGCACTCACTACTCTGCACTCACTACTCTGCACTCACCACTCTGCACTCACTACTCTGAGCAGATGCATGACTGGGTATACACACTTGTTTTTTTAAGTCCTACACTGGATAGTAGGTGCCGTATTTGGCATCTTTGGCAGTGGCCTGAAGTAGGGCAAGCAGCAGTGGCATCCTCAGAAATATCTTGGGCCCTGGCACTTATTATGGCACAAATTAAGCACTGCTAACAAGTGATTTTGCTTTCTAGCAACCACGTCACTGCCTCATTATTTACTGCCACAATACTTCATTTAAGTTGACTATGTGACTCTTTTCTTTCCCCTTTGTTCGTTTTTCTTTCTTTCTTCTTTCTCTTTTCTTCTTCTCTCTCGGTTTTTCTCCCTTCCGCTTCTCCGTCACCTATTCACACTTACTCCCAATCGTCCTCTGTCTACCTTATGGTCTTTGTCCCTCAATTTTAATACCACGCATTGATACTAATTTTTCACTCCGTTTCTTGACTTTCCTTCTATTTTCCTACATCTACACACTATCAGCCTTGAAAAAGCCCACGGCCAATAGGCTACTAGGGCGAAACACGTGTCGGCTGTTTTTCATTATTCCTGTCCTTATTTCATGTATGGAACAACAAATAAAGACCACTCTCGCAAAAACATAAAAGAACGTTTGATAATCATTCTGCACTAACATTGACAAATCGAGAGGGCACAATCCTCCATCTCCCTCTATACTTAACCCCATAATGGCTCTTGGGTGAAGCCATTTGTGAGGAATGTGCCACAACAAAATTGGGCCCTGACAATTGTAGCACGAAAGCCCAGAAATTTCCTCCCAAACAATTACCTACACAATAATATCAAGATGTGGCAGACTTCATCTGGAGAACTTAAACAAAGTAAACATCACCATGTAAGCTCAAAAGAAGATTGTGATTTTATTTCATCACATGATTGAAAACACAAGAATAAATCCAGTTAATAAGACAATGCATTTCCTGGCTTAGCATAAAATTGGTGCAAGAAAAGGGAAGTGACACATGTTTGGGAAGCAATAGTGATAGTGATGAGGGAGGGGAAGATAGTGTACATTACATGCATCAACATTAAATTTACCTATCCAGCCATACTCCTGGCATTTGCACATATGGCAAATCATAACATATGAATATAGGTACAGATAAACATTCTCTGTCGCCTATGTTTGACACAATGGAAAAAGCTGTCGACGTTTCGACCATTGTGAACAAGAAGGTAGCTTGCACCTTAACGGGGGGGTCTTCATCAGGACCATGTTGGACTTGTGAGGGGGAAGCACCTATGAACAAGGAATTATGGGATTAATCTGGTGATGTAGCATTGGGAATTCATCAATAAGTGTAATAGTATATAGGTAATCACCAATGTGAAACAACCAAGATTCATCAGGCTGTATATTGACAAAAGGGCCCATAAGGCTCCTACAACAAGAGAAACAGAGACAACATCGCTAGGATAAGTCATCCAGCCAGCAGATGAATAGGCAGGGTCACAGTGAGAACTACAACAGACATTGATGGGACAAACCTATTAGGAAACTTTGAAGCATAGTGCGTCTCATGGCTGAAAATGCTTGGTAGGCACAACGGTTGAGAAGTAACCCATGGTATAAGTGGAGAGAGGCTCAGTGTACACATAGGTGCCCACTAATCAGCAGTATTGGCCAGTAAGATAATCCAAAATGCGAGCCACCTAAAGGTCGACATGCTAGAGTGAGTACCATTGCCAGCATGATTTATGGCACTCTCTGACAGAAAATGACGAATCAAACCACTTTAAACGTCGGATGCACATTTAAAATTACCCAAACTTGATTGGCAAACTGCACCTGTGACAACACAAAGATGTGCTGCCATGTTAATAAATTATCACACAAACGTAATGATAAAGCGCCTCGTAATGAGGGTGAAAGTGCAGGGAAATGTTCTAGCTGCGCTAAATGGGCTGTGCAGGTAAGCCACACTTAGTTAATGAGGCCTTCAACAACGTTAAAAAATTAAAAAACCAAGCATTTCTGAGGGGACCCCTTGCTATAATAAACGCAGCGTATGTCCCTATGTTCTTCCAAATGATCGCACGTGCGGAGCCTTGCACGCACTGTCCACTGTTCACTGCGTCATCAGACCCCACCCCTTTCTTCAAAATCAGCCTGATAAAAATAATAACTACACACACTTGTACATTTTGTTCAAAATAAACTGTTGTTCAGCTTTCAATCATGAAAACATTAATAAAGCAAGATTCTGGGCTTAAATAAGCGATACAATGTCAATTTTCATTGTGTCTTCAATAATGATATACATGGTAGTCTTGCATTGAGTTTAAAAAACAACATTTTCATAGTGCCCGATGCATTTCGGAACGAAGAAGTCCCTTCCTCAGGGGCCGTCTTGTAATGAAAGAATATATGCATCTATCTCTACCATCTATTACAATGATCATATATATACAAACACAGAGAAGACGCCGAAGTAACTTTAAATACATTACCAAAATAAAATGCCGTGGACTCCCAAAGAACTATTGTCAGTTGTCAACACTGATTCCAAGTATAATGAAAAACCCGTCTCTAAAAGTAGGATGTTCGGAAATAGTCACCCAGAGCACAGAGTGCATAAAATAAAAGAAGAACCACTACTTGAATAAATGTAAGGTAACTTACTGGCGATGCTAATATTCATAATGCCAACGATCAACAGAAGGTCCCTGTAAAAAGACAACAAGAGGTATCCCCTTGTAAACCTAATACCAACGATGCAAAGAAAGAACAAGAGCTCTATTGAGTGCCGGGAGGGGGGCGGGAAAAAGACACGGCGGGGAGGACAGCGAGACGATCTCATCAGCGGGAGGGGAACAAAGACACGGACAGCGGGAGGGGGCGGGAAAAAAGACGGCGGGAACGAGGAAAGCGAGAGGAGCCTACCTCAACCTTACCAGCAGCAAAATGGCGGCCTCAAGATTCCGAAATTTTTCGGATTCGGGGGCGTGTTTTGCTGTCCTGAGTGACGGACGACGTCACGAGCTAAAGAACAACAAAACTTACGCCCCCGAATCCGAAAGAGACGGGGCTTGTTTGGAGTGACTCCCTTCTCTTCCAATGGCAGGCCTCCGTTTAGGAAGCCAGCCAATGGAAGTGAACGGAGCAGAGAGGCGGGTTTAAACTGCCCTACTCCAGAACATAAGATCTCCGGACCGGAAGCTGCGCTTTGCGCAACTTATAGGTCCCTCGACCTAAAAAGGAGCCCTCGCGGCCACACCGCCTTCTGCAGTTAGGTTCCTTGCCATACCCCATTCTAACCAGAGCCGTGCCGGTAACAAATATCCTGTGGAATATTTTCAGCTGCACCATTTTGAGCTTCAAGGATAATGCCCGCTCCCGCAGGGATGCCAGCGCTTCTATCCACTCTTCCTCATCCAGCTCTGTTAAGCCATTTTCCCACGTTGCACGGAGCCGAAGGAGGGGGTCAGGTGAGGGATTTAGGTAGGTCAAGGAGATTGCCTTCTTGGGCATATAGCCGTCCAGGAGCTTATCCTCGAGAGGAGAAGCCTCCGGAGGGGTTCCCCCTTCGGGATAACAGTGTATAGCACGTGCCGCACCTGCATGTATCGGAATCTCTCAGTGTCCGTGAGTTCAAACTTCTGTTGGAGGCTGTAAATGGCATTACCTCTTTTTTCTCCCAGAGATCGGGAGATCTCTATCATATCCCATCTATCAAACCCCTTCGTTTTCCAGAGATCCCCAATCGTTCAGAGTCCCATAGTGGGGTGAGTCACGTTATAGTTGTCGCCCATCCTATCTCTTTCTGGACCTGGTGCCAAACCTGTACCGAGTGCTGTGTGGGGCCCGTAAGGGGACATTTGGCCAGCTTAGAATAAAATGCTCTTGTGTAATTCCCCCCGGGGAGGAGCCACCTATCCATGGCTTAGCCAGGATCCATATAGGGTTGGTATATGCAATGGTTAATAGCAGATAGGTGTGCTGCCTGGTAGTATATTTTATTATTAGGCAAACCAATCCTCCCATCATACCAGCTCTGCACTAACCGCAAGAACTCGATACGTGGCCGACCATTCCCCCAAAACAGCATCCACTGCGCACTTTCCACCTGCCTGAAATATGATGCGGGAAACAGGGTAGGTGAGTTTTGTAGGACACACAAAAACCGGGGTAGAGACATCATTTTAAACAATGCGGCTCTCCCCAATAGGGACAAAGGAAGAGATTGCCAATATGTTACATCAGATTTCAGTCGCTACAACCGCGGTGAGAGGTTAGTACTGTAGAATTATTAGGGATCCTTGGTGACAATAATCCCCAAATTCTTAACCCTTCTGTCACTAGTTGATATTCTCTCGGTAGGACTGGAGGCTTACCCTGAAGCACATAAATTAACGACTTTGACCAGGTAATGGTGTATCCAGAGTACGTGCCGAAATTAGTGAAGATGTTAAGGACTCTACGCAGGGATCTGTTGGGGGAAGCCAAGCATAACAAGCTATCGTCCGCGTATATCGAAAACCGGTCCTCCCAGTCATTAGCCCAGCTCAGTCCTCGTATGATAGGGTCGCGTCCGATCCGGCAGACCAAGGGTTCCTGTATTAGAGCAAACAGCAGGGGGGACAGAGGGCACCCTTGTCTAGTTCCCCTGTGGAGTCGGAATATAGCGGATTTTTTTTATTGTTGACCACTACCTGCGCTGGGTCAGTGTACAAAAGTCAGACCCAGCTAATAAATTTAGGGCCGAACTCCAACCGTTCCAGGATGGCAAACTGGTATGGCCACTCTATGGTGTCACATGCCATAGTAGCGTCCAGAGACACCACTACTGCATCTTTCATGATGGTGTCAGCCCTTCCTAGAACACCCTGCACCCTCCTTAAATTCAGGGATGTGTTGCGCGATGGCATTAAGCCGGATTGGTCCGGCTGGACCAACTCTGGAAGAATGCAAGTCAGGCGGGTGGCAAGTAATTTGGCCAGAATTTTGGTCTCAGCGTTTAATAGCGATATGGATCGATAAGAAGTACAGCTGTCTCTTGGTTTCTCCTCCTTAGGGATCACTACCAGGGTAGGCAATCTTTGGTCCTGGAGAAGGGATCCCTCCTCTAGACTTTACACGAACATGGCTCTAAGGTAGGGGGCTATTTTATCAGGCCTCAATTAGTACAATTCGATCAAGAGCCCATTACGGCCCATTGCCTTTCCGGTCTGGAGGTAACGAATAGCCTGTGCTATCTCGTCTGTGGCAATGTCTTCCTCCAGTGAAGTGCTATCTGCATCTACCACTACTGGTAGATGAATTTCCGCCAGCAGTTCCTTAGTTTCTACCTCCTGTCTGAGGGGCCTAAAAGTGTAGACCCGGTCATCTCTGTCTGACTGCCCTTGAGTATCTGTTTTATTTTGATCTAGCAGCGCCGGGACGCCTCTTTGCTGGGGCAGCTGTTGCGCTTTATCAAACCCCTAACATAACATAACATAACATAGTGTCGGCCGAACTAGTCTGCGATATCCTGCGGGTCAGTAAGCTTTTCCCCACCCGCTGCCCTGAGTTCTGTGACCGGTCGGCTCGCTGCTTCCCTCCTGTCCAACCAGGCTAATCATTTCCCGGCCTTGTCCCCTAGCTCGTATACGCTCCCCACTTTGTGACTGACCATAGTTTTGGCAGCTTCTCGTGCCTCGAACCTATATTCCTCTTGCTTCAAGGGGAAAATGTGTGCTGCGTCTCGGTCTACGGACGTGGGAGGCCTTCTTCCAATCTAAGAATTTCCTCCTCCAGTCGGAGAAGTGTGGAGTGTTTATCTTTTTTTACCCCAGAGATCTGGGACAGGGCGTGTCCCCGTATCACTGTTTTAAAGCCCTTCCAAAGGACCCGCGCCGAGACAACCGTGCTGTTGTTTTCAGCAAAGTAGTGTTCAATCTCTTGTTCCAGCTTTAATTTAACTGCTGGGTTCCGAAGATACCAGGGGCTAATCGGCGCAACCGGAGTATAGTCCTCCCTCCCATATACTATGTGTAACCAAACTGGGGAGTGGTCAGATATTCCCCTGGCCAGGTGTCATACTTCTCTGACATAGCCAACCTCTGCCGCAGGGACGAGGATATAATCAAGGCGGGAAAAGCTTTTGTGGACCCCAGAGTGGAACATGTATTGTGTCTCTGCAGGGTGATACACCCTCCACATGTCCACCAGCCCCATAGCTTCCAGGAAACGTGGTAGGTGCATTTGTGAGGGAGGCATAGCTCTAGGACGGTGGCGATCCAGTGTACCCAAAACTACTGAGTTTAAGTCACCTCCTATTATCATTCTACAGATGGGAAACGTAAGTAGTGCCCTCCCCAGGTCCCTGAGTGTAGTGTCTTGCAAGCCCGGTGGCAGGTACAATGACAATAGCGTCAGCGCTTCTCCCTCCCACTTCCCCAATACCAAGGCGTATCTCCCCAAATTGTCAGAATATACTTGTTCTATTGCCATTGGGAAAGCATGTCTCTTCAATATGCTGACTCCTCTGGAGCCCGTTGTGAACCCAGACTGAGCCACCAATTGATATCCTCCTCTAGCTAGTGCCTTGCCCATGTTTCCTATGAGATGCGCCTCTTGAAGCAACACTACTTCCGGTGCACAGCGCCTAAGGAACTGTAAAACAATTCCTCTTTTAACTATCTCGCAGGCCATTCACATTCCAGGAAAGTAACTTAATTTGCTTCTCACTCGCAGTGCCCATAGCTCCCGCTAAAATTCCCCGTTGGGGGGCAGGTGTATCGCTGTGTCCCCGGAGCACCCACCCGTAGACAATAGATCCCTGTGTGAATTGCCGTGTTCTTTACGTCAAGTTCTTGGTCAGTGCATTTTCCATGCTTAGGTTTGCTAATTACAATTCTGTGACAAACTAAAACTATACCCACAAGAACAAAACCTGCAACACCCCCCACCCTATTACCCACGCTGCTCTTCCGCACTCTGTGCTCGGAACTGCCCATGACCCCAATAGTGCAGAGTGCCTGTCAACCTAACTAATAAACTAACTAGTAATTGAAGGGGGGAGAGGCAGTAGATTCCCGCCCTATGGACCCTCCACCGCTATTGTACACTCCCAATAACAATATATGGACATGCATCACATACAAATATAGGCAAAGAATGCAGAAAAAGTTCACTTGGCCTGCTCAGCTCAGCGTCTCGATCCATCTCGTGTCTTTGGGAGTGGGGGTGACGTTGGTGTATCCGTGCCAAAAGTGGCCGGCTTGACAAGACAGTCACATACTAGTTCCAATATCCAAAGTTCATCTGCCATTGTGGGTCTTCGCCGGTCTCCAGCCCTCCAACCGTTCCTGTGCTGCTTCCGGTGTGTCAAAAAACCAGGTCTTGCCATCTGCTTCTAATCGTAGCTTGGGCGGGAATAACATTGCGTAACGAATACTGAGTGTTTGATTTGCTCTAACGCTCCGTCCATCATCCCCTTTGGTATCGCTACCTTTATCCCCCAGCAGTTTCTTTACATCCAGGAAGGTGCGACGTTGGCGTAGAACCGCTATGGTGAAATTGGGGAAACAGAAAAGTTCACTTTTGTCAATCTTTAGAGGGGGGTTAGCAGGTGCCATCTGTAGAACACTGTCCCGGTCCCTGAAGTTAAGGAGCCATGCCAGGATAGGCCTCGGAGGGGCACCATGCTTAGGTCTTACTCCTGCACTCTGTGTGCCCTTTCCATCGTAAAGAATTTAGAGTGACTTGGGAAATAGGTGGTTCATGATTAAGTCCTCCAAAATCAGGTCCCCAGTCGGTGCTCGTTCAGGGACCCCAATAATTCTGACGTTATTGCGCCTTGCGCGGCCTTTATAGTGGTCTAATTGGGCATCCATTCTTTTCTGCGCCATTTGGAGATTTTGTGATTTCCCTGCCCAGTTGTTGGGTGTCCATGCTCAGATCCTTAGTCACCCCTTCCATGTTTTTCACGTTTTAACTGGTGTTTTTCAAATCAGTCCGTAGCAATGCCATGTCGATTGAAATGGTGTCCATTCGGTGCTCCAGCGAGGTACGCAACCCCTCTATGGCCGCCATTACGTACACCAGCATTGGTTCTCCATCGGATGGTGTTGATGATTTCTCCGTCTCTCCTTTAGTGGCCCACTCCTGTTTGCCTCTTTTGGGAGTTGTGTATTTATCCAACTTCGTTTGAAGTGAAGACCGCTGCCCCTTCGGTCCTGACATGGCGCAGCGTCGCAAGCAGAGCACCGCTCACCAGCACTGCGCACAAGTGGTTCACTTGCTACCCACAGCCCACCAAATCAAACACTCAGGAGGCTGCCAGTGCCGCCAAACGCGTCATGCACTAACCCCAGTGCTCCAAAAAAGGGTCACCTTGTCCGCTATTTGATGTACCAGTCGAGGCACCCCTGGCAGAACACACCTGGTCCACAGTGGTATGTGAGAGTTGTGCCCATGTGCAACTGTGAGATACTCCCCCAACCCCACTTCAGTGTCCTGTTATTACTTGCCGGGAGGCAGGGTCTCAGCAATGGTGAAGACGGCCGGCTTCCTTGCACACAAGGCCAGAGTGGCCCCCGATGCGTCGACGGGAGTGGAGAGAGTCCGATGTGCACCACACAAAGCAGCGAAAGAATGGAGCCAGAGTTCACTGCTCCCAAAGCAACTCATGCCGGATTGTCGCCGCGTGGCTCCCAGGAGTCGGTCTCGTTGGCGATTATCGGGCAAATCAATCATTCAGCTCCCTGTCTTCCTCTTCGAAGGCCGCCCTCCGCAGCAAGTAGCACACCACTTTGCAGCCCTGCCCATTATTCTCCAACAGGGCCGCTAAGCGGTAGACAGGTCAAGAAACGCGGAGCAGCTCCGCGGACCGCTGTTATGCCTCTGATCCTCACAGCTACTGCACCTGTAAGGCTTCAGCAGGTAGAAGGGCGGGTGGGGAGGCCGATCAGCAAGGTGTTACAGAGGCCCCCTGTGCATAGAGGAAGCTGGGTGCGAGATGTTAGGCACAAACTTCTGGGGCACCGCCACTACTCAGCATCCGCGGCCGCCCCTCATGGAGATCCCGGCCAGCCACTCTATTACTCGAGCCGGGGATTTGAGGCCCAATCGTCACTCCGTTCCACCTCTGCCCAGGATTTTCAGAGCAATCACTTTCCTGCGGTCGGCACAACAGCGGAGGTTTGGGAGGAGCAAACGGATATGTGACGGATATTCAGGCAGTTTTAGGCCATCAGCATCAGGAGCTCTACCGCCTCGCAGCCATTTCGCTCGGCGGGAACACCAGCACTTTTCATGAGCACCAGTAAAGGACACATTGATTTACGGGAAGATTAGGGGCCATATGTGTCAAGCCTTTTTGGATTCGCAAAGGCCGGAATACGCCGAATTCCGGCCTTTGCGAATCGCAAAAGGCTGTTTAGCATTTTTTGCTATGTATGTAAAAATTGCATCATAAGGAATCGCAAAAATGTGCGATTCCTTATTTTGCTATAGCATTTAAGGAATCGCAATTTTGCGATTCCTTAAATGCTATGTATGATGCAATTTTCAATAGCGATTTTACCTTAAGAAATCGCAATTTACCACCAACTTTCAATTGGTGGTAAATTGCGATTTCTCATAAAAATGCACAAATTGGCATTATTAAATGTGGCATGTGACGCACATACATGCCCATAGGGCATGTATGTGCGCCATATGCACACACATGCTGATTTCAGGGGTGCAGCAGGGTGTCCTTGAGACACCCCTGCACTCTTGAAATCAATCTCATTCTGCAAATTCACAAATTGCGATTCGCAAAATGAAAGGCATTTCACATTCATTCCTATGGGCCTCCTGGCCCATAGGAATGAATGGGTAATTATTCCTTATTTGCAAATTCGCAGATTGCGAATTCGCAAATAAGGAATAATTGGAAATCGCTAAAAAATAGCGATTGTCTACATACATACCATTTTGCGATTTCTAAATAGCGATTTCTTAAAAATCGCTATTTAGAAATCGCAAATGGTGATGATGATACATATGGACCTAAGTGATTTGCCCAGAATCACAGGATGTTGAGCTGAACCTGGTTCCCCAGCTCTGTAGTCAGCAGCTCTGGCTATTACGCCACATCCTCTCCCCCCTTTCTGGTTAGTAGTTGGGTCTTTTATAGGCGGTGCTAACAGGATTTATGAGCTATTGCAAGCTGATAAGTGCCCCAACACTTATTTGTTTGCAAATTAACCACTGCTTTTTTGTGCCAAGCGAGATCACGTGGTTCAAACCGAGGTGAACTGGCCATGGTCCACGTGGTGGGGAGGTGGAATGAAGGTGGGTAGTGTGACCAGACTACCCGTCTGTAATTTTCATGGGCTGTCCATAAATTAGCCCTTACGCCCATTGTCTGTGATTGATGTCTTAATGGATGCCATTAATTTGACCCTCTCAGCTAAAGGACAAAAGTTAATTCCCACAATTGAGATTCCCCAGCTAAAGTGGAAGAGATGGAGTCTCCTGTGCTGCACTCCGGAGGGAGGGCTGACAGCTAAAAATAAACAAGACTTCTTGTCAGGGTGTCTACTTCCGCAAAGAGATGCAAATGTGTGCAATTTGTTAATCAACAAATGTGAAGGCTGCTTGGGAGGCCTTAATTGATGGAGTCACTTGAAGCTTCCTGATGGCAAGATATTTTCTTTTTGAGAGGGGTCTGTAAGGGAGTTCTAAGCTGAGCGGTTGAATGCGAGCTTTTAATGGACAGTTATAAAAATAGGTTGCACTAGGTATAGTTTGCATATTACTGAAATATATACTTTAGAAGCACTTTTTATCTTTAACGTAAATGTATATGTGCATATAGTGGCAGCCTATATTATACTTTGCAGGATCTTCAGGCACTAAAAATATACAAGTCACTTTAACCAAACAGGATTCAATTATATGGGCCTCTGGTTGCACACATATACATCTCTAGTGATCACATTAACCAATGGAGGTTTCATAACATAAAATAGTGCATTTCCCTCTGATTAGTTTCACTTTTATTTAATTTTCTGTCAAGATGTACGTTATTTTATATGTAGTCACCTGACGGTGAGAGATCAACAAAATAGTTACAGAATATTTTGCTCTTTTTAGCCATGCTTTTGATTCTACCTCTGCGCACACTGACCCAGTCCCAATGGCAGTATCCATACATGTTTTAGTGCACTTCGGCCGCTGCATTGAATAGCTTAGAGGTGGGAAAGCTAACAAGTTAACAAGGAGAGCCGAGCCAATGGTCTGGCTCCAATCTTAGAGCCTGTGAATTAGCCAAGTAAGCCCTGATGTGTTTGTTATGTCAATCATATAACAAACATCATGTAAAATAAGCATTGAGGTTAATACGCACATTAAAGTCTATTGAATCAAATACAATAGGTGTTTGTACAACTGGTATTCGAAACGCACATATTTGAAAGTGCTTTCATCACATTAATGAAGAAAAGTAGCACACCATTGATCAAGTAAAATATTTGCCTATGATCACACAATTTATTCAGGGAAGCCCCAATTTATCCCAGTTTCGTAATTTAACTTTGTACAAATCAGCCAGGAAATGGGTATTTGTTGTTCCTTAGGTTCAGGCTTTCTTCTGCAGTTTTTACCAAAAGATATTGGAGCACTTTCCATGAGCACCATTTATATTACACAGGGTCACATTCATTGTTTATATGCATGGGCAGATTAAGTTGTTTGCCCAGAATCACATGATGTTGAGCCAATGCTGAGAATCAAACCTTGTTCCCTAGTTTCCAAGTTGGCAGCACTGGCCCTAACGCCACATCCTGGCTAAAAGGAAGGAGGCAGGCAGAAGCCACATGAAGGCTCGGCTTGTTATGAAGCTGAGCTAGAGCAAGGCTTCAGGTTCGAGCCTGGCTCAAGCTTTCAGTGGCTCACCCACCTCTAGAATAGGTATATAATGTCTAAAAAGTCAGTGATATTAGCATAAGGGGTCCTATTATTTACCTTCATTATAGCCCTTTGTTTAAGTTTTTGTGTCAGATTAACCTGCGATCTGTATGTATTTAGCGCAGTATACTATTCATGTTACATAATTGTACAAAAACACTGTCTTCTGGTTTTGAATGGGATGAAGAACAATACATTAATCTGATTAGTGGCTTAAGTGCACCATACGTGACTTGGAAGCCTGGGTTCAAATCCAGAATTTCCTGCATGGCTAAATTGTGTGATCTTAGTCAAATCAATTTACATCATGTGCCTAAATTACATGATAGTGACATTTGAGAGCATTTTCAAATAATTCAGTTTAGGACTGACTGTGTACAAAACAAATCACTTGTGTTTTATTAGCCTGGAATGTTCTACCATCCATAACAATAATATTGGCCATGACGTACGGGGCACCGGATAATTATTTCACTTTATTCACCTCTGGTGTTGTCAAGAGGGAGGGTTAGCAGATGTTTAAAAATTCATGTTTAGCAACTTTCACTTCAGATAAATGTCAATGCAATGTTGTGATTTGATTCACTAAATTGAAACACTACCATATGTTTGAAAAAAAAAAGATGTTATTGTTGTATGACAAAAGACGGTCTCTATTGGTTACATAGCATGATAGTTGCCAGGTGTGTAGCAATAGAATTTTTAGTAGCCAGGTCTGTAGCAATAGTTTTTATCGTACAATTACAGAAGAACAGTGCTGGGCTATTTATGAAAAGTTAGCATACACTTTCAAAATGTGTCTGTGTAACAAACTGGGGAGTTCGTTAGTGCACGGTCTATCGTGGTCATCAGCACATCGAGAACTCTCTGTCATTTTGAAAGGCGCATGGAGCAAGACCAAATCATTTGAAGCAAATCGGCATCTAATTACATACAGTGAGTACAGGCAGCTGTAGCTCCCAAGTATATTTTGATGATTCAGGCAGGTGTAAGGGAGGCTCAGTTCAGAATATTAAATTGAATTGGAAATCTAGGCCCAGATGCATCAAACAAAAATCCGCTCGCAAAGGGGCAGATTCTCAGAATCTGCCCCTTTGCAACCGGTATTTTTGCGTTTGGGATGCATCACCCCAAATGCAAAAATCGCAAATTGAGAAATCGCTGAATTGCGATTATTTGCATTTAAGAAATCTCAAATAGAGATTCCTTAAATGCAATGCATGAAAGTTTTAAAAATAGCGAATTCGCTAATAGGGCATGCAAATTACCATGAAGTACAACTTCATGGTAATTTGCAAAAACGTTGAGAAATGCACTAAAGTGCATTTTTCAAAGTTTCATGTTGCGCGCACACATGCCCTAAGGGCATGTGTGTGCGCAACATATGTGTACAGATCAATTTCAGGGGTGCAACAGGGTGTCCTTTGGACACCCCTGCACCCTTGAAATCGCAATCTCCATGTGCGATTCGCTAATTGCGATTCGCACATTGAGATTGTCTTCCCATTCATTCCTATGGGCCTCTAGGCCCATAGGAATGAATGGGGAGGTATTCCTTAATTGCGACTCACAATTTGTGAGTCGCAATTAAGGAATTCTAAGAAATCGCTATTTTTTTAGTAATTTCTTGATGCATTCCATTTTGCTATTCCTTAATACCGAATCGGTATTTTTCGCTATTAAGGAATCGCAAAATGGGTTCTTGATGCATCTGGGGGCTAGTAGCTTGCTGTCAACAAAGAGATACCCCAATTGTGAGAGGCCTACACCATGCCACTAATGGACTTGCCCTGAGCAAAGCTGTCCTGTGCAAGTGAGGAGGCCTAGTTAGTGAGTTTACAGAATCTAGTAAGGTAATAGAAAGCCTGGTGGAATAACCCTGGGTGGCATTGGGTAGAATGGTCAGTAGGAAACAATGAGTAGTGCAGTAAGCCCTTCTTAAAGTCTTCACGGGTAAAACACATCTTATGCAGGGGACAGCCAGACAGCCAGCTTAAAACACTGATTGAAGCTGTGAAGCGAAATAATAACGTTCTATGTCCAGACTGGCAAATCCACCCGCAGTCATGGCTTTAGAGTGGAAAGATCTACCCAGCAGCGCCCTGGTCCCAAACCAGACGTGGAATATGTTGAGGAGTCTGAAAAAGGGACAAGTCAGAGCAGGTAAAGGTTTTAAAATAATACAATAACTGGGGTAGCACCTCCATCTTCACTAATGCCACGTGGCCCATTACTGAATGTGGAAGAGAAGACAAAAAAGCAAACTGCGTTCAGAGGGACAGAGTCACTCTGGCCAGATTTCCATCCTGCTTATCAGTGGGGTAATGGTAGATATTAATTGCTTGGTATCGAAAGGTAACAGATTCCCAGTTCAATCTGGGGTCTAGTTGTATGGAAAGGGGAAACACTACCATATGTTAAAGAAACACTTCTTATATTATAAAATCTTAATCATGTTCTTACATTTTTCTCGTGTAATTTACATCCCAAATAATTTGAAGATTCTACATGTACTTTGGCACTTAGGGATGAGTCAGAACACTAGTTTGGCATAGGCTGGACTGCAGAACCGTAGGCTGGACCGCAGAAACAGTGGCCAATTGCCCAGCACAAACTTCCAAATGGTTTGGCCCCTGCTCACCCTTAACAAGCACAACCAGTGAACCATTGTACCAGCAGAGTTTGCCAAGGTGGGCGCTGCTTGTTCAACCACTTGGCATTGCCTCCTCTGTTCTCTGTTGAGGCAAATCTCCAGGTACACAATACTTTCCGACACTCATGGCGGGCCTATCTTATCTGATTTTAGGAATTGTTCCACCTTCTTCTCTTCCTTATTTGTCTGGTTCTTATAAACAACCCTTTGAGTCAATTGCTGTGGTTGTCGCATCTGACCTCGATTTCATTCTACTCTTTAATTCTATTTGTCTTGTATTCTGGGCTCCCAGTTCTGAGCTAAATTTAGAGTCCTGGAAGCACACTCCAGTGCTGTGGGACTACAGAGAAGTTGTGGGTACCCCACTTCCTGATATTAAGTGTGAGAGTGTCGCTTACGCCATCTGCTTTGCCTCATTCACTTTTATTAGGTTTAACGTTGACTGGAAGTTGAGGTGAACCAGATGTTTTAGTTTCACTTGTCTAAACTAGCAGATGATCACTTATCGTAATGTTTCCCAAACTTAGCGATGGAGCCCTTTGCTTCTCTCATTCGCACTGATCCACTTCTCACCGGATGGCAATGGCCCGGCCTGGCAGAAGACAAAATCACCCTCTATGCTAATGACGTTCCGATATTTTTGTCAGATCCAGCTCAATCAGGGCCCCGATGTCTCCGTGCCCTACTCCTCTTTGAGCGAGTCTCCGGCCTCCGCCTGAACGCGGCCAAGTTGTTCAATTTCCCCCTCCATCTATCAGGAGAGTGCTTTGATTGGCAGTCGTCGATTCCTCTTTGGCGGCAGTTGTTCAAGTATTTGGGGATATGGGTGGCCCTCCTTCCCGACCTCACCTGGTCTTTCAACGTCACTTCTCCGGTGAAACGGGTTTGCGCTGACCTCCTTAAATGGCAAGCACTACCACTAAGCCCTATGGGCAGAATTGCACTTTTTAAAATGATGGTACTGCCACGATTTCTTTATATGCTCCAGAATACACCCCTCTCCTTTTCGCGGTCAATATTCCGGGAGATGGATGGTATGGCCACAAAATATTCATGGGGGGTCGGAGACTGAGGCTGGCCCTCACCCAGTGCAGGATGGGTGGGGGATTATTTCAAGTCTGACCCGTTGTGAATCCTCTTACTTGGGTTGACACATACCCACATAGTGTTACTCAGGATCCTCTGTTCCAATTAAATCTAGTTGCGGCTGCTGTCGGTGGCAAAGTGGCAGAGTGGGGGAGGGGGGCTAAAACAAAAAACAAATGAAAAAGAAAAGTACCTTTATCCTGCCACAATGCCTGTTTGGCTCCACTGCAGGAAGGCACAGGCTTGCAGCCTGTCCTGGCGCCAATCCTGACTCTGCTCTCACAGCATGAGAACAGCGTCAGGATTGGCCTGAGTGCCCGCGATTTGCACTCCCAGGGAGACTGGGAGCCTGTGTCTGCTGTCTCCAACCCAGCAATGCAGCTCGGGTTGGAGACAGCTTCAGTGTGCATAACGGTTTGGCTGGCCTCAGACGGCCAACAAAACCATCATGCGCACTGAAGGCAGTGCCCACCACTCCCTCTCAGTGCCTGTCATCCAGTGGCACCGCCCCCAAGACTACAAGGTAAGGGAAAAATAAAACAATAATAAACATAGTTTATTATCATTTCATTCCAAGTTTTGCAGCT
Organism: Lissotriton helveticus; assembly: GCF_964261635.1. Taxonomy (NCBI): domain Eukaryota; kingdom Metazoa; phylum Chordata; class Amphibia; order Caudata; family Salamandridae; genus Lissotriton; species Lissotriton helveticus. The sequence goes on along the minus strand of NC_136071.1, from coordinate 135,667,815 downwards.
GCTGCTAGTGGGGGGAGGGGGGGGACACTCCTCTGCCATAGCGGAGGACCCGCTGCTGATTAAATCTCTTCTTTTGAGCCTGAGCATAACCTGTGCCTATGTACTCTAATCGAGTTGAATACCCAACTAAAGCGCTTTATGATCCTGCATGATCTCCAGTCATACGGAGCTGCCTATCATTGATATTCTTTTGGACTTTTCAATTACAGAGGATTCCACACATTTCTATGGTTGAACTTTCCTGCCGTACAGTACTGGGTAAGGAAGTTTGGAGATGGAACAGAAGTTTATCAGGGTCTGTCATAGGTTTCTTTTACAGGAGGATGACATTAGCATTTTTGCATGCACTTGGGTCACGATGGACCACATCTGAAGTCTCAATCAATTCAGCACTTGCAGCTTGTCCAGAGCAATATGTCAACGTGACCCTCTAGGAGTTAGGCTTGGCATGTATCAACTGTTGGAATGAATTCTGTGATTTTCCCGAGCACAGTGGGGTTTGCGGGAGCATACATAGCTCACTAGAATTTGAAAGCATCAATCACATTGGGTGTGAAATTGTGGTAAGGAGGCTCTCCGCATGTGTATTCCAGATGCAGGGAAAAAAATCTTGGTTTGAAGAAAGTAAGCAGCTTTTTATATCATTCGGGAAGGGTGCATGGCCCGTTTGTGAAAGGGACTGTAATGTCATAAAAGATGTTTAATGATGCATTTTATAACCGGTTCATTCTGAGACATACATTTCATAGTGCTTTTTGGCTCTCTGTAGCATCTTTTCAAGTTTATTATTATTTGCATAGTTCGTTAAAACCATTGCAATACAAGAATATTTAATTTCAAAACAATTTTCACATATGAAACTTCATACTTCTAAAAACAATAAAATTCTGTTAAAAAGACTGTACTGTGGTTGTTCAAATGTTACAAGTCTAGGGTCTAGTTTGTGGGTGCATTATGACCAGCGTTACACATCTCATTTGTTTGTCCAGGATATATGGTTTAAGTCTGTATGTTCCTTAGTGTGTTAATCATTAATACATGCAAAATGAGGAGTTTGTAGCTCAGGAATAAAGTTCATTGGAGCTAGACTTCGAGCTCCTCCTGTTCCTACTTTTTTTTCCGTATCACTGGGTTGGTTATCTGCCAATACTTTGGTTTCCGACATTTTCTTTTGGCATGTCATCAAGAATTTTACCAAGGAGCAGTTTAGTTGAGGATCACTTGGAGCAAAACAAGGCAGGACAGCCTGCCTCCTAGTTCGAATTCCTCGCTGGTTGAATTTAACTTTCAGCAGTTGTTTCCTTTCTTTTGAGAGTTGTTTGCAGGAGCATAGTAGGTGCAGCAGGTCTTCCGGTGCTGACCCGCATAAGAGGCACCTAGGGTCCGCCTTCTCCTTTAGCCAGGGTGGCAAATGCTGAGTACAGGGTTGCAGGCCAAGTTTAAACGTCACAAAACTAATTTGTATATGCTTAGCATAACCCAAATTGAAGTACTTCTGAGCTACTGGCTCACAGTAGGTATTCAAAGTCATCCATCCGTGAGACCTGTCTGCAAGTGAGGCTTTATCCTCCAGCCACGACAGGTGTTTGACTGTTTTCCAGACTAGTTTCTTAAGCACGCCGGTACTAGTGGGTGTTTCCCACAGTTGGTTCAATCCCAATTTGTGCAAGCCGTTTTTGAGATATCTCGCTGCGGGTGAGGTGATGTAAAGGTCTATCTCTATCCATAACTGTGCTTTTAATGACCCTGGAACAGCTTTCCTTATTTTGTCTCTGTACCATCTTTTGATTTTGTTGGCATTGTTGTTTTTCTTTTTCACAGGTATTCTAGGTTCTGCTTGATATGTTTAATAGTAGCAAGATCCAGATTGAATCAATTGTTTGCTGCCTTGTCAACCAGCTTCTGTTTCTTCAATCGGATAGGTACCATGTATCTGAGACCCCAGATATGCTGGGTTGTATGCTCTCCACTACACTCCTGTATACTATGAGGTTCACTTTTTCAGAGGATCAGCTCGCTTTTCAAAAGAGGAGTGTAATGATTTTGGTTGAGTCACTTTATTTCACCATCTTAGAAGACTCTGGTCTGCCGGCTTGGTCTGGCCAAAGTATAGGTAATGATTGCACTGGATCTGGACATTGTGACATCCAAACATGAAAGTTTCTGGATTAGTAACTTGGGTATTTCCAACAGAGTACTGCAGATCCGTTTTAGTATATTGGTGGCCTTGTGTGGAAAAATATGGGTTTCTGGGAAAACTTAAGAAATCAGGTTCTCAATTAGATAATTGGCCTACTTATTACCTGGTCAGACTACTGAGAGATTGATGTAACCACTTAAATGGCTTTTTTTAGGTAGAGATGTAAAAGGATGATATGTACCATGTTCTTTTCTAAACTGGAGTGAGGATGAGCGTGAAAAACAGAAAAAGGCACATGCCCATATATTTGGAAGACGTGTATAGTAGAAGACCAGTTTCTGAGTGTCGAATTTATGCATCTCCCATGAAATACCAGAATGATCTGTCCTTATCCATGATTTGTTTGCCCAGCTTTAAAAATTAATCAGAAATATTTAGAGAGTTGCCAGTTAACCACTTCTCTGTGATGTTCAGTATATCTCATCTTCTTCCAGCATACCATGCCTTGCCGAAACATGTTTAGATGCCAAGTGGGTAGTAATAGTTTCTATCTTAAAGGAGTTCACAGTACTCTTCATCTGGGCGATGTGCTTGTTTGCCACAATACATTGTTCAGCAGTGGCTCCCTTTCATGTGACTAGATGACTTTACAAGTAGTGAATTGAGGTCCAGTATGGGTCTGTTGGGTGTTGCTTATGGTGCAACTATTCAGGTAATGTTATTTGGAAATTTGTTTCGGAACGGAGTGTAAAATTGATCAATGAATCAGTTGAATCTGTTTCTTTGACTTCTACATGTCACATGTCGAGCAGAAGCTTGCTTGGGAATTTTGGTAAGAGATATATATTCAGTTGGGTGGTGGTGTTTTTAGGATCATAGCCCCATAGTGTGGGGCGTCAGTTAAAGCAAAGAGACTAAACTATAACAACCCAAAGCTGAATGAACCACACTGGCTCCCCCTTCAGCCTGCATCACCGACAAGGCCACCTACAAACCATCAGAAATTGTACATAAAAGAAAATAATTATCTCCAATGGAAAGCACCATACCAAGATCAAGGACATTGCCAGACTAGTGATGAAAAGATGCAAGGAAGTAAAAAAAAAAGCAGAGGGCAGGTCTTCTCCATCAATCAATCAACAGATCCTGTCACCCATATCAAGGGTACCCAGGCACTGGCAGGGTCCAATTGATTAACCAAATTGCCAGGTCTTCAGGTACTTTCAGAACTCTGAAAGAGATGGAGAGGTCCGTAGATGAAAGGGTAGCTTGTTCCATGTCTACCTACTAGGTAGGAGAAGGAGCGACCTCACCTTCGGATGTGGGGTATGAGGGTTAGAGAAAGGTACGTGGAGAGGAGGTGTCTGGTGGGCTGATAGACGTTCAGGTGGTGGTTCAAGTAGGCTGATCCACAGTTGTGTAGGGTCTTGTATGCATGGGTCAGGGGCTTGAACTGACATCTTTTCTGTATAGGAAGAACCATGGAGTTCCCTGAGGTAGGGGATGATGAAGTTTGTCTAGGGAGATCCAGGATAAGTCTTGCTGCGGCATTCTATATGTATGTATTCATCTACTCAACATTAGAACAATGTGCCCAATCGCATCAGAATTGATCCATCCCTCATGCAATTCCAGGAGAAACTAAAAAACACCTCTTCAAGAAGTATTACCCAATTGTACACTAGAACTATTTCTCACTGCCCCTTGTGCATTGTTCATTGGGCTCTCACCTTGTTTGCTGCTCTCTTGCTTTCCTGCTACGTTTGCCTACACCAGTACCACCACACCCATACATATTATTATTATTATTATTAGGTTCTTCTATAGCGCGTGGCCACTCGGGAGCATCCCAGCGCTTAAGACTGACCAGACAGGGATGGGTTAAAAATGCAGATCTGAATTATCTGGTTTTTGGAAACAGAAAAGTTTTTAGTTTTTTCCGGAAGACAAGAAGGTTAGGCTCTAGACGAAGAGGTGGAGGGAGAGCATTCCACAATCCAGCCGCGTTGTGCGAGAACAGACGACCTCCTGTGCGGGCTCTGCTGATCCTAGGAGCTATCAGCAGGTTTTGTTGGTTCGAGCGGAGATTCCTGGTGGATTTATATGGTCTGATCATGTCATCTAGGATGAGGGGGCCATTCCCGAAGAGTGTTTTATGGACCGTGCAGAGAGTCTTAAAATGGATTCGCTCCTTTATGGGGAGCCAGTGCAGGGTGCAGAGTGCGGGCCTAGCTGATGTACGATGGCTAGTGCCCGTGAGTAGCCGTGCTGCGGAATTCTGGACAACCTGAAGTTGCCGGATAACAGACACGGGGGCTCCAAGATAGAGCGCATTTCCATAATCCAGCCTGGATAAAATAAGAGACTGGACTATGGTTTTCTTTGCTGTTTCGGGTAGCTGAGGAAGAATTTTCCGAATTGTTTTCAGCAGTCCGAAACAGGTGGCCACTGTCTTCCTTGCCTGGGTCTTAAATGACAGCTCTGCATCCAACCAAAACCCGAGACTCTTTATCTCGGTCTTTGGAGTGGGTCCTGGGCCCATACAGGAGGGCCAGTGGAGCACGTTGTTAAATGTGGCTCGTTTTCCTAGGAGCATCAGCTCTGTTTTTCCTCCATTCAATTTCAGGTGGGATAAATCCATCCAGTTTGCTACTGCCTCCAGGCAACGGCAAAGCCTGGAAGGGGGGGATTCCACCTGATTGAGAGAGACAACTAGCTGGGTGTCATCAGCGTAGCTTACCAGTTGGATCCCGAAGGGATCTACCACTTCTGCCAGGGGCGCCATATAAACATTAAACAGTGTGGGGCTAAGGGAGGAACCCTGGGGCACCCCACACTGTAATGGCAATGATGGAGAGCAACTATTTTCTGAAAAGATCTTAAAAGATTTACCGTCAAGAAAGGACTCCAGCCACATGAATGCCCTGTCTTTGACGCCCAGCTTTCTGAGACGAGAAAGGAGGACACGGTGATTCACCGTGTCGAAGGCGGCGCTGAGGTCCAGGAGGATAATGGCCGCGCTGCCACCTGCGTCCAGAATCCTCCTGGAATCCTCTACCACCCTCAGCAGTGCCGTCTCCGTTCCCTGTCCTCTCCGAAACCCGGTTTGGGTTGGATGGAGCAGATTATGGGTCTCCAGAAAGGATGCTAATTGTTTGTTTACCCATTTCTCGGCAAGTTTACTAATGGCAGGGAGCAGGGAAATGGGGCGATAGTTGGAAAAGTCCTGGGGGTCGAGATGAGGCTTTTTTAACAGGGCCCTAACCATGGCCAGTTTCCAGTCTTGAGGTACCCTTCCTGATTGAAGTGAGGTATTAACTAGATGGATGATATGTGTACTGATATTAGGCAGGACCAGCTTTAGAATATTCATAGGGGCTGGGTCTAGCGGAGACCCGCTTTTTACGGAGTTGAAAAGTGAGGGTAAAGATTCAGTACTAAGGGGGGAAAAAAGAGAGAGGCAAGGCAAAATGATATCAATCTCATCTGGCGGAGGAAGGATAAGTTCTTCCGAAGATAGAGGAGAACGACCGCTCGTGAGCAGCCTTAGGCGTCTGTACAGGCAATCTCATACCTACCTAGAAACATACAGATGACTCCCCATCAATATGAACTCAATTGAGAAAAACAGGTCTTTGAACATTAGCGATCAGCGGGCATGCCAGGAGCAAAAACATAATGATTCAGATTCATGAGCAATAACTGAGGGTTTAGCTATCACTGGTGCAGCAGGTGCAGTGATACCAGGGCCCAGAGCCCTGATGGGACCCTTGAACCATGATAATTGCAGTATTTACTAAGTCAACAGCAGTCGAGGGGACCATGTTCCTTGCTTGCACCATGGCCCATGGCATCCTTGCTATGCCACTGAGTAGCAGGGGATGTAGGGCAGGGGGGACTCCTGTCTTCCTGGCTCAGTGGCCACCGGAGTTAGCAGAATTCTAATCAATTGTGATTTTGGTGTTTCTTGTAGCGGGGGGGTCTTTAACTCCGCTCTAAATTTCAGGCATAATGGCACAAACATGATTTGTGGAGGAATGTTACTCCAGATTGTTTGAGCATAGAGGGAAAAAGCTTGACTTCTGATTTCGAGCCTAGACATATAAAATAAAACTTGGAATCTTCACCAAAATCCATGAAAGAGTTCAGTAGAATGACACCCTCCCACGCACATCACTGTGTGATCTACACGACACAAGTTAGTACATAGAAAAACAGAGTTCTGTCTTAACACGTGCAGTCGATATTTATATCGTCAGAAATGGTGACTAATTTTTCCCTGTGACCTGCACATTGGCAGAGATAGCAGCATGTATTTTAAACCACTGAGCTATCAGAACTGGCTTTCTCTGTGTGACCCTGTGCAACCACAAGATGGTGCAGGGTCGATAGGGGGAGAGGGGGTATTATGGCCCATGCACAGTAGTTTCCAGGGTCCCCCTGCTCAATTCAATTTATTTATAGATTTTGATTTAAATCAAGCCTGCATCTTCAAAAATGATGAGGCATTTTAATGGGCGATACCACTAGATGGCGCCAGGTGCCGTAACCGCTGTGTTTTCTGTTTCCCTGGAGGACATGTGTTATTTTGTACTAAGAAGCAGGCGCGTATGGCTCTTGACAAAAACTGAAGCAGTGTAAATACTCTTGCAACGAGTCCTTGACCGAGGCCCATTAAAAACCTCTGACAAGCCTGGCATGAGAAGCATGTTTTATTTGTGCATTCTAATCCGTCCTGTGAAGATCTGCTCACCACCTTCCCAGCCATACTTCATGCTACCCCCACACATACACACACTGTCTCTCCATGCTTGCAATGCCACCCACACCCCCTTCCTGGCTGTATGTTGAATCTAAATCAAACAAGTGCTTCATTTGAGCCGGTGGTTTCCGGTACTCAGCCCTACGACTTAATTGTCAGCACCAGTAATTATGACAGTCTGCCACATGGTGGCACCTTTTATCTAATTTAGAGATCTACACAGCAACAGTTGTTTATTAATTCAATATACTTTGAAAATGACTAATACCTGCCACCCAAGCCATTCGTATACCTTTGAGGGCCTAGAATAGTGTAAAATGTCACACTTGTAGGTGTATGATGATAAGCAGTTGTGTTGGTACTGTCACTAGCAGCACAGGATGGGGCAATGGGTAGCGTAAGCTGCAGTGGCCTCCTGATGTGGGCCCTGGCACTTATTTATTTACAAAATGAAGCGAAGAAATCAAACAGTGCATTATGGTTTGCATCCGTGTGTTTGAGATAACATGATTTCAAGCTCCCATATGCAGCCGTGGATCCATCATTTGTCTGGCCACGTAGGTAGACCCAGTCCTTCTAGTGTGGTTAATTCAGCCAGGCAGGATTTTTCTGCCCTGCAGAATTTTCTTTATTAACTCTGAAAATATTTCTCACTACAGTGAGAATGTGAATGGAGAAGCAATACACTGGCAGGAGAGGAAAAGAACTAAAAAATACTTGTAGTCTGGTGGAGTACTGATAGCAAAAGAAAAATGTAGTTCCAGCGGAGTAGTGCAGGTCATCCAATCAAAAGAATGGCAAAGAAGATAGGCTCAAGGGGAGGGATAAGCAGAAGAATAAGAGATAGGAAAGCCATCCAATAAGAAACCAGCCAACAAGATTGACAAAAAAGCTAACCAATGATAAGCAATGGGCTGTATCAGTATTGTACACAATATGTCTTTCCACAACAGACAACAAAAGCTGCTTGCAGGGGAGACAAGAAAAATAAAGCCTCAATTTCTGGAAATTCCTGACCCGGGCTTCCTGTGCCATCATGAGCAGCCGAGGAAGCCTGATTTAGCTGATAGTCGGAATTAATGGCTGCCTCAAGACTGCAAGATTTGTGTTAAATCTGCATTAATATTCCCTCGCACAAGTTTCCACCCAGACATTTCTCCTACTCAACAAAGGTGTAATGTCCAGGTGAAAATCTTTTTGAAATTGGAGAACATAAAGAAATCAGAATCTGTGCAGAAAACCATTCCCGCATATTATTCTCCATTCCAGTGATCAAGCTGTAATAACTTCGAAAAAGTACAGTAATATCACATAATATTGGTAATACCTAACTTACTGCGCTGGGTAATATTCTGCCTTTCCTCTGTGTCACATAAAATGGGGTGCTAAATTGGTTATTGGCATTTTTGTACCCCTTTCAATGAGGGCAGTTTTAAAACCTCCTTGCACTTTTCAATGATTTAAAAAATATTTTATAGGCCGATTTTATGTCATTAGAATTTGGGTCCAGTCTCTCTTCCAATCAGTTTAGACTACAACGGGCACTGTCGGGCAGCATTCTTAGCGCCCGCCGCCCTGCTATTTATATGGCAGAGGAATATGAAATTAATTTGATTTTGAGTGGTGGACATGTTTAGTCTGTTATTTAGATTGTAAAAAGGAATAGTGGAGGGATAGAAGAAGGAAGGGTCTGGAAAGTTTTGGGAGTTTTTTTTTAGGGGGGGGGAGTTTATAGCAGTAGGACGGGCTTGGGATGAGTGAAGGGTAGGTGGACGGGGAGCCTTGAGTCTGTACTAACTGGAAGAATTTGAGCAGAGAAAGAATAGTACACCCAAATCGGGTTTCCAAAAGGAATCAGAATGAGGACTTAAGAAATAAAACTGAATTAACTCATTACCCAAAAAAATCAAACTATCTTTGGTAACCTTTGTGGCTGAACGCTGACGCCCTACTATGCTCACGCTTCAGAGCTACGGGTTTCGGTTTGACAATCACACTTCATAACCCCGTGCTGGTGTTTTTGAAAAGCATGTATTTTTCTTTTTTTTTTTTTACAAGATTTGAAAGGGTGAGGCAGAGCAGCTGTTAGTTTCTTTCTTTCTCATGTTTGATATGATGCTCGCCTGCAGACCACTTCCTCACTAGCCTGTCCTTTCGAGCCTTCACACTAATCTTTGCACATAACAGATGAGGTGTCAAGAAACAGAGTCGACACAAATATTTTTTCAGGGAAGGTGCAGCTCTTGGGCGTCATCATTTCTAACTACAATCAGGCTTGCAAAAAGTCCAGTTCAACTAAAATCGCTTTTCTTGCCTTTATGTTATGTTATGTTAGGCTCCATTTATAGCGCGCACAGCTACTCGGAAGTGACCTAGTACATAGTGCCACTGGGATTATGCATTGTTGGTGGACCAAGTGACAGAGTTCGCTTAATTATACAGCAAGAACTGGAATCTTCTGTGGCAGCATATTTTGCTATTTTCTCATTTTAACCCAGGTTATACTATCTGAGCAAAAGTCTCACTTCATTAGTACACATTTTAAGCGTAAATTCTCTGTTAAAAAGTGACCAGTTAACTTTTATAAAGGACGTATTAGTGCGCGGCACCACCTTTTGTGCTTTTTTGTTGTTGTAACTATTGATCTCTTTGAGCTAAAAAAAAATGTATGCTGCAAACTGCAAATCATAGAGCAGATGGAGGAATATATGGCAAGTGCGGAAAGTCCATCATTCTGCAGAAAATGCTGCAGCGGCAGAATTACTTTAGTCCAGTGGCCCTACCAACACCTCATCAGGGGAGCAAGCACTATATATACATGCAAACCTTTCCCTCTTCCCTCCTTTTCAATCCGAATAACAGACTTACATGTCAACCACTCAAATTAATTTAATATTTCCCTATACTAATCCACCCCTAATCGTTTTCTGATTCCAGAGTAACATGCTACTCGCAGAAAAGCACTTTAACACCTCATCAGGGTTAGCAAGCACTATATAAATGGTAACCTTTTACTCTTCTTTTACTCTTCTATCCCTCCACTAGCTTTCTCAATCCAAATAATAGACTAACATAGCCACTGATCAAATTAATCACTTATTTCACTATACTAATTCACCACTAATGCTTTTTGGGTTTCAGAGTAGCGTGCTCCTCGCTGAAAAAGCACTTTGACACCTCGTCAGGGGAAGTAAGTGCTGTATAATTACTAACGCCACGCTCCGTCACTTTAGAAAAGCAGGGAAACGTCTCATGGCGATTTGCATTGTGCAGCACACATAGAAGTTGCAAATCATACTTTTTTTAATTACTGTTTATGTGCAGGAAGGTGCCCCAATCATTCATGGTAATTTGCTGTTTCTATGTGGGGTGCTCAATGCAGCACGCATCGGAACAGTAAAACAAGGAGGGATAAAGCATTTCTCCTCGTTTCGCCATGTTAAGACCAGGTTTTCCCTAGCCTTAATTTTTGCTGCTGCCTCCTATTTACGCCAGCCTTGTAAATAGGGGTCAGCATAAAAATCAATGGGTGTTTCAGCAGAACGCCCACCACAACACCCATTGCACACTCCTTTTAAGCTCAGTTTAGTGTGAAAGTGGGCCCTATTTATAAGGCGGGGTCAAGCCACATTAAGTGCCTTAATGCCGCCTTGTAAATAAGGCAAAGCCCCTATGTACATAGTTCAATGTGGGGTGCATCCGGAGTGGTGGTGTAGTCCACGGCTGAGATCTCTTTGAAGGCGCTCAGGCTCCATGGACGGCAAACCTGCAAAGACTGAGGATGACATTGATGAACAACAGTCCTCCTTGAAGGCCTAACGGATTCCCAGTGCCTGCTGGTGGAGCAGCTTCAGACTTCCCTCTCATGCCAGGACTCCAATTTCTCAGGAATTACCTTGAGGCCCTTTCTGCCGGGCTGTGTGGACTGTGCGGGCTTCTCGTAGGCCGTGTGAAGGCGTCGCTTAGGAACGGCCAACAGGACCACATGCAAGTTGCTCTTTCAACCACAGGCAACGCGACAGGTGGGGCTGCATCGGTAGTGGTGCTTCAGCTCTGCTTTCACTTTGCTCTCAGACCTACTGAGCTGGAGATAGAACGCTGGGCCTACTGCCCAACCTGATCACATCTTCCCTTTTTGAGTGGGTTTGGACACATCACGGGGACACATATGGGTATTATGACGATATAAGAATGGGTAACAGACAATATAAGAATGCTAGCGGACGCAGGTCAGGCAGTGATTTTGGTACTGCTTGACCTGTCCGCTGCGTTCGACACCATATCTCACCAAATTTTAGTAGACAGACTTCGCCTTGCAGGGGTTCAGGACTCGGCTCTGAATTGGATACAGGACTTTCTTACTGACAGGACCTAAATAGTACATCTAGGACCTTTTCAATCTAAATTCAGCAATGTAACGAAGGGTGTGCCACAGGGTTCCTGTCTCAGTCCATCCTTATTTAATGTCTACGTCGCCCCATTGGCTGCTCTGCTTAGGAAGGCCGGATTTCTCCCTATCTCCTACGCTGAGGACACACAGCTGATCTTCACCTATAACAAATTTACCCCTGATGTCCAGAAAGTGTTTTCCGAAGGTATGAATACCATCACCCTTTGGATGAAGAGAAACTTCTTGCAACTGAACACAGGAAAAACGGAGATCATGCTGTTTAAGGATGCCATCTCTAGATGGTCTCCTGGATGGTGGCCCGAAGAATTGGGGACAGCTCCTACCCCAAGGACTGTGGTTAAAAATCTAGGAGTACTAGTCAACAGAGACCTAAATTTGGAGGGTCATATTGCAGCAGTTATACGCTCATGCTTTTATGCTCTGAGTCTTCTTCGGAAGATATTTCACTTCTTACCTTTGAGCACACGCAAAACGCTAATTCATGCTCTAGTCCTAAGTTGACTCGATTACAGTAACGCTTTGTTGATATCCGCGATGGACTCTGATTTACAAAGTCTGCAGGTAGTGCAGAATACTGCTGCTCGGCTGGTGACTAGTGCCCCCTATCGTACCCCATCCTTTCCTCTCTTTTACAGACTACATTGGCTTCCAATTCGCAAGAGAATACAATTCAAAGTCTGTTGCTTGGTATTTAAAGCCCTCAGTTCAATGGGTCCAACATATCTGTCAGAAAAACGAGTTAAATATTCACCTGGGCGCTCGCTTCGATCTGAAGGTAAAAGCCTGCTTACTGTTCCTCGCATTAAGCAGGCTAGACTAGGAGGCAAATCCTTTTCTTACCTGGCCCGTAAATGATGGAATTCTCTCCCACTAAATCTGCGTGAGGAAGTTAATTATCTGTCTTTTAGGAAAAAACTCAAGACCCAGCTTTTCTAATCTTCTCCCCCCTGTGTGGTATGTATTCTGATCCTTAGCGCGGAGATACCCCATCTGGGGTGAGTCAGGCGCTCTATAAATGCAATAAATACAATTATTCCACTCCTTAGCAGGCTGGTGTGCAGGTTGGTGTGCAGGCTGGTGTGCAGGTTATCTGGAGTCGACTGTGCAAGTCTGCCAGCCTCACTGATCCTGCAGCTGCGGGCAGCGCAAGACAGCATTGCAGCTTCTCATACTTTCGGGACACTTGGAGGCAGGCAGATGGCAAGGTGCTTTACAATTTAGAAAAGCTGTGAGTCTAGAGACTGAAGTGGGAGAGGGGTGGCCCCGCGGCCAGAGCGGGTGACTCTGGAGTGTGGGCCTCACGGTTCGGTCCCCGGTGCCGGTGGCAGCTCAGCTCATCATCATGTCACTCTGGGCAATAGCTCACTTAATCTCCCTGATGGCCCCCAGCACCTGGATACCCTTAGGGTTGAGAAGTCATGCTTTACAAATCTGGAATGTATTTATTTTAAGTGTCTCTCTATGCTTGAAGCAGGGGTTTCACTGTAAAACATTTCCCTACCACACAAAGGATCTAGGACCTGAAAGGCACCACTTGGAGGTCGGGAACTCACTAAAGACTGGTCCAGAATATTTTGGAGAGCCTTTTATGTCCCTGAGGCTCAAATCAGGAGGCCAGCAGACTAGCCTTTTTGCGTCACTCTGGGGCCCTGGGTTCAAGATGGAGTTGCAGGTCCAGTTCTTCTTCCCCAGGCAAGAGGGCAGCAATTCACAACAGCAGATCAGCTATTCCTTCAGAGCAGCAGTCCAGCAGAGTGGCAGTCCTCATAGAAGCACAGCAGTCCTTCTTCCTGACAGAGTATCGACAGGCCCAGAAATGTACTGGAGAGTTGGTGTCGGAGGTTCTCCTTTTATACACAATTGGACATTTGAAGTAGGGATAGGCTCCTACAGACATGCATTTGAAGTGCACAGATGCTCTATCTTCCCTGCCCTGGCTCCAGACTAACTACAGGGGGTATGCAGCCCTTTGTGTAGAGACTGGACACAGCCTATTAATGTGTAAGTGAGGCTAGGCACAGCTTCTCCCTCCCTTCCTGCCAGTGAAGGTCCATCCAGTCACACCTAAGCTCCCATTGTGTGTGGCTCTCTAGGATGAATATACAAAGCCCAACTACCAAGTACATCAAGTCATGTGACCAAAGACGGGCTACAGGCACCAAATAGCTAAGAGAAGAAAATTCCAGTTTTCTAAAAGTCGCATTTTCAGGATTCTAATTTAAAATCCAATTCATCATAAGTTAAGATTTTAAATTAGGATTCCAGAGACATCAAACATGAACCAATCAACTCTTCCCATTTGGAAACTACACTTATAAAATGTAATAAAGCAACTCCAATGTTATGCTGTATGAGAAGTAGGCCTTGCAATAGTAAAAAACAAATGTGAGAGTTTTCACTACTAGGACATGTACAACTACATGTCCAACCCTTTAAATACACTGCACCCAGCCCTTGGGGCTGTCTAGGGTCTTCCTTAGGAGGTGTTTTATATGTATTAAAAAGGAAGGTTTGGGCCTGACAAAAGGCTCACTTTGCCAGATCAACATGGCAGGTTAAAACTGCATACACCGGCTCTGCAATGGCAGGCCTGAAACATGTTTAAAGGGCTACTTAAGTGGATGGCACAATTGGTGCTATCAGTGCTGCAGGCCCACTAGTAGCACCTAATTTACAGTGCCTGGCACATGTAGTGCGCTTTACTAGGGCCTTGTAAGTAAATTAAATATACCAATGGGGTATAAGCCAATGTTACCATATTTTAGGGAAAGAGCACAATCACTTTCACACTGGTTAACAGTCATAAAGTGTGCAGAATCCTAAGGCCAGCAAAAACGAAGTTAGCAAAAGCAGGAGGTCTGAAGACAAAACTTATGGTGGAAATCAAACCAAGGATGCCAGTTCTAACACACACTAACATGATGTTTGAGTCAGAATGGCATATAGGACTTAATTTCCGCACGACAATTCTAACTCTTAGTTAGTCTGAATAATAAAGTAAATAACCTAACGTTTGTAAATTTTGCATGCATGTATATCATAACATCTTGCAAATTATCGAAAATAACTGCATATACTGTCAGAAACAAATATATTTAACCAAACTCTAGAGCTCATACACAGTGCACAGCTCAAAATGCTCCTCTTGTTAGTTCTAGTATGTATCCTTATTCCCCCCGATGATGTGGAGTAGTTTCGTCCCAGAACTACTCCATTGCCTCTTGCTCAATGCCTGATCACTCTGCAAACACGCCACTAAAATCTGGGATACCATTACCGCCCTCACCCCGATGTTATCTTTATCACATAGACCTGGCTCAACCCCTCCTCCACTCCGACATCGCCAGTGACGCCCAACAGCTACAAAATGATACACCAGGACCGCACCAACAAACATGGAGGTCACATCACCATCATCTACAATGAAGCCAATCGTTGCACCACCACCGAAGATGACACTACACCCATCATGGAACACTTCAACTTCAAACTCCAAGCCAACAGCAGTACTACCATCAGAGGCACCCTCGCCTACAGACCCCTAGGACCACGCCCCAGCTTCTACGTCTATCCTCGAATTCATCACCCCACTCGCCATTGACTCCAAGCACTACATCTTCCATGGTGACCTCAACTTCCACCTTGACAACCTCACAGATGTGAACACTGCCAACCTCCTGGAAAGCATGAGCAACATCAGCCTCAGCCAACTGGTCACCAGCCCCACACACAGCGCAGGACACACGCTTGACCCGATCTCCGCTGCCAGCTACAGAGTCAAGTACAGTCATGTCAAGGAACTCACTTGGACCGACAACACAATCATCCACTTCACCATTGCAGGATCCTCATACATGACTACCAACCCTCCCACCACAGCTGGAACAAAGTGACAGAGATCCAACGGACAACTCTGAGGAAGGTTATCTCGTGGCCCCCCGGTGGTTGTGTTTCCGGAGTATCAGTGCGGGAAATGCTTCCTTCGTTTGACTGCCTCATTGAAGGGGGTATCTTTTAAAGACGTCCCTTGATAGGAACATCTCTCCCTGCACCCCTGAATGCTAGATGCTTCAGCCCAGGACAAGGTTCTCTAATCCTCCTGTTTGGCTGACGCTGGTGGTTGTTTGTGGCAGAACCTCTTTTGTATCTTGTTGCGTGGCTGCTCCCCATTTTCACCGTTCTGGACATCTGTTCATTTTGCCTCATATCCGGATGTACCTGGATTCGTATTGCTTGGGATTGATTTTGTGTTAACTCAGCTGCTCTTTTTTGTTTCAACTTGTCATCTCATCTTACTGTGCCCTGAAGAAGGTGAGACTCACCATTGGGGTCGCACACCGAAACGCGCATCGGCGCTGGAGTCCCTCTGTCGTCTTTGTCTCACCCAAAGATTTGATATTTGTGGCATTTATTGAAATGTTTAAACAAATTGTGTCAATATGTTGTTTCATCCAATGAAATGATATTGTTTTGATGGCATTACCATTCTACCACATTGTTCGTTGTGGTCTAAGACAGTCATCACATTGTCTTCAGCCTTGTGAGGGGGGTGACTAACAGATGGGATTTGGAGACTGACGGACATGTATGAATTTTATGTGTGTGCTAATGAATGAGTATGAACTGGTTTGAGAGAATGAGTGGTTTGTAGTGTGAGTGGTGCGCCTGGGTTTCTCTTATTTTGTATTGTATATTATTGAATATTTATCAATTGTTTGTATTATGGCTCTTTTGAGATTTGATATAATAAATGTGATATTACCATTTTCAAAAAATATGTTTGAAGCTTGTTAGTATTTTGACATGGCGAACGACCTTTACAACGCAGTCGTTACACCGTGATACATTTACATTGCGGTCATTACAACGCAAGTCGTTACAACAACTTGCACTGGATGGCGCTATACATTAAGGAATAGTATGATTTACTATTCCAACACCTTCCCTATTGTTATGTAGGCTGGAGTTGGAATAGTAAATCATACTATTATTAAGCCCAGCGCCTCTACTGCCAGTCGTTGTAACGACTTGCGTTGTAATAACTGCGATATAAAGTACCACGGTGTAACAACCGCGTTGTAATGTCATTTTTTCCTAAAACTTTTGAGGCAGTTGGGTCTTTGCTAGTATTACATGAATCTATAAGAATTAGTAATATTAGAGATAACAGAGAAAATTATTCCCTTCTTCTCGAAGACTAAAACAAATAGAAGACCACTCTAATCTGGGTCCACTTTACATGTGTTCCCTTCTAAGTAAACAATGCAAGTGATGCTCAGTGATATTGAAACAATGCCATGAATGCCTCTGAAGGACCTGATATTGAAAAGATATTGAAAATGCAACCTTAATGACAATACCAAATTAGACAAGGTGGGTGCCTACTCAATGGAGTCCTCCACAAGACATTGTAAAGTTCTATCATGTGAGTGATAGAAAATAAGAACAAGCAGGTGATGGATGAAGAAAGAGCGGCAAAGATTCTAGAGCAGTTACATGGTGTACAAGTGAAGAAAACAGAGAAATTGCAGATCCTCACCATTTCAAGTGTTAATCTGTTAACTGATAAAAGGAGAAGCTACACCAAAAATAACAGAGCTTTGGTGAGATTAGGCGGTCAAAACCTTATTTATTTTTTACCCCCTTCATGTTGAGGTCAAACCATAAGATTCCATAGATACCTTTTGGGGATCCTGGTCAGGCTACAACACATCAAGATAAAATGAGACAGGAGACAAGAAAATATATGATCGATGACTGTGAGAAAACCTGCAGCTCATGCAACACTGGGTGGGGAGGGGTAGGGGGGAGGATTGTGCCAATGCAAACATAGATTCAAGTAGAGAGAGAGGTTTGAGGGAGGAGAAGCCCCACTAACATATGGCAGGCCTCCCCTTTGTCAAACCGTAAATTACTCCATTTATCTTCCAGTGCCTCCAATTATATATCTGTGCCATTCCCCAATGCAAAAAATTACTGAACACTGACCTGTACTGTGGCAGTTTCACAACGTTTTACTTCTGCACTCTGGTTTCTTAATGTTGGTCTTTCCTGGACCCCATCCATATCCATACTAATATTATAAAGAGAGAGCCCAAACCTTTGAGGCGGGTAATCTCAGTAACCACAGCACCAATCACAACACCCAATACAGCGTTGGAAAGGGCAGTTGCAGCAGAAGTACATAGGCTATGCAGACGGCCACCATATATATATATTTTTTTGCAGAGTTTTATATAGCACGAACTTGACCCGAACTGAACCAGGTATCAGAGCGCTTTACATAGCACCAGTTACGTTACATGAGGACACACATTCATTTTTGTTAGGCATGGGGAGATTAAGTGATTTGCCCAGAATCACAGGATGTTTGGCGTCGTTACCAAGACTCGAACCCAGATCCCCAGGTCTGAGGTCGAGCGCCTTAGCCGTTAGGCCAACTCCTCTATACATTTAAAAGGTAAAAGAACCGTGCCAGCAAAGTACTCTCTTGTGGGCGTGTCTGCGTTGTGCTGTGGGCGTGGGCTGGGGGCGTGACTAACGCTGGGGGCGGGTGGTACGGCCATCACATCGTGGGCCGTGGGCGTGTACTGGGGGTGTGACAAATGCTGGGGACGTGACAAACGCTGGGGGCGTGTGTCCGCCCTTCATGCCATGTGAGTCGTACATACAAGCGCCAATTACGTTGCTGTGCAGCATCAAGGGGCACGCTGGGGCCGTGAGAAACGCTGGAGGCGTGTGTCCGGCCTTCATGCCATGTGAACGCAACTGCGCCGCATCAAGGGGCACGCTGGGGGCGCGAGAAATGCTGGGGGCGTGTGCTACGTTCTGCCCTTCATGCCATGTGGGTCGTACATGAATCAGAAGATCGTCTGCTGTGGCCGTGTGCTGGGGGCGTGACAAACGCGTTCACCTGGAGGCCTGGTAAGTAACGTTACTGCAGCCTCTCCTGCGCGCTGTTACTGAACTCTCTCATTCAACGAAATTACACGCGCCTGCTACCATCAACCAGGGCTCTAGCCGGGCTCAGGCGGCGGATCAGTACACTAATTACACGCGCCTGATAACATCAACCAGGGCTGCAGCTGGGCCTCAAGCGGGGGAACACGCGCCTGCGAACATCAAACAGGCCTGCATCTGGGCCTCAAGCGGGGGAACACGCGAATGAGCGTGTCTGCGGGGACAATTACTGCAGCCTCTCATACTCCCTGTCACTCAACTCTCTCATTAAACGGATTTACCCGCGGCTGATAACTCTCTCATTCAACGACATTACACGCGCCTGCTAACATCAACCAGGGCTGTAGCGGGCTCAGGCGGCGGATCACTACACCAATTACACAAGCCTGCTAACATCAACCAGGGCTGTAGCTGGGCCTTCTCCGTCCCTATTCTAATGAAACAAAAAATGTTGTCTACCGTGAGATTTTAAAATAAATTGCCCTTGCCAAATACACACATTCTGTTTCATACCCGGACAACGTCGGGACGGGCTGCTAGTATACCATAAAACACGTGTTGAGCATCTCATGGTTGAGATACTCTTACTATTATAGAAGTGCTCTCTGTCAAATACTATGTTGCTCTTTGGAACTAGTGTATTTGGAAAGAAAGATATGGCATTGACATTAAGAGGAAAGTTCCCTTTAAAGTGCCATTCCCTTATATAATTCTAAGGGCCAGATGTATTAAAAGGTCACTGTTTGCAACCATTTCGTTTTCGACCAGAGATGAGATTTATAAACCGTCCTATGTACTGATAGGTCAGTTTGTAAAATTCTGATTCGGAGTGGGTCATAATCTTAACTTCCTTATGATTATTTATGAGGTAGGTTGCAAATTGTGACTCAGAGTGATTGGTGGCCATTACAGCAATGGTGGGCTGCTATGGTTAGTAGCCCACCATCTCGGTGATCGCCTTTAAATAAAGTAAAATGATTTTGAAATCCTGCCTATTTTCCTTAAAGGCAGCACAGTTGCATTTAAAAATGCACATTTGCTTTTTCTAAAAGTTTGTTTTCAAGTGGTGGCAGTCCACTGGACCACTGATTACTCTACAGCAGCCGCAGTCGGTAGTGGGAGTAGCTGACGGGCGGTGACGTGGGGAGAGGCAGGCTGGGGGGTAGTAAACTATGGATTATGGAGGTTTACAGGTAAGTAAACATATAAATAAATAAAAGGAATTTTGTTGCGTGCACTGCATCGCATTTGGGGATGAAGTGCGCACAACGAAATTTGTTTTATTTATTTATATGTTTACTTACCTGTAAACCTCCGTCATCCATAGCTTACTATCCCCCACCCTGCCCCTCCCCCTCCCCACGTCACCGCCCAGCAGCTACTCCCACTACCGACCGCGGCTGCTCTACAGGTTTTTGTAAACACAAAGGAATTGGGGTCCCCAGGTTACCCCTTCCCTTTTGCAAATGGCTTACTACCTCAATTTGGGAGTCTGTAATTTTTCAATGTTTTGCGATTGGACATTGATACATCATATATCGATCGATGCATTATTTAGAAGGAATGCCTACAATACGCTGCTTCCATTTACCAAATCAATAATGAGTTGCAAGAGGAGGAGCCTAGCTCGCGACCGAGATGGCCGCGCTTTAGCTCGGCTCCGTTCGCCCGCCTGTGTTTTTCGCATTTATCCTGCATTTATCCTGCCCCGGGAAGCCCTCCTTGCTGTGTGGTACTACTACGACGCACTGCAGGCACTTACCACTTGTTCCGGTTGTCCTGGCTGCTGTGGGTCCGGTGCAGTGCCCCCGACCATTCCCGGGACTCGAGAGCGGACTGGCCTGGTTCTTCGTCCCGGCTCCTGGGCCGGATGCAGCCTGCGGGCTTGCCCTTCGGGGCGCGCTGGAGGTGATTGGAGGGCCGCTGTTCGTGTGAGCCGGAGGTTCCTGGCTGAGAGACTCCTGTGTGGCGGCAGCCTTGGATGGTGACGCTGCCCTTCATTATTGGGGTTCCTCGTGTGTTCAGCTTCCTCCCCCTTTGTTCTCCGGTCCGGCCATTTTGTTCTTTGCCGCCGGACCCGAAAACGGGACTGGCGACATTGGGGGGCCGGTGAATCCCCTTCTTCTGGTGGCCCCCCTTCCTGTCCGGGGTGTTCTTCTGCCTGTCGGCGGGACTTCATCTGCTTGACTGCCGCCCCGGCGGAGGTTGTTGGCCGCGCGGCCTGTTCGGGCTCTCAAGATGGCGACCAACCCCATTTGTTTGGGCCGGGCCCGGACGAGCACTGGGGGCCCGCCGCAAGGCCCGGGTGTCGGATACTGTGAAGGTTTTCCTGCACTTAAGGGGATCTTGAACATCCTGCTATCCTGGCGGCTCTCGGTGGCCGCGCCACTCCTGGCTCTGGAGACGGTTCCTCACTGCGGGCCTCCCGGGCCCCCACGACCGGATGAGGCATTGATATCGCGGGGTGTGGCTGGTACTCTCCTGGCGGACTCGGCCCCGGCTGCCGCCCCGGAGGTGCGCAACCTGATGGCGCCTTCTCCTCCTGTGCTGCCTCCTCTGCCCTTGGCCCGGGAGCTGGATTTTGTTTTGCCGGACTTTCATGATTCTCCTGGTCCCTCTCAATCACCACTGCCCGATGACGTCTCCTGTGCCGGCCCGGATGGGTCGGTTTTTATGGATATATCCTTGGAACTGTGCCTGCATCGTTTGCTACATTCTGTGCTTTTCCTGGATCTTCCGTGCTTTTCTTCCGGTGACTTTTTTGGACTCCCGTTGGACTCTCCTGCTGCCTGCCTTCTGTTCTTCCTGGCAGGGTCCTCGTTGGATCGGACCCTTACTGCTTTGGATAAAAAGGGTCAGGGCTGATGAAAACTGACTCTTATATGCGGTAGCTCATGAACGGTTTGGAAGATCTCTGTGTCCTGATATGGTTCTGTGTAATGGGTTAGTGTTCCTGGACTTTGGCCTGATACTCTTAGGCTTCCCGAGGACTTGGACCTTTAACCCGGGCGGGTGGATGGGTGCGTTTACTCCTGATTTTGGCCCTCCCCCGTGTGTATGTTTGTATGTCTTTATTCCCTTCTTTCCTTCCCTTCCTTCCCCCCCCCTTTTTTTTTTTTTGTCTTTTAATTCCAACTTTTCTTGCTCCACTATATTTCGGGTTCTATTTAGGGCGACAGGCACGCTGCGGGGGGGGTAGGCCGTAGCCTTCTGCAGGGGTGCAGGGTGGGCTTAGGGGTGGGTGGGGGGGGTCTGTTTGTGTCGGGGGGTCTTTTTCCCCCCTTATTTTCCCTTTTTTTTGTTCTATGGCTCTTGTGTATTCACTTTTTCGGGACTCTGTCACCTCGTGTCTCCCCCGGGGGTTTTCTGTCCTCCTTCCGGTGTGTGGCTGATTGTGGTTCGCTGCCTATTCTGGTATCGTGTTTCTGTTACATCGCATGCCGGTTTTATTGTCCTGTTTTTCCCCCTGGGGGTGCATGGTCTGGCGGGTGTTCCTTTTGTTGTCATTTTCTCCCTCTTTCCCTTCCTCCTTTATGGAGGTCCCCCTTTTCCGTTGGGGTGCGTATTGCATAGTCTTTGTGATGGGGCTTTTTGATCACGTCTTCTTTGTTCGGGTAGGGGCGGAGGTGAGTGAGCGCGATTGACTGTTGCCACTGTCGCTATTTGATGGTCTGATTCTGTTTCTGTTCTTTGCTAGATTTGATTATATGGAGTCATTTT
This sequence comes from Lissotriton helveticus, assembly GCF_964261635.1. Classification (NCBI taxonomy): domain Eukaryota; kingdom Metazoa; phylum Chordata; class Amphibia; order Caudata; family Salamandridae; genus Lissotriton; species Lissotriton helveticus. Next base: position 135,645,822 of record NC_136071.1, on the reverse strand, counting down.
CTTACGTTGTGTTTATAAAATGGCGGCTTGCCGCGGTCCCTCCCTTGTATTCTCATAGACGGCCCGTTATTCCTTTGGTCCCCTCCCCGTGCTAGAAAATTAACCTTTATTATCCTGCTCTTGCTGAACGCTCGATGGTTTTTATTGCTTCACCAGTGCTCCTGATGTTATATCCTGTGCAGATCTTCTTTTTGTATGCTGGTTATTCGACCATTCTGTTCTGGCCAGCCCGTGGGGTTGTAGGCCAGTATTTGTGAGCTTTCATTGTTCAATAAAGGTTTAAAAAAAAATAAATAAATAAATAAATAAATAATGAGTTGCAAACTGATTTAAAAATGTGACCCACTCCTAAAATTGGTATGTAATAAAAAAAGTTTGGTGCTCACAAACAGTGGCTCAAAGTGTTTGTGAGCATTAAAGGTTTAGTATATATGGCCCTAAATTCTGCCTATTTGCTGTGCCAGTCGGCAAAATATTTGGCTGATGCTGTGGTTGAATTCAAACATTCATAAACTTCCAGAATGCAAAAAGAGCACATACATTTGGTATTTGTATATCAAGAGTTAAAACTGTTTTAGCGAAGTTAAAAGAATTTGGGTTAATTTACTGGACAAAGAAGAAATGTAATTGATTATAGAAAAATACTGATTATTTGCCTCCACTATGGGCTGCTGAGAATATCTGTTGTTACCAAACATGCCTTTAACACGCATGTACAACAACATGATGAGCTTTATAGTGCTTTGTGTTACAACATGGTTTTTCACCACACATTTTATATATATATATATATTCACGGGGAAAAACAAAGGATAAAGTAACAATATAGTTAGATGAAATGTTCAGTGTTTTAAAATCTAAAAGCATAGAAATTGAGCAGTTATACATCATTTCTATAACTCTTGCCCTAAGGTAACTATAACTCGCACCTCCGCCATTCACAGTTTTCTCATCAATAATTTATTTGCAAATGTTGCAGTGATATTATCAATGATGTCATAGAAGATGTCATGAGTTATGTAATATGTGGGGTAATTGGCAGTGCATGGCAAGGGTTTGAGTTAAAGTTACCTTAGAGCACAAGTTATAGTTACTTGAAATAACTATAAATGTAACTAGTGAATATCCATTGTTTTTAGAGTTTAAAACACTACGTTGTTACTGAACATTTCACCTAACATTAATGTTACTTTCACCTTTGCTATTTTCAGTGAATTTCTCTAGTTTTTTTATCGTTAAGTGATATTTTATTACCATAAGTAAAGTCAACCCCTGCCGCGCAAGGCCACTTGGAGTTGGCCTCAAGGCCTGCAACCAAACCCTCGCAGGCATTGAACCCCTCTTTTGGCATGGCCTCTTTCCGAGCTCAGGGAGGCTTAGACACAGGGCTTGGCCTGCAACCAGCCCTGCAGCTGTCCCAAACCCCACAAGCAGCCAAACCCCACAGGCAGTCCATCCCTCCCCTCTCCCTCAAAATGACCAATATATGTAATCAAATATATTTAAATAATGCACACAGTGAAATGTTTATTATTATTGATTACTTGACAAAAATGTAATAATGTTTTATTAAACTACGTCTGTGGCTGTTTCTTTTTACATTGCTATTATTATTACATTTTGAGGGTGAAAATGTGAAAACATAGAGATATATTCTTTTTCCTTCAAGACACAAAATAAAACATACATGTTTCTTAGTCTACATCAGTGGTCCTCAAATTTTTTGAGGCCAAGACCCCCCCATCAAAATTGTTTAGGCGTAAGGACCCCCTCTTGACAAAAACTTCTAGAACCTGGTAGTCCTTATCATTGACAACCATAAGTGTTCTCCAGAGAAACGGTTAATCTGTGGTTGCATCTCGTTAGTACCAGTTTAACACCCAAATATAGCAATAAGCAACAAAAAGATGACCAGGACAGCGTTACAGAGGGCCTTCTACAGAGCGGCAACACCTGTTGCTGCCTTTTAGTAACTTTTAAACCTTTTGAGTAAATACATTTTTTTGTTGTTAAAATCAGCAGGTTCTGCGGCAGATGATAGATTATGTGGCAAATGCGGCAAATCTATAATTATACTAAAATCGCTGCTGCAGCACAATCACATAATTCCAGTGGCCCATGGTATAATAGCTTTAATGCATGGGGTGCAACTTTATTGCACGGCATTAGGGGAAAATCATACTATATTTCATGGGATGCTAGCAGCTTGGCATTTACACCTGCATGTAACTGGAGGTAGCTGAACATCTACATAATTAAAACATATGTAAGTTTCTTAAGTCTTTCACCGTCAGGTAGCTACATATAAAATAACGGGTAGCTTCAATGAATAATGAATACAATTTAAAAAGTTGTTACTCAGTGGGAAATGCACTATAATAAATTATGAAACCTCTATTAGTTAATGAACTGCAAAAGTCTGTGTAAAACCAGAGAGCCACAGAATTAACTTGTGGCTGGTGCAGTGGAGAATTGTGACTTGTGTATTTTTAGTGATAAGAGGTCACAGCCTGTGAAAAGAAAGCAATGTGAATATGTAAGTCATTATTTTACCTGCATCACACACAGTATAAGATAGGACGCTACGAAATGCGCAAAATGTTTTACGATAAAACGGTGCTCCAAAAAATATACGAGCTGCTTCCAAAATATAGGGGCTTATTTATAAGCTCTTTTTGCTGCCGGTGCGCCATTTATTAGGACGCTCTGGTTGCGCAGAGAGTAGACCCATATCTACGAGGCCAAGCAAAGCCACTTTTCATGGATTTGAATGGCCTCCTAGATATGGTGTAAGGCAACGCAGCACAAGTCGGTGCATTGCTTTACACTGCATAAGGGGGGCGCATTCCAGGGGGGTTGCGGTGGGTTTTGCATGGGTTTTGACACATTTCCAGATTTGCAAGGATCTGTAAACCGGAGGATGTGTCAAAACTGTATGCTGCCCCAGGGGATGTGTAACGAGGAGAAATATCTTTATTTCTCCTCAATTGTTTCCTCCTTCTATGTGTAGCACACATAGAAAGAGGAAATGGCCTCTATGGGTTGTTTTTGCGCAGGAAGGCGTGCCTTCTTGCAAAAAAACAATCCTGCCAACAATGCCTTGCACCATGGTGCAAGGGTGACTACGTTGGCGCTAGGCACCAACTTGTGTGCTGGAAGAAAGGACAGGAGTGCACCTTATCTTATAAATACAGTCCATTCCTGCCCTTTTGAATTGGCATAGGGCAGCGCAGCAAAAATACTTGCGGAGCTGCGCTACACCATTTCATTGCAAACGAGACCCATAGATTTTGGTAAAATCCAGACCCTATGTAATGCGATTTTTTTTACATAACTGTCCTTCAACACATTTCTCAGGGATAGTAAGTGCTAAGTAAATAAAATGACAATTAAAAGTAAGCACTTCACAGGTCAGTAAACTCCGTGCACTAGCACTCAAAAAGCTTCAAGTGATTTGACCAATTAACTGTAACAGCACTCTCCTGAGAAATCAAAGCCAGACAGATAGCTAAGTACACCTTTCTGCCAGTGTGCTGCTGGCCTGAAAGAAATGCAAATGTGCACAACGAGTTAATCTGCAAATCCTTTACATTTCCAGACTAACTCGTTGTGCACATTTGCATTTCTTTCAGACCATCAACACACTGGTAGAAAGGCATGTTTAGCTGTCTGTCTGGCTTCCATTTCCCAGCACAGGAGAGTCCCTGAATAACACCCCAGGGAAAACATTTTATCTGCTGGTGACCATCTGCAACGTTTTCTTTTACCAAATGAGCGCGACCCCCTTTCCATGCCTCCACAGCCCCCCTGGGAGCCGCGCCCCACAGATTGAAGACCACTGGTCTACGTTTTAGCATTTTACAACCCAAAAAATTAAATTAGTAAATAATTACATAACAGCCTTTTGTTTTATGTGATACTTCTTCAGGTTCTCAGGTGGCTCCTCATTGCTAGCTGTAGAACAAAAGCTCCATCCTGGGAAATTCTATTAATACAATGGCAAGTTCTCCTGGGGTCATAGTTTTAATGACAAAGGAGACTTATGTTTTTTTAGTGTTCCTAAGGGGCTGCAGAACTCCCTGCAGCTCCCCTGCACCTTTACAAAATGTGGGTGATGTCCCTGCCCTCTCTAGGGACATCACCAAAAAGAAAATATATGTAAATAGCCCTCCCAGGGCATTATGGAGAACTCCTTGAAGTAGCAGTGAATAACGAGCAGTTGTGGGCGCTCATTTATTATTCCTTCTTATTTTTTAACAAGTTGTTTTCTGGGTGTCCCGGTCCCACCTGGGACACCTACTTCTTTCTGTATAGTGGGCTGTGAGGGAAGCCACAGGGCCCCATGATCCCGATGACATCTTGCAAGCAGCCCAGTACCCAGACCATTATCATTTTTTAAAGCCGCAGGTGGTGCCCTGTCGGCATGGTCATATTAAAAATTTGACATTGGTGTGACCTGTTGCCCACCCGGGGCAAACCACAACTAGTCCCAGCATTTTTTTTTTTAGTGGGGTGCTCACCCTGGGCTCACACAGTGCATCTCTCATCGGGGCTGCGGGGCAAGACCCAGGGCCCCCTGCACCCCACCAGTTTCCCTGCTTGCACCCATCGTGGGTGCAACACGAGCTGGCATTGCGCCAACCCCCTGGGAGCAGTTTTCTTTTGCTGCTGTGGGATGAGCGCATGGGCAGGAAAATGTTTTGTTCTCTCACCGGGTGAAAGGAGCTTTGTGCTCCCGCTCGGTGGGAGAAAACTTTCACCTTCCCTTCCCGCGCCCCTGGCTTCCACCACTTTCTTTTTGATGGGGTGGCATCCAATCAGATTTAAGCAGGAGATCTGGGCATGAGATCTGGCAGATCTGCGGAGACTCCACATTCCAATAAATACCATGTTTTTCAGCATTAATTGCTCAAAAACTACTGAATGGATTTACACTAAATCACAAAAGCACCCTTTCTGCACCAAGATGCAGCTTTCTGACAAATTTGGTGTAAATTTGTTCAGCGGTTTGGGCTGTAGGTGTGTCTAAATATCCTATGGATAAATGAATGGGGAAACTCATTATGGGCCCCTCTTTATTCTTGTCCCCTTGACACATCACCCAGAAACTTTCCATGTGCAAACTAGTCAAAAAGTGGCACTTTTTTAGAAAGTTTCATAGAGATTCATCAAATGGCTCCAAAGCTATTAGCAACACAATAAATGCATTTCCACGATCCCAACTACTGGTAAGTTACTTAATATGGGACGGGGACCTCACGCCCCCCTCCTTGAGCCATTAAATGCCCTTGGGATCCCACACCTTGGGCTGATTACTTAAACGAAGAGGTGTCATGCGGCCCCCCTCCCCAAGCCATTAAAGGCCCCGGAGTCCCTCTGGGACTGGCCCAGTAGCGCCTGAAGCGTGGAACCACTGCCAAGTTCTGGCCCAAAGATCTCAGAGTCCGCAAAGGGACATAAAAATTAGAAGATTCGCCAGAATTTGGGGAGACATACCTTTGAGGATTTTAAATGCCAGGCAGAGAACCTTGAATTTAATCCTCTGAGTTACAGGGAGCCAATGAAGCGAGTGCATCGTCTTGGAGACCGAGTACCGTCTAGGCAAACCTACCACTATTCTGGCCGCAGCGTTTTGAACTCGCTGCAGCCGAATGAGTTCAGCCTGATTTATCCCGGCCAAGAGCGAGCTGGCGTGGTTTCCCTGCCTGCACCAGCACAGGCAGGGAACCCCGTGTTTGCTCTTGCTTGGCAGGATTTTTTTTTAATCTCCCACCAAGCGGAAGCAAACACAAAATCCGCTCCCAGCGGCGGGATCTTTGAAAATGCTCCCGCCCGCTGGGAGTGGACTTTTTATGTGATTCCCTACCTGTGCTGATGCGGGCAAAGAAACAGATCAAAATATTGCTTCTGCCCGAAGGGGCTGCGGGGAGCCAGTTGGGGCTACTGGGGCATTAGGATCCCCCCCCCCCCAGCCCCCAGCGAGAGTATGGTGGCCACCAGGGCACCTACCTCGTAGAAATGCGTCCCCCAGGGGATGAGGTCTCCGGGGCCTAACACAGCTTGGGAGGGGTACTGCACGTCCCCTCCACTTTTAACGTAGGCCATCAGGAATGGGGTCCCCAGGGACAAAAGAGGCTCAGGGAGTGCAGCCGTGTGGCCCGCTCCCCATTTTTAGATATATGCACGGGGGACGGGTCTTCATGGTTTAAAGAGGCTCGGGGAGGGGGACAGTGCAATTCCCCCTCCCCTTTCCATTTAGTAATGGCCCTTGGAGATGGAGTCCCAAGGACCTTAAATGGCTCAGGGAGAGGGCCACGCTGCCCCCTCTCCTTTATTTAACAAAAAAGGCCCTGGGAGATGGCCACGTGCAGTGTAGAGTTGTGCAGCCCCACCTCTTATTTTTTTTAATGGCCCTGGAAGATGGGGACCCAGAGACTAGCTAGGCTTTGGGAGTGGGAGGTGCATTGCCCCCTCCCCATTTTTAAATACGTGGTCCCAGGAGAGGGGGTCCCCAGGGCCTATCAAGGCTCGGGGAGGGGGGTTGTGCAGCCCCCTCCACTTTATTTGAATGAGTGGCCCTGGGGGATGAGGTCCCCAGGGCCTAACAAGGCCCAGGGAGGGGGGTCGTACGGCCTCTCTCCCCTTTATGTTTAGTAATGGCCCTGGGGATGGGGCCCCTACAGCCTAATAAGGCTCGGGAGGGCACCACACAGACACCTCCCCTTTCATTAAAATAAACGTCCCTGGGGGATGGGTTCACTGAAACTACATTGAGAAATGAAGTTGATATGAGTCAAAAAGTGGGTACTGTAAACAGTTTTCACTCTATGGATAGTGTTTACCCTGTACCACACTATTTGCAGACAGTTAATCTTGTATGAGAAATACACTACAGAGTATTAAAAAAGTATCTACTAAGAACAGTGTACACTCTTTCCAAAACTTTGTAAAAAAGACACTATTGGCTTAAAATAGGCAACGTCTGAAAGTTCTAAAAATGATACTACCTGCAGCCTTCTTACTGTGTTGAAAACTTTACAAATAGCCCTTCTTCTAAAGCAAAACAAGCACATGTACATAGCCTAATACCTGGGACCCACAGTCGAAATTGTCATGCTGAGACGATTTTGAATAATAACTCAAGGATGCTTACAATACTTAATATGTTGTATGTAGAATCTTTTCTCTTTGGAAACTTTTTCTGGCGTACCTAAAAACTTGTGTGGAGCATAACGGACACCAATGTCAACTGTCACCTGCACACAGGGTTTCTCTTTAATGTGAACATGTATAACGGGTCAATACCTCTACTTACCTATGATGCATTAGGAGCACACGCGTTTTGTAAACACTTGCACCCATTAGCTGGACTCAGGCTGTTCAAAATTAGGTAGAATAGTAATATGGTCATTTCCTGCCACTATGTAAACTATCAAACAAACTAACACACTTATTGGATGATGTCATCACTGGTTTCATCAATTATGTCATTTGAGATGTCAACAGTGATGTCATAAATGATGTCATACAACATGGCATGAGTGATGTAATATGTGAGGTCATAAACAGTGCATGGCGGAGGTGCAAGTTATAGTTAGCTCTGCTTACTATAACTGGTGAGTTTCTGTGGGGGGTTTTAAAGATCAAAACATTAATGTTGTCACTGACAAATTCACCTATCAAAACTTGTACTCTTTTCAATGAATTTCTAAGTTTTTTTTAGCAAAAACAGATCTTTTTTATCACACCTAGCTATAACTTTACTGTAACCTCGTTTTTTTCGAGTGAATATTTATATAAATATATACATACATATAATGATGATAACCTCTTACTGTCCCTTACTACCACTTACCACCCCACACCTTGCCCTTCACTGAACCCTAAAACCCTTACTACCGCATGTACTTACCCAAACAATATAAATTCCTTACAGTCCCTTGCTCCACCTGCCATTACACTTACCCATTCCTTAACCCTTAAAACCCCCTATGCCCCTTATACCACTTTAAGTCTCTTAAAAACACACCTGCATGGTACATTCCTATGTTATGTAGTTCCATAAAATGGTGCGCCTGGTCCTTACCTGAATGGTAAGTGCTCTGTTGTAAAACGTAATGTATGGTAATGCTTGCGTTTATGGTTCCTAGTCACCTTTTTAAGGAAAATGTTTTAGATTGAAATAATGAGTTTACTTTTTCTCCATTTTTAGAGCTGGTTGGGCACTTCCTACACCCTTACAACAATGGATTTGTTTGACTGGGGTGTTACCCTTCCAGATGTCATGGAAGTGTGCAGCCAGCAACTTTCAATACACCCTACAGAGGAGGAGGCAACCGAA